>NW_028317941.1:12847000-13450500 GCF_062004578.1 Staurois parvus | reverse complement strand
ATGAAGCCAGTACAATATTTTGTTGGCTTTTTCCTGAAATAATTAGACTCCAATGTTGACGTCTTCATTAAAAGCTGCCTGGTGTCTTCCTATGAAAAGATGGGCTGGTAACAATGCTTAAATACTCTGTATGGAGTCAGCAGAGCTGGCTTTTTTCCTATGAAATAATACATGTGAATTTTATTTAAAACTGTCTGTTTTCTCTCCTATTCAAATTGTGGCCTAGTAAAAGTGCTTACATTTTGTGCAGGGAATTACTACAATATTTTGGTGTTCATTACTGTGAAATAAATACTCAAATTGCTTTTTTTTAAAAAAAAACTCTGTTTCAAGATGCTGCCTACTAAAGGTGTTTAACCCCTTCCCATCCCCTCCCAGCCAGTGTCCCCTTAAGTGGATCTTAACACCAGGGGTGTGATCAGTGAGATTGGTTGTCCAGGTGATGATATGATCAATTCCCCCCAATAATTAATAGAGACTGGTCGCTGTCTGTCACAGCTTATTTGCTTAGCTGGGAGCATGCAGTGAGCACACAAAAAGCTCAGACCCCCTTGAATACATATGTGCAGTGCGTGGATGTTATCTGTCTTTTCATGTGAAATAAATATACTCCAATCTATAGTTTTAGATTAAAGGCTGAATTTTGTCTCTATTATTCAAAATAGAATTAAATCAAAGTGATTAAATCTTGTACAATAGTTTGTCCTTATTACTGTGATAAATTAACACTTTGTTAAAGATTTTTGGCCTGGCAAGCTGCACCTGGTGTGTGATATAGAAAATTCAGCCTACATCAGATCGTTTAAATATTGTTTTTGGAGTATGTACACATTCTTTTCTTTTTTAGTAAAAATACATTTCAAGTAGATTTTTGGCCTAAAAAGGTGCATGAAGTGTGTGATTGACCAAATGCATTCTAAAATGCATTCAAAAAAGATTTTCTAAATACTTGTTATAAAGTCTGTACAATCTTTCTTTTTTTTTCTTCTTGCACTGTGTGATTTAGCATATGCTACCTACAAAAAATTGTTTAGTACTGATCATGTCTGTACAATAGCTTTCTTTCTTCAATGCTTTATTTGTATCAAATCTACATGCACTCGATAAATGTCCAATATACTCAATATAATCAATATCCAATAATTATAACAAATTTTAACAAAATTACACTCACACAGGGTAAACATTGAACCCAAGTTCAGTAGCATAAACATTGGAAGTTTATCTCCAAATTTGACTCACTGACTTGCAAAATAGCTATTTTTCCATACCTAGTTTCCATTCCCCCAAAAAATTTCACTGTCATGAATCTGATGTAATGTATTACTTATTTGGGGTACATTTTTTCTCCATCCCTTTTCTAAGCAATTTCCTTATTGCGATTAATAAAACCAAAGATAATTAGTTACAATTACTTTCCAGTAGGCTTGGAAAATAATATAATTCTAAATATCAAGCTGACTTGGCCTTTCAACAGGCAACATAACAATTATACTCATCACTACTACTTACATAATTTTGACCTTCATACAATGAAACATCATGTGGGTTTGAGCAAGAAGATCAACACTTCAAACAGCATTTTTTGAACTAAGCATTTATTTACCTAATATTATAGAATCGATTGAATGATTTGTTTATAAAATTACCCAGGTAAAACAGAATATTTATAGTTAAATAAGGAAAATGGGTATACTCCTTTGAGTGGGGAAAGTACTTATGGGTTCTGATACTTAGGATTGAATTTTGCCAATAATTTGAAAAAGATATACACTCATAATTATTCTAAACAGAACTACCTTTATTTTAAATACCAGTATAAATCTAATTGAATCTACCATTTAGCAAAAATTGAGGAATCAGATTTAATCCCTACCATTAATGGTTTGTTTTGAAAATCCAGTGAGATTAAATGGAGATATTAGAAGGTTTTTTTTGTAAATGGAAAATAAGTAGAATTAATTATTAATTTTTGTTGTCAAAATGGATCAAACTGGGACTGGGTTATGATATGGATGAACTAAAAAGAGTTGTCCTAGCTTGGCTCTTAACAAAATAAAAATGACATTGACTTAGAATTTTATTTTTATTTTTTTTAGGGGGGGGGGGTCTCCTTGTCTTTTCTACTGCATGATAAGATAAATTAATTTACTTGGAAAAGTCAAAAAGTCTTTACTTGGAGATCACATCACTTTAGAGATGTCTTAAGGGCATGGAATTTGGAAATATCAAGAAAGTAAATGGGGGATTACATGATAATAGTATGAATTTCTGGTATAAATCCAAGGATCATACCAGAAATATGGTATAAAATCTTTGATAAATGAGAAAACATGAGACTTTGTTCACTGAAGGATTTCCTGACAGAAAAAGGTGAAGTTATCCTACATGAGACGCTTAGAGAACCCCCAGGAATTATGAACTATTTAAATTTTCTTATAGCCATATAATGAATGATATACAGTAGGTGTCTTTATAGTCAAACTATGCAAAGCCTCATCTCAGAAAACCTCCCAATTAATACATGAGTAAGAAAAAAATTCCTATCAGAGTATTACATTTTCTAATAAGCACCTTTAGTCATCGCATAATTAAAGATTCCTCAAATGCAGCCAAAAAAAATACTGTTTAAATGATGTTTATGGAGTCTCTACAATATCTTTCTTTTTTGGTAAAAAAAATATACACTTTACATTACTGTGGATTTGCTAAAACTGGAAAGTGCAAAATCTGCTGCAGCTATGAGTAGAAACCAATCAGCTTCCATGTTTTTTAGTCAAAGCTTAATTAACCTCCCTGGCGGTATGATTATTTCAGATTTTTGGTGCTGGAAGCAGTACCATTATTTTGCATGGAAATTTGGCGTTTTATATTGTAGGCCTGTAATTCATAGGAATAACTCACTGAAATCTGTCCGAACACGAGTCTAGTAAACATCCCGGGTAGGATAAAACTTGAAACACGAAATCATAAATTATAATTTAATAAATAATCATAAAAAATAATAATAAAATAATAATACATTTGTGTATCAATGTATGAAAGAATAATTCCAGGTATCAGCTTGTTGTAGAGCTTGGACCAACATAACTATGTATATACCATACCTGATGCCCCTGGAAGCTGAAAATGACTGAAGTAGACACTGCTACTTCAGTGATTTCTACTTGCTTCTGGGTCCTGCATGGAGCTGCAGCTCCTCTGCATTATGAATACCAGAGATGAGCCGCTTGGCACAGGCACCATTCAGAGAATGCTTTGCAGTTTCTGAATGAATTCAAAGTATTCTCTGATTGGATGAGGGGGAGAGACAGGACGGTGATGTCATGCTCTCCACTTCATTCAATGAGAAAACTCCTTGCATTCATTTAGAAAATGCAAAGCATTTTTGGAATGAAGCCTGTGCTGAGCAGCTGACCTTGTGTATTCACAAGACATCAGGCCAGCTGCTCAACACAGGACCTGAAAGTAAGTGTAAATCACTAGAGTAGCAGCGTCATCAGTGGCATTGGCCAAGTATGTCATATATATAGTTACATTGGTCCAAGCTTGACCAATGTAACTATGTACTGTATAACATGCTGATGCCTTGATTTAATATTTCATTATTAGGCTGCTGCATTAATTTGTATCTTTTATATCTGCGTAGAGTTCATCTTTAAGTCATATCATTAGTTTACAGATTTTCAGTAATCAAAACATAAAGTGAAAAACCACGCTAATGGCAAAGCAAATATTACATGAACATTATGCTAGGCGATATTTACCATAGCATAGAAATCAGTAAACAACAATGTGCTGCACTTAATGAATATAGAAACATCATTGTGTTAGATAACAGTGCAGAGAAAGTCCATGTAACAAATCACAAAGATCTCAATGTATAAATAGTTAAGAAAGGAACAGACTGCTAGCAGTGCCATATGCAAGCAGTTTGGGAGTGCAATTTGGGCCACATTTGCACACAGCAGAGTGCATTAAAGTGGACCTGTGTCCAGTCTGCAACCAGTGGGTGGTTCCTGAAGAGTGTCATTGCGGTGGATCTGCATAATAACATATACTATACATGACCTTTCTAGAATTTGAGTATGATACAGTTCTGGTTAGCCTCACATGAAATATTTGTGGTGAAGGATGACTGACTGGTGTGAGATACACTTTATTGTCTTCAAGTAGATTTTCAATAATGACACTAATATTAGTACCCTGTCTTTCATTAATACTATATTCTTGCATTTGCAAGTCAGGATTCAATTTTTTATGTTTACCTATCATCATCAATGAATAAAAATTAGTGGACTTCACAATATTTACCTTGATCCTTAATTCACAGACATAGGAAAGAGGTTGAAGCCTAATTTTGTCACACTGGTATATATTATAATCAAAAGTATCATCAATTAATAATAAAAATATATTTAAATTATATTGAACCTATTCAAATGACATTTGTTTGTATAAACTAAAGTTAACTTGTGCAATAAAAATCATTTAATTTTTCTTGTGCATACAAATCATGTCTTTTAGGAATGAAAACTTGACATACACATCCGTGTCATTGAATAAACACTGAGCTGAGAGTTTTTTCTTTAAACTGATGCACATCTGTTAAATTACCCTAAAACAGGAGGCTTATGATGATGATGCATATGCCATATTTTCAACTGAATGCCTCTTTTGATTTGCATCTGTAAGCAGTGATAAATGAGTTCATCTATCATATACAGACAAAGCCGGTGTATGGTTAGTTACTCTTTTTATATAGTTTTAAATTTTGCATGTGAAATATTGTACTTGCAATGTCTTCTGCATATTAAGATGTTCTTTTAAATTTTTCATTTCTAATTATGTAATATTGTGCACATGATTCTGTTAGGATTACATTAAAAAAAAAAGTTTTCATGATTCAGACATATCCAAGTTAATGAGTTAGCTGCAAGTAAAATTAATACTTTCCTAAAGTTTATAATTAAATAGCATTCCTAGATGCCCACTTATCCTGAGACACTGCTAACCATAAATTATAACCTCCGTACTCTATTAGCATTAACAATGGGTATTCAGTCTGTGCCACTTCAAGGTAAAAAAGAAAGAAAACAGGTTTTGTAGCCTCTGTCTGCTTTTATTCAGGCAATCTATCTAAAAGCTATATATAAAGAATTTCATGGACAAAATCATTGATCATTTTTTTAAAACTTAAAGTTATGGACTGAATAAAGTTGGTATGCAAAAATCAGTGTTGTGAGGGAAGAGAAATTAACGTGTTTTAGAAATATTTAGAAACATTTCCAGTTATACTAAAGCTACAGACAGGAAATACAATACAGTATGAGAAAGAAGTGAGAAAACACCATAAGCTAAAAAAAAACAAAAAACAGGCAAATGGTTTGATCCACATTCTATGGCTCATGACGTAAAAGAACAAATACTGTGTGTCAATGATGCGATAACCATAAAGTAATCTTTTAAGTCTTCAGAGACAAATTCATTCCACACACTAATAAATTATTTTATTTAGTTTATAGGTTTGCATTCTCCACAGTGTGAATGAACTTGGATGAGTGTAGAGGCACACTAGATATAAAGGTTCCTTGCACTTGCGGTTAAATTTAAGAAGTTAATTGAAGTGGTTTGTTCACAGGTGATATGTAGAGCCAACAAGTTCACAGGAAGAGCTTCCCCCTAATTTACGGCTAGTATACAAGAAAACAATAAAAGCATCTGATAAGTATCGCAAGAATATGATGTACAAGATTACATAACTTGCACATCGATACAGATCACTCATATGAACAACAGACAATGTAACAAAAAAGGATCCAGTAAAATATCATAAAAATGTTTTAAAGGGCACAACTGGATATATATATATATAGTGACAGGCGAGGCTCTGCCACAGTGAAAATATAGGAAAATGTGACACAGGATTCACATTCAAGGTAAGATTTTCTGCATTTTCTGGGTTTTACTAGACACCTGCAACCTATTTGACTACACAGCTGTGCAGAGTCATTATATATCAAGGTCTAAGGATAACCCAGAGCTCCCAGTTTGGAGAATGCTCCCAGTGGGCGAGATGGAAGGTCTCAAGGATGCAAACCAAGAGCCAGAGGTCTCAGTTCCAGGAAACAGGTCAGCTCCTATTGGGGTGTCAAGAGAACCCCAATCTATAGGCCAGAGGTGGGCCATGCAGCAGAGCACTGTGTCCAAAGGCTAGAGAGCCAAGTATCCAGGAGAGCTGGACAACACAGCCAGAGAGACTGGTAAGAAGAGCAGTGAGATACTGCCATTGAAGCTGAGTACGCTTAGATGTGAGGTGGATCAGCATTTTCTAGTGTATGTATTTCTGCTGAAATATGAAAAGATACCACGGATGGGAAGTCATTTGTTTGTAAACATTTGCTTTCTTTTAAATAAAAATGGGCTACCAAGCCCTTAAACATAGCTCTTGTCTGCCATGGACTCACTAAAATAATGCATCTACCACAAGAGCTAACTACCCCATGTCACATTTGGTGGAGAATGCCAGCAAACGGATGGTGTAATCCAGGTCTCCGCTACAATGGTGAGTCTATGCCAGGAACTGTTGTCTGTGTGTGAAAGTGTGGCCAGGCAAAATGAATTGCATGTTGCAGGTGGTGTACCTGTGAAAGGAAAATGTTCTGCTGAACCGCTTTACAAGTGGCTGTGTGCATGACTGCAAGGATGGGGCAGTCAAAAGGCAAAAAGGAAGCAATGTTTGCTGAGATGAGAGAAAGACTGCTATGGATAGAGGGGATGTTGCCAGAGCAAGTCCCACACAGGCCAGAGAATCCGCCAGTGTGAAAACTATCTTTAGACTGGTCCAAACTGATCATTCTAGGGGAAGTGAAGGTTGTCCCTGGAAACATGAGTCAAATTATAGAGTATGGGGCAAAGGGGTCAGTATGTTGCATGCATTGTAGATAATGGGGGCATGCTGTTTCCCCAGTGCCCCATGTCACAGGAAGGTTCACAGTGTAATCAAACCAGATGAAAGGTTGATTAATCCTGGAGCTCTCATGCTAAAGAATGTGCCAAGTGGCTTCCCAGAGAGAGGGCTCAAGTAATCCAGAGCAATGCTATGGTAAGGGGAAACCATTACCCTTAGCAACAGGAGAAGGTCTTTTTGCAGAAAGGAGAAGTTGCAGTGGAGATTTGGCTCAAATTCTGAGTGAAGTTTGTGCAAAAGTGTCCATTGCCACCCCTGGCAACCGTGAAGAAAATTTTGTTCAGCCTGCAGGGGGTGGCAGAGAGCATGAGACACCGGTAGTTTCATGTTATGGCTGAGTATGTGAACTACTCAGCCCAAGGAAGAGGGCACAGCATCCTGCAAGGGGCCTGATGTTACCACTGCCAACAGGAAACCTGTTTTGCCTATAGAGGTGTTAGAGAGTCCAAGAAGGCTGCAATGCTGCCCATGTCCATGTGGGGGCTTCAGCTTGTGAGAAAGTAACTGAAAAGGAACAATGCCTTCAACTGAAACTTTTAACACCTGCCAAACGGAACGGTAAGACTGTTGCTGTTTCAAATGTGAGAGAGACTGAGTATGAGTATAATCATGGTAAAGTAGTTGCAAGTCAGGTGAGGAGATCCACTACCAGTATAGACTTGCTGCTGCACAGAACTCTGTGTAGTTGGAAAACACAGGTTAAAACTGAACTCACAGTGAGATTGAGGGCTGATAAGGATTTGTTTTCAGGCAGTGTACTAGGTAGCAGGGGGACACCTTGGAAAATAAATATGATGATGTGTTGCTTACTTATGAGTTTTAAAATGCTGAGGTAAAAATTGGGCAATTGCAGCCTGCTAAGGCTGAAATAGCAGAGCCTTATGAGGTTAATGATGCGCCACCAGTACATGGTGGAGAAAGTGTGGCATTGCAACCAAATATGTCAGGGGTGACCATTGAGAGATGTGCTATTGCCCCTATCAGCCATGACAGCTGCAACAGAGGTGTACGTTGAGACCTCATAGGAGCTCATGTTGTCTGAGCCTGAGGTTTTCCAGGACTGTGTAGCCACAGTGATGGGCAAGTGGGTTTCTCATAACGTGAAAAATTATGTACTAAATGATCTACAGGCTCAAGCTACTGATGGTCTGAAACAGCCTGTAAAAGTCAGAAATCATGATACTGCTGATAATGATGATGTTGGGAAATGTATTACTGACAATGTTGATGATGATGGTTTGGTATCTCCCATGGCAACCACAGGCAGTGCCACAGAGTTGTTTCATGAGGACTTCTTGTGTTGAAGCAGGCGGTTGTCCAGGACAGCCATGATACTGCTCTGGTGGAACAGTGGGGGAAATTAGCTCAAATGGTAGAACATATATTATCAGAGTCTGATGTGCTAGAGGTGACTGGAGCCCAGACATGTTAGACTGGGATAGTTTGGCCATAAATTTATTAGCATGGTTGAAGGAAACTTCCTTGTGTAACAGTGGGGTGGACATAACAGCTGCTGTGCCAAATAGAGGGTCTGCAGAGCAGCCAGTAGTTGAAGGCACATTGGTTGCTGAAGAAGTTATCTTACTCCAGTTAGAAGGAATAGATAAAGGTGCATGCATGGCAGTGGTTTTGTCCACAGCCCAACAGATGAGTAATGTTGATTGTCAGAATGACATTGTAATTGGTAATGATTTGGAAAGGCTCACTGATGCTGAAAGTGAGAGAATGAGTATGAAAGTCAGTTACCTCCAGAGAGGTGGAGGTCCCCTTATATGTCTTACTCCCTCAAGCTGCAGTGGATGAGCCCCTCCATGTCTCTGATAAGGGAAAGGTTCCTAAAAATGTGTTGCATATACATGTGGAGTGCATTAAAATGACAAACTAGTGGAACTGCTTGAACTTGTAAGTCTACATTTGTTGATACTTGGGTGTCTCCACTGCAGTCGGACAAGGTGATACTGAGTAGTACCAATAGGTGGAGCCAGGTGGTACAAGCTTTGCTTGGTAACAATAATCACAAATGGAATAGGTTGGTACATTGTGTGTTAGCAGTGTGGCAAGTGGTCTCACAGTTTCCTATGAGGGTGCTTCCAGTGACTGGTTTGTATGGAAAGAGCCCAGGAGAGCTGATATATCTGAGATAGATATCAGAGGTCTCTCCACCTGATGAAGTGATTAGAAATGTTTCTGCTAGTGTGGTCCAAGCCACAGATACTGATAAGGAAGGGCCTGGAATTGACGCAGCAGTTGCAGAGATTCTGTCTGTCACCGGCAAAGGGGTACAAGAGATGCTGATGGTATCAGAAATTGTGACTGTGAAAAGTATGATCTGTTAATGATTGGTACTGCTAACAATGGTACTGGTTACTGTGATGTTGAAATGAGTAAACCAGTGGGAATTATGGTAATAAGCAATGGTTTATGCTTTGATCAGTGTCAGTTGGTAGGACAAGTGCCCATGCTTTGGAAAAAATGGAAGGTGGAGCTAAGCGAAGATGTCGTTGGGGGATAATTGCTCACTTGTGGTTTTTTCACTTTTTAATGTCAGATTTTCTTTATCGACATTGATTGATGTGAATGGAGGAATCTGTTAGGTTTTTTTATTTTTTCATTAATGTATGTCCAACATGATAGACTGTGGCAAAAACTTTTAATGCTGGCTATTAGAGATGAGCGAATCGAACTTGGCGAAGTGGAATTCGTTTCGAATATTAGGAAAAATTCGATTCGCACCGAATCCGAATATTAGCAAACTTCGGATGCGCGAATCAAATTTTTCCCGATCGGCCGATTTTCATCCCTTCTACAGCCGGCAAAAAGTGTCCCTGCAGAGAGCTCCGCTATTTCTGACAGTTCTCTGACAGTTCCTTCACATTTACAGCGGTTGAAACATTGTATCTATTTGTTTCCATTTAGGATACAGATGTTTTTATTCGGAAACAAATAGATACAATGTTTCAACCGCTGTAAATGTGAAGGAACTGTCAGAGAACTGTCAGAAATAGCGGAGCTCTCTGCAGATACACTTTTTGCTGTACTGGAATTCTTCTTCTTTTCATTCTTCTTCTTCTTTTCATTCTTCTTCTTCTTCTTCTTTTCATTCTTCTTCTTTTCATTCTTCTTCTTCTTTTCATTCTTCTTCTTCTTCTTTTCATTCTTCTTCTTCTATTCATTCTTCTTTTCATTCTTCTTCTTCTTCTTTTCATTCTTCTTCTTCTTCTTTTCATTCTTCTTTTCATTCTTCTTCTTCTTCTTTTCATTCTTCTTCTTCTTCTTTTCATTCTCCTTCTTCTTCTTTTCATTCCTCTTCTTCTTCTTTTCATTCTTCTTTTCATTCTTCTTCTTCTTCTTCTTTTCATTCTTCTTTTCATTCTTCTTTTCATTCTTCTTCTTCTTCTTTTCATTCTTCCTTTCATTCTTCTCATTCTTCTTTTCATTCTTCTTTTCATTCTTCTTTTCATTCTTCTTCTTCTTCTTTTCATTCTTCTTCTTTTCATTCTTCTTTTCATTCTTCTTTTCATTCTTCTTTTCATTCTTCTTCTTCTTCTTTTCATTCTTCTTCTTCTTCTTCTTCTTCTTCTTCTTCGTCGTGCCCCGTGACTTCCCAAATGAGTGAAGTGTGCGGTGATTCTAAGATCGACGGCACTCATCTGCATGTCATACTGACTGACAGTATTATTTCTCTTCCCCAGCAGACTCCAAGGGCATTTAAATTAAAGGTACAGTGTTCTGCACTAATATAAAGGCTCTCTGAAGCCTAGAAACCCTTTTAATAAGTTAAATTCGCAGCGAATAAATTCGCATCGAATCGAATTTCTTCCGCAAATTCGGCGAATCAGCCGAATCGAATTTTTGAATAATTCGCTCATCTCTACTGGCTATACGCGTAATGTTTTCAGAGGCCCTAAAATGCCAGTTCGAACAACTCCCAAATTATCCCTTTCTGAAAAGAAGATGCTTCAGGGTATTTTTTAAGAGGCATGGCCAGTATTTTGCAGATCTCATTTGTTGCCATAAGTATTTGGAAAATGAAGAAAGAAAACAAAAAATTTGAATTTTCTTTTTTCATTTTTCAAAACCTTGTGACAAAAAAATTAGATCTGAAAAATACTCAACATACCTCCAATCAAATACCTTTTGAGTGTCTACTTTCCAAAAAGGGGTCATTTGGGGACGTTTGTACTATTGTGGCATTTCAGGGTCTCCAAAACAGTGATAGGTAGTCAGGAAGCAACATGAGGAAATACACCCTTTGAAAGCCTTAAGGCGGTTATTGAATTTCAGGGGGCCTGTATGTTGCTAGGTCCCCAAACAATTTCATAATTGTGGTATCCCTATACTTGGGAGAAGTAGCAGAATGTGTTTTGAGCTGTAAGTCCACCTATACCCATGGCGCATGTGAAAAATATCTCTTGAAAATGACAACTTTGTTTAAAAAAAAAGATTTTTGGGGGCATTTTCCAAAAACTTGTGGCAAAAAAATAAAAATTTCCATGGACTTGCAATGCCTCCCAGCAAATTCCTAGGGATGTCTGCTTTCTAAAAACAGGTAATTTGCTTGTACTGTCTTGGCATTTTAGTCACCTCAGGAAAGGTACCTGGCAGTCAGAAAGTCAAAGATGAAATTCCAGTATATATACCAGTGTGTAGATGCTATAACTTTCATTAAAAAAAATTATACACTTTTTGGGATTTTTTTTTACCATTGACATGTATCAGAATATACAGTATTTTGGCCTAAATTTATGATGAGATTTGATTTTATTGGATATTTTTTATAACAGAAAGTAGAAAATATTGGGGTTTTATTAATTGTCTTTTTTTGATTATGTAATAAAAAAACAAAAAAACCCAGTGGTGATCAAATACTACTAAAAGAAAGCTCTATTTGTGTGGAAAAAACATAACAAATTTTATTTTGGTACAGTGTTCCATGATGATGCAATTACCAGTTAAAATAGTGCAGTGCTAAATAACAAAAAATGGTCTGGCTATGAAAGGGTTAAAACTTTCCGAAGCTCAAGTGGTTAAGATCTGTAGTATGGGATTGGTACTGACAGAAAGTGCTACCAGTTATGCTGGTGATGCCTGTGAGCAAGCAAATGTCTAGCAAAAAGTGACCTAGGGCATGACACAGAGACAAAACAGGCAGGTGTGTTAGCACACAGAATTTACTAATGGTGACCAGTTTGATTGTGTTCAAGTACTGATGGTGGCATGACATAAATGAGTACGCATAAGCTTTGGGTTCATGTTGGGTTGGACATAGGTTCAACCCAAACCCAGCTTGATTGCTGTTTGGTGAACAGGAAAGCAAACTAGCTGTCAAGGTCCTACCTTTTCCCAGAGGTTATGTTACTCCATGTGCTGGCATCCATCTTGGATTTCTGCTGAGCATGGTGGGAATCTTTTATGCCTTCAGGTCTCTGAGGTCCATCCCCCAGAGTTGTGTGGCTGAGTACATATAAGCCTGTGATCCGCACATGCTCTTTGCACTTGTGCCTTGTGTCTTGGTCTTGCTACAGCTCTGTGTATACTCTCGTGACTCTTCTGGTATCTGACTCGGCTTGTGACTAGACCATTGTCTGTGTTTTCCTTCAATCTGACCTTCCGTTGCTGAACCCGGCCCGTGACCTGTGATTCTCTGTCTACTGTTCTGTACCGTTTTGTCCCGTTGTTGTCGACCTGGCCTGCCTGACTACGCTATTGTCATTCTTACCAGTTACACGCCATTGGCGGCGGCCATTACCGCAGCCGGGGGGGTCTCGGGGGCCGCGACCTGGTTCCTGGCTGCATCAAGTCCATCCCCACCATCAGGGGCCCTGGTGAAGGGCAGCCTGGGACTTAGACTCCGCGCCCTAAAGGACTTCGGTCTGTTGGTGGTGGTGGTCATCAGTCAGTGCATTACCCTGCCACTAGGCCTACCTGTCCGTGCTACAGCCCTGCCCTGACACTAGCCATATTAGGCCAGTTCACTTGTCTGAACCCATGGTTAATGTTGGTAAACAAACATCATCGTGCAGTCTGTCATTTTGTGAAAGTATCACTTCCACTGCAAAATGGCAGATTCCCAGGGGCTAGCATTTGAAAATAAATGGCCAGGGATCATGGGTGATATCACTAATAAATTATTATCCTGAGCAGATATGGTCAATTATGTGAAGGATCCTTGGCCAGCTGCTGTATGTCAACAAATATTTTTTCTTGTAAAAATGGGCACTGTTCCTTTAAGAAAATATACTTTTGTGGGGCCCAACTAAAAACTGATAAAAGGCCCTTATTCAGACATGCAGCCTAAGTGTCCAGGAAAGGGAGGGCAGTGAGGCTGCAGCCCCTCAAACCAGACCAGACCACATGACTTTTAGCATTGGGAGGGTACTTTGCAGGGCAGCCAGCAAAGCCTCCCACTTTTTCAAGACACTATGTCCCCATATTGAGGGGAAAAAGGCTTCATTCTCAGATCCTGTCCCCAAAAGGGATGGGGGGGGGTGTGGGGGGACTTATTAGAATCTGGAAGCCTCCTTTTGAATATAAACAAGAATATACAGTATATTGCCAGCACACTACACATCTTTAAGCCTAGAGTTTTCTCAGGCAGGACAGCCCATTCATTTGAATGGGCTGCTGTGCCCACGTTTTCTGCAGGAAAAAGGTGCACGCACCTTTTTTAAAAAACATGGCAGCAGGGAAACCTGCATGGTCTTTTTGACCATGCAATTTCTCTGCAGTTCCCACACCTGCAAACACACTGTGGGCTGTGATGCATGGGGGACGTTCAGAATGATTTGGCTGTGGGAGGTTGCGGGTGCGGAAACAGGTGTGATTCCTGCACCCTCAATTAGCCCGCAGCCTGCTGACAAGTGTGATCCCAACCTAAGATAATCTCCAAATGTTTATTCAGATGATCACAGAGGTAAGGTGCAGTGTTTCTCTGCCACATAAGACCCCTTCATCAGGCATGTGATTTTTAGAATGTGGAAGGCCACACATTTCTCCTCCCTCCAGTTGCATGAGTTTGGGGTACATAGTATCCTGTGTTATGCATTCGCAGAAAGATTTTAAAAGTAAATAATAAAAAGTTGCAATGAAACATGGAAGACAAGGATGTGAGCAGAGAACATACAGTGGTGAGGATTTTCATAGCATTTTACATTAGAAAACATAATAGCAAAAAAATGTGCTTGCTGCTTATTCTACACAGTAGATTAGCTACTATAGTATCTGGAACAATATTTGCTGATGAACAGTTTCATAGTTTTTGCACTGTTGCTCAGCAGAGGTTACAGCAAAGTCCTTTCAAGTTCTATGTTTCACTAAGTAAAGTCAGCTTTATTAATATGGTTCCTTTTCAGTTTTATGGTCTATATTTTTTCTTCTGTGCCTTCACACAGCATTTGTCTCTCAGTTTTGCTCTTCTATTATATACAGTATGTATTCTATAAATATGCAACATATTTATTGCCTTAGGCTACATGTACATTGGAACTGTCAGCTGCATTTACCCATATTTAGCCACTTTTAGCATTTGGACATTTATTAATTTCATTGGTCAGAGTACTTGCCATTGAAATGAATAAACACAGTATTTTGTTTGTATTTGTATTCTGCTATGTAATTTTTTTTTTGTTTAAGATATTCGCATTTATGTACTTGTTTTATGTGTTTAAAAAAAAGGAAAAAATATTTTCAAAATAGAATTTGAATGAAAAAAAAAAGGTTTGGCTAGGGCTTAGGCACCCTTACGCGTGTTTTTTTGCTGCATTTGGCGTTATTTTTGGCCAAAACATTTCTCTCCAGAACAAGATTCTTCTGCATTAAGGAGAGGGACGTTTACCTGCCCCTAAACTCTGCTGCTGATAAACTCTGATTAAAGCCTATGTGTGCATGGACACATAGGCTTTTATTGAGTTTAGTTCAGGGGTTTTAGCAAAAAAAAATGTCAAAAACTCCTAAACTCATGTTTATGAGCAGCAGTGTACATGAGACCTTAGAAAAATACAGTATTTGGGTGAGTTGCTGTCTATGCAGTAAAATTATGGTAGCTTGCTGTTACAATGTAAAGTTATAAACAATAAAAAAAAAGAAATGTAATATTTTTCTTAGTGTGATACATATGTTATACCTATGTGATAACATGAACCACATGGAACAACTGTTTAGCAACAGAGTTGATTTACTGACGGCACAAGAGATGGCTCACGTTGTAAAGGAAGTTGCACTTTACAAGACATTTTTTCCCAGTGCTTATTGAATGTAGAAAATATCACTTTGCAAAGAGTACCCAATTATGTGCAAGGAAAATTAAAAAAAAACAGCATTTTTGCTTTTACATGACTGAAGATGACTGTGAGAAGAGCTTCATCTTATTTACTAAGCTCTTGGGAAAATTCTCTTGCAAAGTGCTACTCTCCCTGCAAAGTGAATAGCATATTTGCCTTTAGTAAATCAACCCCAGAGTTGGGTTTACAGCACTGCATAAGCACACAACCTGGTCCAATCAACACCCATCTCCTGAGGTTACTTTTTTTTAAAGAGAGATCATTTTTTGTTTTAGTAGTCCTGTGCTGGCTTTGCAATGGGTAAATATGCTTACAAATGATGAATAACAAATGACAATTAGAAACTCCTAGTAACTTTTTTCTTGTATTTGGACAAAGACATCACCCTGGATCTCCTGCAGGTCATTTCAAAAACAGCAGTTTGGGATCTCTCCTTTTGTTGTGGTAGTGTGCTCATTTAGTAGTCAGTTATCATGGCGATGGGGTAGTAACATAGTAAGGATAGTTGGCTTGCAAGTGAAAGAGTTAAGAGAATGGGATATGAATGGGGAGCACTTTCATTTACAGGGGTCTGTTGATCTCAATAAAATGTCATCAGTAAACAGATAATTTGAATTTTATATTTTAACTGCTTGCCGTCCAGCCACTGTAGAAAAATGGCCACAAGGTGGCACCGCTGAGCAAAATCATGTTTTTAAACCTGATATTGCAAAACAGGTAGGGGGCGCGCCCAAGGCGCGCGACCGCCCTACCCGTGTCGCCGATCGTGGCCACGGGTGTCAATCACCGGGTCCCAGCCGGTCAGTACCCGCTGGGTCCCGGCGATTGCCGGCAGACAGTGACACAGAGCATAGCTGCATTGTTTACAATACCGCTCTGCTCCTTGTCAGTTCCGAGCACACTGATCCTGAGAGAGGAGTTTATCTCTCGGAATCAGTGTGTTCCTGTGAAGCACACACCCCCGCCCCCTAGTAAAACACTCCCCTCACACAGTTAACCCTTTCATTGCCTAAAAAAACTTAACCCCTTCCTCCCCAGTGCCATTAGTACAGTGTCAGTGGTTTTTTTTTGCACTGATCACTGTATTGGTGTCACTGGGGATGTCAGTGACCCCAAGTCAGTTCCCCCCCAGTGTCAAAATGTCCACCGCAGTCCCGCAGTCCCACCATAAGTCGCTGATCACTGTCATAAATCGCTGATCACTGCCATAAGTCGCTAATCGCAACCATTATTAGTATAAAAAAACTAAATCCCAGTATCTTTCCCGCCATTTGTAGACGCTATAACTTTCACGAAAACCAATTAATTTACACGTATTGGGATTTTTTTTAGCAAAGACATGTCGCAGAATACATTTTGGCTGAAATTTATGCCGAAATTAGATTTTTTTATTTTTTTTACTGGACATGTTTTATAGCAAAAAGTCCAAAATATAGTTTTTTTTTTCTCAAAATTGTCAGCCTTTTTTTTATAGCACAAAAAAATTAAAACCGCACAGGCGACCAAATACCACCGAAAGAAAGCTCAATTTATGGGAAAAAAGGATGTCAATTTAATTTGGATGCAGTGTTGCATGACCGCGCAATTGTCAGTTAAAGTACCGCATTGACGTAACACAAACCGCTTCTGTAACCACTTCCTGACCGCCCTATAGCAGAAATACTTCTACAGGGCAGCATGGGGTCATCACATTTAACCCCTTGATTGCGAGGAGCACGCTCATGCACAATAAACCTCCATTGCTAGTATAGTGTCTGAACGGATCAATATCTTTGATCAGATCAGCACTATACCAGCGTTAACATTAGTATAACGTCCCCAAAAATGCAGCGTTAGCGGGATCAGCGCCGACACCTGCCAGCACCTGCGTTTAGCCCCTACGCTTACCCCCCCCTTCTCCCCCAGCAAGTGCAGTGGCAGTAGGTCACTGTCACTTGATACATTGCACACAAAATCGCAGTGTTCACAGAATCAGGCCTGATCTCTGTTAGCACTTGCCGGTAAATTTGGATGACTCTCATATACAGCAGAGTGCCAGTACTAGTGCCGCTCTTCCCTTTGGTGAACTAGCGAGTACCAGCGTTCTAGTACATCTTGGTCTTTCACATATCTCCTTGATTTTTGGAGTGGTTTTTCACGGAATATCTGTATGCGTTGATTGTGGAACAAAGCAATTTATATGCACAACAATTTATTGCCGCCAACCCAAATTCAAACCTTGCCAGACCAGTCGCATTGAAACTCATTACGGTTTCTGAATTTACATGTTTTTTGGGCCGAACCCTCAACATGGGCATTACTAAAATAAATTAATTGTGGTTGTATTGGTCCGCAGACCCGATTCATCATATCCCGTGTTCTCTGCTGCCATGGCCAGGCATAGATATGAGAGTATAATGTGTTTTATGCATTTCAATGACAATACACTCGGTCATCCTTGGGGTGACCCTGAATTTGACCGGCTCCACAAAATTCAGCCCCTCGCAAATCACCTTAACCAAAAAAAATGTCTATACTTCCCAGCAAAAAATCTGCGTTGATGAGTCCCTGATTAATTTTTCTGGCCACCTTGCATTCACACAATTTGTCCCCAGCAAGCGTGCCAGATATGGGGTCAAGATGTAGATGATCTGTAAGAGGACAACAGGCTATACTTATAAGTTTCGGATTTACGAGGGAATAGATAGTCACGTGGAGCCCCCCGGATACCCAGACTACATGGGGAACAGTGGCAAGATAGTTTGGGACTTGGTGTCATCCTTTTTCCATATGGGGTACCACTTATACGTGGACAATTTTTATTCAAGCGTGCCACTATTTAGACATTTGTACAATCTTGGAACTGGCGCATGTGGCAAAGTGTGACCTAATGTGTGCCCACCATTAGAAGTGGGTGGGTGCAGGGCGGTATATTCTAATGGTGGGCATACCACACATTTTTTCTGGCAGAGATTTCTTCTTCTTTTTTTTTTATTCAGTCCACAGGCTGCATACAAAAAAAAAAGAACCTAGCATATACAGCCAACAAGGACCAGCGATGTTCTGGAACATTACTGGATTTTGAATGGTTATACCAGAATGATGCCTACAGCTGCAGGCATCATCCTGGTATCGTTTTTTTCAGCCGGCAATCGGCTTTCATGTAAAAGCAATCCTAGTGGTTAATTAGCTGCAGGATTGTTTTTACAAGCAGCGGGATATGATGCCCCCCTCCCCCGCTGTCTTTCACGGCCTTCTCGGGCAGTCCCGTGCCATCAGTGGAACCTGAGAATGCAGCCGGTATTTCTGCCAGCTGACCATAGAGCTGTTTGGAGACCAGAGTGGTGCCAATCATCTCTATAGTCTAAGAATTCGGAAGCTACAAGCATTTCATCACTTCAGTTTCGTAGGATATAAACAGCGCCATTTGTAAATTGGGAAAGCATCTGATCACTCTGATTTTGGTTTTATTAGATAATGTAAGGGCAGAGGAGATATCTAAAGCCTGATAGACCCCAGATTTCTCAAAAAAGAATATATGACAATGCCCATTGAAGTTATAGGGGATATTTGCATTCCCTGTGATAGTATTAAAAGTGATAAAAAAAAATGAAAGGTACAGTGCAAAAATAATTTAAAAAATCAAAATAACTTAATAAATAATAAAAAAAACCTCGCTCCTCCCATGCACGCACACCTGTGTGCACAAGCGTTGACCCTGTGCCTGTATGTAAACAGCGGTTGCACCATGCATGTGAGGTATCGCCATGAACATCAGATCAAGGGCAGTAATTCTAACACTAGATCTCCTCTGTAAATCTAATATGGTAGCTTTTAAAGGCTTTTAAATTGTTGCCTATGGATATTAAAAATGTAAGCAGTTTGTTGCCATTGCACGGGGCATGCACAGTTTTAAAGCATGTCATGTTTGGTATCTATTTACTCGGCATACCATCATCTTTTATATCTTACAAAATAATTGGCCAATATATTGTGTTTTTGTGCATTAAAAGTAAAAAAGTGTATTTTTTTTTTTTAAATTGCATTTGAAAAATCGCTGCGTGAGTACTATGTGCCATAAAAAATTGTAGTACCCACCATTTTATTCACTAGGGTGTCTGCTTTAAAAAAATATATAATATTTGGGGGTTTAAATTAATTTCCTAGCAAAAAATACAGATTTATTTCATGTGAACAAAAAGTGTCAGAAAAGACTTGATCTTCAGGTAGTTAGAAGAATGAGTGATGTGTGGCATAAACTTCTAATGCTAGGCATAAAACGTCCCCACCCCCCAAAATGACCCCTTTTTGGAAAGTAGACACCCCAAACTATTTGCTGAGAGGCATATTGAATCAATACAAGAATTTATTTTTTTACCACAAGTTTTTGGAAAATGACAAAAATTATTTTTTTTACACAAAATTGTCACTTAAATGATTTACTGCTCACACATGCATGGGTATATGTGGAATTACTCCCCAAAATACATTCTGCTACTTCTCCCAAGTATAGGGGTACAAAATGTGAGAGACGTTTTGGCAGTCTAGCCAAGCACAGGACCCCAAAATCCAAAAGCTTCAGGCTTTTAAAGGGCTTTATTTCCTCATTACACTTCCAGACTACCTATCACAGTTTCGGAGCCCCTGAAATGCCAGGATAGCACCTAACCCCCCAATTGACCCCTTTTTGGAAAGTAGACACCCCAAGGAATTTGATAGGAAGCATGATAAGTATTTTGCAGATCTCATTTGTTGCCACAAGTTTTTGGAAAATGAAGAAAAATAACAAAAACATATTTTTTCTATTTGTTTTATATTTCAAAACCTTGTGAGAAAAAATTAGATCTGCAAAATACTCACCATGCTTCTTTTTAAATTCCTTGGGGTGACTACTTTCCAGAAAGAGGTCATTTGGGGGGGGTTGGTGCTATCCTGGCATGTCAGGGCCTTCGAAACTGTAATAAGTACTGAGGAAGTGAAATGAGGAAGTTACGCACCTTCAGGGTTTCAAAGTGGTCATTGGATTTCAGGCTTCTGTTTGTAGCTAGGCTCACAAAAAGTCTCACACATGTGGTATTCCCATACTCGGTAGAAGTAGCAGAATGTATTTTGGGGTGTAATTTCACATTTACCCATGGCTTGTGTGAGAAATAAATCATTTAAATGACAACTTTGTGTAAAAAAAGAAATGATTTTGTCATTTTCCAGAAACTTGTGGAAAAAAAATAAATCTTAATATGCCTCTCAGCAGATAGCTTAGGGTGTCTACTTTCCAAAAAGGGGTCATTTGAGGGTGTTTGTACTCTCCTGGTATTTTAGCACCTCAAGAAATGTGATGAGCAGTCAGAAACTAAAAGCTGTGTAAATTCCATTATCTATACCATAGTTTGTAGACGCTATAACTTTCACACAAAGCAATAAATATACACTTACTGGGATTTGTTTAACCAAAAACATGTAGCAGAATACATTTTGGCCTAAATTTATGACAAAATTTTCATTTTTGTGGATATTTTTTATGACCGAAATGAGAAAATATTGTTTTTTTTTTTTTTTTAATTTTCTTCAAAAAAATTTTGTGTATAGCACCAAAAATAAAAAGGGCACAAGTGATAAATACCACTGAAAGAAAGCTCTATTTGTGTGAAAAAAGGACGCAAATTTCATTTGGGTGCAGCATTGCATGACCACGCAATTATCAGTTATATTAGTGCAGCGCCGAGTAGTAAAAAGAGGCTTGGTCATTGAGGTAGGTAAATCCTCAGGAGTGCAAGTGGTTAAGTGTGTGTGTTTTTATTTTTCCTACCCCCTATCTCGTTTGTGGGACAGGATCCTCTCAACATGGGGACAAGCTGCCCTACAAGTGGGGGAGGCTTTGCCACTCCTTTTTGCAAGGTACTCCCCACTACGGAAAGGCATGTCTCTGGGTATCGTATGTACTCTCCAGTGCCTCAGGATATGCACAGCCAAAGCCAAGGGTACCAAGACAGCGACAACCAAAGGAAATGCTTCAGGGGTGCAGCCCTCCTCAGACGGGGAAATCAGCCACTGGATAGAGAGAAAACAGGTGGCGCACACACCTAAAATGACAATGGCCACAACGGCAGGCAAGGTGTTCTCACTGTCAGTGCAGTCAAATGGCTGATGCGTTTCGGGGACGAATCCCTTTCCTCAGAGCTGATGACCAACCTCTGATGCTGATGTATGATGAATGGAAAGTAAGAGCCTTGCTGCCGTTGTGGCCATTTTAAGTTTTCTATGCTTTTTAGATACATGCTTCGTCTGTGAGTATGTTTTTATTATTCTTTCACTCCTACAATAAACCTTGGATAATGCACTAGGCTCATGTCTCTGGGTATGGTTAAGGAAGCAAGGGTGGAAAAGGGGGGGTACTTGTGTGCTTGCTGCCCTCCTTTCCTGGTAACCAGACTGCATGCATGGATAAGGGTCTGGTTTGAACCTTAAAGGGAACTCCACACCATTTCCAAGCATAAGAAAGGATTTGTGTATTTTTAGTGTTGTCTTCAAGCTGTATTAAAAGATTCACTTCCCTCTAAACTGTATTTTTAAACCTTTTATGTTATATTGGTACAACTGAACAATGCCAGATCCCTACTAGCCATGACTTCTGTTTAATAAAAATGTGTATATTAACCTTGAAGAAAGAGTGAAAACAATTTGCTTCAGTGGGGTTCAGCACATCTGTAGGTTTCTACTTATCTATACTGGTGAAAACTGTCCAAGAGGGGATATCCCTCACTTTGAAAATATACTTCCTCTCATATTGTGATGTGCCTATGAGACAAAAAGTGAAGGGAAATCTCCCCGATAGGACAAGATGACAAAAAACCTGACAGATCTTTCAGCCACTTCCTACTCTATCCAAAATATATATAAAAATATAAAAAAAAACATGTTTTGGATTTTGATATAATTAACAAGCTTAGGTGAATATGATACCCCCAGAAATAAAGCATTAATAAGTGCATTACTGGAAGGACATAAATGTGAATGTTACTGTACTTTCCATTTGTTTCAAAGCTTTCTATACTCTTTTGGAACCTCCCGTCTTTAAAAAATTAAAAGCAGCTAACTCCATGCAGATTAAAGACAAAACATGTTCTGTATACCACATCAAGTACTGTAAACCACAAACAACAAAGTATACAGTGTATAATGAATACTATTACTTGAGCTAGCAATCACAGGACTATGTTTAAAATTGTCAATATATAGTGTAGATCAGGATTCACAAGTCAATCTGCAACAATATTGTTACTTTGCAGGATGTCACAGTTACATACAGGAGTAGCTATTTCCCTCAATATCATGCACATTTTAATCTAAGGTTTTTGCTTCCCTGGGGGAGCACACTTCCTTTATTTCCTCCTGCAGAATGACCTTTACACACTAACAGGAGCTCTTTCTCCTGAATAGGGAGAACTTTCCACCAATCAAAAAACTGAATTTCTGTCACCGTACTACAGTGGGAAAGTAGGGCAAAATCTCTTAAAAGTCCTGTAACACCTCATTACAAGCCGACTGTAAACTTAAAAAAATATTTTGCCCGTTTTATATGTCTACTACTGTTACAGAGAAAATATAAGGACATATAAATATATAGTATGGCAATAAACCTGAATTGATGCAATACAATATAAAGTGTCAAAATACCTAAATAAAATGCATGCAATAATTGCAATCTAGTGTCCTCAAACAAATAAAGTCTCCCACAAGCTTAATATCAATTCAAGACCATCAGTGTCAGTAAAAGTATAAGTAAACTATAAGTATCCACACAATTTTCTCTGTGTGTTGCACTAAATCTTCATGATCAGTGCCATCCATTCACAAACTCCATAACAGTGTTAGCACAACCTTGTAGTATCCAGCTCCAAATCACTCACCTTATATATATGACCTAAATTAACCTACAGTGTATCATTTTTTTTAGGGCAGATTGTTGTAACTTCTCTGCTGGCTTTAACCTTTCAGGAGCACAGAGCCTCTCTACTCTCAGATGAGGCAATTTTGCTTTAATTGACTGCAGCAGGTGCATGAAACCTCTCCTAGAAAAAGAAGGAAGCTCCCTGTCCTGCCCAGATGCTTGTCATGGTGGGATGTACCACAGAAGGTTCATAATGATCATGGGCTCATGATGAAGGGATAAGCTTATTAAACATTCATTATACTTTTTATGTACATTTATGTTATAACATTTTCATCTAAAAGCATATTGAAGGTTTCCTCTTTGGAAGTTTGCTCCTCACTTTCTGTTTCCATAACAAAAGTAAAACACGTAATTTCCTTTCACTTTATGTCCCGTTTACAGAGTTCACTGGACAAATACAAAGGAGAATCTTTCACAGTGGGAACACAGACAGTAATAAGGCATAGGTTCTAACCTTTCTAGTTCATTCAAAGCTAATAAAAATATATGGTCTTTAGTCACTTTAGCTTTTGTACTTTAATAATCTTCATGGATTTGAGCAGTTTTTACATTAGACTGTTTATTAGGCAATAACCAATGCAGAGTAACACATACATACATTGTTTTTTGGGGAACAAACTGAGCTTTCTTTTGGCGGTATTGTCCTGAAAAAATAAATGTATTTTCTATACAATTTATAGACAAAATAACTTTTTGACCAATGTTAGTTTTAAACTAAGCAGTGTTGCAAAAATTAATATTACTAAACTATGGAACACAAACAATAGCCCCACAATCACCTCATTGATTACAGACATTAACACTCAATGCCAAATGGAAAAACTATCCGCAATCAACACTTCCTCCTATCACAAATTCAATCTCCAGTGGACCCGATGGCTAAACCACCCTACATCTAATATACAACCTTGATGACATCTCAGGAAATGAACTCACATCCCGCACTAAGACTGGTATCTACTCAATTCCCCAGTTATATTCCTCCCTCCCCACCCTACCCCCCCCCCCACCTCTCCACCACCATTCCCCCCCAATCCCCCTAACTCCTCACCAAGGCCCTTCAAAGGCACACAAATACCTCTGATGATATTGCTAAACAAGACTAATACCCCATCTGGCCAGAGGGCAGATCTACAACAAACTGATCAACCATATTTGTCTACTGTAATGTTGTATGATTTAACCTTATCTCTTTTCCCTGTTCTTCCATGTTTATCCTTGAAAACTCAATAAAAATATTGAAACATAAACTAAGCAGTGTTACTGTAATTAAAAATGTCTGAAAAAAGTTTAAAAAATTATTGGTAAAAAAAAATCATGGAAAACCAACAGCTAAGGTAAGAACGGGAGGAAGGTGTTAATTTGGGGATAATTATGTTTACCAAAAGACTAATAAAGGTTTAAATGGTAGGGATGAGCCAAATGTACCTAAGTTCAGCTGGCTGGAGGTTTTCTGAACAGCTAATAAGTTGAAACATTAATCCAATCCCATTGAACTCAACTGGAACAAAAGCTTTAAAATCAGTTCTGCTCATAATGTTATCATTTTTAACCATTTTCACACCTTGGACCATAGGTAACAAATTTGCAGTGTATACATTTGCAAGGTCAGGAGTAATGTTGAAAGCCAATTACAGTATGGATTTATCCACCCATTGAAATGTAAAAGAGGAATACAGGCTTTGGACATCAGAGTCCAGAATTGTTCAATGCTGCCAACTTAGCAAGATTAATCTTAAAGTTGGATATGTCCCCACAGATCCGAAGGGCCTCAAGGATATTGGGCACGGATATGCTCAGGTTAGAAACAAAAAAGGTCAGGTTATCCACATAGGCAGAAATTTTGTGGTGTCCTGTTTACTTCAGTATACCTACAATATTGGTATTGCTAATAATCGTACAAAGAAAAGGCTCCAATATCAAGATTAAAATGAGCTGTGAAAGGGGGCAGCCCTGTCGCATCCCATTTGCTATGTTGAAAAAAAGCTTCATTCATTCACCCGAATTGCCACTGAAGGGGTAGAGTATAGCAATAGAATCCAGCATAACATGTTGGGGCCAAGGCTGACATATAACAGGGTGGCCTGCATAAAATGTCAAGCCACCCTGTCAAATGACTTCTCCATATCAGTGGAAAGAAGCATAAACAGATGCCGCGAGGATCAAGTCGCATGAGTGAGGTTGAAAATCCATATAGGAAACAAATGTCACCTACCGAGATGGCACAAAGCAAATTTGGTCTAAATGTATCAACTGTGGAATATGCAGCAGCAGTCTTTTTGCCAGAATTTTTGTAATGAGTTTTAAATCCATATTTAATAAAGCGATCTGGTGGTTATTCCTATGGATCATTCCCTTCCTTATGTATGAGCACAATATAAGCTCTTGTATCTGTTGGATGGCACCCTCCCCAATCAAGGCATTTTAAGCTGTCAGGAAATGCAGGGTCAGTCTGGTTGCAAAGGTGTGACAATAGGTCAACTTGAAGCCATCTAACCCTGGCACCTTCTGAGGTTTTCGTTTAAGCTAATGCTATTCCAAATTCCTCAGCAATGATCTGACTTCATTGCATCCCTTATCTCTCTAGATAATGTGGGCATGCCAGAGGCTCTAATACGCACTCTGGCCAATTCTGTCCGGTCTGCTACCATCTCGGGGACTAAGTCTGGGTGTAGATTATGTAGTTCCTGATAAAAAATTACAGAATTCCTTAGCCATTTCCTGAGAGTTGGACACCGTTGTATCCTGTCTAGTAATAATATGTGGAATAAAGCTTCTGCGGACCTCGTAGGGTTCTCACAGCCATAGATCCTGGCTTATTTGAAAATTCATATAAAGAATGTCTAGCCCAGGGCAAACATTGTGTGGTCTTTTGGTAAAGCAGGTGGTTTAGGTCTTCCCTGGCCTTCAGGAGAGCCATAAAATGGGACTCCGATAAGGATTGTTTGTGCAGTATTTTGAGAAAGCACACATGAGAAATAAGCTTGTCAATCCGTAGTGTCCTTTCTAATTTTTTTGGAGTCCCCAGCTGAATCAACAGTCCACGCACAACACATTTCTGTGCTACCCAGATGATTTCTGGGTTTGCAGTTGAAGCAGCATTTTCTGAAAAGTAGTTTGACAGCAACTTCTCAAGTTCAAGGCAAATTTCCGGAGCCTGTAGTAACAGTTCATTAAGCCTCCAATTCAGAGGACTTGGAGAGACAGCTTCACATTCAAGAGTCAGATGTATTGGTGCATGGTCAGAGAAAGAAATTATATCAATTTGAGAGGAAGTCAGTAACAGTAGGTCTTTGTGCTGAATCAGAAAAAAAGTCAACGCTGAAGTACGTATGATATACTGAGGAGAAATAAGTATAATCTCTCTCATGGATGCATCAAACTCCAGGGATCAACCAGGTTCAGATTCAACAGTTCTTTTTTTAGCCTCTTCATGTGAGAGTAAGAAATATGTGATGTGCCCCTTGAGACATTAAGTAAATGGCTCTGGAGCTAAATTAAAATCTCCACCCAACAAGAGAGCACATGCTTAAAGTTCTAGCAGCATCAGGACCAGGGACCGTAAAAAATGGGTCAGGAGGAGAACAGAAGGGAGAAAAGAGAAAGCAAGGTAGAAGACAGGAGAAAGGTAGAAAGGGGATGGGCAAAGAAGGTACTCTACAATTGGCTATCAAAGCCAAGTGCTCAATAGCATGGCTTGGACCTCAACTGCATGAAAGGGAGGAGTTGACCAATAGCTTCACGGATACACTTACGGTAGCCCCGAAGGGGTAGATGAGAGGGTAGTAACTAAGCAAGGTGTCCACATACGGTGCTAATAATAATCAATGAACCATAGGATAGACCTAATGCCAAAGATTTCAACCACTATAAAGCTAAACCTGATGTAGAACCTTGCGGAACCATGGCCTTCTAGAAGAGGTTGCTGCACCCTACATCCACTCACCAAAAAAAGTGAAAATGGGAACATTGTTTGCAAAGACTGTAACTATAACACTCCCATGGGGTCTGAGAACAGTGAACTGCAACTGCAGGTGGAGGGAGCACCGCACAATATAAACAGTAAACTGCGCAATAATGATGGGGACATATAGCACGGCTATTGTCCATCTAGAGACCATCACTTAAGATACTAGACAAGCAATAAAATTCAAAACATCCATAAATGAAATAGGCGCATTGGATTCATCAGTCTGATAAACTGGCTGAATAGTAAAAGTCCACCCAAGCTTCAAGCCGCTAGGTGTAGGCAGCCAGGAGCCATTTGTTACCCGGCCATAGGTTGCTTAAAGGTACCTCATTTGGATGGGCAAGGATGTAGATCTATAGCATCCTCAACTCTGCTCCCCACCAATTTGGCCAGGAGGTATGGGTAGACTATAGGAGAGACTCCCTGTGAGAATAAGAAAAAGCATGTTAGTCCAACAAGGGTGTACTTGCAGGATCAGACCCCAATTTGGACTCTGGAGTTTGTGGAAAGTCCCTTGGTTTAGCTCTTGTTCTTGACTGCGGATGGTAGCACCTGGATTGTTGAGACTCGGAGAAGCAGGATGAGAGTTCCCAAATGTTATTGGCAAGTCCAACCAGTCCAGAAACGGAACCTTTGGAGCCTCCAGAAAAGCAAAGAGATACTAGAGCTGTTCCAGCCATCTCAGAATGAAAGATTTGTTACCCTTTTGTACTGTGAGGTGAAATGGATGTTCCCAGTGGTAAGTGGCCTCAGAATTCCGAATGATCTCCAGTAATGGACAGAGGGTCAGATGCATCCAGGGGGTGAGACAAAAGAGGCCCGGGGAGAGACATACTGTAACTCCACTGAAGTCCACTGGACCCTGAGACCAGGCTTGTCACCTGATCTCTTCTTGGATGGTATAAGAATAAACCCTGGTGAGGACATTTCAAGGGTACAGGGCATCACCCCCCCCCCCCCCATGGGCACCCTGCACTCTGCACTCAGTCCAGGTTCAACTCCTCTGTGAGTGGTTTATCCAGCAGGCAATTAAAAATGGCTGTAACCATGGCACTTAGGCCCCCCCCAGCCATGGCCTCTGCAGTTGGATCTCACCTGCATTTATCAGCAGTTGTAACATGGTTATGTGATGGTGGTATTGTGAGTGAGACTCCTCCAAGGTTGCCAAGTAGGATTTTAAATCATTTGAAGTGGTTTCTAGCGCTGACACTCGAGAATCCACCGTGTCGATCTGTTGTTTAAGGTCATGAATTTCTTTGAAAAAAATACTCACAATTGAGGCCGCCATCTCTGTGATATCCTGCTTAGTGGGCAGCAGCGTGATAAAGTTCCTCCATTCAGCTGAAGAAGGCTGATCTTATGTAGCCTGAGATGCCGTTGGGGAATCAGCTCCAGGGATCTCCAGTGAAAGGGAGTCCGGGCAGTTTAAAGGCTGAGGATGAGCTAAAGTGGAGGCTGGTAGTGCTTCCCCTCTTCCTTCTGCACAATGGGAGCCACGGTAGTGGGGTGCAATGGCACCATCTTGGATTCTGGGGCTGGGACTGAAGTAGATGAATTGTGGAGGAAATAATCTGAGATGTCAATTCCTCTCTGGGCAGCTGGTGTCCTGGGAGCTCTGTCTGCAACTGACATGTAAAACAGCTGAGGTCAGCTGGCTGAAGGAGACTCTCTCCCTCAGAGTGTTGGTGTGAGGAAGAGCCCGTAAGGAGTAAAGTATGTAGAAAGGAGATCAGATCTGGGGTATGAGGTTCAAAATGGCAGTGGTGCTTGAAGGGTGTCAGGGAAATTCCATCAGTAGGAGTGTGGATCTTAAATATGACAAAGTACTTGTAGATAATGGAATGCTTCTGCTTTGGGCAATTTATAGGCTACCTGTAAGGTTTGGAATGTCTTAATTTCATTAATCATCATCAACTTGCACATGAGATTTGCTCCAGTTCTTAACCCCTTTCTGCTGATGGTATGTAGATATGCAGACTCATGAAAGTGTGTCTTTATTGATGAGGCTGAATATCTGTGTACCTGTCTTTGTGCTGGGAGCGCACCGCACAGCGTATTAACAATCCCAGTCACCCCTCCTTGCAGGGAAGAAAGATTTAAACAAAGCGTGTAAAAAAAACAATAAAAAAAGAAAGAAAAAATAGCTAGATCAAGGTTTCATCTAGGTCAATGCCAGGATTAGTGTTAGGGTTAAGATAAGGGTGAAAGGTCAATGCCAGGGTCAAAGGGCAGGATCAGTATATTTTTGGTAGAATTTTTTTTTTTTTTTAAACATTTTTTTAACCGTTTCAATACCGTGCAATTTTACACCTTCCTGCCCAGGCCAGTTTTCAGGTTTCAGCGCTCTCACACTTTGAATGACAATTGCGCGGTCATACAACATTGTACCCAAACTAAAATTTGATCATTTTCTTCACACAACTAGAGCTTTCTTTTGGTGGTATTTAATCACCACTGGGGTTTTTATTTTTTGCTAAATTAACAAAAAAAGACCAAAAATGTTGAAAAAAAAACACATTTTTCTTTGTTTCTGTTATAAAAGTTTACAAATAAATAATTGTTCTTCATAAATTTAGGCCGAGATGTATTCTGCTACATGTCTTTGGTGAAAATAACCCAAATTAGGATGTATTTTTTAGTTTGTAGGAAAGTTATAGAGTTCACAAACTATGGTATAGATCTGAATATTGATCAATCCTGAAGTACTGACAGCCAATCTAATATCTTGAGGTCCAAGAATGTCAGAACAGTACAGATATCCCCCAAATGACCCCTTTTTGCAGAGTAGACAGTCCGACATACTTCATAAGAGGCATGGCGAGTTTTTTGAAGTTGTATTTTTTTGTCATAATTTTTCGGAAAATGAAAAAATTAAAAAAATTATTTTCACTATTTTTTTTTTTACATACTGTCACCAGTGCAGTACAGCATCATCATATAACTGGCATGGCGGTGAACAGCGACACTGACTGGTGACAGTATGAAAAAAAAATATATATTTTTTTTTTTTATTTTTTTTTATTTTTTTGTTATATTTAATTTTTTATTACATTTTTTTTTATTTTTTTTAAGATTTTTTTTCATATTTTACTATGACCAAAATAGTACAATGTTACCATAGTAACACTGTACTACTTTGGGGAAGTGATCAGTATTTTTTTTTTTTTACACAATTTGCTTATAGCAAAGAATTACTTTGCTATAAGCAAGCATTTACCTGAATGAAATCGATTCATTCAGCTTTTTTTTTTTTTTTTTTGTGCTTAGCTGTGATTTGGTCACAGCTAATCACATGACATGTGCATGTGATTAGCTGTGACCATTCACAGCTAGGCATTAGTATACAATGGGTGGCATCATGAATGAAGCCATCCATTGTATACAACTGTCATGTGACCTGCTGTGATTGGTCACAGCAGGTCACATGGTACCGGCAACGGGAGCCGGTACTCGGATCTGTCATCGGCCGTGTCCGAGGTGCACGGGCGGTGACAGATCGCACTGCTGCGTCGCTCTGCAACCGCGCAAACTGCGCATGTGCGGGAGCACGCCAAATAGCGTGCACCCGGAAAGCTGCAGCGCTTTTCCAGCCGCCAAACGGCCATTGGACGGGCGGCTAATGGTTAAACTACTATCAGTGTCAGTGTCAGTGACAGTGTGTTTTAGGTAGGATAAAAAAGTTCACTACTGCTTCTGGGTCATACTATGAGTGCAAAAAACAAATACCGTACACATATGTGGTATCTCTGCAATTGTCAGGAGCAGGATGTTTATTTTGGATTGTTCTTTGGTGGTAAATAATAGCAATAGCAAGAAATATACAGCTAAATTTATAAAAAAAAATGTTTTCTACCATTTTGGGTTTGGTGAATCTGACCATGAGTTAAAGAAGTTTTAGCCTTCCTTGCTCTGCTATGAGAGGAGACTGAGTTTTGGATCCATTTGATGGACTGCTTTCCTGACATTTTATGTTTTTATATTGGATTCACATTTATATATTGGATTCACTTTATTGTATTATATTAAATCCTGGTGAGTACTGAAATCCTAAGGAGAGGCCACATGGGACTGTATGACATGAACACTTTCACATGATTGTTTGCAGGAGTGCACTATATTTTTTTCACTACACAGTGGTGTTTTTTTATCGCTTAATTATGTACTAATTAATTTATGCACAGTATATATTTTTGGTTACACTATAGTTACAGTATATGATTTATTTGTGGAGCTGAATTCTCTGTAAATCTTACCTGAGCCAGATCCTGATGCAGTGATGTGCACAAGAGCAGTGGCTCTCTCAGGACTCTCCTCATTGCCTGTATTGGATTTGATTATAATAGTACTGTCTCCCATAATACTGAAAAGCACTGCACAAACCTTTGGCCCTATGTAAATTATATATGATAATAATAATAACAGGCTTGTAATACCTTTCTTCAATTGAGACTTTGGGGTACTTAAGTAGGAACCATATAATCCATTAAAACCAGATCTTTTTTAGATACCGTATTTTCCGGCGTATAAGACGACTTTTTACCCTTTGAAAATCCTCTCAAAAGTCGGGGGTCGTCTTATACGCCGGTATACGGCATACTGACACTTTTTAGGGGGGCGGCGCGGTGCCGCCGCCGCCCACCCCTTCCAACGGAAGGGACACTAAGTACAGGGGTGGGCAGGGGCTGCTGTTTCTTACCTGGCTCTGGTCCCACGACGATCTGGTCCAGGAAGCGCGGCTGATCCTTCAGTTCGGCCACTGGATGTTCGTGCGGCTGCTCGGCCCCGCCTCCTCATCGGTGATTGGCCGCCAGAACTGTAGCTCAGGAAGGGCACACAGGCGGCCAATCACTGGTGAGGGGGCGGAGCCGAGCGGCCCCGCGAAAATCGAGTGAAGGAGCAGCCGGTAAGTGTGCAGTAGGTGCTGCTGCAACCACATATGCTGGCTGCAGCAGCACCATACTGGAACATGGGTCAGCAAGTGTAATTAGTGTCATTGGGAGGAAAAGTGCCCCGTCATTGGTGTCACTGATACTAATGATGGGGCATTATTCCTCCCACTGACACCAATGATGGGGCACTATTCATCCCCCCCCACTGACACCAATGATGGAGCACTATTCCACCCCCCACTGACACCAATGATGGGACACTATTCCTCCCACTGACACCAATGTTGGGGCACTATTCCTCCCACTGACACCAATGATGGGGCACTATTCCCCCCACTGATACTAATGATGGGGCACTATTCCTGCCACTGACACCAATGATGGGGCACTATTCCCCCCACTGATACTAATGATGGGGCACTATTCCTGCCACTGATACCAATGATGGGGCACTATTCCCCCCACTGACACCAAAGATAGGGCACTATTCCTCCCACTGATACTAATGATGGGGCACGATTCCCCCCACTGACACCAAAGATGGGGCACTATTCCTCCCACTGATACTAATGATAGGGCACTATTCCTGCCACTGATACCAATTATGGGGCACGATTCCTCTCATTGACACCAATGATGGGGTGCTATTCCTCCCACTGACACCAATGATGGGGTGCTATTCCTCCCACTGACACTAATGATGGGGCACGATTCGTCGCTCTGACACCAATGATGGGACACTATTCCTCCCACTAATACCAATGATGGGGCACTATTCCTTCCACTAATACCAATGATGAGGCACTATTCCTCCCACTAATACAATGATGGGGCACTATTCCTCCCACTGACACCAATGATGGGGCACTATTCCTCCCACTGACACCAATGATGGGGCACTATTCCTCCCACTGACACCGATGATGGGGCACTATTCCTCTCACTGGTGTGCATTGGAAGAGGGGTAGTCTTATACGGCGAGTATAGCCCAAACACTATATTTTAACAGGAAAAGTAGGGGTCGTCTTATACGCCCAGTCGTCTTATACGCCGGAAAATATGGTAGTTTATCTGATCGGTTCCATTTTTCATTCTATTCATCTTACATCTGATGTTCATCAATAGTTTATTAAAAGGGTGTTTCCAAAAACAGACAACTGCAGCCTGTCCACAGTGTGTTCTGACATTTCTCACATACATGTAAATATCTGCATTTTCATTGCTAAAAAAATTACTTATAACCCTCAAACAGTATATATATATATATATATATATATATTGCATACAAAGACAATATAATACACAATTTCTGGGTAAAATAGAAGAAATTATGTTATGCCTAGTAAATAGATACCCAACATGCTATGCTGTAAAATTGTGCATGTCTCTGGAATGGTGACATACTATGGTACATTAAATTATTCACAGCTGGCACTTTAAAAGCCTTTACAGGTTACCAGTTTAGTATTATCCAAGAGTTCTGGTGCTAGATATATTGCGTTGCTAACGTTCGCAATGATACCTCATATGTGTGGTGCGATTACTGTTTACACATACATACATACAGAACCTATAAATGAAAACAAAACGCGTTTCGGGGGCTGAACCCCCTTCCTCAGAGCTAGAGGTGTGTCTAGCTCTGAGAAAGGGGGTTCAGCCCCCGAAATGCGTCAGCTTATCCGCATCATTAGACACAGTTGTATTGTGACTGTTTTTGTGGATCACTCATACTGCTTATAATCACGTTGGTTTGTGAGTATACATCCTTTTTTATTTAATAAATTACGTGGTATACCACGGTAATGCACGATGAGAGTGCACCCTTGTTTGTTTTCATTTACCAGTGGTAAGATTTCCCGATCTCAGAAGGGCAGCACCTCTTCGATTGGCATTTTGGCAATTCCTTGGTTTGCATGAAGATTGGAGCGCTGGTTTCGTTTGTCTATCTATACAGAACCTATGTGCATGTTTGCATTTTCATTTGTGAGACTGGGTACTTCACATTTTGTTTTTTATATTATTATTATTTTTTATTTCTGTTTAAGTGTCCCCCTTTTTTAACTTTATTGCTATCACAAGGGATGAACAATATCCTTGTAATAGCATGGGCCATGGTGGGGCTTCTTTATGGAGAGATCTATGGTGTATTAGACTCCATATCTGTCCTCTGCCCTCCAAAGCAGCCAATCAAGCTGAGATGGGCTTGATTGGCTGCTTTACAGGACGGTAATGCAAAAAACAAAGTGAAAAAATCCTCACCATTGCTGGTTTCCAGGGTAGGAACAATAGATGGTTCTGTTGCCATGTCTAGGGCATCTGATGTGACAGGTTGCATTAGTACCAGGATTCCTGGTGGGACAAGAGAGCCTGGAAAATGTGGTGGATGGCAGAAAGGAGGGGTGACCCCCTTCTGCTGCTTGTAAAAGTAATTGCGTGGCTGTATAACCACTGGGATCATTGTGTAGGGAATTGTTGGCTCTAAAAAACAATATCTGGATCATGACTGCAGTTGGATTATGGCTGATCATATCCAATGATACATCCTAAGGATGGGAAGTGGTCAAAGTAAATGTAAATCCAATCACTGAACTCTCATATAACCTTTAACATATTGATGTATACTACTTTCACTGAAATAATACCTGGTTATCATGGAGGTCCTTGTTTAGATTTCTTGTTATAGACTGAAAAAGCTGTCCCTGTCACCAACTTGCTCTTTTGGATTGTCATACATGCATCTACTGATACTATTTGCTGAGGTACAGTATGTTCTGCCTGTCAGGGATCTCCTCGATCCCCGCCGCGATGGTCCCAGCGCAGGCGCAGTGCACCGCCCTGTGCAGGGACACGGGCACTAGGTCTAAGAACTAAGAACTTCTCGGGTCTGGTCTCCCCCATTACTCAGCTAACCAAGCTGGGAACCCGGTTCAGATGGACACCAGAGGCGCAGGAAGCTTTTGAAGCCTTGAAGAAGCTGTTCACCTCGGCACCCATTTTGGGTCACCCAGACGCCGCCCTGCCCTATATCTTGGAAGTAGATGCATCGGAGAATGCGGTAGGTTCCATCCTCTCCCAGCGGAAAGGCGCCAAGGAACTGCTCCATCCTGTAGCATTCTTCTCACGGAAGCTTACCCCAGCGGAGAAGAATTATAATATCGGTGATCGAGAGCTACTGGCGATCAAAACGGCGTTAGAGGAATGGAGGTACCTGCTGGAAGGTGCGGTGCACCCCATCTTAATATTTACTGACCACAAGAACTTAGAATATCTGAGAACCGCCAAGCGTCTACGCCCGCGACAGGCAAGATGGGCACTATTCTTTTCAAGATTCAACTTCCACATTACGTACCGGCCTGGATCAAAGAACACTAAGCCAGATGCGTTATCACATATGTACGAGGACGCCAAGGAGATCCCAGTACCCGACACCATCCTGTCCTCGGGTAACTTCTTGGCCCTTCAGTCGGACCTTCGTTCCAAGCTAATGGAGGCATCCACAACCTTCTCTACCCCAGGCGGAGGGCCGCTCCAGAACAAGGGGGGACTCCTATGGAGGGAAGATCGAATTGTGGTGCCGGATGAAGCCCGAACCCTGGTCTTGGGGCATTGCCATGACCACCCGATGGCGGGGCACTTTGGCCCAGAAAAGACCCTGGAACTTCTCCGACGCTCATTCTGGTGGGCAGACATGGCTAAAGATTGTAAGGGCTATGTAAGGTCCTGTATCACCTGCCAGAAGAACATCTCGTTAGATTTTATAGTCGAGCTTCCGCCATCACTAGACCACACGGCAATCCTGGTGGTCGTGGACCGCTTGTCCAAGATGGCCCACTTCATCCCGTTGAAGAAAACCCCCTCGGCGGCCGAGACTGCGCGAGTCTTCATTCGTGAGGTAGTAAGGCTGCATGGGGTCCCCGAAGACATTGTCTCGGACCGGGGGGTCCAGTTCACGTCAAGATTTTGGAGAGCACTGTGCAAAGCCCTGGACATCAAATTGTCTCTCTCCTCTGCGTTCCACCCTCAAACTAACGGTCAAACCGAAAGGACCAATCAGACCCTAGAGCAATACTTAAGATGCTATACTTTGTTTACTCAAGATGACTGGATGCCACTTCTACCCCTAGCGTACAACAAATTTGTACGTATTTGTACGGAATTTGCGTACAACAACGCCCGCCACTCAGCGACGGGACAGTCCCCGTTCTTTGCCAACTATGGCTTTCACCCAGTCTTCCTCCCGGATTTGGTCTCGGAATGCCCAGTACCAGCAACGCAAGATGTGGTAACGTTTTTCTCCGCGAACAATAAGAAGCTTCAAGAGGCCATCAGTCGGGCCCAGGAAGACTACAGGAAGGCATTCAGCAGGAAACGGAGAGGAGATCTGGTGTTGCGGCCTGGGGAGAAGGTTTGGCTACCGACGTCCAATTTAAAGATGCTTTGCCCGTCAAAGAAATTGGGACCCAAATTTATAGGCCCCTTCTGCATCAAACAGATGGTTAATGAAGTGGCCTACGAACTCGTCCTTCCTGACACGCTCAAGATCCACCCAGTCTTCCATGTGTCCCTGCTGAAGCCAATGGTCCCAGATGCCTTCCCTGACCGGGAATCTAGACCCTCATAACGGTCGAGGGAGAAGAAGAATTTGAGGTTGAAACAATCCTGAAGTGTCGAAGGAGGGGAGGCCAGACCCAATTCCTTATCAAATGGAAGGGCTATGGCCCTGAGGACAATTCTTGGGAACCAGCCCATAATGTCCATGCACCCAGACTTGTCCGGAGGTTTTTTCGCGATCACCTGTGGTGGAGAGATCGGGTGGGCATCCGGAGGCTGCCCGTAGGGGGGGGGCAATGTCAGGGATCTCCTCAATCCCCGCCGCGATGGTCCCGGCGCAGGCGCAGTGCACCGCCCTGTGCAGGGACACGGGCACTAGGTCCGGGCCGGCCGCGGTGTTCGAGTTCGCGCATGCGCAGTAGAAGCCGCGGTCGCCCGCTGGGCACCAATGGCAGCGCAGGGCGGGATATTTAAATGGCCCTGAGCTGTCATTCAGTGCCTTCTGGTCTTCCCTGCATCCTGTGAACCTGTGAACCTGTACCTTGTAAGTTTTGACCCGGATTGTACCTGACCTTGCTGCTTTCTCCTATTCTGACCCTTGCTTTGCCTGACCTCTCTCCTGAATGCCCCTGATTGGATTTGACCTGCTGTTGCTGACCTGGCGTGTGACCCGACCATTCTATGCCCGCTGCCTTGTACCTTGCCGTCCTCTCTGTTACCGACCCGGCCCGTCTGAGCTTGCTCATCCATCCATCCCTTGCAGTGGGGTCTTCTGACCTCCTCACATCAGACTCTTCCCCGTGGGAGCCCTTGGCGCATACCACTACCACTGACGGACGCACCCAGTAGCCACGACTTGGTCTCGGGGGGCTCCAAGTCCATCCCCACCATCAGGGGCCCTGGTGAACAAGCACCCTGGGACTTAGATTCCGTGCGCTGGGGACGCCTATTCAGTGGAGTATTAGTGGTACCGCCAGGCGGTCCCTTACACTGCCATTTTTATATCAGCAAACAGGTTCAAATCAGTGATGTGCAGCCATCACTAGATTGAGTGCAAGTAGACAGAAAGTAGCAGGAGGAGTTCATCAGCAATTGAATTACAAATGAATGACTGAAAAAAAACCCCAGTATTTTCTAAAAGAAAAGAAAAAATGGCATTTGTTTACGATGCACTGTGTTTTTGCAAACTGTCATCCATTTAGGATTAACATGTATTTTTCAATGTAAAATATGAAGTTACTTAGTAGTTCAACCTTTGCACACATTAAAAATAAATCACATTAACATCTAAGTATTAAAACATGAAGCACGCACACATTTGATCCATCTTAAATATTCTTTTGGTACTTAGATACTGAAGTTAAAGTGGTAACTTGTGGGTACAATTAAATAGAAGCATTGAGCTGTACTTCTTAATTACTACAGTTAATGATGATTAAAGAAACATGTCAGCTATTTATCTTTATTTGATATCCTGTAAACAACATCAAATGAATCTTATAATCTTATCTGATGCATAAAAGTTTTCGGGAAAACCTAATAATAAAAGATGCACTTGTTCTAATTCCCATGGATTTAACAAGCATGGTTCTTATAAACAACAAAGTGCATTTTGTAATTTCGTGTATTGTAATTAGCAATAAAAGGCTGCATCCCAGAGAAAGTGGACATCATTTGCTACAGTTTGTACTGTTTTAATACAGTAAATGGCAATAAATCACAGTGACATTAAATCACTCATCTAAATTGTATGTAGAATACATTTTGGAATCCAAGATTAGGTCAGTCCAGGATGTACTACATTTTGAGACTTCAAAAATAAAAGAATAACAACAGAGGATGTCTGCAGTTAACGTATATACAAAGTCACCAAGTGGGCTTTGTTGAAGGCCAACAGTCATTAGATGGTACTAGATGTATTGTAAACTTACACAATGGCAGCCAAGGTGTCCAATGCGCCCCCTTACCAGTATATCAATGGTGCAAACAAATGGCCACTGCCCCAATCTATAACTGGCCTTCACAGCAAGGAGCACATGGAAGGGTGAAGCATGTCAAGCAATAAAAGAGAAAAATGCTGTGAAGGCCAGTTATAGAGTGGTCATTTATATGTACTGATGATATACTGGTGAGGGGGCGCACTGGTCACCTTGGCTGACATTGTGCTATATGCTGGGTGTCCACTGTGCCCCTGTATCATTGAGGAGGAGTGGGCTCCCTTAGGCTCACATGTCCTCAGTTTATCCATTATGATACATGTGCTTCTAGCATGGAGGCTCTCAAAATTTATTAGGAGTTAGGAACTGCAGAATATTGGGGTGCTGTGAAGGGGCTCTGCAGCTTACAAATGTATTTGCAAATGTGTGCTAACTAAACCCCTGTTTTTAACGCAAACTATTAGATCGGACAATTCAGTTTGTTCGCAAGCAGGTCCGTAAATTGATCTGGGAATTTGTCTCTTTTTTTGTTTGACATACGTCACCCTTCCATGTGCTCCTTGCTGTGAAGGCTAGTCAAAGACTAGTATTAACAGAGGAAAAAGAAAACAGGAAATGGAGACCCACAATAAGGGCTCCCCCCTTGCCCCCCCTCACAGGTTTTTGTTGAGGCAGTGGGGATGGAGTGGGGGGGTAGGGCTGAGATCCATTGTTTGTGGTTATCTGCATGAATGTCCCACCAGGACATCTGAGAAAAGGAAGTTTGGGACCGCTCTGTGCAATGGAATTGCACAGAGTAGGTAAGTATAAACCTGTTTGTCATTTTTTTCTTCTTAGATTGCGTTTGCAATCACTTTTAAGTGTTCAGACACATTTTCAGGTATAGATAAGCATCGCAGTGTTGTACTCCAGCATATAATGTTGGAGTACAAGCAGTTTCAGAAGATTTGCCTCTCTGCAAACACTAATAAGTCAAATCAAGCAAATAAAAGTGTGACAATCTAATTCCCAGGATGGACTGTAACAAAATATAAAAAGCTTTGAAAGATCGGATGAAATTTGAAGACAACTTTTTTCTGATCTTCTGTCAAGATTCGAACCACAGTCTTTGCTGAAATCTTTCTTTTTCAAGTCACCTGTCTAAATCTCCCCCTGTTCATGTTCAATTTTTTTGCCATCATTTGCACACTCAATTTTCCTTCTGAGAGTAAGACAGTTCATACTCTGTCCACATTTGCATCCGTCCTTTGTGTTTTTGTCTGCCCCTTTCTTGCGTCATTCTTGACATCTTTCTGCCCCTATGTCCTGTCTATGTCATTCATAAACACTTGATTTCTTAATGGAATCTTTACCAAATGGCCACTACCCCAATCTATAGCTAACACTGAAAAATACGTAACCCTAACTGAAAAAACTAATGGGGTTTTAAAGGCACCATACCACAAAATTAAATATTCAAAGGATATAACAACTACAGCTTTATTAATGAGATATATTAATAAAATTCAAACCACAGTTGTGCTAATGAAATTTGGGCAAATAACACAATCATCTTAAAAAGCATGTATTGCTTATAACAGACAAATCAATGCATAACATTGTAAAATATGGCCTATGATAGCATGAACATTATAATTGGCATAATCGTTCCAAGTTGGTACTTTGATTGTTTCTCCGACTCTTTTCACGGGACACAACCTGCTTCTTCAGGCAGACAAAGTATATAGTTCTAAAATTGTACAAAAATAGGCCAAAGAAATAAAGATAAATATATAGCATATTGAAAAGGTGATAATGAATCTAACAAATGCTCTATTAGCATTTACCCATTAGTGACATCAATAACTTTGTAGTAGACCAGTGGAAAACATGAGCATTGGGTCCAGACAGAAGGAGAAGAGGTCCCTCAATCAGAAATGTAGATGTCCACCAATTGGACAGAATTACAAATCCACAATAGGATGCTGGAAAATCATCAAACGATCAAGATGTTTAAAGTGTCCCAGGGCATTGCAAACTACACTCCTACTCCTCAAACTAGTTATTTATTAAAACCCTGAAAATGGGACAACAAAGAAAGGGAAATGAAGTATATACTATATCCCTAAAAAGACTATCAAGTTCATACTGCGTCATATACTCAAATTCTCAAATTCATTGTTTCAAAGCATTATACGTTTAATCCTGACTTTCCCTCTATAAAAGGAAGAGGGGGAAACATAGTGTATGGATCCATTTATAAATATCATTTGAGTACATACCACATCAAACAAGGTACTTGTATGGTCCAATAGAAAGAAACCAATCCTTTGTCTGGTGATAACAATGCTATCAGTTCTCTCCAGGAATATAGCCATAGAAATAAGGCCTCAGTTCCAAGACCTTAAATAGTGGATTAGGCCACCAAATTGCCGGCATTTCTGCCATACGGAGAATTCTAGGCACAATTTTAGAGCCAGATGGAAGGAAGTTTTATCCAGATGTTCACAAGGAATGATGAGCTTACTGGTGGAGCAATACAGTAGAGAGTTAATAACACTGTTCAACAAATTTTTATTTTTTGCCAGTTTTGGAAACAAAAGGATCCATTTCTTAATGAATTTCACATTCTGAGTTCAAATATAACAATGAAATTTGTCAATTGGCTCTAGTTTTTCTGTAAACGGAAAGTTTTCTACTATAGGCGTAATGACTACATAATGGACAATAATTATATAGATAGATGTCTTTCCACAAATATAAAGCAAGTGATATTGACTACATAACAAAGCCTAAATGGCATAATATATTGCATAGGATTACCAAGAAAAATTATAGCCATAAGCTAAGTTGAATCATTTTAATACTTAGGATTCTCACTAGTTTTGTCTTCAGTTTGTGTCGGTTTTGCTTTTCTTGGCTTTTCTCTTGTATTCGAGGAAAGGGATATCTCTTACAACTGTCCAGCAATAGTCAGAAAGCATTGATGGGCTCCATTTACCTTGATATCTTCTTTCCATAGCTGCAATGTCTTGATGGAAGTGCTCTCCGTGTTCCTCACTCACTGCTCCACAGTTTGGTGGGAAAAAATCCAGATGCGAATGTAGAAAATGAATTTTCAGAGACATGTTGCAACCCAGATTTCTGTAAGTCTGGATGAGTTTTTCTACCACTTTCTTGTAGTCTGGTGTTTTATTGTTTCCAAGAAAATTTGATGTCACTGATACAAATGCTGTCCAGGCAGCCTTTTCCTTTCCACGCAACAGAGAAAGAAACTCATCATCATGAATAAGTTTACGAATCTGTGGCCCAACAAAGACTCCTTCATTTATTTTTGCAGCACTAAGTGCTGGAAATTTGCTAATCAGGTACTTGAAACCTGCTTTATTCTTGTCCATTGCCTTAACAAAGTTTTTCATTAATCCCAACTTGATGTGTAATGGAGGTAATAAGATCTTATTGCTGTCTACAAGTGCTGGATAGTTAACATTTTTTTCTCCAGGCTGCAATGACTGGCATAATGGCCAGTCTCTTTTGGCATAGTGCATTTCTCTCGCACGACTGTCCCACTCACAGAGGAAGCAGCAGTACTTAGTATATCCACCTTGAAGTCCAAGTAGGATAGCAATCACCTTCAGGTCACCACAAATCGACCATTGATGTTCATCATAGTTGATGCACCTTAAAAGCTCTTTCAAGTTTTCATACTTTTTTTCATTGAAACTGCGTAAGCAACTGGAACTGACGGCAGCTGATTGCCATTATGGAGCAAAACAGCTTTAAGACTCGCCTTTGAAGCATCAATGAACAGCCTCCACTCATCGGGATCATAGCATACGCCAATGGCTGAGATTAAACCATGAACATTGTTACATACAGCAATATCACCTTCCTGGACGAAGAATGGGATCAGATCTTTCTGACGATGACGGTAGAAAGACGTACGAACATCACTTGCTAGGAGATTCCACTGTTGTAGTCTTGACCCCAAAAGCTCTGCCTTGTTCTTCGGAAGATCCAGGTCTCTGATAAGATCGCTCAATTCCACTTGTGAAATGAGGTGTGGTTCACTGGGTGTGGATGGAAGAAAGTCTGGGTCATGTGAGGTTGACGGTTGATGACTACACGCTTCAGGTTCTTCCTCACTTGACTCAACCACGAAGGATTCTGGTGCTTTAGGAATTGGTAGCCCCTCTCCATGAGGAACTGGGCGTATTGCCGATGGCATATTTGGATAGTGCACAGATAACTTTTTCTTCTTATTTAGCCCTTTTGTTGGAGGCACCATACAAAAGTAACAATTACTAACATGATCTGTTGGCTCTCTCCAAATCATTGGCACAGCGAAAGGCATAGATGCCTTTTTTCCATTCAACCATTGCTCCAGTGCCGTCCCACAAGAATTGCAGCATATATGTGGTGCCCAGCTCTTGTCCTGGTCTCCTATCTTGCAGCCAAAATACAAGTTGTAGGCTTTCTTAATCATTCCTGTTATCCTCCTTTTTTGTGAGATAAAAGTTATTTCACCGCAGATATAGCAGAAATTATCTGCTTTATTCACACAAGTTCGAGGCATTACTGAGTAGCCTATATAAGCATAAAACTAAATGTAAAGACGCTGTCGAACTACAATCAGCTACAGATACTGCAGCTTTTATGCAGTGAAGTGATGCAATTAAAGGCTAATATTGCATCATCTCAGTATACATGCAATTTTCTTTTGGTCACCAGTATCAATTGCGCAATATGCAGCTGAAGTTGCATCATAATTTTGAATGGCTTACGTCATTAGATGGGTGAATATATCATGGAAACTAGAGCCAATCAACATTTTTTAGGGTCATTTTCGTTTTCAGCACCCCAAAATTATGTAAGATTAGCTAATTTTATGCCCAAAACTTTTTACCTGTTGAACAGTGTGATGATTGATGAGGAAATTGGTGCTCTTTACACTCAAGGGAGTGATCTACTATCTCATGCACGTTTTAAGGAGAAGGATGTGGAGTTGAAGGCCCATATAGAAAAATGTAAAACCAATTTTATTGAAGACAAGGGAATTAAATTATTTACAGGATGGCCTTTAAAAACAAAAAAGCCTACAGATGGCAAGGAACCAAAGAACAATACTCTAAAAGATCTGTGAGAGACCATGTAGCTGAAATGGATAATGAGGGTGTCATTGACTCTTCTTCACATCTTTTTACTTCTTCTCAACAACAATTTCTTTAAATTTCATAAAAAACATAAGAATGGAGGGGTATGTAACCCACACAATGGGGGTACTTTGAAACAACCCAAAATGAACACACAATTTAATCCTTTTAATTCAAATGCACATAATCAGATGATTATACAACCAAGTCTTTCATTACCACAATCTTCACAATCTTTCTCTAATACTCAGTCTGGACAGCCACAACATTTCATTCATGAGCCAAACCCTACGGTCTCACAAGGGAACAACCACACCACTATCAATATCACATGGTGTGGTCCCCTAAATATACCATGCGAGAATCCATGTGATAATACTAGTACTTTTATACTCCAGCGTCCCTCTTTTTTAGTAAACCCCATGGGGGAAACAAAAACAATACAAACAAATCTAGATCAATATGTGACATGGGCACAAACAGACAAAACACCTTAGAGGTAATTAATTTATCTCCTATATTCCTTTCTCCAGAAAAAATAGAAATATTATCTCTGGGTCTTAGTTTTTGTCCTAAGAAAGATTCATTTGAGGCAGTCAAGGATATTCATTTATTTGCAAGGACGTTACTATTGACGCTACATGAAAAAAATTAAACCTGTAAGAATTTCTTATCCAATTTCGATGTTTCCAATTATAAAAAACGGGATTTCAAGGCTTTGCAAGAGCTTATTACATTATTGCAGGAAAGTGATAATATGGACTACATTGATGATATTGACAAATGGAACTTGGACGAATTACTGGCCGTAGATGCCAAATCTTCGGCCTCAGTTCAGTTCCTGCTTCAGAAAACTTTTAAATCTAAGTTCAAAACTTTTCCTTCATTAGCCCTCAATGATAACATCTTTGCTATTGTGCAGCAAACAACGAAAGAGATTATTGCTTTGCTCGTTTTGGGTATATTCGGACAAAACCTGACCAAATCTCATGAGTTAGCTTTGGACAAATTAAAGAAAAGAAAGGAACTAGTGATAAAACCCTCTGACAAGGGAAGTAATGTTGTAGTAATGTCCTGTGATCAATATAGTGCCATGTGCCAGCAGATTCTAAAAAATACAAAATGGTATAAAAAGGGTTTGCAATATCAGGTAAATAAGGAAAAACTAATTTATTATAATATTATCAATGATGCCCTGCAGAAGAATGTCATTCTTAAGAGTACTTGGGAGTTTTTGAATATTGAATGGCCATATCTCCCTACCTTTTATGCCCTTCCAAAAGTGCATAAAAATCTAAATAAACCCCCAGGTAGGCCCATCATTTCTGGATGTGATAGGCTCACAGAAAATGCAAGTACTTTGGTGGACATGCATTTAAGACCACATGTTACTAGCCTACCATCGTACACTAAGGATACGATTCATCTATTACAAATAATTGAAGATATGCAGGTCCCTGTCAATACTTTACTAGTGGCTCTGGATGTTGAAGCTTTATATAGCGGTATACAACACATTAAGGGCCTGGATATTGTTAATATGTTTCTACAGGAAAGAAGCAAGGACCAGACTGAATTCAATATATTTGTTCTTAAAATTCTTTGATACATTCTCAACAACAACTAATTTACCTTTGATGGTTCCCACTTCCTCCAGGTGCAGGGCGTAGCCATGGGGACCTACTGTGCCCCATCCTACACCAATCTGTATCTGGGGGGTGGGAACGTCAGATATTTGGGGAGGAATCTTTCTAAATGTACCTGTGCAATGTTTTGTCCTGGAACCAGATACATTGATGACATACTCATCCTCTGGGATGGCACCAGAGAATTTTTGGATGTCTTTATCACTCATCTGGGAATTAATTATTTCGACCTGTCTTTCACAATGACATATAATCCTAAACACATTTATTTTTTAGATGTGGAGATCTTTATATGGGAAGATCATACTTTAGGGTCTACTCTATACTGTAAGGCCAGAGTTGACAATACCATCTTAAGAGCCAATAGTGGCCATCCGCATAATCTAATTAGGTCTATACCATATAGCCAATACCTATGCCTTAAAAGTAATTGTTCCAATCCAGAAGATTTTAAAGTCAGATGCATTAAGAACTAGATTGCTAGCTCGTGGGTATTCAAACAAAATGTTGAAAAAAGCATATCATTGACTAAATCAACAGCCACGTACGGATCTGATTTTTCAGATGTTGCATTCCAGTCCTAATACAGTAACAACCACTAAATGAATTATGAGGTATAACAAACAACAGCAACAAATTCATCATATAAATAAATACTGGTATTTACTAAAAGCTGATCCTGTTGTAGCTACGTGCTTGATGGACAAACCTGAGATTACTTATCATAGGAAAAGGTCAATTAGAGATGCTCTAGTACACAGTCATTTCACCAGATCAGGAAGGACAGATCCATGTCGCCATAGGGGAACCATTTGTCTGTGCATACTGTCAATATATTATCTCCCAAGGCAGAAAACATTTTTAAAAGAATTTATGATCATGTCTCAGCCATCCAAGCGGATTTAAAACCTCTGTACTTTACCATTATTGTTTTGATGTTTTACAAACTTGGTTATGTATATTTATGTGTAATTTACTTGTTTTTGTGGTTATCTAAATAATAAATTGTAAAAGTTAGATGGTGATCAAAATTGACTTTGAAGAGGGCACTTGGAATCATGAACACATGATTTTTATAACGCTGTGTCCTTGATATACAGTATGTATAGATATTGGATCTGGATAGCTTATTTCTTCTGGCTTGATCATTTTTCTCTCCTTGTTTGGTTTCTATGGTGGCTGATGTGTGTCCGGCACTTTATGTCTTCCTGAATGGACTTCTTTAAGATGGCCACAATTATGTGACATCAGGCATCATGGTGCACGACACATTGACGTCGGGCGTCATAACGTCACGTACGTACATTGATGACATTGCCACGCATGCGCCGTATGGCAGAAACACCAGCAATTTGGTGGCCTAATCTGCAATTTAAGGCCTGGGAACTGAGGTCTTTTTTCTATGGCTATATTCCTGGAGAGGACTGGTAGCAGTTACCAGACAAAGGATTGGTTTCTTTCTATCGATTCCAGATGGACTTTCTTTGCTTGGGGCTTTTGGACCATACAAGTACCTTGTTTGATGTGGTATGTACTCAAATGATATTTATAAATGGATCCATACACTATGTTTCCCCCTCTTTCTTTTCTAGGGGGAAAGTCAGGATTAAATTTATAATGCTTTAAAAAAATGAATTTGAGAATTTGAGTATATGATGCAGTATGAAGTTACCAGTCTTTTTAGGGATATAGTATATACCTTGTTTCCCTTTCTTTGTTGTCCCATTTTCAGGGTTTTAATACATAACTAGTTTGGGGAGTAGGGGTGTAGTTTGTAATGCCCTGGGACACTTTAAACATCTTGATCATTTGATGATTTTTCAGCTTCCTATTGTGGATTTGTAATTCTGTCCAATTGGTGGACATCTACATTTCTGATTGAGGGACCTCTTCTCCATCTGTCTGGACCCAATGCTCATGTTTTCCACTGGTCTACTACAAAGTTATTGATGTCACTAATGGGTAAATGCTAATAGAGCATTTGTTAGATTCATTATCACCTTTTCAATATGCTATATATTTATCTTTATTTCTTTGGCCTATTTTTGTATAAATTTAGAACTATATAATTTGTCTGCCTGAAGAAGCGGGCTACATCCCGTGAAATGTATCAGAGAAACAATCAAAGTATCAACTTGAAACAATTATGCCAATTATAATGTTCATGCTATCATAGGCCATATTTTGCAATGTTATACATTGATTTTGTCTGTTATAAGCAATACATGCTTTTTAAGATGAATGTGTTATTTGCTCAACTTTCATTACCACAGCTGTGGTTTGAATTTTATTAATAAAGCTGTAGTTGTTATATCCTTTGTGTATTTAATTTTGTGGTATGGTGCCTTTAAAACCCCATTAGTTTTTTCAGTTAGGGTTACGTATTTTTCAGTGTTAGCTATAGATTGGGGTAGTGGCCATTTGGTAAAGATTCCATTAAGAAATCAAGTGTTTATGAATGACATAGACAGGACATAGGGGCAGAAAGATGTCAAGAATGACGCAAGAAAGGGGCAGACAAAAACACAAAGGACGGATGCAAATGTGGACAGAGTATGAACTGTCTTACTCTCAGAAGGAAAATTGAGTGTGCAAATGATGGCAAAAAAATTGAACATGAACAGGGGGAGATTTAGACAGGTGACTTGAAAAAGAAAGATTTCAGCAAAGACTGTGGTTCGAATCTTGACAGAAGATCAGAAAAAAGTTGTCTTCAAATTTCATCCGATCTTTCAAAGCTTTTTATATTTTGTTACAGTCCATCCTGGGAATTAGATTGTCACACTTTTATTTGCTTGATTTGACTTATTAGTGTTTGCAGAGAGGCAAATCTTCTGAAACTGCTTGTACTCCAACATTATATGCTGGAGTACAACACTGCGATGCTTATCTATACCTGAAAATGTGTCTGAACACTTAAAAGTGATTGCAAACGCAATCTAAGAAGAAAAAAATGACAAACAGGTTTATACTTACCTACTCTGTGCAATTCCATTGCACAGAGCGGTCCCAAACTTCCTTTTCTCAGATGTCCTGGTGGGACATTCATGCAGATAACCACAAACAATGGATCTCAGCCCTACCCCCCCACTCCATCCCCACTGCCTCAACAAAAACCTGTGAGACCAGGTTTTGTTGAGGCAGAAGAAGAAGAGAGGAGCTGCAGACAGCCACAGTGTTGGATTGAATGAGGGCACAGGTAAGTAAAAGAGGGTGATTAGGCTAAACGGATGCCTAAACATTTTTTACCTTAATTCAAGGAATGTTTAGGCTTTATAACCTCTTTAACCACCTTCTGCTCAGCTGTCATTAGTTATCCTGCTATCTGGGTGGATGTCATATGACGTCCTCCCAGGATTACGCCTCATGCGCACCCCAGGGGCTGTGCAGTGGATCGATTTGTCACCCGCTGTGTCCAATGGTTTTCACCAATGGAAACCATTGGTGATGTCACATTTGGCCAGTGGAACTCATGCCAGTGCATCACTTCCGATCCGGCAATACTGCCAGAAATCATCAATGCAAATGTGAGTGCAATTGTTTTTATCTTTTAATCTAATAAACGGAATTACACTATGTGGACCTATTTTATTATTCTTATGCCAATGAGAACCGCACGTCTCTGTGAACATTGTTAGGACATATTGCTGTTGAATCAAGACACCACCAATACAGGAGGTATACCAGGACTTTTACAGAAACTTGTATACACTTTGTGACAGTAGGCAGGTGAAATCACCTGGTTGTGTCCTGGATGGACGATACATTTGTCCAAGGTATAGACTTTATGTGGATTTGTTCCACTAGGGGGAAGTGCTGAGTCCTGCAGCACTGAGGTAATGAGCCCAGCTGAAGGTAGTGGGCTCATTAAGGCCGTTATAAAACTTCCCAGCCTGCTTAGGGAGTTGCTCCAACCTGGAACCAGATCTGTGCCTGAACTGACTGGGGAGCAACATACTATCTGAGTGCAGTGAGACAAAAGCCTGTGTGGCTAGCCTCCAACTAACAGGGACTAGGTATAGCATCAGGCTGTACCTAGTGGATAGCTAGGGAAGCCATTTGTACAGTAAGTAGCCAAGTTGGCCAGGATTTGATGTTTCTTTTTGGTTTGACATTTTTCCTGTAAATAATGTAAATAAACTGCACCTTTTTGTTTTTCACCTCCACGGTTGTTGTGCTGTGCCTGTGTTTTTGTGGTGTGCACTCATCCAGGGGGTCACACCCCCCCCCCCCCGCTGCCAAGCGAACCCCGTTACAACTTATATACGCTTAAGAGTCCATAGTTGTCAGTGAGTGAGTGGGATCACAGACAGGAAGCACAGCATGGAGAGTTTGCACCTTCTTTAAGAAAAAGTGCACAGCACAGATAAGAGACTGCACCATTTGTTTTCACAAAGAAATATATGGATATGGACTAACTAATATTGTGTTTAATTATATTCAGACTTACTGTGCAGAGCTTATATAGTTTGATCTTAAGCTCTTAAGGGTTCAGAACCCTATTAGAGCAGCAGCTGGTAACATATACTGTATTTAATTTAATCACTCACATTTATTTTTTATTTTGGTTTAGTAAAACTCTGTAATGATTTCATTTTAATTTTAACATAGGATTTGAATACACTTATGATCCTAGCACTGGTATACAATGCTAATTTAAGAGTCAGGTACTTGGTGATATAGATAATATAGTAGGCTGATATGAAAACATATGTAGGTGCTTACACTACATTGAACATTAGTTAATTTTATAATTTTTAACAGATGCAAGAATGTGTTTTTTAGTGTTTATATTCACAGTGCAGTTCAGCTTTAAGCCCAAACCCACCAAATATTTACTTACTTTTTTAGTTTTGGTGGAGATGGGAGAAAACATCTGTCAGGTTCTTTGCAGTCTGTGCCCCCACCAGGGAATTTCCCCTAACTGGTTAGAGCTTTACAGTTATTATATTGTACCATCCTGAAGAAGCTGATTAATTCTGTGAAATACGTTGACCAGGTGTACTGTTTGCCATAATTTCATTATACACAAATTGACTGTATTGCTATGACAAAGAGATGTACAGTACATGAAAACCGAGGATCAAATGCAGAAACCAAGTGCAGGAACACCAAGGTACCAGACCAGATGACTTGAACTGGGTTGAGTCCCTCATCAAGGGTGGACATCGCCAGGAAACGAGGCTCCTGATCAGGCAAGGTAGAGTTAAAATACAAACAGCCAAGCAATGTAGTACATGAACAGAAAGCAAAAACGGAATCTAGAGAACAAGCCAAATTCAGTAACAGCTGGGCAAACAAAGTACATTGCAGAAGGCAGTAAGCAGAGTCCAGAAGGCAAACCAAGGTCAAAAAGAAATGGCAATACTCCAGAGGAAGGTCAGAAAGCAAGCTGATCATACACAGAAAGGCAGAATCTGCAGTTCAGGACCAAGGTAATCAGGAACAAACTGATGACCAATGAAACAATGACCAATGGACATCTAAAAACAGCTTTGGAAGTTACAACATCCATGCATGGCGTTCAAACTCCACCCAGCGTGTTGATTTTGAAGGTGATCAGGATTATTCACAGGAAGATTGGATGCTGTATGGGACACTTAACTTTGGACTTTTCGAAAAATTAGAATATCGTGCAAAAGTTCATTTATTTCATTAATGCAACTTAAAAGGTGAAACTATTATATGAGATAGATATAGAAAGGATCCCCCTGCGCTCCACAGAACCTTTAACCTAAAGTCAGCTGCTATCACCTTTTCCTTATACCTTAAGATATGTGCAAACAAAATATTTATATTGTGATGAAGCGCTCAACTTATATAGTGTATAAAAATCCTTCTTACATCAATAATATTGTGAAAATTTCCAAAAATAAATAAATACTTAATTCCCTTAAATTCTAACAACCTATACAGATAACTAGTGCAAGATTCACACACACAAATTATAAGCCCCCTAGTGGTAAACCGTGATAATTAAATGATAACACTTTATCTGTGCAAAGTGATAAATTACATGAAATAAATCAAATGAAACAGTCCAAAAAACTTGTGATGCCACACTGTGCAAAATAATAATAAGTGTTCAATACACAGTGATTATAACTTCACTCCATGCTGCAAATGTGCTCTTCGTGATACTCTGATGTGACTCCCCTGGATTTAGCCAAAATGCCCCCTCACCTTCCACATTCGACCCTTGCGGGTCACAAAGCTTTAAATATATAATATCTCAGCCAGGTTTTCATGCTCCACTGACTCCACCGACTCAATTAAGATCCTCCTCCAGGCAATGAATTCCTCTCAGATCACTTTCCTCACAATATGGACTCATAAACACAGGACGTATATGCAAAAACAAAGACAGACCTCCATAGTGAAACACTGTTTTTAATGCACTTTAAGATTAAAACGAATAACACTCACATATCCTCCAACAGAAAAAAGCAGTTTCCCATGTGCTATGGGTGTACCAAGGTGTACAAAGATGGCGTCCGAACCCGGAACCGGAAGTACGTCACCCCTTGACCGGAAATGCGTCTTCCGGAGACGCATTTCATGAAGAGCACATTTGCAGCATGGAGTGAAGTTATAATCACTGTGTATTGAACACTTATTATTATTTTGCACAGTGTGGCATCACAAGTTTTTTGGACTGTTTCATTTGCTTTATTTCATGTAATTCATCACTTTGCACAGATAAAGTGTTATCATTTAATTATCACGGTTTACCACTAGGGGGCTTATAATTTGTGTGTGTGAATCTTGCACTAGTTATCTGTATAGGTTGTTAGAATTTAAGAGGGAATTAAGTATTTATTTATTTTGGAAATTTTCACAATATTATTGATGTAAGAAGGATTTTTATACACTATATAAGTTGAGCGCTTCATCACAATATAAATATTTTGTTTGCAAATATATGAGATAGACTCATTACATGCAAAGCAAGATAGTTCAAGTCGTGATTTGTCATAATTGTGATGATTATGGCTTACAGCTCATGAAAACCCCAAATCCACAATCTCAGAAAATTAGAATATTGTGAAATGGTGCAATATTCTAGGTTCAAAGTGTCCCACTCTAATCAGCTAATTAAGCCATAACACCTGCAAAGGGTTCCTGAGCCTCTAAATGGTCTCTGTCTGGTTCAGTAGGAATCACAATCATGGGAAAGACTGCTGACCTGACAGTTGTGCAGAAAACCATCATTGACACACTCCATAAGGAGGGAAAGCCTCACAAGGTAATTGCAAAAGAAGTTGGATGTTCCCAAAGTGCTGTATCAAAGCACATTAATAGAAAGTTATGTGGAAGGGAAAAGTGTGGAAGAAAAAGGTGCACAAGCAGCAGAGATGACCGCAGCCTGGAGAGGATTGTCAGGAAAAGGCCATTCAAAAGTGTTGGGGACTTTCACAAGGAGTGGACTGAGGCTGGAGTTAGTGCATCAAGAGCCACCACACACAGACGGATCCTGGACATGGGCTTCAAATGTCGTATTTCTCTTGTCAAGCCGCTCCTCAACAACAAACAACGTCAGAAGCGTCTTACCTGAGCTAAAGAAAAACAGACCTGGTCTGTTGCTCAGTGATCCAAAGTCCTCTTTTCTGATGAGAGCAAATTTTGCATCTCATTTGGAAATCAAAGACCCAGAAGAAGAATGGAGAGGCACACACTACAAGATGCTTGAAGTCCAGTGTGAAGTTTCCACGGTCTGTGTTGATTTGGGGAGCCATGTCATGTGCTGGTGTTGGTCCACTGTGCTTCATTAAGTCCAGGGTCAACGCAGCCATCTACCAGGAGATTTTGGAGCACTTCATGCTTCCCTCCGCAGATGAGCTTTATGGGGATGCTGACTTCATTTTCCAGCAGGACTTGGCACCTGCCCACACTGCCAAAAGCACCAAAGCCTGGTTCAATGACCGTGGGATTACTGTGCTTGATTGGCCAGCAAACTCGCCTGACCTGAACCCCACAGAGAATCTATGGAACATTGCCAAGAGAAAGATGAGAGACATGAGACCGAACAATGCAGAAGAGCTGAAGGCCGCTATTGAAGCATCCTGGTCTTCCATAACACCTCAGCAGTGCCACAGGCTGATAGTTTCCATGCCATGCTGCATTGAGGCAGTAATTGCTGCAAAGGGGGCCCAAACCAAGTACTGAGTACATACGCATGCTTATACTTTTCAGAGGTCCGATATTGTTCTATGTACAATCCTTGTTTTATTGATTGCATGTAATATTCTAATTTTCTGAGATTGTGGATTTGGGGTTTTCATGAGCTGTAAGCCATAATCATCACAATTATGACAAATAACAGCTTGAACTATCTTGCTTTGCTTGTAATGAGTCTATCTCATATATAAGTTTCACCTTTTAAGTTGCATTATTGAAATAAATGAACATTTTGCACGATATTCTAATTTTTTGAGTTTCACCTGTATACCGTATATGAGGATATATGACTTATTTTGACATACCACTTTATTTCTTATGTTTTTTTGTACCTTTTGTGTGCATATATTGGTATAATGTAAAAGGTGGTGCACCTATTCTGCAGTTTTTTTTATAATGGTAAAGCATTAGATTTCTTTTTTGTTGTACTTTTCAAAGCAGCAGTATCCCATTTTAAGCATTGTCTTGATTTACTTGGTCTACCAAAATGGAATATGTCATATTTTTAATACTGTACTTTTTTAGAACAATGAAATTGAAAGGTTCACATTTGGAAACATATCATGTTTTAAAGTTGCATCAATCTTATCATAAATGAATGTTGTTTTGTCTTCAGCCAAGATACATCTGAAAAATGAAAATTCAATGTACAGTGGCAACTGATTCATAAATAATTGAGCAGAATACTTTTTTAAAATATTTTAATAAAATGTTTTTATCTAATAGTCTAAAAATACCTTTAAAGGATAAGTTCACTTTTTAGAAAAAAATTATAAATGCACATGTTTTTGGATTAACAGATGTGCATTTATTATATTTTCCTGCAGAAGCTTGGAAAGTATTGTACCTATGATCAGTGGATCAGTGGTGCAATGTTACGCTTCTGCTGAAAAGCCCTGCAGCTTTCAGCCCATATCTCCATATGGGCTGTCTTTTTGAAAGCTGCAGGGCTTGTGAATGAACTACAAGGGTCCTCATGAGCGACCTCACAGGTCATTCAAAACTACAAGCTATCTGCCATAGTGAATGACGTTGTGGGTGGTGACCCATTGTCATGTCAATAATAGATTTAAAACAGTATTTTTTTAACAAGATAATACTTGGTCTTATTGTACATCAATCACTTGACAAGAATTGGACACAACTGAGTCAATGACCTATATCAAATGTCTCCTGAACCTGATTTTAATAAAGTCAAGTCAATCCATTGTAGTTCTCAGTAATATTATCAGTAATTATATGAGCCCTTCAGTTATTAATGTCAGTCAAAACAAAAAGTATGAATAAACATAATAATATTTATTATGACATCAGGGTATGTAAACTTTTTAAAAAATATTTTTGATGCATGTTTAAGAATATTTTCCAGCCATCTACAGGCTTCTGGTGTGGGTTGGGTAAGGACTTCTGTTGAACAGAACTGCATTCTATTCTCAAAATATTGCACTAAATAATGTCATAAAAGAAAAACAAACCCTATTAAATATATTTTACATTGATTACTGATTCCCTTTTCCTAATTTTTTTCTAAGAATTTTACAGAATGAGGTCACACAAATGCAGACAGAACTTTAATAGCTTGCAGTACACTGGCAGACATGGAGCCTAAATAGCTTGAAGGGGGTTTAAATTCACACCAATTAATAATAATGTACTGAAAGAAACAATAAGCAATGGCATTTTTAAAGACTGCTAATCTGTAATAAATCTCCTTGAAATGCAGACTAATATAGCATTTTGAGTACTTAAATATTCAAAACATCATAAAAATGAATCATTTATTTCACCTACTTACACCCACATAAGTTGAAAAATGATGTTATAAGCACATGAGATTGAAAAGATTCATAATAAAATGAAAACTGTCTTTATATTTAGACGTCATAAATGTTAAACACACCACATATTTGTAGGGAAAAAACAGCTTGCATTTTTCATATATCTTATTTATACAAATATGGATTTTTTTTCTTCAATATTTCCATCTTTTATAAATACATTTCCCAAATAAAAAAAATAAGGTTTTGCTTATTTTAATATACGGTAGTCATAGAAAGAAATTCTATACTTCAGCTGGCCATCTGGAACATAGTGCAGACAATCACATGTCAAACACTGGGTATTTTTACACCTTTGATTAGAAACATAGTACTGTATGTAGCAGGGTATGTTTACAGAATGTGATATTTAGTTATCTTCGTAATATTGTTGAGGTGTACAGATTGAGTGGTTTGTTGAAGTTGGCATTTTGTTATTTGTGGGGAAACACAGACACACATTCAATTTCCACTTATTTGAGAGTCTATATCTCTGGATGTGGAAGAAATGATAAAGGATATATTAGAGAGTAAAAGAGGGCAATAAAGAAAGAATGAGTAGGTGACAGTAAACAAAGAGGAGCAATGGACGGAGGAGGGGCATTATGTTTTTGGGTTGGGATGGCACATTGTTCAGTGTTCAAGGAGATAATGGCTTTACATTGTAGGGCATTCAATAAAACAATCCTCATGATCTAGATGGTCATATAGGTAGAATACCCATCGTGGTGTTGGATCATCAATTCCTCTAGGAATTGTAGGTGGGTGAGGTCTGCACTCTACTCCTTTATCACTGTGATGGAGGTTGATACCCATTGTATTGGGATCACATTTCTGGTAGCCAGGAGATAGAAAAATAGTAAAGTAAGGAATTTTAGGAGACACTGATGTGTGTTCCTATGGCAGTGTCATGTCAGGCATGATAAACATGGGACCAAAATCTTGTATCAGAAAGCATATTCATAATATGTGTGGCATACTATAGTTCCCTTTTCTTTTTGACACCTTCAGCATGTCTTTGAAACATACGGGGAGATCCTATGTATTGTGAGAGGACATCTATACCAACACTAAAATGTTATAATTATTTTCTTGGGTTACAGATGCTGCACTATTCTTATGCATTAGAATAAACACTAACAGTATGTATGTTGTCCACCAAGAAGTTATAGCTTCATTTTTTTTCCATGAAGAGTCTTAATAAGGGGTGCTGGAGTTTGCATGGACAAGTAGAAAAGTATAGATTAGGTAAGTGGACTTAAGTTTCTGGAGACATCGGGATTCAAACAAGGTTACATTTCTATGTAGGAAAAACTGTTTTGAGAACAAGGTGATAAATACACAGAGCTATAAGTATTGAAGCCAGCACCCCAGAAGGTGGAGGGTAGATTAGTGGTAAGAGTGGAGAATAGCTGCAAAAGTTTGTTGTGCAATGCACTAATGACACATTTTAAAGTGCCCCAGGTCCAGAGAAAGAAGCATGAGCATGTCATACCCATGGAAAACACTGGGCTTCACAGAATAGTGGTTAGTGGTATGTGTGAAAAAAGATGAGTCCCATATTTTTAATAGAAGGTGATGCAATATGGGAGGATAGAAAAATGTGGTTAGCAGGTGGGTGCAATTCAGGGGGATGACACTGTACTGCACTGTTAACAGTATGTAAAAAAAGTACCTTGAACTATCTAACTTCCAAAAAGTGGTCCTTTGGGAGGTATTTGTGCTGTCAATTTTAGAGACTCAAGAAATGAGATACCATTATTTGTAGAGTCTTTTCCCTCATCTGTTGTTCCTCTCCCCATCAAGGGGGAGAACTAGGAGAGGAGGAGGAGGAGGCTGGACTTGCCCTTCCATGATAGCTTTCCTTTAATATGGTTTATTTCTGCATTTAACTCCAGATCGATCACTATGTTATCTATAATGTCCACTAGATGGCCACTAGATGGCGAACTGTAGACCTTGTGTAAACTGTATTGCTATTTCAAGTACATGTATGGGTTTTTTTTCACTGTGCATGTGTGTGACGTCATCACGCATGCTATGTCAAAATGCAGCCACATCCCGCGCATGTGCAGTAGAGGTAAAGTGGCCATTTAGGTACCCAGCCCGGGAACGTGTCAAACAATTTTGAACCTACCTCTGAGACAGCCGGTTGGACTGGCAAAACTAGTCAGTATTGGGCTACTACCAAACTCCTGGGCCCCTTAGGGAACTTCCTACTGATCTCCGCATGTGATAAGTACTTCAACTCTACTATAAATGTTCCTTTTATGCTCTAATGTTGCCAACTTTGGAGAAGAAACCTCTTTGTTGATATGCTAATATGCATGTTAAGGAACTGCCTCTATTGTTGTCTCAACTCTGCCTATAATACTATTCTGCTAATTTTGGAAGAGACTTCTCTGTTGACAAGTTTATGCACTTTGAAGGGACTGCCTCATTACCATTTCAATTCTGCATAAAATACTATTTTTATACTTTCACGCCATCAAATTTGGAGAAGCTTTACTTTCAAGATCATCAAAACGAATTAAAGAACTCCCTATGGATGGGCCCCAGACAAGAATTTTATCCATCTAATGTATGAGGGAGGTTTTTCTGGTTCATGTTCTCCCCTGGATGGTGCATCTGAGGGAGATTAAGCCATTATTTTCACACAGCCGCCATATTAAATATCCTCCTCTGGACTACATGTGTATGCTGATGCATTGTCTAGGACTGCCTATTTTCATCTCAAATATGACATGTCCGATTGCTTTACAGCTTATAGTGACTTCCCCTGGACTATACTATTCCACATATCTATGGGATTCCATTATATCCTTTATCCATGGTGGTTTTGTCCGACAGACATTATATATATATATATAATACAGAGCATGTTTCCCTCAAAGAGGACTTTGAATGATCAAGTTTTGTAATTTAACATATGGAGCATATGCATTTTTATGGAGAGAATTACTTATGTTACTAACTAATCTGTTTATTGATGGGTACTTCCCTTTGGGGGTTGTTACTCAGGACCTGTGGAGTGTGGTATGATTTTTTTGTTTTTTATTATGAATACATATAAACAAACCCAACACTCTGGTTGAGTCCATAACTAGCCGTGTTTTTATGTAGTTTATGTAGAATGCTACATTTTAGCCAAAATTTATGAAGAAAGAGTACTTGTTTGCAACATTTTATAACAGAAACAAAGAATTTATTTTTTAAATTTTTGATATTTTTTCATTTATATAGCAAAGAAATAGCAATAAATAAAAAAAATGGTGATTAACTACTTGCCCTCCTGAGGATTTACCCCCCTTCCTGACCAGGCCTGCACTAATTCAACTGATAATTGCGCGGTCATGCAATGCTGCACTCAAATGAAATGTATGTCCTTTTTTTAACACAAATAGAGCTTTCTTTTGGTGGTATTTGATCGCCTGTGCTCTTTTTATTTTTCATGCTATAAACAAAAAAAGACCAAAAGTTTTGAAGAAAAACAATATTTTTTACTTTCAGCTATAAAAAATATAGCGTCTACAATCTATGGTATAGATACTGCAATTTACTCCATTTTTTTGCTATACAGTGCCCCGCTAGTTTAACAGACAATTGCGCAGTCATGCAATATGGTACATAAATGAAATATATGTCCTTTTTTTCACACAAATAGAGCTTTCTTTTGGTGTTATTTGATCACCTGTGTGCTTTTTATTTGTGGCGCTACAACCAGAAAAATTTTGAAGAAAAATGTTTTTTTTTTAAAAAAACAGACACCCCAAGGAATTTAAAAAGAGGCATAGTGAGTATTTTTCAGATCTCATTTTTTCTCACAAGGTTTTGAAATATAAAAAAAGAATAGAAAAAATATGTTTTTGGTTTTTTTTCTTCATTTACCAAAAACTTGTGGCAACAAATGAGATCTGCAAAATACTTACCATGCTTCTTATCAAATTCCTTGGGGTGTCTACTTTCCAAAAAGGGGTCATTGGGGGGGGGGGGTAGGTGTTATCCTGGCATTTCAGGGCCTCCGAACTGTGATAGGTAGTCTGGAAGTGTAATGAGGAAATAAAGCCCTTTAAAAGCCTGAAGGTGCTTATTGGATTTTGAGGTCCTGTACTTGGATAGACTGCCAAAATGTCTCACACATGTGGTACCCCCATACTCGGTAGAAGTAGCAGAATGTATTTTGAGGAGTAATTCCACATATACCCATGGCATGTGTGAGCAGTAAATCATTTAAGTGACAATTTTGTGTAAGAAAAAATTATTTTTTTTTGTCATTTTCCAAAAACTTGTGGTAAAAAAATTAATTCTTCTATTGATTCAACATGCTTTTCAGCAAATAGTTTGGGGTGTCTACTTTTCAAAAAGGGGTCATTTTGGGGGGTGGGGGCGTTTTATGCCCAGCATTAGAAGTTTATGCCACACATCACTCACTCTTCTAACTACCTGAAGATCAAGCCTTTTCTGACACTTTTTGTTCACATGAAAAAAATCAGTATTTTTTTGCTAGGAAAATAATTTAAACCCCCAAACATTATATATTTTTTTTTTGCAGACACCCTAGTGAATAAAATGGTGGGTACTACAATTTGTTATGGCACATAGTACTCGCAATGCGATTTTTCAAATGCAAATGTTAAAAAAAAATACACTTTTTTTACTTTTAATGCACAAAAACACAATATATTGGCCAATTATTTGGTAAACTATAAAAGATAATGGTATGCCGAGTAAATAGATACCAAACATGACATGCTTTAAAACTGCGCATACCCCATGCAATGGTGACAAACTGCATACATTTTTAATATCCATAGGCAACGCTTTAAAAGTCTTTAAAAGCTACCATGTTAGATTTACAGAGGAGGTCTAGTGTTAGAATTACTGCCCTTGATCTGACGTTCACGGCAATACCTCACATGCATGGTGTAACCGCTGTTTACATAACGGCACAGGGTCAAGGCTTGTGCACACAGGTGTGCATGCATGGGAGGGGCAATTTTTTATTTTTTTTAGTTATTTTGATTTTTTTAATTATTTGTACACTGTGCCTTTCATTTTTTTTAATCACTTTTAATGCTATCACAGGGAATGCAAATATCCCCTATAACTTCAATGGGCATTGTCATATTTTCTTTTTTGAGAAATCTGGGGTCTATCAGACTCTGGATATCTCCTCTGCCCTTACATTATCTAATCAAACTAAAATCAGTGTGATCAGATGCTTTCCCAATTTACAAATGGTGCTGTGTATATCCTGTGAAACTGAAGTGATTAAATGCTTGTAGCTTCCGAATTCTTAGACTATAGAGATGATTGGCACCACTCTGGTCTCCAAACAGCTCTATGGTCAGCTGGCAGAAACACTGGCTGCATTCTCAGGTTCCCCCGATGGCACGAGACTGCCCGAGAAAGCCGTGGAAGGCAGCGGGGGAGGGGGGGCATCATCTTTGGCTGCTTGTAAAAGCAATCCTGCAACTAATTAGCCACTAGGATTGCTTTTACATGAAAGTGGATCGCCGGCTGAAAAAAACAATACCAGGATGATGCCTGCAGCTGTAGGCATCATCCTGGTATAACCATTCAAAGTCCAGTGATGTACCAGTACAATCGCTGATCCTTGTTGGGTGTATATTCTATGTTCTTTTTTTTTTGTATGCAGCCTGTGGGCTGAATGAAAAAAAAGAGAAGAAATCTCTGCCAGAAAAAGTGTGTGGTATGCCCACCATTAGAATATTCCTCCCTGCATCCACCCACTTCTAATGGTGGGCACAGATTAGGTCACACTTTGCCACATGCTCCAGTTCCAAGATTGTACAAATGTTTAAATAGTGGCATGCTTGAATAAAAATTGTGCACGTATAAGTGGTACCCCATATAGAAAAAGAATGGAAAATCGGCCGATTTTTCGGGGGAAAAAAAAATTGGCCGATTTTCGCACCATTAGTGGGTTAATTGGTTGGCCATTCTTCAGTGTTTTGGCACATTGTTTTTATTGGTAAAGTTGGAAACAAATCGGACGATTTTCCCGGCAATGATGGGCAGATCGGCCGATCGTTTTACCAATAAAAAATCTGCGCATGAGCCGTGACCTGCAAGAAGAAGAAAAAGAAGAACAAGAAAAAAAAGAGGAAGAAGAAAAAGAAGAAAAAGAATTCCAGTCCACTATTATATTTGACATGAAAAAGTATTGCAGTTGCAACAATGTATCTATTTGTATCCAAAAAAAAAGACACTATACTAACAATGGAGGTTTATGGTGCATGAGCGTGTTCCTGGCAATCAAGGGGTTAAATGTGATGACTGGTGTACTGAGGAGCAATCTGACGCTATCTGGGAGGGGCGTGACAACCACGGGAGCATGATTCATGTATATATACAGGTGAAACTCAAAAAATTAGAATATCGTGCAAAAGTTCATTTATTTCAGTAATGCACCTTAAAAGGTGAAACTAATATACGAGATAGACTCATTTCATGCAGTTATTCAGTTAAAGTAATGCAGCGCCGTAACACAAACCGCTTCTGTAACCGCTTCCTGACTGCCCTATAGCAGAAATACTGCTACAGGGCGGCATGGGTGCGCAAAATCACTCATATACAGGTGAAACTTGAAAAATTAGAATATCATGCAAAAGTTTGTTTATTTCAGTAATGCAACTTAAAAGGTGAAACTAATATATGAGATAGACTCATTACATGCAAAGCAAGATAGTTCAAGCCATGATTTGTCATAATTGTGATGATTATGGCATACAGCTCATGAAAAGCCCAAATCCACAATCTCAGAAAATTAGAATATTGTGAAAAGGTGCAATATTCTAGGCTCAAAGTGTCCCACTCTAATCAGCTAATTAAGCCATAACACCTGCAAAGGGTTCCTGAGCCTTTAAATGGTCTCTCAGTCTGGTTCAGTAGGAATCACAATCATGGAAAATACTGTTAACCTTACAGTTGTGCAGAAAACCATCATTGACACCCTCCATAAGGAGGGAAAGCCTCAAAAGGTAATTGCAAAAGACGTTGAATGTTCCCAAAGTGCTGTATCAAAGCACATTAATAGAAAGTTATGTGAAAGGGCAAAGTGTAGAAGAAAAAGGTGCAAAAGCAGCAGGGATGACTGCAGCCTGGAGAGGATTGTCAGGAAAAGGCCATTCAAAAGTGTTGAGGACTTTCACAAGAAGTGGACTGAGGCTGGAGTCAGTGCATCAAGAGCCACCACACACAGACGGATCCTGGACATGGGCTTGAAATGTCGTATTCCTCTTGTCAAGCCGCTCCTGAACAACAAACAACGTCAGAAGCGTCTTACCTGGGCTAAAGAAAAACAGACCTGGTCTGTTGCTCAGTGGTCCAAAGTCCTCTTTTCTGATGAGAGCAACTTTTGTATCTCATTTGGAAACCAAGGACCCAGAGTATGGAGGAAGAATGGAGAGGCACACACTGCAAGATGCTTGAAGTCCAGTGTGAAGTTTCCACAGTCTGTGTTGATTTGGGGAGCCATGTCATTTGCTGGTGTTGGTCCACTGTGCTTCATTAAGTCCAGGGTCAACACAGCCATCTACCAGGAGATTATGGAGCACTTCATGCTTCCTTCTGCAGACAAGCTTTATGGGGATGCTGACTTCATTTTCCAGCAGGACTTGGCACCTGCCCACACTGCCAAAAGCACCAAAACCTGGTTCATTGACCATGGGATTACTGTGCTTGATTGGCCAGCAAACTTGCCTTACCTGAACCCCATAGAGAATCTATGGGGCATTGCCAAGAGAAAGATGAGAGACATGAGACCGAACAATGCAGAAGAGCTGAAGGCCGCTATTGAAGCATCCTGGTTTTCCATAACACCTCAGCAGGGCCACAGGCTGATAGCTTCCATGCCACACCGCATTGAGGCAGTAATTGCTGCAAAAAGGTCCCAAACCAAGTACTGAGTACATATACATGCTTATACTTTTCAGAGGTCCGATATTGTTCTATGTACAATCCTTGTTTTATTGATTGCATGTAATATTCTAATTTTCTGAGATTGTGGATTTGGGATTTTCATGAGCTGTAAGCTATAATCATCACAATTATGACAAATCACGGCTTGAACTATCTTGCTTTGCATGTAATGAGTCTATCTCATATATTAGCTTCACCTTTAAAGTTGCATTACTGAAATAAATGAACTTTTGCATGATATTCTAATTTTTCAAGTTTCACCTGTATATATGTGATTTTGCGCACCCATGCCGCCCTGTAGCAGTATTTCTGCTATAGGGCAGTCAGGAAGCGGTTACAGAAGCGGTTTGTGTTACGGCGCTGCATTACTTTAACTGACAATTGCGCGGTCATGCAACACTGCACCCAAATTAAATTTACGTCCCTTTTTCCCACAAATTTAGCTTTCTTTCAGTGGTATTTGATCACCTGTGCGTTTTTTATTTTTTGCGCTATAAAAAAAAGGCTGACAATTATGAGAAAAAAACAACATTTTCGATTTTTTGCTATAAAACATGTCCAGTAAAAAAAATCAAAAAATCTAATTTTGTCATATATTTTGGCCAAAATATATTCTGCGACATGTCTTTTCTAAAAAAAATCCTGATATGTGTAAATTAATTGGTTTACGTGAAAGTTATAGCATTTACAAATGGCGGTATAGATACTGGAGTTTTACATTTTTTATACTACGGCGATCAGTGACTTATGGCGGCAATCGGTGACTTATGGCGGCGCACATTCTGACACTAGGGGGGGAACTGACTTGGGGTCACTGACATCCCCAGTGACACCAATACAGTGATCAGTGCAAAAAAAACACTGACACTGTACTAATGGCACTGGGGAGGAAGGGGTTAACTTTTTTTTTAGGTAATGAAAGGGTTAACTGTGTGAGGGGAGTGTTTTACTAGGGGGCGGGGGTGTGTGCTTCACGGGACGCTGATCCGGAGAGATAAACTCTTCTCTCAGGATCAGCGTGTGCTCGGAACTGACAGGGAGCAGACTTGCAGTGTAAACACTGCAGTCGTGCTCTCAGTCAGTGATTGCCGGTAATCGCCGGGACCCGGCGGGTAATGACCCACTGGGACCCGGTGATTGACCCCTGCTGCCGCGATCGGCGGGACGGGTAGTGCGGGCACGCGCCTCACCCGTGCCCCCTACCTGTTTTGCAGACCGACATTTAAAAACGGCATTCTTTGCAGCGGTGCCGCCCTGCCTCAGTAAAAACACTGTGGCTGGTCGGCAACCAGTTAAATACCACCAAACAAAAGCTCTCTTTGTGCAAAAAAAATTAAAAAACATTTCAGTTGCTTACAGAGTTGCATGACCAAGCAATTGCTAGTTAAAGTAGCACAGTGCTGAACAGCAAAAAAACACCATGGTAATGAAAGGGGTAAAACCTTCTGGTGGTTAAGTGGCTAATCAATGATGTCATCCATTATGCATGTCCTATTGTTTACATTTAATAAAAAGCCATTATTAGCACATGGTAGTCAGAGAGTGTCAATGTGTTTATTTCAGCATCATTAAGTATGATTGAAATGGATCTGCATTGCTAAATAATGTGATTAACAATGGATATACAACATGGGACAGTTTGTTTTACTTTTTAAAAAAAGACCTGTCAAGGTGTCTATGTTACTTTTTTGTGAATGAGTAAGGGTACTTAAATCAAGGGCTTCCCAGATTTCAATAAGATTTCCACACACACACACACACACCCATAACCACTGAGCCAGAGTTATAGAGAAGAGGAAAAAGTGCTTTGCCAGGAGCATTCTCCTTTACAAGGTACCATCCATATTTTGTGGACATGTGTATTGGTATGGTTCAGGAGAAGGCCACACACTTGTGCCTCACTTTTCCTGGTTAGCCACATTGCATGTTTCAATAGGATTCTGGCAAGGATTTTGGTGGGTTCCCCCTTTAAAATTCAGAGCACGCTAGATGGGTCTGGTATGGCAGTGTAGCTGGAACCGCACACTTTTTTTTTTCTTTTTTACATCCATAGTAGACCCCATCAAGGATAAGAGTCTGGTGTATATTTTTTGTGGGGTCTCCCATTTGCATCTGTCCCAGACCCTCATCCAGGATAAGGGTCTGGAATAGATGAAGGGAATCCTTGGCCACTTTGTTTACAAACAGAAAGAAGTAGCCCAGAGCTGTAATTTACTGGAAATGTAAACAATGTTTTTTGTATATGTCTGGTCTGCTGTTGTAGTTTGCCCAACAATGTACAGATGTAAATTATACAAATTCCTCCTGCACTTATATGGAGTATACCTATAATTTAAAGCAGCTCACACTCAAAACTGAAACCTCAATCAGTGAAATAAAATAAGTAGTGATATAGTGCTGCGCTATTAAACCAACATCATATCATATTGATAATCAACATATATAACTAATAAAAAAGTGATGCAAACTTCTATATAAATAAATAAAGTGCCATAATGTGCTCCAATATGAGTGTTCAAATACTATGTGACCTGAGGTCCTGGCAAAAATTTCAGAACCTGTGCCTTATTAGCCAATCAATATGTATATCATTACATATAAACAAACCCCTCATGAAAATAAATAAATAAATAAAGCACACTTCAAGTGACCAGTGATAAAAGTGACCAAATCAACTCAAATATAGGATTTCAAAATATATTCCACTCAAAATTAAATAGAGTTCATAAATCCTCCAAATAGTGCTCCAAACAACAATAATTCATGCAGAGTGATCAAAGTGATGATTTCTGTGTTGGTGTCAGCACACTTATCCTCCGTGGGTAAAATGCCCCCTCACCTCCACTCTGCAACCCAAAAGGGCCACTAAGCCTACAGGATCACTCCTAGATCCTTCTCCAGTACTGGCTGGTATCCTCTGTACTCCTCCTGTGGTTCCCCTCCCAGGTAAGTGATCTGTACTCCAGACCTCTCAGGATAGGTACACCAGCTCTATATATCACTCACCATAAACCATGGTAAGTGAAAGAAAGATCCTTCATAGTGCAGCATTACTGGGTAAATTAGACTCTTTAACCACCTTCCGCCCGTCCTATAGTACAATGAAGGGCGCAAGGTGGTTCTCTCATTCTGGTAGGATGTCATATGACGTCCTACCATTCTCACTGCGCATGCGCAGCTCAGGGAGCGCGCAGCGATTGCCGGTGCGCTGTGTCTCTCAGACACAGCGGATCACGGAAAGAGCCGAAGATGTCGGCTCAGTCATGTGATCAGCTGTGTCCAATCACAGCTGATCACATGTAAACACGGAAATGCCGGTTATCGGCATTTCTCTCCTCTGACAGCTTGTGAGGAGAGCAGAGCCTGTAATCGGCTTTCCGCGGAGGGGACATGTACACTGATCATCAGGGTACTGATGATCAGTGTGCCCTGATGATCAGTGTGGCCCCAGAAGTGCCACCTGTCAGTGCTCATTAGTATCAGTGCCACGTGCCAGTGCCCATCAGTGCACATCAATGCCACATATCAGTGCCCATCTGCGCTGCCTTTCAATGTCACCCATCAGTGCCAGTCAGTGCCACCTATCAATGCCAATCCATGCCACCTATCAGTGCTGCCAATCAGTGCCACCTATCAGTGCCAGTCAGTGTCGCCTGTCAGTGCCAGTCAGTGCCGCCTATCAGTGCCAGTCAGTGCCGCCTAACAGTGCCAGTCAGTGCTGCCTAACAGTGCCAGTCAGTGCCGCCTATCAGTGCCAATCATTGCTGCCTATCAGTGCCGCCTATCAGTGCCGCCTATCAGTGTCATGTATCAGTGTCATGTATCAGTGTTGCCTTTCAGTGCCCATCAGTGATGCCTGTCAATGCCAATCAGTGCAACCTACCAGTGCCTCCTCATCAGTGCCCATCAGTGCAGCCTATCAGTGCCCATCACTGCAGTCTCATTATCGCACATCAGTGAAGGAGAAAAATCACTTATTTACAAAATTGTATAACAAAAACTAAGAAAAAACATTTTTTTTTAAAAAAATTTCAGTGGTTTTTGGTTTGTTTAAGAAAAAATAAAAATCCCGGAGGTAAATAAATAGAACCAAAAGAAAGCTATATCTGTCACAAAAGAAATGATAAAAATTTCATATGGGTACAATGTTGCATGACCGCGCAATTGTCATTCAAAGTGTGACAGCGCTGAAAGCTGGAAATTGGCCTGGGCAGGAAGGGGGTATAAGTGCTCTGTAGGCTAGTGGTTAATATATAAAATGCCTACTCACTTGTTGTACATCAAATCACAGCAACAAACAGTAGAAAAACCTCATCCCTGGGTGTACTGCATGGGCTAGGATTTGTCTGGGTGTCTGTAATTTACTGGAAATGTAAACAATGTTTTATTTATTCATTTATTAGACAATCCCTTGCCTATTAATCAAAAAAAGGCCTTTACTGTTTTTTTAACATCTGCCTCCAAATTACTCCAATGGGGTTAATATTCAGTCCTTGATTTTCAGAAATGTTCAGCGAACCTGCCTTGAACCAAACTAAAGCACATTTGGTTCATCATTAATTAATAATACCTGATTAATTCTAACCTAATATGTTGTCTGAGATCCACAGCCATTAAAATTAAAATATCAGCATGAAATATGAATCTGTCTGTCTGGTTACGTACTATAGTTGGGCTGGAAAAGTCCATCTAGCTCAATGCGGCACAGTGGCTTAGTGGTTAGCACATCTTTCTTGCAGTAAATGGGTCATGGGTTCAATTCCCAACCATGGCACCTCCTGCATGGAGTTTGCATGTTCTCCCTGTGCTTGCATGGGTTTTCTCCAGGTGCTCTGGTTTCCTCTCACACTCCAAAGACATGCTGGTAGGTTAATTGGATCCTGTCTAAATTGGCCCTGATATGTGTATGTATGAATGTGAGTTAGGGACCTTAGATTGTACACCCCTTGAGGGTTAGGGACTGATGTGAATGTTCAATATATATATACTGTATGTGTAAAGTGCTGCGTAAATTGACAGCACTATATAAGTACCTGAAATAAATAAATAACTAATAGAAAAAGCAAGACAATTAGAAAACCTTCACATACATAATCTTATACCCTCTGACTTCAGGTGTATGACATGCTGTTTGGATGTCTCTGTTCATCCTGTACAGTTATATTGTTTACTTGTTTCAGGTTGGAGGTAATTGTTTCTCATGTTGGAGCACAAATAACTTTACAATTGATTTCCTGTCTTCTCCATATAGTTGGATATGTAATATGTGACACGTGTCCTCTAAATGCATTTTATTTGCTCTTTATATAATTTTGCTTTATATTGTAGTTTGCATTTCTGTAATACCAAAAACAAAGAATTTGGATTAAGCTACTCCAAGCATACTTTACTTACGGTTTTCTTTAAATCTTACATCATTAAATGTTATACAACTAAACAGCCAGTTTAACCCCTTCACGCCTAAGGGTAAAACAAATCTTAACGCCTAAGCACAATTTTGCACCTTCGACATGTGTTAGTAAAACCATACTTATCATCACAACAACTTTGTACATCCAGGTGAATTATACCTTGTTTTTTTTTCAGGACAAATTGTGGTTTCATTTGGTGGTAAATGGTAATGGTTATCTCCTGTTTTAATTTATTATCAAAGGAAAACTGGCCCAAAATGGTAAAAAAAAAATGTTTTACTTAAATTTAGCTGTGTGTTTCTTGTTACTATCATAACCTACCACCAAATAACAACCCAAAATATATTTTCCAGCTCTTGACGATCGCAGTGATACCATATAGTGTACATTTTGTTTTTCGTTTTTGTTTTTTTACCTAAAACACACCGATACCAATTAAAAAAAAAAATCCTGACCTTTGACCTTGACCTTTAATCCTGACCTTGACCCAAACACTAACCCTGGCACTGAACTAGATCAAACCTTGATCTAGGTATTTTTTCTTTCTTTTTTCTTTTCTTTTTTTAATATTTATTTAATGTTTTTTTTTATACACAGTTGTTTTTTTCCTCTATGCAAGGGGAGAAAGAGATACAATGTGAAAAAAAACAAGGGGGCCGGCTTCACAGTGACTGATCATTGTGATAGCCAATCAGAGGCTATCACAATGATCATGTGACCCGAAATCAGGAGTGCCAGGTTCTGATCGTTAATTGGAAATAATACATTTCTCCAATGCTACTTCACATACAGTAGGCTGATAAAAAAAAAAGGAAAGGAGTTATGGTAGCTATCAGAGATTCAAAAGCCTTTAAACAGTTTTCTGTAGAATTAGAAAGTGGGGGCAGTTGATAGCTATGATCAAAACCCATTTTTACACTATAGTAAATACCTTAATACTTAAAGGCTAAGGTTACCTTTGCAGATAAAATAATAAATGCACATGTATTTGCAGAAAAACAATGTTCATTTATTATATATTTTTTTGTATCAGCCTGGAAATCATTGCACCTGAAATCAGTAGATCACTGGTGCAATCTTGTCTTCTGCAGATATGACCTCCAGCTTTCAGCCCATACCTCTGTATGGGCTTTCTGTTTAAAAGATGGAGGAAATGCCAGTGGTCATCAGCACCCCCGCAGCCCTCAGAAACTAAAAGTCTGTTTGCTGCTATGGAAGACGTTATTAGTGGTTTATTCATTCACAGGAATGTGTAAATGCATTAAGTGACTGCTTGGGAAGAGCCCTATACAGCCACGCTGTTTTTGAAAAGTGACATTAGGTGCAGGACCCCACCCCCATCACTTGGTTTGCAAATTAAAGACATCTCAACAAGGAACACATCAGAATAAAAAATGTATCATACTTTTATCAAAACTTCACTTCAATAGTAGTGATGAGCTTGGGTTTGGCCAAACCCAGAAGTAAGCTTTCACTCATAGGCCAATACGCTGTGCTCAGGACATTCCCCACCCCTATCTGCATATACACATAGGGCAGGGATACTCCTGAAATCATTGATCTAATTTGGCCACATGGCTATAGTAGGTCAATGACATTGGCCTAATAAGCTATCTGGACATATTAGGTCAATGACATCATAAGCATCCCCACCTGTCACGGTATAGGGACCCCTTACTGTGTCCTCTGTCGCCAGCCCGATTCACCCCTGTGGTCCAGTGACCCCCCCTCCACCTCTCATCCTGACGCCGTGGGATGAGAGGTGCAGCTTTCCTCACCCCTGCTACTATCTTCTCCCTCCCTGGCCGAGGCCGGAGGGGAGAAGGTGGTGAGACTCACTGTCAGGAATGGACTTGCCAATAACGGTGGGACTCACCTGCCTTGTGGGCTGCAGTACCAGGGCTGGCCAGCGGGTGCTCTCAGCAATCAGAGACTCACCCCTGCAGTCAGCCAAAACACCTGAAGCTGATTGCAGGGGTTGTATTTAAGGAATGGCCAGACTCACAGTCAGGGCCTTGGTGTGTGTTTTTCCATTGCCCCTGTATCTTGTAACCTGCATTCCTGTTCCTGTTCCTGTTTCTGCCTGACTTGTTGCTGACCCTGCCTGATCCTGACCTCTGCTGACTTCTCCTATTTGATCCCTGGCTTGTGACCCTGACCATTCTCTCTGCCTGCTCCTCCTGTACCTACCTGCCCGATAGTTATCGACCTGGCCTGCCTGACTACGTTGTGCTCTATATGTGTATGTACCTGTGTATCAGTTTAGGTTTGGGTTTGTTTCACCTTGTTGTATGTATTTGTGTTAGCTTGGGGTTTGGTGCACTGCGTTTATATTTGTATTGTTAGTCTCAATAAATTATATTATTTACTATATCTGAAGCCTACATTTCCCTGTGTCAGTCCACACACTTCTGGTCACACCCGCATCCCTGACATTACACCAAGGCCCATCCTGACCAGAAGTGGCTGCACAGGGAAGCCATCTTGGCTTATTGTTGCTGGGAAGGATGGATCTTGATGAGGTTGTGTATTTATCTCTGCTAGTGTTTGATGACAGGGATTATGCTTATCAGACTCTGAAGGAGTATCCCAGGGATCAACTACTAGAGTGTATAAGGATCGCTCATTGCCTAGTAGATCAGGGCACAGAATTCTCTGAGGTGCAGCCATTGATTCAGGTTTGTGCTGAGTTGGTTTCATCTGGTACCCCCGAATGCAGGGATGAATTTTTGCCGCCATTTAGTGCCGACCAGGTAGAGTCCCTGGTATGGTTATTAGAGGATGATGTGGATTTCTTTCTGGAGCGTTATTCTGCATGTTTACAACAGGTACTAAGAGATTGTATAAACGCAGTGCAGTCTTTGACCAGACAGGCTTTGTGTAAGCGGAGCTTTGTTCAACCCATACTGCAGACATGGTCAGACTTGTTGCACCCAGCCTCGGCTTGCAACATCATTCCTCTGCTCAAGGCACTCTTCCTGCATCCCCGACAGCACCCCCAGTGACGGCCCAGTATACTCTGCTAACTACCACATACCAGTCCCCTGCTCCCACTCGCTACACCTATCCTTTCTTTAACCCTGTAAAGAAGTCCTCTGTAGCAACTGCTCCCTCCTCTGTTCCATCCTCCAGCTCTTCTCTGTCTTCAGCTGCTCCATTCGTTTACAGACCTGCGTTTACTTACAGTGCTCCAGTAACTAAAACCAGAAAAAAGCGAAAATTCTTTCCAACCAATACCATCCTGCCAGTATCCAAACCGGTTAGCCTGCCGTCTGAGAACCCGCCTTCCATGGTTCAGCCTGGTGCCTCGGCACCCACAATTCAGCCTGATGTCTCTACCCAGCCTGATGTCTTTACCCAGCATGATGTCTCTACCCAGCCTGATGAACTGATCCAGCCTGATGATCCTATTATGCCAGGTGACTCGGTGCCCGCTGTCTTGCCAGATGACTCGGTGCCCGCAGTCTTGCCAGACGAGTCGATGCCAGCTGTTCCGCCAGATGACTTGGTGCTCACTGTCTTGCCAGTTGACTCGGAGCCCGCTGTCGGCCGGTTGACTCAGAGCCCGCAATCTTGCCAGATGACTCGGTGCCCGCAGTCTTGCCAGACGACTCGATGCCTGCTGTTACGTCAGATGACTTGGTGCCCGCTGTCTTGCCAGTTGACTCGGAGCCCGCTGTCGGGCCGGTTGAATCAGAGCCCGCTGTTGTGCCTGGTGACTCGGGGCCCGCGGTCTTGCCAGATGACTCGGAGCCCGTGGTCTTGCCAGATGACTTGGTGCCCGCGGTCTTGCCAGATGACTTGGTGCCCGCAGTCTTGCCAGATGACTCGGTGCCCGCGGTCTTGCCAGATGACTCGGTGCCCGCAGTCTTGCCAGACGATCCAATGCCTGGTGACCCGATGCCCGCTGTCGTGCCTGATGACTCGATACCCGCTGTTGAGCCAGACGATCCAATGCCTGATGACCCAGTGCCCGCTGTCATGCCTGGTGACCCGATGCCCACTGGCATGCCTGGTGACTCGGTGCCCACTGCCTTGCCAGATGACTCGGTGCCCGCTGTCGAGCCAGATGACCTGATGCCTGGTGACCTGATGCCCGCTGTCGTGCCTGGTGACCCGATGCCCGCTGTTGAGCCAGATGACCTGGTGCCCGCGGTCGAGCAAGACGATCTAATGTCTGATGACCCGGTGCCCGCTGTTGTACCTGGTGACCCGATGCCCGCTGTCGAGCCAGATGGCCCGTTGCCCGCCGCTCCGTCTGGGGGCTCGGTGCCTGCCACCCTGCCTGGGGGCCCGGTGCCCGCTGCTCCGCCTGGGGGCCCGGTGCCCGCTGCCCCGCCTGGTGGCCCGGTGCCCGCTGCCCCTCCTGGTGGCCCGGTGCCCGCCGCTCCACCTGGGGGCCCGGTGCCCGCCGCTCCGCCTGGGGGCCCGGTGCCTGCCACCCTGCCTGGGGGCCCGGTGCCCGCCATTCTGTCTGGGGGCCCGGTGCCCGCTGCTCCTCCTGGGGGCCTGGTGCCCGCCGGTCCACCTGGGGGCCCGGTGCCTGCTGCCTTGCCTGGTGGCCCGGTGCCCGCTGCCCCTCCTGGTGGCCCGGTGCCCGCCGCTCCGCCTGGGGGCCCGGTGCCCGCCGCTCCGCCTGGGGGCCCGGTGCCCGCTGCCCTGCCTGGGGGCCCGGTGCCTGCTGCTCCGCCTTGGGGCCCGGTGCCCGCTGCCCCTCCTGGTGGCCCGGTGCCTGCTGCTCCACCTGGGGGCCCGGTGCCCGCCGCTCCGCCTGGGGGCCCAGTGCCACTGCCCTGCCTGGGGGCCCGGTGCCTGCCGCTCCGCCTGGGGGCCCGGTGCCCGCCGCCCCGCCTGGGGACCCAGTGACCGCCATTCTGTCTGGGGGCCCGGTGCCCGCTGCTCCTCCTGGGGGCCTGGTGCCCGCCGGTCCGCCTGGGGGCCCGGTGCCCACCGCCCTGCCTTGGGGCCAGGTGCCCGCCGCTCCACCTGGCTGCCCGGTGCCCGCCGCCCTGCCTGGGGGCCCGGTGCCCGCCGCTCCGCCTGGTGGCCTGCTGCCCTGCCTGGTGGCCCGGTGCCTGCTGCCCCGCCTGGTTGCCCGGTGCTCGCTGCCCCACCTGGTGGCCCGGTGCCTGCCGCTCCGCCTGGGGGCCCGGTGCCCGCCGCCCCACCTGGGGGCCCGGTGCCCGCCGTTCTGTCTGGGGGCCCGGTGCCCGCTGCTCCGCCTGGGGGCCTGGTGCCCGCCGGTCCGCCTGGGGGCCCGGTGCCCGCCGCCCTGCCTGGGGGCCCGGTGCCCACCGCTCCGCCTGGGGGCCCGGTGCCCGCCGCCCTGCCTGGGGGCCCGGTGCCCGCCACTCCGCCTGGTGGCCTGGTGCCTGCTACCCTGCCTGGTGGCCCGGTGCCTGCTGCCCCGCCCGGTTGCCCGGTGCCCGCTGCCCCGCCTGGTGGCCTGGTGCCCACCGCACTGCCTGGGGGCACGGTGCCTGCCGCTCCGCCTGGGGGCCCAGTGCCGCTGCCCCGCATGGTGGCCCGGTGCCCGCTGCTCCGCCTGGTGATCCGGCGTCCAGCCTGATGTGCCTCCGTCCAGTGCCCAGCCCGATGTGCCTCCGTCCGGTGTCCAGCCGATGTGCCTCCGTCCGGTGTCCAGCCCGAAGTGCCTCCGTCCGGTGTCCAGCCCGAAGTGACTCCGTCCGGTGTCCAGCCCGAAGTGCCTCCGTCCGGTGTCCAGCCCGATGAGCCTCTGTCCAGTGCCCAGCTCAATGTGCCAGTCTTTGATATCCCACCAGTTACCGGACCCGGGCGGTGGAACATTTTACCCAGCTAGGACTGTTTGGAGCGCCCTGAGGCCGCTCCTTGAGGGGGGGGGGTACTGTCAGGAATGGACTTGCCAATAACGGTGGGACTCACCTCCCTTGTGGGCTGCAGTACCAGGGCTGGCCAGCGGGTGCTCTCAGCAATCAGAGACTCACCCCTGCAGTCAGCCAAAACACCTGAAGCTGATTGCAGGGGTTGTATTTAACCACTTCCCTACCGGCCGTTGTATATAAACGGCCGGACGGCGGCACTGCAGGGTCGGGTGGCCGTCTATAAACGGCCTCCCCGCACCCTGCTTGGGCACGCTCCCTGGGAGCGCGCAGCACCGCGATCCGGTGCCCGCTGTGTCCTCCGGACACAGTGAAACACCGATCGTCGGACGGGACCTCTGTACGAGGTCCCGATCATGTGATCGCTGATTGGCCAATCAGCGATCACATGCAAAGTAGTAAGCAAGATGTCACTTCTGACATCATTGCTTACTATGTGTGAAATCTGTGAATGATCACAGAGGTCACATGGTACAAGGCTATTCACAAAAGCCTTGTACCATGTGACAAGCTGTGATCAATCACAGCTCACTCTGTATTTCTCAATGAGTGCAGGAATGCACACAGAGAGAAAGAGAAATGATTGCTTTTACATCCTATATGGGTGTAAAAGCAATCAGTGTAAAAAAAAAAAAAATCTTTATCACCCCTCACAAGTAGTACAGTGTTACCATGGTGACACTGTACTGCTAGGGTGACAGTATGTAAAAAAAAAAATAAAAATAAAAAATAATAATATAAAAAAATAAAATAAAAATGTAAAAAAAAATGTTTAAAAATTATAATTTTTGCTTATAAACTAATTTGGATTTTTTTTTTTTACTAAAAAGATAACGGAATAAATTTTGGCTAAGATTTATGATGAAATATTACTTATTTGCAAAATTTTATAAAAAAAACACTTTTTTAAAAAATTTTTGGACATTTCATTTACATAGCAAAAAAAATACAAATCCCAGTGGTGAATAAATACCACCAAAATAAAGCTTTATCTATCTAAAAAAAATGGTAAAAAATTCATTTGGGTACAGTGTTGCATGACCGCGCAATTGTCATTCAAAGTGTGATAGCGCTAAAAGCTGAAAATTGCCCTGGTCAGGAAGGGGGTAAAAGTGTCCGGTCTGGAAGTGGTTAAGGAATGGCCAGACTCACAGTCAGGGCCTTGGTGTGTGTTTTTCCATGGGCCCCTGTATCTTGTAACCTGCATTTCTGTTCCTGTTTCTGCCTGACTTGTTGCCAACCCTGCCTGATCCTGACCTCTGCTGATTTCTCCTGTTTGATCCCTGGCTTGTGACCCTGACCATTCTCTCCGCCTGCTCCTCCTGTACCTACCTGCTCGATAGTTATCGACCCGGCCTGCCTGACTACGTTGTGCTCTATATGTGTATGTACCTGTGTATCAGTTTAGGTTTGGGTTTGTTTCACCTTGTTGTATGTATTTGTGTTAGCTTGGGGTTTGGTGCACTGCGTTTATATTTGTATTGTTAGTCTCAATAAATTATATTATTTACTATATCTGAAGCCTACGTTTTCCTGTGTCAGTCCACACACTTCTGGTCACACCCGCATCCCTGACACTCACACCTCTCTGCGGAAAGGTGCGAGCCTCCCGCAGAAATGTTCCGGGCTACGGCATCTCGCTGTCGCCACCTCAGCCCTGTCATCCGCAGCGTGGGCACGGGAAGTTCCCGCGCTTGCGAAAGTCCCTGGACAAAGGCCGCGCTCACGAGAGGTGTGGCCCCTGTCCAGGGGGCGACGAGGCACGCCAGCCCTGGCCCGCCCTGGTTACCTAGACGACCAAGGAGTGTCCCGCATCAGCTTAAGAAGATGATGCCGGGCGCTCTGGGTTCGTTGTTCACCACTGCGCCAGCCACCAAAGGAGCCAGCTGCGGTGGGACCTTTGGGGGCCAGACTCTGCAGACCCCTCTAGCCAAACGGGGAACCACAGCTGCCAGCTGCCAGGAACCCCCAGCAGGGGAGGGATTGCCTACCAGATGCCAGAGACACACAGCAAGGGAGAGATTGCTTGCTAGCTGCCCAAGAGCCCCAGTCCAGTGGAGGGATTGCCTACCAGCTGCCAGAGACCCTCAGCCGAGGGGAGAGATTGCCTGCTAGCTGCCCGAGACCCCCAGTCCAGGGGGGAGATTACCTGCTACCTGCCCGAGACCCCCAGCACAGGGGAGAAATTGCCTGCCAGCTACGTGAGGACTCAGCCCAGAAGGGGAGATCACCCGCATGATCCGGACTCCAACAGCTACCTGTGTTCCACTTTCTGTCCCTGCGAGACCAGGCACCCTGTTGGATCCGTGAGTATATGCATTCTCCCTGTTTTACCTGAACTGTTCCTGTACTGACCCCCTACCCCCCGTTGGAGACTCTCCCTTGGCTCTCGGAGTTGGACTATAAGTGTTTTAGCCCCTCCTTGATACCCTGTACTGGTGAATTTACCCTCCCCGCAAGTACCTCTATTGTGTGACTGTCATCTGTTTGTCTCAATAAAGCTTTTTGCGTTTGCCACCTACTCTGTGTGTCCTGTCCTGCCTACCCTCCGTCACACCACCCTTTTGTAGATGTGCAGCTATGGGATGGGGAATGTACAGTTTCAGCTCATTGGCCTGGCACGGACGAATAAATTCCAGGTTCAGCTGAAAATGGGTTATAACCGAACCCCGATCTGAACCTGAGTTCATACTTAGTCAGTAGATGACTCCCATACAGTGTAGAATTCCCCTAAAGCAAATATTAAAGGCACTTTAGTTAAAATTGTGGTTCCAGTCTCACCCAGCCCACAAATCTATACTTATGCAGCATAACATTGGTTAGAACGGGGTACGGTCCTTACTATCATCTTCAAGCTACCAGTCCTACGGAATATATATATTGTTCTTGTCATATTTGCTGTACCATGCCCTACATGCCTATGCTTTGCAAATTTCTTGTACATTTTAAAAGTTGTGCAGGCTTATTTGTCTTTTCTATTGTTGTTCTTTGTCTATTGGCTTGTCTATTACGTTTGAAATAGCACTCTTAATTGAAAAACCTTCAATAAACATTTAAATGAAAAAAAAAAAAAGATTGTGGTTCCTGAGAGGAACATATAGACTATAGCAAATAAGGAACTCACACACTCAATACAGTGAATAAATAACCCAAATAAAAAACGATTCTCTCCAATGAGACAGATTTTGAACTCTTAGACAAAACTCAACCTTTGTTTCCTAAATGAATTTGACTACACATTAAATTGACTTAAAATGAATTCTTATATCCATACAAATAATATATCAGCCCACCTAATTAAGCAATTGAAATATTAACTATCCAACTCGAAGTATACCTATCTTAACGATGAAAGAAACAATATCACTAACCCCCAGCATAGAGCAAACCAATCTGTCATAAGAGTTGGTTATTTTGGTAATAATCCCTCATTATGCTTTATTTTAATGATTCTGCTTGAATGGGAACATACCCAGAAAATCTCTGGACCACCCCTTGCAAACTATAGTCCCATATACCTGTTAGTAACTGACATAAACATTTAGTTCAACCTTATAACCACTGGATTAGACAGTATTTTCTTCACCTGTTCAAAGCATACCAGGTTGTCTTTATTTGTTTGACAGGCCAGTGATAGGACCTGAAGATTTATGAACTTGCTGCAGTGGGCTGAGGCTGGTTGAATGCCCTCTCTTCTCCTCTATTTAGATGCAGAGAATGCATTTGAGCTTACAGGTTTCTTAAAATCAGCTATTCAAGCTTTATTTACCCTTGTTAGTACTAGATATTTTACTACAGATATATTATCAACCCCTTTCACAATCTTCAATGGCACTAGGAAGGGGTACCCCCTTTGCCCTTGGTATATTGTCAGGGAGCCTTTAGAAGAAACATTTAAAAACTAACCCTGATGTAAAAAGGAATACAATAGACAGAATAAAACATAAAATCTGATCCTATTCAGACTACTGTATGTCATAACTCTTATTGACCCAAGCACATCTCTCGCAAGTGTCCAATACATTATTAGGGATTTGTCCAAATATCATTATATTAAATTAATTCAAACAAATCCCAAATGTTAGTCATAAACCTCCCTAACAATAACAAAACTAATTAGGTCCTCTCCTTTCTCATGGTCCCTATCTACCTCTTTAGAAAGCTAGGAGTACATCTAATCTCCCCAAGTACCAGTCTTTTTTTAACCCAGTTAGATCATCTTCTTTAAGAACAATGCATCAATCTTTTGAAGATACAAGTGTGTTTGGAAGATTAACAGCAACCAAAAACTTTGTTTTTCCTAACATCCTTTTATATGTTCAGAATGCTATCCGACTTTCAACTGTCTGCCTAAATAATTTACAAAGCTTTTATAAACAATGCAAATGGGGCAAAAAGAAACCTACAGTCCATTTCCCTAATCTTCATTGGGAGTATACAAAGATTATCATTTTTGCAAAGCTACAATTTTAGATCAACTTACATTTTGGTGGACTTCAGATCCAAACTTAGGACACAAAACTGTTACAGCAACCACTAATTTTGTCATCTCTTCTTTATCTTCCCAATCATCTTTAAAAAGCCAACCAAAACATTCTTCTATTTAGTGTCTTATAAATGATTATTCAAGACCCAAACTACAAAACAGGGTAGTTAGGTATAGATACAATTTAGAAACTTTATGACAATAGCATACTTAAGCTATTAACTGATATGCAATGAACGTTCCTAATTTCAAAATGAGACTTCTACAAATATCAAGTTAGGAGTTCCTTACCTGCTTTACCATTGTGAAAAGATGTCTCCACCCAAATATGTATTAACCTTCAAATATGGAAGTCTAAAAACTGAAACCATTTCTTCTTTCCACCAAATGCTTGTTGAAATCCTTCAACTCAATCAACTCCCAAGTTGAAACTGTGGGAAAGGTACTCTAATGGAGTCTAATGGCACTATGTACATCTAAATGTATTTCTCACTGGTAATCTTCTCTCAAAATATTGTGCAAGTAGTACTTTGCCCCTAAAGGTTTTGTGGCATATTTACTACCTGCTTACTACTCTGCTGGTGAGATTGTGGATACCTAGGCACACTAAATCATATATGGTGGAGCTGTTCAAAAACTCACTCCATTTAGGAGTGAGTTTAGCTTTAATCTTTACTGCAACCCTCATCAAAATCCATCCAGACCCTGTATCGACTCTTTTAAATATAGGACCCAACCAGTGGCCCTAAGCATATAGCAACTTTTTTACTCACATTATGATTGCAGGTAGGACTGTAATAGCTGGACTATGGAAACAAAAGGAATGCCCTGATAATCAAAATTGAATTCATATACTAAATGCACAAATTAATTTTGAGAGCATATTCTTTACTGTTAACAGTATATAAGGAGATTTATAAAAAAACAAATTGTTGCTGTCTCTTAAATCTTAAATGCATCTCCAGTTCATAACCAGACATACATGAGCTGTGTTACTATTTTCACATGTCTGTATCATGGCAGAGAATGTCACATTCCACAAATGCTCTTCTTTCTTACTCACACATACCCTTCACACCTCTTACCATAGTCAATGCTAGATTAGCAATAGGAACTACCATTAGTTTTTCCAGTGGAAAGCGGATCCCAGTAAATGGGACCAGGTGGTCATGTGATCGCTATGTGATCACATGATCACCATGTCAGCAAAGTCGTTAAGAGTCAATCTGATTCATAACAGCTCTGCTTCCCTTTCTAGTGAGCCGTGATTGGCCCACAGCTCTCACAGGGTACATGGGGCAATCACAACACCCTGTACCATGTGATCAGTTGTAGCCAATCACAGACCACTAGTCTGTTGATTGGCATGTTGAACTGTCATGAACTTAACCCATTTATGACAGTTCAAAGAAAGCATCCCTATTGCTCCTGCAAAGCAAGGTGTAAAACAAACAAACAAACAAAAATCCTGATCACCCCTCCCCTGAGTAGCCTGTTATTTTGGCAACATTGTACTTCTCTGATGAAAGTATATATATTTTTTTTAATTTAAAAAAATGTTTAAAAAAATAAGAGAACTTTTTTTTTTCAACTACTTGTCGATCGCCCACCCGCAATGCGCAGGCAAGTGGCGGCTCTAGGCAAAGGGACGTACCCTTATGTCACTTTATATTTCCGGGTGTGAGTGCATATATGTGCCCTCCCTGTTGGTCCAGGGAGAGAAGAGAAAACACCACACTGTGAGTAAGAGCACTAAATTTACACACACGTTAGATTAGCACAGTTAATACTTTGATTGTCCCTGTTAACACTGTGATCACCCCATCACCCAGCCAGTGCTAGTACAGTGTGAGTATATAGAATTTTTCACTAATCACTGTATTACTGCCACTAGTGACATCAGATAGCATCAGGCCCCTCCCACAAGGGTCAGCTAGCGTTAGATTGCCCGCACACTATCGCACTCACGCTATAGGTCGCTGATCACCACCATTACTAGTATAGTGTTTTGTATGTATCAATATATTGCTCACAAAAAGAACTATACTAGTGTTTCCTTTGTACAGTGTTCCCAAAAACACAGTGTTGGCAGGATCAGCCCCATTTGCTGCCAGCACTAGCATTTAGCCCCTCCGTTGTTTTCCATGGAAGATGTGTATCAATTGATTGTAGGGCAAAGCAATTTAAATACAAATTCAATAATGTGGGTTTAAAGCATGGGTCCAGTATTGATCTATCAAGAAAGATCTCATCACCACTAACAAGCCAGTGCTATTGCAAAAACAAACTCCTGTGTAAAAATATCTGCCAACTGTGCTGCAGACAAGCTCTGTGATAGAGCAAAGACACAAACATGGATCTATATCGCATTTGCACTAATGTATGCTGTTTTAGGATCTTATATAAATAGCTACTTGTTTTTTTACATTCACATATTTCATTATGGAAAAATATTGTTAAATAATCTTTTGTACTGTAAAAAATATTTTTTTTAATTTAAATTTTGATTTCATTTTTAAGGATATCTGTACATTTTTTTATCATGAATATGATATATTACATTAGATTATGACCAGTCTTTTCTTTTGGTACATTTGTTTTTTGTTTATTGTCAATTGTCATTCCTGATTTAACTACATCATCACAGATATAGGAGTAGGTCATTGCCATAACAACGTCCTACAATACGAGTCTGCTGTCAGAATAATATACGCATTACAAATTTGGAAATGTTTCTTGAAGAATAAATCCATAAAGCATGGTTATGAGCAAAGAATATAAAAAAATAAAAATGCTATTGTTGATGCTGTTTATCCTATTTATAAGCAGTTTATAATAACTTAGGCAGTCCCAGAAAACTTGTTTCTATTTCTAAACCCCATCAATTAAAATAAGAATTCAAACTTATTCCATGCTGATTTCAAGCAATTCAAAAGTAATGTTATTTTATGTTAACAAAATAATCAAAAAAGAGTTTAATTACTCTCAATCTATTAATATATGTCCAGTCTATCAAAGGAATTAAAGCAGCTAAAAAAACACATTTATGTACAACTTTAATTTTAAAAGGTTTTAAATTCTTTTAAAAAGCAGGAAATAAATACCTATAACTAGCCTCCTGATGTTATTTTTGACTGATGAGCACTTACAGTATATGCACTAAAACACAACAAATAGAAAGGGTTTATTAAAAAAATTCTTAAACTGGTTTGACTGAACCCCATTCACTATGTGAATAAATAATATGTAAATGCAACTTTTATTACCACTAAGCACTGTAGTGTGAAACTGTCAAGGTATATTTTGCTGCTGTAAGGTGCTGATTTGAATCCTTCCAGTGTTTTGTTCTGTTTGTGAACTCTATGTATATGCATCTTTTATTAACTCATATGGAAATACCATGTCATTAGAGCACAGATACCTTTAAGTGGACTTAATAATCCAAACAGGGTATTTTAATCACGGTGAAGTGTAAAAATTATAGTTGGTATCATATAACAATAATATAAGCTAATAAGACACACAGAGTGCTGCTTGGCCTCGCACCCCACTCCCTATTCACTGGCTGTGAATGCATGAAGGTAAAAAACCATCAGTCCTTGGAACCACTTTTAGGCTACCCTCTGGGCTGGCATTAAAAATAAAAAAAAATAAGTGATCCTACATCTGTGGTGACGTAATGAGACTTCTCTCTCTTTTTTGCACTAGGAGGGACCTTCTTCAGGTATCCACATCACCACTTGCATGATGATGACACTTCTTATTGGCACTCTGGGGATAATGACTGATGTAAGGGGGCACTGACTGATGTAAGGGGCACTCTGGCTAATGTAAGGGGACACTCTGGCTAATGTAAAGTTCACTCTGACTGATGTAAGGGGCACTCTGGGGGCACTGAGGTATGTAAGGGTGCAATCTGGCTGAAGGAAGGGGGCACTATCTCATGTAAAGGACACTCTGGGAGCACTGAGTGATGAAAGAGGACACTGGCTGATATAAGGGACATTGAGTGATGTAAGGATGCACTGAGTGATGTAAAGGGGTACTCGTGGGGTACTGACTGATGTAAGAAGGCACTCTTGGGGCTATAATGTAAGGTGGAATTCTGGGGGCACTGATGTAGGGGGGACTTTGCAGTATAAAGTAAATGTTGAGCACTTTTTGATGTAATGGAGGATTCCAATGTGAATGTGGCTATCATCCTGACTTCTGGGTTCTATATATTGTTTTGTTTGTTACTTACTTCTGATCTCTTTACCCTATACTTTATGTTGTACATACAATAGACCTTACCAAGGTGTTTATTGTCTCAACAGTTTCTGGCTTTAATGAAGTTCTTCTTCAAGGTAGGCTCTTTTTGCGTGTATAAAAACATATGTAATGGAAACATTTATTTTTAAAAAATGATCCTTTCTCCTGAGGTTTATCCTGTATCTGTGAGACTGTTAGTTGTGTCATAGTCATTAGTATTTTGTGGGTAAAAGGACTGTGGTATGTGTGTGCAGTTTGTACAGCAGGCACATCCTTCTTTAAGACCCTCCCACTGACTACGTCCATTGTTTGCCCATTGTTCTTTTTCTGTTCTGTCCCACCGTGCCCCATGTCTTTCATAATTCTAGTCTTGCTTACATTTTGTCATGCTGGTTTGTTTTTAACTGTAAAGCCAGGCAGATTACCTGTTATACTCATTGGCAATAGAGTTAATGTTTTCATAATGCTTGTACTGATAAAGACTAAGTTAGCCTTTAGAAACATGTTATTACCACATTTAGGGTGTAACATGTAACATGTTGCTAAGCACCTCAACCCTGATCCCCCTTTACAGCTGGTGGGAGTTCCTCTCCCTCGCAGCCGCTGTCACATTTAAAATTTGTGTGGCTGTGCAGGGCTTTGCCTGCACATCCACTTCATTCATTCATAGAGATCTGTGAATTTATAAATGAAATGTCCCATTTTCCACCGTGTCAGATGCCTTGTAATACTCAATGGACTACGATTCAGTTGATCCAATTTTGGGGTATTTTGGACATATCTGAACACCAACATAATATTTTTCTATTGAACTTGTTGACATTCTTGTAGATACAGTACATAATGCATTTTTTAGTTCAATGGTTCCTACAATTTGTAGGCACTGGGTTTGATGATAGGCACTACTTGTGCATTATCCTATGTGAAGCTGTGCTTGGGGGGTGGTAAAAGGAAACTGGGTCCATGTACAATGTTTCTCCTGTGTTGTGTTCTGTCATGACACAGGTACATAGATTACATCTCTATTCTTTGGACTGGATCAGGAAAGGCCTTTGTGATACAACTGAATACTAATATTTCTTAGATTGCGGAATTGTCCTTTTTGAAAGTAAAAATATATACAGACTATCGCAGTCATGCACACCAGAGGCAGCCACGGCCTCCATTTTGTTAAGAATCTCCATGTTGTCCCTCATTTTCCCACCTTCCTCTCTGTTCATACACATTGACATATGGCCTGTTTGTTAGGAGGGTCACAGGCTGGGGCAGAGCAGCTATAAAACACCTCTCTGAGCGAGGTGCCTGGTTGTCTGAGGGAGCTGTGCCATATAGCACCTCGTAAAAAGATAACGCAGCCTTCCCAGGAGTTCAAAAGACATTGAACCAGATAAACTTTTTAAAAAAATAAATTTTTCCCCTATGTCTCATATCTTAGAATATGAGAGACGTACATAAAAACCAGGCATATTGTCAGATTGGCCAAGAGGAGACAAACATTTTGATAGGTCACTCTCCGTGGTTGGAATACATAGGAAAGCAGAAAAGTAGATCTTGTGAACCATTTCATATTTAATATCTAATCAATCCTCAGACGTGTCTACATAAAAATCTACCCGCGGGTGGAGTGTCACTAGTGCATATGAAGAGTTATGAGCCAAAATATGAACTACACAATATTTTGGCTCTAGTTTAGGTCTACGCCCAGACCTTCCCACCCTAAACGGGGTATTGGTCCTTGACTTCAGAGACACCCCCTGCTGGGGAACTACAAATTGGGTTGTCAGGCCTAACAAAAGTTAAGTTGAAGAAGTCTCCCATTTTAACATCAGAACCACCTGGGGAGACCCATACCCTTTCCCTCTGAAACTTGATCTGCAAACCCAAGGCTGATTGGCAAGTATTTTAACCCTTTAACCTCCTTCTGTTACCTCTTTGCTGTGCTGTTGTTCTCTGTATATTTATATATATATTGGTTACATCCTTTTTCTGTAAATATTTTTATTGCACCCTTTTTGACCTTTTAGTAATAAATCTTTCCTTCTGAAAGTGTTGAACTGTTTCTATAGCTCTTAATTGCAATTTACGAATTCCTGCCCCTAAAAAGAGCACTACTGTCTTTAACCCTCTGTATAACCGGCTTGCGGTGACCGTGTTATACAGACAATTATCTCAACCATTACAGTGTTATAGCTGATATTGCAGAGTTTCCTCTTTCTCTTTACATAAAGGAGGTGGTGGCAGTGTGAAGGGTTAATTGCGTAATTAACCTGACCCAGTAACAATCGCTCAGGCTGTCGGTACATAGATTGTGGTCCAATTAGCTGGAAAATCGTTGTGCAGGGTGCAGCTGGGTGTGGCATTGTTACGCACGTCACACCGCGGTTTTAGATTGGCTAGTCCTTCGGTCACAAGTTTGGTGAGAAGGGCTGGGGTCTGACGCCGCTTTCTTCACATATTGGTGGCAGCGATCATGGGATAGTCACATATTGGTGGCAGCGATCTTGTGCCTGTCACACAGACACATACTACAATGTAGAGAAAAAAGACTGAAGCAAATACCATCTAGGAAGCAAAAAGACGGGAACCCTCTGGCATTGATAAAAACAGATCTGTATGAACAGTGCTCTTGGGTATTAGGAATCTCTAAATTAGAGCAAGGATGAGGCAAGAATTTTGAGAGCCAAGGTAAAGGAGAAAGGTTATAAGGAAAAAAAAATTGTGTAAGGCATATAAAAGGGTTAAAGGAGACCCAAGGTAAAAAAAAAAAAAGAGTACGAAAGAAGATATTAAAGATGGGAAAGTGAGACTGGTTCTGACTTATAATAATAAACATGAAAAAATATTCAAAATACTATCAAAACTGTTCTGAGTAAGAACACTAGGTTATCAAAATTATTTTCAGGGAGACTAGAAACACACAGAAAGGCTAGGAACAAGTGCTAAGTGACTATATTAATAAGAAAACCAGATTTGCTGCAAGGTGAAAGGTATGCATCAGTGTCAAAAATGCAAATGTTGTAAATATATATGGCAAGAGAATACAGTAACTACAATGAGGCAGCAACATGTGTGTAGTAGACATTTCCTGAATTGTGAAACAAGAGGAATAGCCAAGAGGAGATTTCCTTCTTTGTATGTATTATGTAAGCAAAACAATTAGGATGTTAAAGAATAGGATAAAGGATCTTAGGCTAAAATATGAGAATTTAGATCACCAGTTGCCTGTCACATGGTCTTTAGATATAATGGGAATCTGGAAGTCTTTCAATTTTTTGTCCTTGATAGGGGTCATGAAACAGGATGAGGGTGTTATTGGAATAAGTTACTATTGCAGATGTAATTTGGGTAGATTCACCATCTGAGAGTTTCTGAGGAACCAAAGGATCTCCCTCTTTTTTTCGTCCTATTCCTTCTTTTTTACCCACCCCCACTTTTTGCCCTTTTTCTTCTGATAGCAGAGATACAATAGTTAGCAGTGATACTCTTGCAGCTAAATGTCTGCACTCACATGGTAAACGACAGTACAATGTGCAGTTGTCATCAGTGTTAGCTTCAAAATCTGGAGAATGCAAATCATCTATGGAAGCCAACATACTTGACATTAAGATCTCCTCTCTTCTGTCCCAGACTACTAACAAATTGAACAGCAATGTCCAAATTCCTTCTGCCCCCTGTGCTCTGAGCAGCTGTCTATGCCTCTTCCCTGTTTCACAGACCCTGAGCATATGTGTAAGAGGACAGACTGCTGTTCAGCCAGGAAAGGGGAGGACTCTCAGAAAACTATACTTCTGAATTATACTGAGAATTAATGAACAGTCACCTGAAAAAAACAGCAATAAGACAACATGCACTACAAACCCAACTGTTACTGGAAGATGATCTGCACTATGGAACTGCACATAACACAAAATGCAATGTGCATTCATAGGGAAAAGGTTTTATACCCCAACATGACAGACTATTGCTTGAGACTCAAGGCAAGAGATCTGGTTTATTAACTCTAAATTCCTTGGCTTAGTGATTCAACTGTTTCACCACACAAATGAGCAAACATCAGCAACTGTGTGATAAATAGTATTCATTTCATAAGCAACAAAAGACTAAACTTAAAACACAAAGATAGCTTACTTTCAGTATGTATAACTATCCATCCAAATGCCATTCCATATCAACAAGATACCATATTTGGAATCTCAGGTGATAGAAACTGATATCTTTTACTGCTTCTGTTGCAACTCACATTGATAAAAATGTATACCAAGTGCATATTACCTAAACTAGTGTGCTGTTTTTGAAGCGGATTGCATTTCCCCTCCCAGAATACTCCCAGAAAGTCATCACTTCCGGGAGGTGGAAGGCAAGCCACTTCCTGATTCAGCAGACATCTTTACCCTCAAACAAACAAGCTGTATACACCTGGTGACAGTTTACTGTTACAACTGAGTGGATTTTTGTCTTTTTATCCTGTCAATTAACATGAAAGGTTTTATGCTATGAGATCTTCTCCCTGTCATCCTTCCTTCTAAGTGAACTTCTGACATTTCTGGAAGATCATCTGGAAAACAAGCTATAGTAAAAGCATATGGGTATGCCCCGCAAGCATTACCTACCTTGTTTCCCCAAAAGTAAGACCTACTCTGAAAGTAAGACCTAGCGGTACTTTGTGACGTATCGCTAATGTACTGTGTGTGAGCTGTGCTGAGGTCAGACCCCCAGCCAAAGTCCCGCTGAGTCCCCTTGAGCCCGCTTACTGTGAGTGTCCCTACAAGCCGTATGCTGCGGAGTGCCATGAAAGTCCTGATTGAGTGTCTTTCATAGTTCAATAAAGCTTTGTGTGTTTCCCATCTTCTTTGTGTGTTCTGTCCTGCCTACGCTTCCATTACAGGGGGGCTTGCTTTAAAACTTACCTTTTTGTGCAGCTGGTGAAGACGTCAATAAAAATAAGACCTACCCGAAAATAAGCCCTGTGGCAAACGTGCGTACCAGAGACTGACGCAGTCTGCCATTTTGTTAAGAGTATCCATGTTATTCCCTCATTCTTCCCCCCTCTCACTCTGAGAGATATAGTGACAGAGGTGTGTGTTAAAAGTGTCACAGGCCAGATCCCAGCAGGGAGCCACGAGGTGCCTCACTGTCCCAAGAACCTGTGCCATTTCCCACCTCGGAAGAGATAAGACAAGCTTTCTCAGGAGTTGAAAGAGATTCTGACCTAATGAACCTAATGCAGCGTAGGTGACAGAATCAGATAACACTCCTCAAAATCCATTTTTTCCCTATGTCTCATATCTTGGAATATGAGAAACTTACATAAAAAACAGACATACCATCAGATTGGCTAGGAGGAGCCAAACAGTTTGATGGGTCACTTGACTTGTCTTGCATACACAGGAAAGCAGAAAAATAGATCTTGTGAACCGTTCAGTATAGAATTACATAATTCATATCTAAGCAATCCTCAGACTTGTCTTCATAATAATCTACCGGCAGTGGAATGTCACTTGTGCAGATGGGAAGTTATGGGCCAAAATATGAGTTATGAAAGATTTTGGCTCTAGTTTAGGCCTATGCCCAGACGTTCCCTCTCAAACGGGGTATTGGTCCTTTGACTTCAGCAACACCCCCTGCTGGGAACTACAAATTGGGCTGTCAGGCCTAAGATTAGAGAGTTGAAGCATTCTCCCATTTTCCCATCGTAACATAGGGAGATCAAAGCACTCTTCTGCTCTGAAACTTGGATCTGCTAACCCAGGACTTTGGCAAGTACTTAACCCTTTCACCTCTCTCTGATATATCTTTGCTGTGCTATGGTTCTTTGTATATTTATATATATATCTTAGTTACATCTTTATTCTGTAAATACTTTTATTGCTTCTGTTTGACCTTTTAGTAATAAATCTTTCTTTCTGAAAGTGTTGAACTGTTTCTATAGCTCTGTATTGCAACTCACGAATTCCTGCCTCTAAAGAGACGCTACTGTGGTTGTTTAAACCTCTGTATACCCGGCCTGCGGACCGTTTTATATAGACAATTATCTTCATCATTATAGTGTTATAGCTGATAATGCCAAGTTTCCTCTTTCTCTGTACAAAAAGGAGGTGGTGGCAGTGTGAAGGGTTGATTGCGTAATTAACCTGACCAAATAACGATGTCTCAGGCTGCCGGTACATCAATCTGTATCCATTAGCTGGAAAATCGTTGTGCAGGGTGCAGCTGGGTGTGGCATTGTTACGCACTTCACATCACAGTGTTAGAGCGGCTAGCCCTTCGGTCACGAGTTTGGGTGAGAAGGTCTGGGGTGTGACGCGATGATCATGACAAGCCCTAGTGCATCTTTTCCACCTAAAATTAATTTAAGACACTTTGTCTTATTTCGGGGACAAACGCGATAACTATACTGTCTGAACAATTATTAGGCAAGTGAGTATATTGACCAAATCATCATTTGTATGCATATTGTCTAACTCCAAGCTGTATAAACTTGAATGCTTATTGGATTTAAACATATTAGCTGATGTGTATTTGTGTAATGAGGGAAGGTGTGGCCTAAAGAGATCAACACCCTATATTAATGCGTGCATAATTATTAGGCAGCTTCTTTTCCTCAGGCAAAATGGGCCAAAAAAGAGATGTAACTGACTCTGAAAGTCAAAAATTGTAAAACATCTTTCAGAGAGATGTAGCACTCTTGAAATTGCTAAGATATTGGGGCATTATCACAGAACCATCAAACGTTTTGTTGCAAATAGTCAACAGGGTCTCAAGAAACATATTGATTTAAAAAAAAAAATGCAAATTAACGGCCAAAGATTTGAGAAGAATCAAACGTGAAGCTACCAGGAAGCTAATATCCTCCAGTGCTGTCATATTCCAGAACTGCAACCTACCTGTAGTGCCCAGAAATACAAGGTGTTCATTGCTCAGAGACATGGCCAAAGTAAGGGAGGCTGAAACCGGAGCACCAATGAACAAGACACATACGTTGAAACGTTGAAACGGCAAGACTGGCCAAGAAATGTCTGAAGACAGATTTTCAAAGGTTTTATGGACTGATGAGATGAGAATGACTATTGACAGACCAGATGAATGGGCCTGTGGCTGGATCAGTAATGGGAGCAGAGCTCCACTTCAACTCAGACGCCAGCAAGGTGGAGGTAGGGTATTGGTATGGGCCGGTATTATTAGAGATGAGCTAACTGAACCTTTTCAGGTTTAAGATGGACTCAAAATCAACTCCCAAAACTACTGCCAGTTTTTAGAAGACACTTTCTTCAAGCAGTCGTACAGGAAAAAGTCTGCATCTTTGCAGACCATAATATTTATGCAGGACAATGCTCCATTGTGTGCAACAAAGTACTCCACTGTGTGGCTAGCCAGTAAAGGCCTTTAAGGTGAAAGAATACTGCTTTTGCCCCCTTCCTCAGCTAACCTAAACTGTATTGAGAACTTGTGGGCCCTTCTTACATGGGAGATTTACGGTAAAACAAAACAGTACACTCTCTGAACAGTCTGGGAGGCAGTGGTTGCTGCTGCACAAAGTGCCCAACAGTGCTGCCCATCAGTCTTGCCCATCAGTGCCACCTATCAGTGCAGCATCATCAGTGCCAGCTCATAAGTGCCGCCTATCAATGCTGCCTATCAGTGACTCTGATCAGTGCCACCTATCAGTGCTGCCTATCAGTGGCACCTCATCAGTGCCCATCAGTGCAGCCTCATCAACGCATATCAGTGAAGGAGAAAAATTACCTGTTTGCAAAATTTTATAATAGAAACAAAGAAAAACTTTTTTATTTCAAATTTTTTGCTATTTTTTGGTTTATAGCGCAAAAAAACAAAACACCCAGTGGTGATCAAATACCACCAAAAGAAAGCTCTATTTGTGTGAAAAAAAACTATAAAAATTTCATATGGGTACAGTGTTGCATGACCTTGCAATTGCCATTCAAAGTGTGACAGCGCTGAAAGCTGAAAATTGGCCTGGGCAGTAAGGGGGTATAAGTGCCCAGTAGGCAAGTGGTTAATCCTCAAAAATACAACTTGCCTAATAATTGTGCACACGGTGTAGAGATAGTTGGTCTATTGCCTGCGGTGAGTGTTAGTTCATGTGGGGCACTAAAGCACTTAGGAGTGAAGCATGTCCATAGGAGTGTCTCATGTCCATAGTAGCACAAGCACTATTATCACATTGAGATTGGTCATTGGCTTCGACTTTGATTTTATTTCAGATTTTAGTCATAATATTTAATGAATGCATTATAATGTTATATGGTCACAGTTTTTTTCAGGAGTGACATGCATGGTCTGCATTTATATCTCTTTTAGTCAGTACATATTGGCAGCTGCAACAGTCACAGTTCACTTAAGTGATTTTATTGCTTTTCGTTTTATATGCAATCGCACATTTACAGTTTTCATTATTAAATCTTTATCACTGATTGTATTATCCAAGGCGTGGATCTAATTGGTTTGATTTTATATAATATATATTCCATCTCCAGGCAAATGTAGCTCTGTATTCAATAATAAATGATTGCATGTACAGTATAATATATATATATCATTTTTTTTTTTTAAATGCAACTAGTGCAAGCAGTTGTAGTTGATTTTGGCTAGATATCTGCCTATTGTAATCTCCTGTTAAGCAGCACTGGGAAAGGTAGAGGGAAGCTATCGGTAGATCTATCAGGTGTGCTGCATTCAAATGTGCCAACAAAGTACAAATTGACAGAAGGTTAACCTCATTAGTATGTTTCTGCTCCTACATTGTCCAGTCAACAGATTGAGTAGATGACATCATTAATTTTCCTAATTATAACACAGAAAGTGGTATCATCTACTATTGAATGGGATGGGATGGATTGAGTAAATCTAAGGACCAAATGGACAGAAATACAAAATGAGAACAGAAATACAAATCCTTTGACAGGTATTGAATATGTGTATTTTTCTGTATGCAAGCAGTCCAACTTTAACAGAAAAAAAATATAGTGACTCATTTATTTAGTACAGAATGTGTAAATGTTGCTCAGAGCAACCAGATACACTCCAAGTTTGATATACACTAAATAAGATTGATATGTTTTTAATGATGTTGCAGAATGAGCTTGACCCTGTTTCACAGAAGGGCTCTCCTAGTTTTTAATAAATACAAGCAATCCTTTTAAGCACTGCAAATATACAGCACATAGAATTAAGGATAATGTACTAGTAAAAAATGCAAAGATTTATGTAAAATGCTTGTACCACTAGCAGCTAAGTTGAGCCGTTTTAAAAATGTGCAAGGAATTTGTAAGTTTATTTTCTTATCATGTATAAATAACAACAAATGAACCATAATTCCCCATAATGAGCAGTCTTTCTTTAGAATAAATTATTAATGTATCATAAAAATACAAGCTGCTAAGTAGTGTACTCTTTGAAAAGGATAAAAGGACAGATAAACTATTAATGCAATGTGTCTTCAATATTTGACATCCTACTTAGCATGGTCATTATCTACTACAGTTTGCATGGTGTATTCTTCATGCTCCCACCACATTGCTAGGATGCCATATGGCCAGGCATGTTTTTCTTCAAATAATCTTTGCATAAACAGCTGGTAAGATGTTTTGACTGTAACAGTGCACATATTTTTTAAGACAGTTTGGAAGAATGATGCAACTAACAAGAATATGGCATACTTCTAATGCAAACAAGTTGTGAAAATGCTTACTTATAAATCTTTTTTATGCTATTGCACTTCTATACAAAGGAAGCTTTGTGAACATTAAGGTATTATGTATGATAATGGGTATTGTAAAAAAGATTGCTCAGGTCACAAAGAAGTTGAGTGAAGTCATAAACAATACTTCTGTACATTCAGTACCTGTATATCAAGACTGTCATATGGAATTTGGTGTAACACTAAATGAAATCTAGCTTAAATAGTCAAACCCTTCCAAAGGTGAACCTGAACTGAAAAAAATGAAGATATGCTATAGTGGACGTCTATAAATGTTGAACGTGCTAAAGAAAAGCTATAGTCCAAATTGAAAATCATACATTCCTTTCCAAATTGTATTTAAATTATTTCTAGCCTACTCCTATTATTCTGAATAATCTTGAAGTTTGTAAACTTGCTTTGTGCTTTTACTTCCTTGAATTTTGTGACACGTGGGGGCATGGCCGGTGCTTAGGCAAGATGGATGCCTAAATGAGGAGCTCCTGTTACTGGACTGAATCCCCAGCATCTGCTAGCACTCCATGGTGCACTATACCTCCCAGCAAGCACCCGATCCACACAACACCAACGGCAGGATGTCTCCCAAAAGGAAAGAGGAGAGACATCAACAGAAGATCATTACTTTTCTTTTTTAGCTGGCAGCTCAGAGCTGGCAAGAGCTGCGGTCACAGCAGCAAGCACTGCTCTTCTCTCAGCCTCAAGGACGGCAATGTAAGCAATCTCCCAGGATAGCTCTCTGGCAGACACTAGCAATGAAGCCTGTTCCTCTCCTTTACCTCCTAACACCTCAGCAGCAGCCAGCCCTGCAAAGGCAAGGATGAGATTAGACTCTCTTTTCTCTAACAACCATGAGGTGAGCCACTTCCTTTCTTCTACTGGGGCACAGGGTTCACAACTACACATAACCCTTTTTCCTACTTCTAACCAGCTGATTATGGATACCACCATTAAGGAAATGTTAATGTCCCTCAGGAACTCCTTGCAAACCAACATGGTCTCCATTGTGTAGCAATTTAAACATGATATCATTTCTATAGGAGATAGAGTGGCCCACATTGAAACAAAAATGGGATGTCCATAATGATCATGTGGAGGAGCACCAGTGGATCAAAGATAAGTTGACAAACCTAGAAGATAGGTTCCACTGCAATAATATTAAAATACGTGGAATCTCTGAATCAGCACAGGCTCTTGAATTGCCTTTTTATGTCTGAAGCATGATCAAAGCACTATTGCACTAGTTAAAAAACATCAAGATTGTAGTTGGTCACATCCAAAAACTTCCCAATTCACCATTCCTGCCTGACTCAGTCCCAAGAGACGTTATACTGTGCATTCTTTTTTATCATGTAAAGGAGAAGCTTATGGAAAAAGCCAGAACCTTGGGAACACTTCAAGAACCGTATTCACATCTTCAGTGTCACAGGCAGCTGAACACCCTAACGAATGCTATGCAGAATCACAAAATCCAATACCAATGGGTAGCCCCAGCTAAACTGCTGATTATGCATAATGGCACCAGATATGAGGTATCCTCACTACCTGATGGTCTGAGCCTTTTACGCTTCTGGAACATCCTTACTGAACCCCCTGCCTCATCATCAGCAAGGCTGAACACAAGTAGTATGCTTCCTGACAGCAACTAGCACAACGCACCTCCAGGTTCAACCCTCATTGATTTATTGCCATGGATGCCTATAATATTTGATTTCACAGTCCGGTGTAAGTTTTCCTCTGGCCCTTTGAATTCTTTTCTTATCCCCGAACTTTCTTCCTCGTCACAAGGAGTGTTGGTTCCTCAGGGAGTTGTGTAGGGCGCAGACCTTACCTTTCATTTTGTTTTGTTTGTTCTTTTGTTTTGTTCTGTTTTGACTTCTACATCCAGTTCTGAATACTACTTAGTGCATAATTTCATAGTGTGCTAGTTAATCAATTCCTTTTCTGCATCATTCTGTCAGAGCACACAGCACGGTCTATAAGCAACCAGTGTTCCAAGTTGGCCACAAAAACTACAAATAAAGGTGTCATGCCCAGAAAGGTTCTTTCTATTAACACCAAGGGGCTTAACCACCTAGTGAAATGATCTTCTCTTTTGAAGTTGGCTAAAGACTCAGTGTGATATTCTGTGTGTACAGGAGACACACTTTCATGCTTCTCATCAACCTCCTTGTACCAATAAAAACTTCCCTCACATATTCATGGAAAGTGCTCCAGTGAAAAAGGGAGTCCTCCTAGCACTCAAAAATACAATCTCTTTCCAACTTCATGACATCATTGCGGATCCAGATGGCCAGTATCTTATTCTCCTATGCACCCTCAACAACTTCTGCTATACTGTAGTTAACGTGTATGCACCAAACATCTACCAGTTACACTTTTTACAGAAACTCCATAAGAAGGTCAGTGCCATACAGCAAGGGTCTCTTCTATGGTGTGGAGACACAGTTCCTGACTTACAGCTCAACTCTTTGGCCCCAGCTAGATGAGGCAAATCTAATTTGGGACAACTCCTCAGAAGATTGCAACTCCATGATGTATGGAGATGTATGGAGATGCCAGCATGCAGAGGAAAGGGACTACACTTTCTTCTTGGCATGCCACAATTCCTACCCAAGCATCAATGTTTTCCTAACAGACCTATCGCTTCTACAAAAAAAATCAAAATTTGCTATTCTACACAGCACCTTGTCCGACCACTCGCTCGTTTGCTTTACCAGTGAGGATAATCAAACATCCAATCCTACTTATCTTTGATGGTTGAACAGTCATCTTCTGCAATCTGCTCTGCATGCAAAAGATCTTCTGAAGCACCTGGAAAAGATTTGGTTTTTGACCCATCTACTCAGCACATTGATAATCTAATAGCAGAAATTCAAACCACTGACACCTTCCATAAACAGCAACCCCAGCCTAACCTCAAGACCAAGTTAAGTAGACTGAGATTAAAGCTGTGATACCTTTCATTAGAAGGGTTTGAAAAATCACAAAAGTGTCTGAAAATTACTTTTTATGCCTCAAGTAATAAAACAGGGAAACGTATACTCATCAAATTAAAGGTTGCCGCACTAAATCGCATATCCCTTATCTGTACCACCCTATTACACAAGACAGACTGACAAACCCACAAGCAATAGCAGAAACCTTTAGTGCTATAGTGTGCTTTATAACAAGAAAGATGAGGCTTTAATACCACAACCTGACTGTAGCAAACTTGCTCATCAGAGATGGCTGCAGAGTCCCCCTTTTTATTAAAAGTAATCCTTTATTCTCCTTCCCCCTCTCTTCCTGAGAGGCACAGTGACAGATGTGTGTGTGCTGGTTATGGGTCAACTGCAGGGCAAGGCATCCCTAGTTCGGTGCAGAGCAGTCTGCGAAAGTGTAGCCTTCCTCACCTAAGTTATGATAAGGCCAGTGTTCCTCAGAGAATTGGAGAAGCACTGTCCCAAGAACCTGTGTGATTTCCCACCTTGGAAAACAGATCACAGAGCTTTTCCCAGGAATTGAAAGAGATTGTAACCTCATAAAACCTAGCAGCGTAAGGTGACAGAATTAAATGAACATTCCTCAAGTCAGTTTGTCCCCTATGTTTCATATCATGGATTATGACAGATGTTGGTTCTAATTCAGAGTTCGCCCGACTGACCCCTCCCTAAACAGCGTATTGATCAGTTACTCAGAGCCATTCCCCCTGCTGGGGATTTTAAAACTCAGGCTACCAGGCCTACAAAGTTAAGCTAAAGAGATCTCCTAATTTTCCATCGTAACAATGGGAGATCAAAGACCCTTTCGCTCTACAACTGGGATCTGCTTACATCAAAGTCTTAAATGGCAATTAACTTAACCCTTTAACTTCTCCCTGTTATCTCTTTGCTGTGCTGTGCTGTGCTGTTTTCTAAGCATATATATATATATATATATCTTAGTTACATCTTCTTTGTAAATATTTCTTTTTTGCACCTGTTTGACTCTTTTAGTAATAAATCTCTTTTTCTGAAAGTGTTGAACTGTTCCTATAGTTCTTAATTGCAATTTACGAATCCCTGCCTTTGAAGAGACGCTACTGTTTGTTTTAATCTCTGTATAACGGGCCTGCGGACCGTGTTATACCGACCATTATTTCAATCATTATAGTGTATTAAATGATAAGGAGAGTTTCCCCTTTCTCTGTACAAAAAGGGGTGGTGGCAGTAGAGGGTTAGTTGCGTAATTAACTCGACCCAGTAACAATCGCTCAGACTGACGGCACATCGATCGGTTGACCATTAGCTGGAAAATCGTTGTGCAGGGTGTAGCTGGGTGTGGTATTGTTACGCACGTCACCTAGTGGTTTTAGTTCGGCCGGTCCTTTGGTCACGAGTTTGGTGAGAAGGTCTGGGGTCTGACGCCACGACCGTGACACTGACCATACTGCCATTCAATCCTTTCTAAACTAGGTGCAGCTCCCAAGTTTATCTGACTCACAATTAGAGTACTTAATCTCCCCGTTAACTCACTCAGAGATAGACAAAGCTAATAACTCTCTTCCAAACAACAAATCTCTTGACTCTGATGGTTTCATAGGAGAATACTATAAGCAGTTCAAGGATGTTATTACTGACCCCTTAACTAGGATTTTCAATACTGCTGGCTCCTCCACCTCCTTTCCGGGTGAAAAGTAAAGGCATTAATTATCATGCTACCGAAGCCAGGGAAGGAACCCACTACCCCTCAAAATTTTCACCCAATTTCCTTATTGAACCATGATCTTAATCTGTACTCTAAAACAGTTGCAAACTGCCTAATTTATATCCTCCCAACTCTTATGCACCCAGACCAATCAGGCTTTACTAAAGGGCAAAAACCTCAGACATTACCTGACATATGATTAACATTATTCATTATGCCACCCATCATAAAATGTCTTCTCTGCTCCTACCTTTGGAAGCAGAGAAAGCATTTCATAGAGTACACTGGATATACTTTACCAGGACCCTATGTAAATTTGGGTTTCAAGGTCATATTCTCTTGGCAATCATGGCATTGTACTCGCGACCCTCCACCCAGGTGTACTGCTCAGCCATGCTATCTAAGGTGTTCAACATCACTAATGGCAATAACTTTCCCTATTTATTTTCAACCTTCTCATGGAGCCACTTGCAGAGAGAGCTAGATCCACAAAAAAAAAAAAAATCACAGGTTTCCCTATTTGCTCTAAGGAGCATAAAGTACATTTTTTTGCAGATGATGCCATCCTTATGATAACTAACCCTGCTTCTTCCCTGGCTTCAGTGCAACTCACATGATCTGAATTTAGTGCTGTTTCATATTACAAAGTAAATGAAAATAAGTTATTTATCTTAGACTTGGGACTACCGTCCCCACAGAGAAAGTCTCTTGCTGCTACATATCCCTATGTCTGGGCTGCAGAGCCTATTACTTATCTTGGCATTAAGCTAGCTAAAAATGTATCATCCCTATTCTAGGCTAATTACTCACTGTTCTTACACAATCTCTCACGGGAACTTGAATGGACTGCAAAGCATATGCTGTCCTGGACAGTGAGGTTAGCAGCATTTAAAATGCTTCAATTACCCAAATTGTTATATCTATTCAGATCAATGCCTATTCCGATTCTACTTTCATATTTTGTATCACTACAATCCCTGTTAAGCTGCTATGTGTGGAAAAACAAAAAAGATAGATGCTCATGCCACAAACTGTTGAAACATAGATCAGTTGGGGCATGGGATACATAGATTTTAGGGATACTTACAATGCAGCGATATTGGCGAAAATTAAATTATGGTTCTTGCCCAATGCAACTAATCTCTGGAAAGATATTGAATCACTTCACATCCCGAGACATAACTTATATAATTGGTTGGTTAGTGTGACAAGGGTGAAATACATAGACAAACATCTCTCCCACACTAGTTGTCTATAATTGTTTTGGCTTTTCTCTACTTTCTCCTAAAAGCACCCTTAGGATTCTATCCATCTAATTTACCTCTCCCTATATCAATGTTTCAACTACTCAACCCCAATACCTCCTATCACACATGGATAAACAATGGAATTACCCAAATATCAGACCTATGTTCTCAAAAATTCTTAAATCCTTCACCGCACTGCAAAACACTTATGCCATCCCAAACTCTAAATACTATAAATATATTCAGGTAACTCATTGCTTGATGTGTAATCCCCATCTTCACAAATCCATAAACAATGTAGCATGAAAATACCTATCTAACGAGTCCACTACTTTGAAGGGCATCACACTTTTCTATAACTCTCTACAAGATAAAACTACCTTTAATAAGCTTTCTCCTTTTGAGAAATGTAAATTAGACATCAGCCGTACATTTGAGGGTTCCCAATGGTCAGAAGCGTTCAAGGTTAATTTCCAAGCCACTCGCTCGGCCAACCTTTGGGAACTTGCTGATAAGATTAACCTTTGCTGGTATATCACCCCAACTCTCATAAACAAGATGGATCTAGCAATTTCACCTCTCTGTTGGAGAAACTGTGGAGCTATAGGAAATGTATTTCATGTGCTATGGGAATGTGCTAAGCTTTTTGGGTAGATTTATCAAATCTAATATCTGAGGTCATCGGGATATCCACTGACCTAACACCGGAACTTATATTATTGAACATAGGAATAGACAAATTTCTGTCAATCTATCAATGCCTTGTCATACACATTTTGTTAGCTGCCAGACTAGTGATAGTCCAGCATTGGAAAGCATTTGAATCCCCATCTAGATCACTTTGGTACACACTAATGGCATCTATAAATGTATGTTTGCATCTAGTGAAGGTAGATTACAAGTTGCAGAGAGCAACTGGCTTATTTTGTAGTGTATATAAATATTTTTATAAACTTTTATTTTTGCAGGTATACAAATGGACATCTTACAAACAAAGAATGACATGCTCCCTAAATACTTTACAATTAACAGTGCTAAAAATCAGTTACAAACACAAACTATGCACTGTCAATTTAATTGTAAAGCATTTAAAGAGTGCACAATTATTTGTATGTTTTCAGGCTTTTCAAGCTTGTCAACAAGCAGCTCCACATTTAAATTTGGTTTGTAGGAAGAGCAATCTTGGTTAATTAAATGTATATCTTAAGTGATTGTGAAAGGTTACTTCCCTTTCCCTTGGTACCTCGTTTTGCTTTATTATGTTTTATATTATCTTACTTTAATGTATAGATAACAGTATTATGTATATGGAACTGATGTACACACTACTAGTAACACAAGAACTCCTTTTACTGTGCATTATATGTTATCAGAACTTTTTTTTTTCTTTTTGTACCATACATCCCATAGTTTATAAAATATTGCAGTGTTATCACATGAAATAGCAGTCAAATATTCCATAAGTCCTCCAGGTATAGAACCCATACCTGGAGGACGGCAGCTGTGTGGCAGATTATCAGGGAGGACGGAGATCTCCTGGACCTGACCAGGCTGCTGACTACCTTTTAAGGGGGACCTCCGGCCATATTTCATATTCCATGCGTATTATGATCTGTCATCGGGTGAGTGTGCATTTTTAAAATCCCTTTGACACATCACCTGAATTATCATCCGGGGACACACGGATTACCCACTAGAGACTATATTGATCACATCAGTCCCTAATATCAATTTTGAACTGTAAAATGCTCTCTACCTAGGGGAGTTTTGTGATATATTTATCATCTTTTAATATCACATGCACGGCACCTTTATATATATTGTTATATATGTGTATTGCATTTTGTCACTTTATTTGGTCACTTTATTTAGCTATCATATGTTTATGTATGCATTCGTTTAGCGCTGCACCTTTTGTGTTGGATTTCATTTTTTGAGGTATTTTTTGGTTGCCTTTGGTGTATCAGCTGCTAGTTGGTTTTGGCGCTCGCTTCCTTCTTATTTTATTATACATTGGTTCTAAGCATAGGACAAAAAGGAGGGGGGATAGTGGATACCCCAGTCTGGTACCATTAAACATTTGGAAGGGATCCGACATAGCACGCGGAGGTTTAACCTGTGCCATGGGCGAGGAGTACAATGTGGTGACAACTTTAAAGAACGGACCACGTAGTCCAATGTGGCGTAGAATTGCTAACATTTAAGGCCAGCTCAACCTATCCAATGCCTTTTGAGCATCAAAATGTAAAAGTAGGGATGGTTTTTTAGTACTATTAACCACAACGATTAAGTCTATCGTCCGTCTCGTATTATCACCTGCTTGTCTAGCCAGTACAAAGCTTACTTGGTCCTGATGAATAAGTCTAGGTAGGATAGTGGCTAGTCTGTTAGCCAGAATTTTTATGAAAATTTTGTAGCCCGAGTTGAGAAGAGCTATAGGTCTATAGTTATTAGTTATTATCCCAATATAAATTGGGAGTGGTGGGTTTCTCCAGAATGTAGAGCTTTATAAAGGGCAAACAATGAGGGAACTAAACTAGGCAGAATTTGTTTATAATAAGAATAGGTAAACCCATCGAGGTCTGGTGATTTATGTAAAGCTAGATCTTTGACTACTTTTTCTTAGGTAAGGGAAGATTGGACATGACATTTTCAAAAGCTTTTATATTGAATTGTGCATGGAGTTCTGGAGAGAGACAATTGTACAATTTACTATAGAAGAGGCCAAATGTTTTTGTCACAAGTTAGCCTGCAGTTTCTTGTTTACGTATTCTTACCTCCATGCTGCAGTGCTTTTCCTGATTCCTTTCACATGTGTGGTTTGTCTGTGCTCACCTATGGGCATTGTCTGCTATTCTCTGGGTTTTATTCCCTTCCCTTTCATCACTACCTGGCCCGCCTCCTAGTTGCTTGTCTATATAAAACATGCTCAGTCTAGCCCACTTTGCCTGAGCAACTTCTTAGTTCTCTGAGCTCCTGTCTGTTGCTACTCCTGTGTTTTTCAATCCATGCAGGGAATTTGGTAAAAATGCGCACTCACCAGATGTGCATAGTAAAAGCGCAATGTGTTGAATCATATAATGGCCAAAGAGCTGCAGGAAGCCCCCTTTAAGTGGATCAGACAGACAGCATAGGAAGAGACTCCCTCCTCTGGATCTGAGACTGCTCTGCAACTGTTTTCTGGCTGAATCATTTGGCTCAATTCAATTAAATTTATTAAATGTTTGGTCATTATTATATGATTCAACACATTGCGCTTTTACTATGCGCATCTGGTGAGTGTGCATTTTTATCAAATTCCCTGCATGGATTGAAAGTCACATGGAATATTTTGATACCACCTGTGCAACAGGATCTGTATGCAGCACATTTCTCTGACAGGTGTTTGTCAGACCCTCACCTTCATATGAACACTTTCTTTGTTTTATGACTTTCACAGCTGCACTTGTTTATTTGCGCTCACTGTAGCACTTCAGTCACTACCATGTTAGTACTTGTGTTTAATATTTTTATATATTTCTATATCAATAATATATTTAATAGTGCACTTATATATGTTAATTTCTTCAGAGCTGCACAAACTTTTGTGTATGTTTTATATAAGGTTCTGGATTCCTATTTTGTGCAATTGCTGCTGACCTCATTAGAGCCTTGAGCGCTCGCTGATCATATATTCAACATACTCATGTGTCTGACTACCTGTGTACCGACCCCGGCTTTGTCCACTGATTGTGCTTGATTTCCGCCTGTCCTGACCTCAGCTTGTCTATCGGATTTCCTGTTGTCTCCTGCCATTACACTCTGCTCATGTGAGTAGTCTCCGCAACTGCAGCTGGCATACCTGGGGGCCGCGACCTGGTTCTAGCTTGCTGTAAGTCCATCCCCACCATCAGGGACTCTGGTGAAGAAGCACCCTGGGGAACCCTAAGTTAAGCTGATTCCTTAATAATACAACTTTACACAATTTAGAGGTCTTAGGAAAGTTTGCAGAATCGCATCAAGTCGGGAGCTTGCTGCTATAAAATGTCCTCTTGTGTAGGCCTTATGGGCCTCCCATAAGGTGAATGTTCCCTTAATCGAGCCTGTGTTGAGTTTAAAAAACTCCTCAAGGGCTTCAGACAAAGCAGTTTTAGTATTCACAATGACACGTGCGTGGTGTGGAGTCCACTAATACTATGTCTAGCACTATAGAAGAATGATCGGACCATGTAATTGGATTGATGTCTGAGCATGTCATAAACTTAAGTAGTGGGGTAGAGACAAAACAATAATCCAATCTGGTGTAGACACTGTGTATCTGTGAATAAAATGAGTATTGTTTGGAAGTAGAATGTCTTATTCCCCAGGGGTCAAACAGTCTATACTCCCTGACCCATAGACGAAGACACTGAAAGTTTTGAAAGCTGTTTAGAAGGCAGGTGGCCCTGAAGTGACTTTTGATCTCTGTTGGAGGACATGATTAAATTAAAGTCTCCCCTCACAACATTTATAAAACCCATTTGGCCAGAGTTCAGCGCATAGACGTTTAGAATAGTAATGTGAGTTTTGCCTAGATTATAGTCAAGGTACACAAAACAGCCATGAGGAATGGGCCCAAAGTCGACATGTCCACCTAATTAAGATGGCAACTCCCACTTTTCCTGTCGAATATGAGGCTACATATACTGAAGGGAAATATTTAAGTGCAAAATTAAAGGACCTTCCTTTTCAGAAATGTGTTTCCTTAATCAGAATGGCGTCAGCGTGGGAGTGTCTAAATTCCTTCAGGGTCTGCCACCACTTCTTCACAGAGTTCAAACCTTTTACGTTACAGGATAAAATATGTAAAGACATTGTACCTTAAAATAACATAGCATCATGATAGTACAGGTCAAATAAACAAATAAATCAGATAGGTTGAAAAAAAAGAAACTGTAGTACCCAGGGATGGTAAATGGTAGGTAATTAGAAGAGTCTTGTAAAAAAGATACGAAAAAGGTCTCTTCAAACAAAAGGGATCTAGAAGAGATCCAAAATGCCAGGTGAACAGAGTTATCACAAATAGAAAACCTGAGAGCCATAGCCTTCTCAGGTGACCATGGCATAAGCCATAGGTAGTAGGAGGGGACATGGCGATGTCGAGGACAGGGTGGAAGCCTCCCGTATCTTCCCCAAGTCCAACAAGACTTCAATGGGAGTAATCATTAGAAAGCTCTGTAATGTGATCCACAAAGGTAAGCCAAAGCATCCACTTAAGAATACAGGAGTGTGGGCAGAGTTACCAAAATAGAGTCCCAGGGATGCATCCAGGACAACTGGGTACTCTGAGGCAGATGAGGCAGCATAAAATTGAGAGGTAGGCGTACATTGAGGAACCGGAATACAGATCTTTCTCTTGGACTTAGCTGGGGTCCAAACTTTGCTTGGAGTGTTCATCTGTCTAGGCCTAGGAATTGGGATTGACATGGCCTCTTCTGGTAATAGGTGGAGTCCCAGATTCTTAAGAAAGGCCTCACCTTCCTGTAGATCTCGGATACTATGCTGTACTTCATCTTTAGAGACTAAAAGTTTAAAGGGGAACCCCCAGTGATAGGGAACACAATGTTTCTGGAGGTGGAGCGTTACCGGGTATAAAGATCTCCTTTTCACCAACGTAATAGGTGAAAGGTCGCAGAAAATTTTTATTTTTTCCCCTTTGTAGTCAATTGAGGAAGAGTTCCTGCTGGAGTTTAACAGAGACTCCTTACTATCATAATAGTGAAAGTGGACTATGATGTCTCCTGGGTGGGCACCCCTTGGGGGTTTGGGGGCCAGTGAGCGATGGGCTCTGTCCATGCGCCAATCAATATCAATGATATTAGGTATCAATTTAGTGAAGAGACCTTTCAGATAAAGCTGTAGGTCAACATCTCCCATCGTTTCTTGTACTCCTCTAATGCGGAGGTTTTGATGCTTTTCTCAGTTTCCCAAATCTTATGGTTGGGCCTGTAGTTGTGTCATACAGTTGCAAGAAAAAGTATGTGAACCCCTTGGGATTACGTGGAGTTTTGCATGAATTGGGCATAAAATGTGCTCTGAACGTCATCTAAGTCACAACAATAGAAGAACACAGTCTGCTGAACATAATACTACACAAACATTAGATGTTGCCATGGTTTAATTGCACATAACATGTAAACATTCACAGTGCAGGGAGGAAAAAGTATGTGAACCTTTGGACTTAATAACTGGTTGACCCTCCTTTGGCAGCAATAACCTCAACCAAACGTTTCCTGTAGTTGCAGATCAGACCTGCACAACGATCTGGAGTAATTTTGGACCACTCCTCTTCACAAAACTGTTTCAGTGTAGCAATATTCTTGGGATGTCTGGTGTGAATCGCTCTCTTAAGGTCATGCCACAGCATTTCAATCGGGTTGAGGTCAGGACTCTGACTGGGCCACTCCAGAAGTGCTATTGCAGCCATTGTTTTGTTGAATTACTTGTATGGTTTGGGTCATTGTCCTGGTGCATCACCCATCCTCTGCGGAGCTTCAGTTGGCGGACAGATGGTTGTATGTTTTCCTGCAAAATGTCTTGATAAACTCTGGAATTCATTTTCCCATCAATGAAAACAATCCGTCCAGGCCCTGAGGCAGCAAAGCAGCCCCAAACCATGATGCTCCATTTGCCATGTTTTACAGTGGGGATGAGGTTTTGATATTGGTGTGCTGTGCCTTTTTTTCTCCACACATAGTGTTGTGTGTTGTTCCCAAACAACTCAATCTTGGTTTCATCTGTCCACAGTATATTTTGCCAGTAGTGCTGTGGAACATCCAGGTGCTCTTTTGCAAACTTCAAACGTGCTGCAATATTCTTTTTGGACAGCAATGGCTTCCTCCGTGGTGTCCTCCCATGTACTCCATTCTTGTTTAATGTTTTCCTTATTGTAGATGTGTCAACAAAAATGTTACTCTGGGATTCTTCTTTACCTCATGCAGCATTCTGCGTTGTGCTCTTGCAGTCATTTTTACAGGACGACCACGCCTAGGGAGAGTAGCAACAGTGCTAAACTTTCTCCATTTGTAGACAGTCTGTCTTACCGTGGACACATGAGCATCAAGGCTTTTGGAGATACTTTTGTAACCCTTTCCAGCTTCATGCAAGTCAACAATTCTTGATCGTAGTTCTTCTGAGAGCTTTTTTCTGCGAGGCATGGTTCACATCAGACAGTGCTTCTTGAAAGCAGTAAACCCAAAACAGGTGTGTGTTTTTGTAAGGGCAGGACAGCTGTCAGCAACACATCCAATATCATCACACTGATTGGAGTCAAGGTTGGCTCACTCCTGGCTCCAATTAGCTCTGGGAGAAGTCATTAAGCTAGGGTCTCACATACTTTTTCCTCCCTGCACTGTGAATGTTTACATGTTATATGCAATTAAACCATGGCAACATCTAATGTTTGTGTAGTATTATGTTCAGCAGACTGTGTTCTTCTATTGTTGTGACTTAGATGACGTTCAGAGCACGTTTTATGCCCAATTCATGCAAAACTCCACGTAATCCCAAGGGGTTCACATACTTTTTCTTGCAACTGTATGTGTAGGAAAAGAGGAGGAGGGGCATGTTATGTTATTTGTATGTATGAAATATATGTATGATATATATGTAAAAAGATATATTGATGTAAATATATTGATATAGATATAAATTAAACATATACCGTATTTGCCAGCGTATAAGACGACTTTTTACCCCTTGAAAATCTTCTCAAAAGTCGGGGGTCGTCTTATACGCCGGTATACGGCATACTGACACTTTTTAGGGGGGCGGCGCGTTGCCGCCGCCGCCCCCCCCCTTCCCCCAATGGAAGGGACACTAAGTACAGGGGTGGGCAGCGGCTGTTTCTTACCTGGTTCCGGTCCCACGACGATCCGGTCCAGGAAGCGCGGCTGCGCCTTCAGTTCGGCCACTGGATGTTCGTGCGGCTGCTCGGCTCCGCCTCCTCACCAGTGATTGGCCGCCAGAACTGTAGCTCAGGAAAGGCACACAGGCGGCCAATCACCGGCGAGGGGGTGGAGCCGAGCGGCCCCGCGAAAATCGAGTGCAGGACAAGCAGGTAAGTGGTCAGTGTAGAGGTGCTGCTGCAACCACATATGCTGGCTGCAGCAGCACCATACGAGAACAGGGTCAGCAAGTGTCAGTGGGAGGAATAGTGCCCCATCATTGGTGTCACTGATACCAATGATGGAGCACTATTCCTCCCACTGATACCAATGATGGGGCACTATTCCTCCCACTGACACCAACGATGGGGCACTATTCCTCCCCCCCACTGACACCAACGATGGGGCACTATTCCTCCCCCCCACTGACATCAACGATGGGGCACTATTCCCCCCCCCCCACTGGCACCAATGATGGGGCACTATTCCACCCCCCACTGACACCAATGATGGGACACCATTCCTCCCACTGACACCAATGTTGGGACACCATTCCTCCCACTGACACCAATGATGGGGCACTATTCCCCCCACTGATACCAATGATGGGGCACTATTCTCCCCACTGATACTAATGATGGGGCACTATTCCTGCCACTGATACCAATGATGGGGCACTATTCCCCCCACTGATACTAATGATGGGGCACTATTCCTGCCACTGATACCAATGATGGGGCACTATTCCTCCCACTGACACCAATGATGGGGCACTATTCCTCCCACTGATACTAATGATGGGGCACTATTCCTGCCACTAATGCCAATGATGGGGCACTATTCCTGCCACTGATACCAATGATGGGGCACTATTCTTCCCACTGACACCAATGATGGGGCACTATTCCTCCCACTGATACCAATGATGGGGCACTATTCCTCCCACTGACACCAATGATGGGGCACTATTCCTGCCACTGATACCAATGATGGGTCACTATTCCTCCCACTGACACCAATGATGGGGCACTATTCCTGCCACTGGTGTGCATTGGAAGAGGGGTAGTCTTATACGGCGAGTATAGCTCAAACACTAAATTTTAGCAGGAAAAGTAGGGGGGTCGTCTTATACGCCCAGTCGTCTTATACGCCGGCAAATACGGTAAATTAAACATGTTTTTAATAAAACACATTTGATATAAAAAAGGCAAATATGCAGAATAAAAATATATACCGGTACTTTATGTATCTTGCTTTACCAACTAAATGATTTGTAACTCTCGGTAACCAATCTTAACATGCATAGTACCTGTAATGCAATTCACCTTTCTGGTTTGGCAACTCATCTTCTTCTGTCACCTCTCTGCCTCAAGTCAATTGAATCAGCATCATTGCTTCTGTCCAGTGAGTGGGAAGCTAGCCCACAAGCAGTAAAGCTATCCCAGGAGGCATAAATATTAAAACAGAAAGTAAGAAATTCTTTAGCAGGTAGGAAACATATACTGTAAATATTACATGTTATCAAAGATTTCCACTTTAAACCGTGCACATTTATTTTTGGACCTTTTATCAAATAAACACTTCCAAATAATTGTATTGCAAGATTGTAGATTGTGTTTAAAATTATTTCATAGATACCATCTGAACAAATTATAATTTGTGCTGCTAATTATTTGAAAATAAAATATTTATTATAGAGAATCATGTTTATCAAAACAGTCGGAAATTTCAGCATAATTATATTTCTTTGACTTCAAGAGCACTTTATATACTTATACATTAGTAAATTTGTTATTCTGATTGAAATAAAAACAGGATCTTACAAATTATGAATATGTTCAGAGGCATTAACATGGAGTCTTTGAATATATGTCATACAAAATGACATTATACGTAAAAAGATCAGCTATTAATTCAGTCATTGCCATTAAAGTGGTTGTAAACCCTCACATATACCCAGTGAAATGACTGGCCTCAGGTGATATACAGAGATAATAACAAATCCTCAAACATATGTTGTATATGTCTATCTGCAGACAGGAAAGCTATGTGAGCTAATTGGAGGGAAGAGACTCATCCCTCTCAACACAACACACAGAAGCAGAGCTAATCAGCTGGAGGTCCCTCCCCTGTCATCATTATCCTCTTGGTGTCAGGAAAACTTATCAGAAGTGATTCATGTCGATATCAGAGGAATGAAGCAGCAGACAGAAATAACACTTAGTGCTTGGTGCTCTTAATTGGGATAAGTACACACTATAGAGGTATATGCTTTGTTCATATTTGATGTCTGAGATTTACAACCACTTTAAGCCCCCAGTCACATCGGGTGCGATTTGGCATGTGATGTGCATGCCAGGCAACTTCCAAATTGTATGCCAAGTTGCACCCTATTGTGTCAGATGTCTTGCAAATTACAAGGAAATCGGCAGGTCACCTGATTTTGAAATCCTGCGACTTCACTGTAAGTTGCACGATTTCAAAATCAGCTTTGATGTGACCTGGGTGTAAGTGAAGATTGCAATATTTTATAGGCAAGATCTACTTTCCTGTGATTATCATTGAGCTAAACAACAAAAGAGAAAAATTCCTGGCTCAACTCGCCAGTTAAAAACAGGGGTTTAGTTAGCACACATTTGCAAATACATGCGTAAGCTACAGGGCCTCATCACGGCACCCTGATATTTTGTAGTTGACTGCAATGACTGGGGCAGTGGCCATTTTTTGTAATGTTGAATTGTTGTAGAGGGGGTGCACTGGACACCTTAGCTGCCTTTGTGCTATATGCTGGGTGTCCGGTGCTCACCTGTACCTTTAAGGAGGGGTGGGCTCCCTCAGGTCCATCTGCCCTTGGTCTATCCATTAAATACATGTGCCTCTACTACGGGGGCTCTCAAAATTTGTAGAGTTAGGAACTACAGAATACCAACATGCTAAAAATGTCATCAACAATTTTCCATGCATATGTATACATTGATCAAGTCTTTCTTTCGCTGGTCTATTAAAGTGACCATGTCATTGCGATCACCAACTTTATCTAAACCCATCCTGTAAAGTAAAAGGATTTGATAAAAGGTTTGGTAAAACTCTCCTGCACTTATAATACACAGCCACTGCATGTATCCAACATTTCAAGATGTGTCAAGTATTTTGTTCCCATTTTTGTGTTTTGTGCTTTCTTCCACTGACTTGTATGTCCTGTAGTGATATAGAAGCTAGTGAGAGGAACTATAGTGCTTAACGGAGGAACAAGTATTAGCAAGGATGCTACTTGCAAAGAGTTTGTATATTTTCCCCATGTCTGAATAGGTTCCCGCTAGGCATTCCAGCTTACCCATAAAACTGAACTATGGGGTCAATTGGCTACTTGGCTTTTATGACTATGGTAGGGAAATTTGATTGAAAGTTCTACTGGGATCAATGTAAGTTGTGCCATATATTCTGAAAACCACAGATCCATATGTCATTGCTATATGACTATATAAAATCAAAATTGCAATACTTAAAAAGGGCAAAGCTGGATCCTACCAATCTTAACAACTTACAACCCATCTCCTGCTCCCCTGTACCTCCAAAATCCTTGAACTCCTGGGTTACAACTGCCTGAGCTACCACCTCACTGGGAATAATCTTGATCCCTTTCAGTCTGGATTTTGCCCTCAACGCTCCTCAGAAAATTCTCTCCTAAAACTCTCAAAATAATCTACAGTATTTTCTGGCGTATAAGACTACTTTTTATACTTAAAAATATACCCCAAAAATTGGAGGTCGTCTTATACGCGGGTTATAAAATGTGAACCTTGAGTTTGTTTGGGTCAAGCTGGCTGGATGTGTGGTAATACTGTCAGTATACTGTGCTGAGCCAAGCTGGCTCAAAACAAATGTCCCTATGACAGATTAATCTGTCAGCCCGCTGGATGTGCGGTATATACAGTATACTGCGCTGAGCCAAAACGTACCGATACGTCCCTACTGTAATCAGCCCACTGGATGCGTGTAGGTACGGTAGCTGCGGCTACATACAGTATACACTGGGCCAATCACGACGAGTGATGTATTCTACTAATGATTACAAAGCCTGCTCGGATTGGCTGAGTCAGAGAGGTGGGCTGATGATGTCACAACCTCAGCCAATCCGAGCAGGCATGTTATTCATTAGTAGAGTACATCGCTCGCTGTGATTGGCCCAGCGTATACTGTATGTAGCCTCAGCTACTGTACATATACACATCTAGCGGTCTGATTACCGTAGGGACGTACCAGTACGTTTTGAAACAGCTTGGCTCAGTATACTGTATATACCACACATCCAGCGGTCTGACAGATTAATCTGTCACAGGGACATTTGTTTTGAGCTGGCTTGGCTCAGCGCGGTATACTGTATGTACATTACTGCACATCCAGCGGGCTGTATATATACTGTATACTGTATGTAGCCGAAGCTACCGTATTACCGCACATCCAGCGGTAACCATCTCATTTGGAATTTGATCCATATGATGACTGTCTTACAAATGTATCACAAGATGTCATTCATGAACTTATGATGTCAGAGGATGAACATGAGGATTTTGAAGGATTTTAAGTACCAGTAAGTCATAACCATTTCAATTAAAAAATCTGATGTTTTTAAATGGTGTTGCCTCGGAAGGGGGGTAGTCTTATACGGCGAGTATAGCCCAAAACCTGTGTTTTAACTGGAAAATTATGGGGTCGTCTTAATCACCCAGTCGCCTTATACGCCGGAAAATATGGTACTAACAACTAAAACCAATAGTCACTATTCTGTAATCTTACTCTTGGACCTCTCTGCTGCCTTTGATTCAGTTAACCACTTCAATACTGGGCTTTTTTACCCCCTTCCTGCACAGGCCAGTTGTTTACAATTGTCATGTGACCTGCTGTGATTGGTCACAGCAGGTCACATGGTACTGGCAACAGGCTGGTACACAGATCTGTCATCAACTATGTCCAAGATAGACAGCCGGTGACAGATTTTGCCACAGAGCTGCCGTGGGCACGTGTGAGGCGAGATCTGGGAAGGACATTATATGATGCCCACCCGGATCATCGAGAATCCTGCTTGGCCATCATTCTGCTATTGGCCATGTGGGAACAGGTTAACCATCACTACTCCTCAGAAAACTGACTGCCCCTGACTGTACTTTTTGTTGGTTCTCATCTTACCTATCCCGCTGCACCTTCAGTGTCATTTACAATTATTTTTCCTCCTCTCCTCATCCTTTTTCCATTGGGGTTCCCCAAGGTTCTGTTCTTAGACTTCTCTTTTTGTCAATCTACATCCCCTCCCTGAGTTAGCCTTCCATGGCTTTCAATACCATTTCTATGCTGATGACACTCAAATCTATCTTTTTGCCCCTCAGCTCACTCCATCAGTCTCCTCAAGCATGACTAATTTACTGACAGAAATATCAGTCCGGATGTCACACAACTTCTTAAAACTCAATCTATCCAAAACAGAGCTCATAATATTCCCTGTTCCGTGTGCCCCTTCCCCTGACTTGTCTTTCAAGATCGATGTCACAACCATCAGTCCATCACCACATGCCAGGGTGCTAGGTGTAATTCTGGACTCTGAACTGTCCTTTCAGACCCACATCCAATCACTGTCAGTGACAGCCGGCATCCAACAATAAGCCTATAAGTGGAAATTGTCAGCTTCTGGGCTTCTGATGCTTACTATAAATAACTCCATAGGAGCATGCTGTAGCATGGAATGTGAACATTATTCAAGGCTTTCTGTCAGTACGAAGGCTTGAGCAGAACTGTTGAAGCTCTGTGCAGCCTTTCCCTACAGCCATATTTCACAAGCTAGTGATCTGTTGCCATACAGCAGTATGAAGGGTATTAGTCTGGTCTCCAATGACCAAATCCAAACCCCCATGAGGAAAAAAGTGTAAAAACCATTAGTTAATAGGAAACTTGCAATACTGTATAAATATAGAAATTTGATGGGGCAGGGCTATCTATTCAGCAGACCATGAGAATTCAAAATAGGAGCAGTTTATTTCCCAAAACAAAGTGAGTTTTAATACATTTATTCTGGTTACGTTACTAGTATACATTTAAATAATAAGTCAATAAAGGCATGCTTTTAGAAGCAATTGATATATTACACACATATATCTCTATACTTGCAGGGGATGACTATTAAAAAAAAAAACGTAAAATCACATGAAAGTTTCAACCTGAGCAGATTAAGTAAGATAATAAAGAAAGCAACTTATTAGAAGAACAGAACATTTTCTTTTGTATTCCTGTGTTTTTGACGTGGGAGAAATCCTTGCAAACCTTAGTGAACCACCCACGCATCCACCTACACATTTGATCGCATGACTTATGAAGATAATAATATATGTATTAGTAGAGATTCTACCACCTCAATTATTAAACAATGGTCCTGACAAATGTAGTAATATAATAACACATTTTTGGAAATGACCTAATTTTACAGAAATTTTGAGTGGAGTATAATGAGTGGAGTATAATATGATCCATCATTTTGATAATTCGTTTCTTACACAAAGCATCTGGTACATTTCATGGTATTAAACTCTAGCAACACATCAGCTCCTGCAGAAATATGTTCCTAGAGACAACACTTTGGTTATAGTCTATTCTAAAAAGGTGAAGACTTAGGAGCCTAACAAACAACTACCTGTATCAGTCAAAACATTTATTTTTAAAGACAAAACACTTTTAAAGACAAAACTTTTTTTAAAAATTTTGGATACATTATAGAGTAGTTATAACTCCTGTGAAGTTTTGTTTTGCACTATGTGCCCCATTGTGGAGAGTTTTCCCTTTACATCCTGTTTTCAGGCATAAAATGAAGTGGAGATCTCTCCAAAGTAAGACAGTTGTTCCCACAGATGTCACCAGAGCAGGTGTCCCTTTTGGAAGATTTCCCCTCTATTCTTGTTCCAGTGACAATCCAAAACTTTAGATTGTTATGCACCTCCAGTCACACTGACAATGGCCACCAGGAAAAAGAGAATGGGTGAATCTATCCAGTGAGTACACACCACAACAATAAAAACATGATTAAGGTTCTACCCTTTATCTACTCTAAAAAAAAGTATGGCTTTAAAAACTCTTAAATATCTATTAGGGGTGGTGTTATTGTTCAGGTCTGTGCAGGATTCAAGTAAACAGTTTCACAGTTCAGCAAACTGGCAAACTGACTGGTGGCTACACAACAATTGATTGTTATGATGAACTGTAAGACCAATATATGTGTGTTTGGAAAAAAAAGGACTCAAAACAAAAAGCAAATAAAAAAATAAGCATAGGGTATTTTAAATTACACACCAGACCCTTCTCCAAGCATGAAGCATAGCCAGTTCCTCCTTCCTGAACCATAACAGGAGAAGGACCTCACCCCCACAACCCTGTCCTGAAGAAGCAGTACATAGTACCCTTGGTTACTGATTCAGAAAAATATATAATTAAAAAAAAACACACCACACATTTGAAAAAACAATCCTTACTTAAAGAGTCTCCCAATGTAAATCCATTGATTGCTGACCTGACAAAAAAAAAAGACAACATGGCAGCTCCTGATTGACTGCTCACCATAAATGACAGTTCCTGACCCCACAGCAGAAAATAAACAAAGGGACAGGGATATTCTGGATTTAGCCATCATCTAAATATGGACAATATCTGGCCAGTAACGTCATGGGGCAGTTTTCTGGGGGGGGGGGGGTTTGTGGGGTCTCCCTTAAAATCCATACCATACCCTCATCAAGTACAAGGGTCTAGCATTAATTTTGTATGGATACTCATGCCTTTTTTTAATGGGGTCCCCCTTACAATCCATACCAGAACCCTCTCAAGGATAAGGGTCTTGTATTGATAAAGGGGATCCTTTGTTTAAGAACAGATTTAGGTGGCTGGTTAAAATGTAATTTAGCAGCTGGCATTTTAAATAGCATTTCTTTCTTTATTTTATTCCCAGCTTCCAATCCCCAATGTTTTGCTTTGTGGGGGTCACCATTTTTACAAAAGAAAAAGGGTGGGTTATCATTTAACAGCAAATTGTATTTTTTCTTTCTAAATGTCCCTTTTGCTGCATAAAAACCTACAAAAGCATCATTTCACAGGCAGGATTAAGACATCCTCCAAGCATCCAAGTAATTAAAGGGAATCTGCATTTTTAATGTTTCACTTTAAGCCCAATTGGAAGAGAGATTCCCTACCAAATATTTTTTTTTTAACATTTTGCATTTGTATTTGTGCTCCCTGGTGGTGCCCAGATCCCCATGCTCTTTTGAAAATCCCTTGCCTTATGAGCCTTGAAAATTCAAAATTCTTATCCAGTTGACTTCAATGGTCTTTTTTTCTTCTTTTCTTCTTATTATTATAATACAGGATTTATAGTGCCAACAGTTTGCTCAGCACTTTATATAATAACGGGAAACATAGTCTTAAAGAAAATATGCCAGATTTTTAATCTTGTTCTGAAAATATTGTAATTGAAAGTTACTATCTATGCAAAATACTATTTGTTCTTGAGAAGTGCATTTTGTAAAGTTCTACATGCTAGAATACCAGAAAAGCTGTGGCCACTTTAAAATAAAAATTAAATATCTATTTAAAATCTGCATTTTCAGTTTATCCTCCTTGTTAGTAAGTATGACCATACCAATGTGCCCAAAGCAAGATCTGGGCATAGTTGACTGATGTGGCATGAACTGAAGATTTACAATCAACCACATTTTGGAGCACATGTACATTCTGAAAAATAACAGGCTACCTCATGCAACCTTTGTAGGCATTGTGAGCCTGTTTGTGTACGACCTTGGGTAGAAGCTAGTCAGAAAGGGCATAACCACATATAAAAGGCATTGCAGAGCAGGGGAGTTGCTAGCATTAGGCACACAAGGCATGTGCACTGCATCTCCTGTGGAGTGCTCTTGATCCCTGACACCACAGTCACCCACCATTGCTGCTGCATCACTCTCTGCCAGTTGCAGCTGCTTGTCACATAGTACAGAGCTAAGGAAAGCTTCCCATAGGCTGCTCTTTGGTTCTGATGTGTCACATGACATACATGAGGAGTCTGGGAGGTAGGAAGTCTCCCATGCTTTGCAATATCTGAGGTCTGTAAATTTTGGGGAATGGTGATTGTACTGGGGATTTAGAGGTGGGGTGATGTGTTCTGGAAAAGCAAATTGGGGGAGAGGATTTGTGCTGAGAGGGGAATTTGGGGGAGAGAAGAATTGTGCTGGGAGGGAGTATTTTTAGAGGAAATGATTTGTGCTAGAAGGGAGGATTTGAGGGGGTGATAAGATTTGTGTTGTAGGGTATGTGCAGGGGAGTCAGAGGGAATTAGTGAAAATAGGTCAATTGGTGGTGGAAAGGGTTTGTTCTGGGGAGAAGGCATTTGGGGGAAGGAAGGAGGATTTGTGCTGGGAGGGAGGATTTAGGGGTGAGAAGATTTGTGTAGTGAGGTTTGTGCAATGGGGTGAGGGAGGATTAGTGCTAGGAGGTTGACTGGTGGTGGAAATGATTTGTGCTGGGGAGGAGGGATTTGGTTGGAAAGGATATGATCTGGGAGGGGGGATTGGCAAGGAGGAGAATTAGTGTGAGCAGGGGAGATTTGGCATGGTGAGAGGATTTGTGTCAGGGGAAGAGGATTTGTGCTGGAGCAGGATTTGGAGGGAAGAGGATGTGTGCTAAGAGCAAAAGTTTGCAGAGAATATTATTTGTTCTGGAAAGTGAGATTTTGGAGGGGGAGATTAGGGATTGTTGGGGGGGAGGTGTTTTGTAATGGGAGGGTGGATTTGGAAATGAGAGGAATAAAGCTGGGAGGAAAGGGAAGGAGAGAAATAGTGCTTATGGATAGAATTTATGCTGGGAAGAAGGATTGGGGGAAAAGAGTTTGTGTTGGGGGGAAGGTTTAGGGAGTAAGAGGGTTTGTGCCAGGGAAGGAAAAGGATCAAGGCTAGTAAGGGGGATTTGAGGGAAGAGGGTTAGTATTGGGGGGGTTGGGGGAGGGAAGAACTTGTTCTAGGAAAGAGAATTTGTGCTAGGAGGGAGAAAACAAGTCCTGGGGGAAGGGATTTGGGAGGAACATTTGTTCTGTGGGGGAGAGGATTTGTGCTGGGGATGGGGAATTTGAGGGAGCAAGAATTTGTGCTGGGGGGATTTGGGAAAGGAGAAAATTTGTGATTGGAGGAGAGGATTTGTGCTAGGAAAAGGGGGATGGAATAGATTTAGCGCTAGGTGGGGGGATTGTAAGGGGAGCAGATTTGTGCTGCAGAGGTGGAATTTGGTGGGGGGTTGTGCTAGGAGGCGGATTGGGGTGGGAGATTTGTGTTTGGAAGTGGGATTTGGTTGGAGAAAATTAATACTGGGAGAGAGGATTTAGGGGGGAGAGGACTTGCACTAGAAGGAGGAATGTGGCTGGGATTTGTGCTAGGAGGTTACTTCTGACCCCTGTGCTCTGCATATTAAACTCACCTGACCCAAGCATTTTGTGCATTACATGCTCCTGTCCGAGTACTCTGTGGGTCATGTATTCCTGACTTCTGCACTGTGCGTGTTATGTACTTCTAAACCATGCACTGACCTCAGCACTGTGTGTGTTAAGCTGATCATACTCTTATCAAAATCGAGCCAATTCAGCAGAGATCAGACAAATTTCAATTGGTGTGTGATAGTCCTTGTAAGATAGAAGTCAATCAATTGGTCAGCTTCTGTTGAAGGGACATGTTGGAAAAAATTTAATTGGTCAGGGGCTGCAGCCAATCAGCTACATGGGATGATGAGTGTTTTCTAGCGGTGTCTGATGCTATAAAAAGAATACAATGTCCCAGAAGGGGGATTCCTCCATCCACCTGAATTGTGTGAATGAAAGAATCTTTTATCATATGAAATAGAAGAATTTCATTTTTTAAAATGATTGTGCTACAGTTTATCCATTTGTGTGAGACTCAACAATAATCAAAGCATATTTTATGGGTACAAGAAGTCTTTTGTTTTGTATTTAACCATGTCCCTTTAGGCCTTTCACGCTCTTAATGCAATTCAGCCACAACTGCTGTTTGCTATGCATGCCATATTACTGATCTGCTTGGGGATATTGTTGGGCCTTTGGGCCTATGTTATGTCCTGTCTCAATAATATCATCTCCCTGGTGATCCATAAACATTTTCCTTCTTTAAGTGTCGCTTTCTTTCCACATCTCATGGGTAGTTTATCTGATTATTAATATCCATATTAGTCTTCCTAGGTTAAACATTATAGAGTATATAATAATTCTTTAAAATTTCTCCATTGTTTTATTTTTTCCTAAAGGAGCAGATTAAACCAAATCCTCAACACAATATTGATAAAAACGGATACAGCAATATAAAAGAGCATTTTACCATCAAATACAAATACTAAAATTAATTTTTTTATGCGTTACTCATAATGAAAAGCAGTTAAGATCAAATTTTACATTTAACCTACTTGGGACCATACTTTAGTTGCCTGTTATGGGGCACTCATTACGTGCAATATGGATATTACTCCTACAAACACTCATGGAATCTCCAACAGAAACAGTCATCATAATCTGTGAAACTCATTGAGTGTAGAGTGCCACCCACCTTTCACTGGACCAGTTATCTTTTGGCTTCAGTGGAAATTTTATCTTCAGTGATAAATGTTTAAGACATTATCTGATAAGTTGTGGTGTGTGTAAAGATCTTCAAGTGTGAATGATGTGTTCAATATAAAAAAAGTATTTGAAAACAAGAAATTCATGTAACCATGGTGTATTTGAATGTTTTTATGAAACTATGTTGTGATTATTGTAGCACCTGAAAAAGTCCGTAAAGAAATATTTATGTGTTGTGGTTCATAAGATTTATAGAATGTAGTAGTGCACATAAGATTCAGCTAACTGAGATACATTTTGTATTTTATTCTGTCATTAATCCTACACAAATAATCCAGGAGCCATGCTTACCAAATGGCTCCACACGACTGGGAGACCCTTCACCCAGTCTAGTTGCAAAATGTTTACTTTGAGTTCATCGAAGATTGTTTCCATTGTGATGATTTTCTTGCCTCTATATATAGTATAATTCAGTAAAAATTTGCACAGGCTGCCCTATGTTTAAGATTAGATGCTGCTCAAATAAAGTATCCAAGTCCATGGCCGGATCTAGGGGGTGTATTGGGGTGGGCTGTGTCCCCTTGGATTTCAGTTGCGCTCTCCCAGACCTGCCTGCCTGGCATGTGTTGGAACAACACTGTAGATGCAGCCACCTACAAACAGTGCCAATGTTTGTAATGGAATCCAGCTTAATTATGTGCTCTCTGCAAAGAGAAGCTTGGCTCAGTGGTCTGTTACCAGACCAAGAGTAGTTTTTCTTTTGTTTTGGTAGGTGCGCACATCGAGATTGTTTATTGTAAGAGAATCTGCTGGCTCTCAGTTTAGTCATGTGCCATGTGTGAAGAGGAGCTTGTCACAGTGCCTTACAGACCACCTCGATCTGCCCACCCACCAAAAACAAAACAAAACTTCACAGGGACTGGTCATAGATCACTGAGCCCAGCTCCTCTTTGCACACAGCAGATAACTAAGCTGGATTCCTTTACAGACATCCTGAGCCATGATTGACACCTCTGTAGCTGTCAGTAGACTCTCACGTTTAGCTCAGTTATATCCTGTATGTAAAGTGTTCAGCTCCATGACCAGGCTGAGTGCAACTTTCTTCTGTTGGGTGGGCAGATTGACACTTTGTGTAAGGAATCCACTCTCAGCCCAGTTATGTTTTGTGTTAGGGAGTAGGAGCTCTGATGCATGCCCTATCAGCCTGGCATTGTTTGCTGTGAAAAGAGCAAGACCAATGGTGATGACATATATTTCCACTGCAGGAAGCGGAGGGCTAGGTTTGCACCATCTGTACTTTCAGCCTAAAGAGCAATACCAGCTCTTGCTGCCTGAATTTAGAAGTGGTTTACTGCATCTTTCTATAACATACTGCCATTACTGAGATCTGCTGCAGATTTGTTACTGTGAAAAGGGAGTAATACTGGCAGCAGGGGCGGACTGACCATTTGGAAACTCGGGCACTTCCCGAGGGCCTGGGGTCAGTAGGGGGCCCCATGAGATGCCCCTGGTACCTTTTTCAAAAGGCTTTTTTGAGTTTGGGCAAGGACACAGGGGCCCCATGATCCCCTATTGCCCGGGGGCTCCATGAGTTGTCAGTCCGCCCCTGACTGGCAGTGTTTCTCTAATCCCTGCTGGTTCACTGTAACTCTCTGGCATAGTAGCATTACTGATATCTGCTACATATCTGTCACAGTGTCTCTGTAGGCTTGGTTTTAAAAACAATTTTAAATCTGTGATTTCCTGTGTAAAAGAGGAGAACTAGAGACACCGAAAAACAAGGAGGGGAGCTTTATCTGCTGTATCTGTGGTGTGGTAGGGTAGTGCAGCAAGGTCTTTGTAGTGTAGTGTGCACATGTGCCTTTTTTGTCTAACATTCCCTAGCTCGTTGTCTTTTTAAAAATATATTAGCAGTTTATTATGCATCATTTCTTAATTCGCAAAGTACGCACTGACCCAAATGACAATGCAAACTTCCATTCCAGTGGTTCTCCACAGAATCCACCATCCCGAGCTCCCATGCACTAGCCCCAGTACAAGCAGTACCCCAAACGTTTCCATCCAAAGTAAGACTCCCCAGTCAGAGCAGGGAAAAGCCACGGCAGTTGATGATTTAGACCAGGGGTCTCCAAACTTTCTAAGCAAAGGGCAGTTTACTGCCCTTCAGGCTTTGGGGGGCCAGACTTTGGCCAGTGGGAGTAAAAAATGCCCCATCATTTGTTTTAATGGGAGGAATAGTGTCATGTTGTTGGTATTAGTGGGAAGATTAGTGCCCCATTGATGGTTTCAATAGGGGAAAATGTGCCCCATCATTGGTGTTTGTTGGTAAAATAGTGCCCCAAGGACCAGGTAAAGGCAAGCAAAGGGCCACATCCAGTCCCTGGGCCGCAGTTTGGAGACCACTGATTTAGATCATGGATTAAACTTGAGCACACCATCACAGCCTGTTCTAAAATCATATCCAATGCAGATCTTTACCCAGGGTCCTGCTGCAGTTGGTACTGCTCTCGACCATGTCTAGAATACTCTGTAAAAAAAGATGCATGCTTCCCATGTCAAAAAATTTGCAACATTGAATTACAAAAATGTTGTTTTTACCAAAAAAGGATTTATTAACTGGAAAAGTGCATTGGAGGACAGGGGATTCAACAAGCATGTATACAGTCACTGCTATTTTCCAGCTTATTCCTTGTGGGCTGAGATGCTGAAGAGAGAGGCAACAAGCGAGACTGTAGCCCACCTGCTGGGTCCAAACCAGATTGAGAAGAATAGGTACTATGTAAAATGTATTCTGGAAGCGGTCAAATTCCTGGCTGTGAATAAGTTGGCACTCTGTGGGACCTTTGAGAGCCCAGAGTCTAGAAAAGAAAATAATGTGTCTGCAGGACTGTTCCTGAAGCTTTTTGAATTCATATTACTAATGGATGCCAAACTCAGAGGCATAGTAAATGACACCCCACAAAATGCAAAATTTACATCTCATAATGTGCAAAATTAGGTAATTGAAACTATTGTGAGTCTTGTGTTGCAAGAAATAAAAAAGACAAGGCTGACAGCAGTGATGGAACAAGGGACAGGTGCAACACAGAGAACCTATAAGTAATCATCCAGTTTGTTCATATCTCTACTACTGAGGAACACCTGATTGGTGTGCTAGACCTGAGTCATTTAGATGCTGAGTACACCACAGCACAGATACTGAAACATCTCTCAGATGGGAGCTACAGTACTGACAACATAATCAGTCAGTGCTATGATGGTAGTTCTGTAATGAGTAGAGATAGAGGTGAGGTGCAGGCATTGCTACAGAAAAAGATTGGCCAACATGTATCATACATACACTGTTACAACCAGGGGTGGACTGACAACTCATGGGGCCCCTGGGCAATAGGTGATCATGGGGCCCCTATGTCCTTGCCCACACCCAAAAAAGCCAATGAAAAAGCCAATGAAAGGTACCAGGGGCATCTCATGGGGCCCCCTACTGATGCCAGGCCCTCGGGCAGTGCCCGAGTGCTCGAATGGTCAGTCCGCCCCTGGTTACAACCATCAGCTTCATCTGGCAGGTGTGCATGCTATGCAAGCTGAGCCCTATGCCAAAAATTTTTTGAGTTATCAGGTTCACTCTACTCAATATTTAATTGTCTCTACATTACATAGCACTACAATAGGCAATCTCTGAAAAGACTACTAGAAATACGGTGGACCAGTCACTATGATGTGACCAGGGGTGTGCTTAAAAACCAGCATGCTATCTTGGATCATTTCTCTGAGAATTCAGAGAATACTGCTGCAGGAATGGATATATGTACAGAAGCATCAGGGTTATTAGTACATCTAGGGAAGCAGAATTTCTTTGAAATAGGTACATTTCTTGTTCATATTTTTGGTTCCCAAAATTTGGCTAATTCTATTCTGCAAGCTCGCTCAGTAGACCTCTGTAGTGCTGGGGAAGTTACCACATCCTCTTTGCAAGCACTGGAACATATGCAAGGAAATCATTCATGCACTCAGTTTGAACAAATATATAATCCACCTGCAATAAAGAGACAATGACCACGCAGCTCACAGACAGTGTTGTGCTCTCTACTCTGGGTCATGCTGAGACTGATTCCTCCAAAACACAGTCAGTGTCTCTAAAAAGAGCTCTACTAAACATTCTGGACACAGCCATTGCTGAACTTGAAAATCAGTTTTCAAAGCAAAATCTGGACCTTGTAGGGGACTGCTTTCTCCCTCAGTCTACTTATTTTGTAAGTCTGGTGCTTTTGAACCCTCTACAACTGCTTATAGACTCAAAATGTGCTGGCAGTGATAGCCTTAAAAATAAAATTCTTGTTGCAAAACCAATGTTGCTCAAGAAATTTACCATATACAGTAGGTGGACCTGTTTGCACACATGTCAGAAGCTATTAAGGTCTGTTCCCAGAGTTGCATGCACTGTATGTAACTGGTATGGTGATTAGGGTATCCACAGCATCATGTGAAAGGTTATTCTCCACACTGTCTCGGGTTCTAACACCATTTTGCAACACAATAAAGCATTACAGGAATAAGAATTTGGTGATTTTGACTCATGAGAAGCCGATATCCAATAATCTAGAGTTTATAAGAGTTTTTGCCAAAAAAACAGGAGGCTGTTGCTTTGATGTGGTAAGGGTTATTTTTGTTTATATTTTCCCTATTTTTGATAGATGTTAGGAACTCTTCAATTTGGAGCCTCCTGTGGGCGAGTGTTTGAGAGTTGATTTTTATGAGGATTCCTCTCATAAAAGTGGCCCAAAGTGTATTGATTGAAATGTCAGGTGTGTCATTAGCTGCGAAAAATAGGTCATGTGCTTCTCTAATAGTTATTTTATTATCTGGATCTGTTAGGATCATGGAGTTTAATCTCCATGGTTTGGTGTTGGGTAATCTGCCTGGTGTAGTTAGTATTATAGAAATGGGTGTGTGGTCTGACCAAGATATTGATCCTATTGAGGATGATGATACAGTAGTGTTGTAGAGTCCATTTGAAAGATAGGAAAAAGTCTATTATAGAGTATAATTTGGAAGCTGAGTAGTATGAGTAGTCCCGCTCGGAGCCATGTTGACATCTCCCGACATCATATAAATCATTATCATACAGAAACTGGTTCAAGCTGTGTTTTGGAGATCTTTTCCAAGATGATCTGTCCATGTGTGGATTCCCCACTAGATTGAAATCTCCGCCTATGATTAAGTGGCCTTTTTTCATTGGAGTGAGTTTATTTATTAGTTGCTTGAAGAATCTGCGTTGATTGGAGTTGGGGCCATAGATGGTGATGAGCGTGAATGGTGTGTTGTTGATGAGACATACCAAGATCAGGAAGCGTCCTTGAGGGTCAGTGTATTCAGATGTGAGTTGAAAAGATATAGAATCTTTGATTGCAGTTAAGACTCCATTAGCCTTTTATGATGGGATGCCATGTATCTTGTAAAGACATTTTTCAGTCTGAGTAGATTTGTTTTAGCTGCTTCGAAGTGGGTTTCTTGGATAAAGATAACATCCGCATGTAGCGCTTGTATCTCTCGATTTAGCAGCGATCTCTTGAAGGGAGAGTTGGGGCTCGTTCACGCTTGACTTTATTTCTAACTCTTGCCAGATGCCCCTATAGCATTTGACAGGTGTTAGACAGGCGTTTGAGAAGCGTGTTTAACGCTCCTCAAATGCTCCCCAAATGCTCCCCAAATGCCATATGCGCGGTTTTGAGGCCTTTGCCAAGCATTAAAACCACACCACAAATACCTATAATGAAGTTAAATGGTATTAAAGCTCCACACCTCGCAACCGCCTTCCAACTGCCCCGCAAACGCCTGCCAGGCATTTGAGGAGTAGCACCATAGACTTGAATGGGAGGCTTCAACTCCTCCTGACTGGACATGAGGTGTCAGTTTTGCAGCGACTCAACGTGACTTGACGCTAACGCTTCAGTGTGAACAGCACTGTGTGCTACCATGTGCAGAATTTTCATAGGCATTTGAGAAGCGTTAAACACACTTCCCAAACACCTGTCTGACGCCTGCTGACAAAGATAGTGTGAACGTAGCCTTAAGTCCTCTAACATTTAATGATATGATATTAAGCATTGTAGATAAGGTTAGCTTTGTGGAGGAGATGGTGCGTATCCATCTTTTGTAGAAGATTTGGAGCAGATTGGCTTCTGGAAAGGTGGTGATAAGTCAAGTGGGAGTTAGTCACTTGCAGGTAGAAGGAATATATGTAGATTTCGATAAGTTGGAATTTGAATATGGAGTGATGAAGACTGGCAGGAACTCAGGGGGGAAAACCAAAAACTTATATACTGTATAGAAAAAGCTTGCTAAAATTGCAATAGTCTTGGGTAGCTTGAAAGGCTACTGGCATCTGGGGGCAGTAACTTGGTTTAAGTGCAGTCCGGGTATTACCCGGAAAATTTCAAAAGTTTGCGGTGAGCATTTGGTAATTTCGGATAATTGTGGTGACATCAGAAGTTAGGATGGGCCAGGAATCCAACTCGTGTTAGGATATAAGTTATGTCCAGTCACCCTCAATTCGGTGGGATTGCTGATTGATACTGTGGTGGTCATCTTCTGGGATTATATTCCATTCTTTGGGCAGGTTGATTCCTTCATCTAGATTTCTTATGGCGTGGGTTTTACTCTGATATTTTACAAGGAGCTTGGTAGGAAAGCCCCATTGTATCCTATATTGTGATTTCTGAGAGCTTTAGTGACAGAAATAATTTTTTTCCTGTTGAGGAGTGTTTCCTTTGATAGGTCTGTGTAAAGCTTTAACCCTGCATGGGAGGTTGGGAATGCTGAGAGATTTCTTGCTGACGCCATACATTTTTCTTTATTATGGTAGAAATGGACCCTTGCAAGTACATGAGTGAGGCAGGTAGAAATGCTGGTTTTGGGATTCTGTGCGCTCTGTCTACTGTGGCTTCCATTGTATTAATTGACGGTATCAGGTGTTTCATTAATTGTTGCAGGTATGAAAGTAGTGCATCGGGTGTGATTGTTTCCGGGATACCACAAATTTTAATGTTTCTTCTGGAGCGGTCTTCTAAGTCCACAACTTTATTTCATAGTTGAAGGATCTCCAATTCTTGATCCACATGTGCATCTACTACCGTATTGTGGGCCACGAACACATCAAACATTTTGTTTTCAATATGTTGTAAGCGCTTTGAGTGGTCAGAAATGGTGTTTGAAATAGGGGTTATCACGTTAGTAATATCATTATGTAAAGTCGGCCTTAGGGAGAGAAGCATGTTTTTCATGGATAATTCAGACACAGGTTGGTCTGATGCTGGAAACTCCTCAATAGTTGACTGTAGTTGTAGTGTGGGGGTATATAGAGTAGCTGAGGCCTGTGACTCACTGGGTCTGGATTTTGCAGGGCTCTTTGTTGTGGGAGAGAGAGGGGGAGATGACTCACCCGGGTCACCTTCATACAGAGGGACGAGAAGCCTGTGTTCTGGAAAACAGTTGCTGTCATCAGCTGCAGGAGCGGGATGTCCGCTCTGTGAGGTGCTGGCACCATCTTGGGATCTGGGGTCCCAGGCTGGGTAAAAGTCTGTCAACCTTTGCGGCTGTGCTGGTACTTTCCACTTATTGAACATTGTACCGGACAGTGTGGGGAGTTGATCCTCTGAGGAGCATCTGGTTCCCGTGTGTCGGGTTGTAGCCGCTGCGATGTCGGAGGTGGCTATGGAGCAGCTCTACATTGGGGCCATCTTGGGAGTCAGCTGCACATGTGCCTCAAATCAACATTTAAATGCCCTTTGGCTTCAAAACAATATCAGTTCTTTTAGGTACACTAATACACACAATCTTTGAAGGAAATCAGCAATAGTCAGTAATAATACAATTCAGTTTTTTTTCGATTTCAATTTTGTTTTCAAATTCAATTCAAATTCAGATAATTCATTATTTTGGATTAAATTTTGTTTAGATATTTTGGATTTGTTTAAATTTGTTACTATTGTAATTCATAAATTCAGATGTATTTGAACAAAAATTTTATCCGAATTTTGATTCGGAATGAAATAAGCCGGCACGCACAGCTTTCATAACAACCATTGACAGCAGAAAAAGGAAGGTGTCATATATAGTAGCGGGAGAAAAACCTGCTACTATATATTATGTTCAGCTCCTGCTGAACTGGCTGCAAGCCTGGCATTCAGACTGAACCTGTGTTTGGACCAAACTGGACGTTCATCTCTAATTCCCACCTTGAAAACCAATAAAAAGATTGCAACAGAATCATATCAAACTGGAAGGGTTCATGAATTATCAAAATAACTTGTTTACTTCACTTGAAGTTTTGCTTTTTTCTTCTTCTGAATCTTCCCTATTATAAAAGCAGTGATAATAGAATGTTTATACATGTTTTTTAATCACATATTGTATTGTGTTTAAGAAAATACCATTCAAAGTGAGAGATAATATACCTCCAGGTGGTTGGAAAATGATATGCAGATTTACAATAACAACAATACAAAAGTGCTAAATGCATACATGTATGTTTTTTTTTTAATAATTAAGTTCTAATTAAATGATTTGTGCATTAGAAATCACAAAATCTGCTGTGAATGCAAAAGACATATGGTATACACAAAACATCTTAAACACGTACGCCTACGTCTTATTATGACTGAAGTATGAGCGTTCTCAAAATACACAATAGAAAAGTTGATTTGTATGACATATTTGCAGCATTGCAGAACTGTTGAACATGTTTTTTTTAATGTTAGCTTTTGTGTAGCCTGTTAATTTACTTAAAAATACACATACACAATTTGGACATTTCTGATTGTTAATTGGCATTCCTAATAAATACTAGTGCTTTTGCGATGGGAACATTGGGAGGAGAGTGACTGCACAATATAATAATTCAGTATCACTTTATAGATTAAGGACTTGGTGTCAACATAAAAAGTAGACAGTAACTTGTTGTTTTTTATCAATAAATACAGCTTCTTATGCTAATGTTTTAGCAATGTAATGTGTTTCTCATCTTTTTTAATTGTTGTTCATACAACTCTTGTATCATTAATGTTATACAATTGCCTATTGCTTTATGTATGATAACAGGTGATAAGTCTGAAAATAATGATAAATACTTACCAGCGCTTGCTATGGAGGCACACGTGTGGGCTCACTCCTGAGCTGGGTTGTGTGCATCCATAGACACACTCAGCATGGCTCAGCCCTCTCCTGATAGGACTGACAGCAGTAAGAGCCAATGGCTTCTGCTGTTGCCTCTATATCCTATGAATTCAGGGAGAAAGGAGAACACTCCTGCAGATGAACACAGCGCTAACTTGAATGAGATAATTATTTGGATGGAGCAATACTGTTACCTGGACATTTTTTACCTTAATGCAGGTAATGCATTAAAAAGATTTTAAAAAATTGTACTATGGGGTTGTTGCAAGCAAAATCAATTAAAGCAGAGAAAAGTTAACTGCAGCAAAACACAAGACTCACAATAATTTTTTTTATATTATTTATGCTTTTTCTATTCCACTCTGGACACTTGTGAGTAAATCTAGCAAGACAAGTGGATGACATTCAACTATTTATGGGAGGTGTCAAAAGACTCTCTGGGGAAAAAAAACTTGTATGAACCATCTGAATGTGCTGTAGAGCACTCACTTCAATAAAAAAATTATTTAAGTAATCAAAGTAATATGCATGTAGTAAAGTTGTAAACCAGTGGAATAAAGCCTATTTAAATTGTAATACACTATATTGCCAAAAGTATTGGGACGTCTACCTTTACATGTACATGGACTTTAATGGCATCCCAGTCTTAGTAAATATTGAGTTGGCCCACCCTTTGCAGCTATAACAGCTTCAACTCTTCTGGGATGGCTGTCCACAAGATTTAGGAGTGTGTCTATGGGAATGTTTGACCAATCTTCCAGAAGTGCATTCGTGAGATCAGGCACCGATGTCAGATGAGAAGGCCTGGCTCACAGTCTCCACTCTAATTCATCCCAAAAATGTTCTATCGGGTTGAGGTCAGGACTGAGGCAGGATAGTACAGGCCAGTCAAGTTCCATCACCCCAAACTCGCTCATCCATGTCTTTATGGACCTTTCTTTTTGCAGTAGAGCACAGTCATGTTCCCTTCACTGGAACTAAGGGGCTAAGCCCAACCTCTGAAAAACAACCCCACACCATAATCCCCCCTCCATCAAACTTTACACTTGGCACAATGCAGTCATTAAAATACTGTTCTCCTGGCAACTGTCAAACCCAGACACAACTATTAGATTTTCCAGACAGAAAATCATGATTTGTCACTCCAGGGAACATGTCACTATTGTTATAGAGTCCAGTGGCAGCATGCTTTACATCACTGCACCTGATGCTTTGCATTGCACTTGGTGCAATGGTACCACCCTTGAATTCACTGAGCTCCTCAGAGTGACCTATTCTTTCACAAATGTTTGTAGAAGCTGTCAGCATGCCTAGGTGCTCACACTAATACTTCACATTCTGCAAGTAATTTCTCAGATCCAATGGCTAACTTTCCTACTACTAGTCAGCCTATGAAATTGATTTATTTTAATGAAGGATATGCTCCTTTCATTAAGATCATCCATAGTCAGATATCATTAACTCTATGCAACAAATCAAATCAGAGATTAATGATCTTGGCGCAGAGTTGACCATGTTGAAACACAAATGGGAGAATACGCCACTTCCTTTAATACCCTAGTACAGTGGTGGGCAACCTTTTTTTTCAACTGAGCCAAATCTCGCCAAAACCACGATTGAAATTTATTTTGAGAGCCACATTTTTAAAACTGAAAATACATCCCCCATATAGTAATTCATCCCCCATAGTAATTCATCCCCCATAGTAATTCATCCCCCATATAGTAATTCATCCCCCATAGTAATTCATCCCCCATATAGTAATTCATCCCCCATAGTAATTCATCCCCCATATAGTAATTCATCCCCCATAGTAATTAATCCCCCATATAGTAATTCATCCCCCATAGTAATTAATCCCCCCATATAGTAATTCAACCCCCATAGTAATTCATCCCCCATATAGTAATTCATCCCCCATAGTAATTAATCTCCATATAGTAATTCATCCCCCATATAGTAATTCATCCCCCATAGTAATTCATCCCCCATATAGTAATTCATCCCCCATATAGTAATTCATCCCCCATATAGTAATTCCTCCCCCATATAGTAATTCATCCCCCATAGTAATTCATCCCCCATAGTAATTCATCCCCCATATAGTAATTCATCCCCCATATAGTAATTCATCCCCCATAGTAATTCATCCCCCATATAGTAATTCATCCCCCATAGTAATTCATCCCCCATATAGTAATTCATCCCCCATAGTAATTCATCCCCCATATAGTAATTCATCCCCCATAGTAATTAATCCCCCCATATAGTAATTCATCCCCCATAGTAATTCATCCCCCATATAGTAATTCATCCCCCATAGTAATTCATCCCCCATATAGTAATTCATCCCCCATAGTAATTAATCCCCCATATAGTAATTCATCCCCCATAGTAATTCATCCCCCATAGTAATTCATCCCCCATATAGTAATTCATCCCCCATAGTAATTCATCCCCCATATAGTAATTCATCCCCCATAGTAATTCACCCCCCTATAGTAATTCTCCCCCCATATAGTAATTAATCCCCCATAGTAATTCATCCCCCATAGTAATTCATCCCCCTTATAGTAATTAATCCCCCATATAGTAATTCATCCCCCATAGTAAGTAATCCCCCATATAGTAATTAATCCCCCATATAGTAATTCATCCCCCATAGTAATTCATCCCCCATATAGTAATTCATCCCCCATAGTAATTCATCCCCCATATAGTAATTCATCCCCCCTATAGTAATTCATCCCCCCTATAGTAATTCATCCCCCATAGTAATTCATCCCCCCTATAGTAATTCATCCCCCATATAGTAATTCATCTCCCATAGTAATTCATCCCCCATAGTAATTCATCCCCCATATAGTAATTCATCCCCCCTATAGTAATTCATCCCCCATATAGTAATTCATCCCCCATAGTAATTAATCTCCCATATAGTAATTCATCCCCCATAGTAATTCACCCCCCCTATAGTAATTCATCCCCCCTATAGTAATTCATTCCCCATATTGTGTCAATTCACTTACCTTTGCTCCGCGCGTTCCTCTCGCCGTGTTCCCGTGCCGTTCCGGTTTTCAGGGCGGACTGTGAGAGGAGAGGAGTTTGTCACGCTGCCCCGCCTACATCCTGACAGCCAATGTTTGCCACACTCCGCGGGCCAGATTAAAAGGTCCGCCGGGCCGTAGTTTGCCCATTGCTGGGCTAGCTGCAGAGTCCTGACTTTTGGGGCGGCCGCCCGAGAGGAGGGAGGGGAGCGGGCGCCCGGCACACAGAAGAGCCGCAGTAAAGTGTGTAAAGAGCCGCATGTGGCTCGCGAGCCGCGGCTTGCCGACCACTGCCCTAGTAGATGCCCACAACAAAAGGGATGAAGAAATTGAATGGTTCAAAAATAAAGTTGCAGATCTGGAGGATAGATCACGATGTAACAACATTACAATAAGAGGCATTCCAGAATCAATACAACCTGACCAGTTGAGGGCATATACCCAAGAGCTCTTTTGTGCCCTCCTACCTGATGCTACAAACACAGATCTGACCATCAATAGAATACATCGTCTTTCAAAACCCTCTTATCTGCCAGATACAATACCTCGAGATGTCTTGATGAGAATTAATTTTTTTTCATGTCAAAGAAAAAATAATGGAAATTGCTCACAAACTCCAAAATTTGCCTGCACAACTCTCCTCTTTACAGCTTTTCACAGATTTATCTAAGTGCACTATGCAACTCAGGAAAAATCTCCTCCCAATAACAAAACCAAACCACAAAATTATTTACCGTCGGAGTCACCCCACTAAATTGATCGTCACCAGATATTACTCAATCATCACAGTCAACAGCCTAGAGGAAGGTCTGCAATGTTTTGGAGAGTGGGACATTCTCCCAGAAAGCGACCTACAACGTTCTACTGCCAACAGAGCATCTCCAGAGTGGAACCTGGTCACTCAAAAATGCCACACTAAACATTGACCCTATTTTTTCAATCTTATCTAATGGTCCCCACTTAGATGTAATTTCACATGTTTAAGCAAGGCACTGAGGTTATTACCCTTACCGAACACACTATCTGTAAGTATGCCTGCCAATGGCAAGATCACTTGTTTTGTTTTTGCCCCAAAAGTACTACGCAATTTTCATTGCGCTCGGATCTTGGCTAAGATACTATTTTTTACTGATTTGCTATCTATCCAGTTATCTGTGTTTGTTTACCTTTTTCCTTTTTGTTTCTACTATCCTTTAATTCCTGATAGTCTAAATGGTTTAATTGACATGTGCATAAAAATGTAGTTTCCACATGTCTATACTGCCAATGCCACTGAAAAACAAGAGGAGTACTCACTGCTATTAAAGATACACTAAACTTTGTTCTTCATAAAAATACCTCAGACCCCGAATGCCGGTACCTGATTCTTATATGTTCTATATATGTACTATAGATAATGCAGATTACACTATTGTAAATTCATATGCACCTAATATTCATCAAAAATGATACTTTACCAAGCTCTTCAAACTAATCTCCAAAAATCGTTCTGGTTCCCTTATATTATGTGGTGACTTCAACCTCATAATTGACAGAAACCTAGACTCAACCAAATCTCAAATAAGATTACCCCAACCCTATATCCTTTTCTATTAAATGAAGATGTTTATGACGTTTGGAGGTGTCAACATGCAGGTGAAAGAGATTACACCTTTTTTATGGCTAGACACCAATGTTATTTGAGAATTTACCTTATATTGATAGATAAATGGCTACTGCAAAATGTTACCACATCAACCATAGGCAATATAACACGCTCAGGCCACTCGCCGGTTTCAATCACTATTTCGCATAACCACTTATTGAAACCACACAACCTCTGATGCATAAATTTGCCCATTATAAAAATTCCCAACAATTACTTGATACTTGAAAAATATCTTGAGGAGTTCTTCCATATACATTTGCAATCTGTATCAAACTCTAGCACCCTTTGGTGCACTCACAAAGCATATATATGTGGTATAATTTTACAAATGTGCACTAATGCTAAAAAAAAACAAAGAAACAAACAGCTTAATGACTTACTACAGGATATTCACAAACTAGAAATGCAACATAAAGCTCAAATAGATCAAACCACCTCGAATATACTCTCCAGACTAAGGAATGAATTACACTCTTTACTAATGTACCAATCTGATAGAAGTACACAAAGATTAAAACTACTCTAATGGAAACAAAGCAGGGAAATACCTAGTGAATAAAATGAAATCCCTGCATACTAGAACTAAAATACCATATCTTATCAACCCAAAAGATAAAGCTAAAATCACTAATCCTCAGGAAATAGCAAATTAATTTTCTAGTTACTACAATTCACTTTATAACCTAAATTAAGACAAATCCACTCTCCAACCTTCCATGGAAAACATACAAGCATTTTTCTCACAAATTCGCTTACCCACTCTTTGGAAATCACTACTAAGTATCTTAAACTGCCCTATCACAATAAATGAAATAAACAGAATAGAAAAACTACCCAATGGCAAAAGTCTGGGACCAGATGGTAACCTATCAATTGAACCTCTTTCTGAAACTATAAGAAACAATCCAGATATACATGGCTTCTATATAGGTAAAAACCACCACAAAATAATGATCTTTGTGGATGACATAATTTTAATGCTAACTAATCCCTCTACTTCTTTAGCAGCAATTCAACAAACTCTCATACAATTCAGTAATATTTAATATTATAAAATAAATGCATTCAAATCTAATATCCTAAATCTAGGTGTAGATCACAATCTAAAAATGCACCTCCAAAACAAATTTCCCTACATCTGGGAAAATTAAGCTATTCCTTATCTTGGAATATTGTTGACAAATAATACCTCTGAACTAGAAACTCTCAATTATTCTAAATTCATTCCAAAATTTCAAACCCACCTTAATCAAATGGCTAAACATGAACTATCCTAGTCTGGCAGACTGGCCGTATTTAAAATGATCATATTGCCACAGATTTTATATCTATTTAGATCAATTCCAATCCCAATTAAATATTCATATCTAACAATATCTAAATTGCAATCTATGCTTAAAAAATATGTATGGGGAAATATGAGATCTAGATGCTCACATAATATGCTAATCAAACACAAAAAAGTAGGAGGAATGGGATTTGTTGACATTAGGGACTATCACAAAGCATTATTATTTGACCAACTTAAACATTATAGTGGAAGATGATACAAAATGTGGTGACATTGAAAAAACTCTAGCCTCTACTACAGATTTAAGTGCCATACTACCAGCGAGCTTGTGGCAAGGGATTCCCACTAGTAAAACAATACCAACTATATGAGCCTTAATTGAAGCCTGAAAATCCTTAAGCTCCTTGCATATAGATCCTCTACTGGTTCAGAACTTTAACCTAAGATATTATTATGTTTAACTTTTTTTTGGATATTCTAAAATTATTATTTAATGGAACTAGTAGGACTGTTAAGAATTATTCAACATTTCCGTTTTTCTCTTTGTTAAACTTTACTGCAACTCCTATACTGTGGTATTGTGTAGCTTTTCACTGTCCTATTTTTGAATTTTTTTGTTGTTGTAACTATATTTGTAAAATCAAATAAAAATGTATTATGGAAAAAAAAATATAGTGTATCATTCACATGTGTCCAAGGCAGCTCTGTGTCAAAATACAAAACAAGGGAAAAAATGGAGTCAGGAGGGGGGAATAAATATTTCTCTACCTGCCTCCAGTATGTGACAGGACTTTATTGGCACACCACAAAACAATATTAAAATCCAATAAATGTATTTCAAAATAATTAGAATTTAACAAGATGTGTTAATTTGCACACAAAAAAATATTTTTCCTAGCAAATGAAAGTCTTAAGAGCAAAGCTAAATTTTAGACAACACAATCCTAATTAATAATAGTTCAACTACAGGTGAGTCTAATTATTCATTAATGAGGTGTCCAGCAGACAGTATATTATAAAATGGTGTTACTTAGCAAATAAAACCCTTTCCATTTCATGCTGTCAGCAATGGCACCTCATGGAAGAGAAATGGCACAAGGCCTGAGAAAGAAAATAGTTTATTTACACAAGAAAGGTGAAGGCTACAAGAAGATCAGCAAAGCTTTACTTATCAGTCAGAATACTGTACCAAAAGTGATACAACAATTTACAAAGATGGAACTGCAACTATCTCACAGAGACGTCCAAGCCATCAAAGGAAGTTAACACTTTGAGTGTCTTCTAATGAGAAGAGTTGAAGGAAATCTCCATGCAAGTTCACTGCAGCTAGCTAAAGAAGCCAAACTGGGGTGATTGCTTCCCATGACACATTGTGTACACTGCAGAGGAATGGAATGCATGGGTGTCGTCCACGAAGGAAGCCTCTCCTAAAGCCCATGCACAAATAAGCCCACCTAGAATTTGCCAGGGCCCATGCTGAAAAAGAAAAAGACTACTGGGCTCTGTACTCTGGAGTGATTAGACCAAGATAAATGTTTTTTGGAACTGATGGCTTCAAAACTGTATGGCAGTGCAAAGGAGAGGAGTACAAAATAAAATGCATGGTGCCTACAGTGAAACATGGTGGTGGCAGTGTCCTTCTGTGGGGCTGCATGAGTGCTGCTGGTGTTGGGGAGCTGCATTTCATTGATTGTATCACGATTTCACAGATGTACTGCTCTATATTGAAAGAAGATGCTACCATCACTCCGTGTCCTCGGTCGTCGTGCACTTTTCCAACATGACAAAGAGCAAAATCACACATCTTAGGCCACTGTTGCATTTCTGAAGAAGAACAGGGTGAAAGTGATTTAGTGGCCAAGTATGTCACCTTATCTAAACCTATGGGGAATTCTGAAGAGACAAGTTGAGCATTACTCTCCATCCAGCATCCAGGTTCTAAAAGAGGTCATTCTTGAAGAATGGAAAAAGATAGATGTTGAAATATGATGCCAACTTGTTCATTCCATGCTTAGGAGACTTGGTGCTATCCTTACAAATCATGGAGGTCATACAAAATACTATACAGGTGAAGCCTGAAAAATTAGAGTATCGTGCAAAAGTTCATTTATTTCAGTAATGCAAATTAAAAGGTGAAACTAATATATGAGATAGACTCATTACATGCAAAGCAAGATAGTTCAGGCTGATATTTGTCATAATTGTGATGACTATGGCTTACAGCTCATGAAAACCCCAAATCCACAATCTCGGAAAATTAGAATATTACATGCAATCAATAAAACAAGGATTGTACATAGAACAATATTGGACCTCTGAAAAGTATAAGCATGCATATGTACTCAGTACTTGGTTTGGGCCCCTTTTGCAGCAATTACTGCCTCAATGCGGTGTGGCATGGAAGCTATCAGACTGTGGCACTGCGGAGGTGTTATGGAAGACCAGGATGCTTCAATAGCGGCCTTCAGCTCTTCTGCATTGTTCGGTCTCATGTCTCTCATCTTTCTCTTGGCAATGCCCCATAGATTCTCTATGGAGTTCAGGTCGGGTGAGTTTTCTGGCCAATCAAGCACAGTAATCCCACAGTCATTGAACCAGGTTTTGGTGTTTTTGGCAGTGTGGGCAGGTTCCAAGTCCTGCTGGAAAATGAAGTCAGCATCCCCATAAAGCTCGTCTGTGGAAGGAAGCATGAACTGCTCCAAAATCTCCTGGTAGATGGCTGCATTGACCCTGGACTTAATGAAGCACAGTGGACCAACACCAGCAGATGACATGGTTCCCCAAATCTAAACAGACTGTGGAAACTTCACACTGGACTTCAAGCATCTTGCAGTGTGTGCCTCTCCATTCCTCCTCCATACTCTGGGTCCTTAGTTTCCAAATAAGATTGCAAAAGTTGCTCTCATCAGAAAAGAGGACTTTGGACCACTGAGCAACAGACCTGGTCTGTTTTTCTTTAGCCCAGGTAAGACACTGTTTGTTGTTCAGGAGTGGCTTGACAAGAGGAATACAGCATTTGAAGCCCATGTCCAGGATCCGTCTGTGTATGGTGGCTCTTGATGTACTGACTCCAGCCTCAGTCCACTCCTTGTAAAAGTCCCCAACACTTTTGAATGGCCTTTTCCTGACAATCATCTCCAGGCTGCGGTCATCCCTGCTGCTTGTGCACCTTTTTCTTCCACACTTTTGCCTTCCACATAACTTTCTATTAATGTGCTTTGATACAGCACTTTGGGAACATCCATCTTCTTTTGCAATTACCTTTTGAGGCTTTCCCTCCTTATAGAGAGCGTCATTGATGGTTTTCTGCACAACTGTCAGGTCAGCAGTCTTTGCCATGATTGCGATTCCTACTGAACTAGACTGAAAGACCATTTAAAGGCTCAGGAACCCTTTGCAGGTGTTATGGCTTAATTAGCTAATTAGAGTGGGACACTTTGAGCCTAGAATATTGCACCTTTTCACAATATTCTAATTTTCTGAGATTGTGGATTTGGGGTTTTCGTGAGCTGTAAGCCATAATCATCACAATTATGACAAATCATGGCTTGAACTATCTTGCTTTGCATGTAATGAGTCTATCTCATATATTAGTTTCACCTTTTAAGTTGCATTACTGAAATAAATAAACTTTTGCACGATATTCTAATTTTTCGAGTTTCACCTGTATATAGTAGCTTTTGTTGTGGGTGTGTTCATTTTTGCATCAACTAATTTGAGTAGATCTGAAGATTTTGTAATCTAAGTTATATTATTAACCTTACTTTCATATAATGAGCTAAACAAATATTCTATAAAACTCAGTTTTGTCAAAATTTTGGAAATTGTTCTTGTGTTCATTGAGATATTGATTAAAATCTTACTTTTTAACTTACGCTGTATATATGCAAACATATAGTGTGTTTTATATAAGGTGGCTTCTCCAAATCGAGGTGTCAACATGCTTCACAGGACCAGGAGGGTGTGTAGATCAGAGTACAATACATAAACAAGATAACATAACAATTTTCACCCTAACAATTTTCACCATAACAATTGCTCACCCTGACCTATAAGGCCATTCACAACACTGCCCCTAACTACCTCACCGACCTGATTCCCAGGTACCACCCTACCCGTACCCTTCGCTCTTCACAGGACCTCCTTCTATCTTGCTCCCTGGTCTCCTCCTCCCACGCACGACTGCAAGACTTCTCCAGGTCCTCCCCCATCCTCTGGAACTCACTACCCCAATCCATCAGACTGTCACCTTCCCTCCTCACCTTCAGGCGCTCCCTGAAAACCCACCTCTTCAGGGAAGCCTACCCCACCCTCACCTAACAGCCGCTGCCCTTCCCTCCTCCTACCACTCCATCCCCCACAGCCGTTTCCTCCTGTGCCTCTACCCCTTCCCTCCTAGATTGTAAGCTCGAAAGAGTAGGGCCCTCTTACCCCTTGTGTACTGTTTGATGTTACTGTTCTGTTTCATGTATTGTCCCCCCCTCTATTGTACAGCGCTGAGCAAACCCTTTGGCGCTATATAAACTCGATAAATAAATAAATAATAAATACATTTTGTTTATGTGCTCAGCTCTGATCTACATATCCTCTTAGCTCCTTGTTAATCCAGATTTGAAGTAAATGCAGAAGTTTGGTTCTTTAGAGTTACAACAGAAAACTAGAGATATATGATGCGAGAATTGATTTTAAATGCATTATGAAGCTGATTTTATATGCCTTATTGTGATCACTGGATAGAGATTTAAGTGCCTGTACCTAGTTTTAATGAAATATTGAAAACATTTGTTTCTGTACATGTTATTGACTCTACCAGCATGGGTGAAGTCTTCATAACCACATGAAACACTCCCTGCACTTTGAAATAATAATCTTTACATTTGTCATAATCTGCAATATTATTGTTTGATCTTCTATCAAATAAAATAGTGTTGAGATTATAGAGTAACATTTCAGCTATTTTACAATCACTGACTAAAAATAACATTTTCTAAGAACATGTCTTCATTTTTGTTTGGAAGTGTGAAGCAGCTCATTGATGCTTTACAAGTAAGTCTGAACAATAAATAGGAAGAAATCTTCCTCACTCAGCCTCTTCCTGTGACATTTACAGATCGAAAATCTTTCTATTCAAGCATGAAATATGGACAATCATGTCTTACTGACAGATACAGTAACAGTCTGTTTCTTTAACACATGTGCACCAATATCTCCCTTCATTCCTATAGAAAGTCTGTATGTCTACCACCGCAACAAATAATAGAAGGCCAGAAGAAGCAGAGTCCAGCATATCAACCTCAGAGGAGCAAGGACAGGTGGGTATGACTTGGAAAGGAACCTGGTGGAAGGGGCATTTATAGATAACTGTACATATATATATATATATATATATATATATATATATGTGTATATATATATATATATATATCTTTGTCTCTGTAAATTAAATTTCCACAAGGACAGAGGTGGTTAAGGAACAGGTTTTACCTAATATCCAGTTAGACCTTAACCTGCCAGCATATGAAAGGAAGTGATGTCACTTTATGTGCTGCCATGGCATTTCCACACATTAGAAACACAGAAAAATGACAGCAGAAAAAAGAATGAGTGGCCCTTCAAGTCTGCACTTTTTTTGTTGTTGTTTGTTTATTGTTTTTATTAATTAATTTATTTATTCATTTGGGGGGGGGGGGGGGGTTGAGTATAGACCTATGTTTGTCCCAAACATGTCTCAAGCCATTTACTGCCTCTGCTGGAAGTTTATTCCAAGCATCAACTACCCATTCAGTAAAATAATACTTTCCAAGATAAATTTTAAACTTTTCTCCAGTTAGTTTGAGGTCATGTCCCCGTGTTCTTGATTTTGGTTTCATTTTGAAAATACTGCCCTTCTGAACCTTATTCACCCCCTTGATTAATTTTTAAGGTTTCAATCGTGTCTACCCTTTCCCTTCTTTCTTCCAGACTGTACATATTAAGTTCCTGAAGTCTCTCCTGATATTTTATGATGTTTTATCCTCCAGATCTTTCACCACTTGTGTTACCAGTCTCTGGGCTTGTTCTATCTTATGAATATCTTTTTGTAAGTGAGGTCTGGAACTAGACACAGTATTCTACATGAGGTCTCATTAAAGATCAGTATAGGGGAATCAGGACCTCCTTCCTTCTGCTAGCAACCCCTCTAGTGATGCATCCTAGAATTCCATTCACTTTCCTTACTACCTGGTCACATTGTTTGCTAATTTTGAAATCATCTGAAATAAGCACTCCCAAATTTTTTTCTTCTGTAATGCTGGCTAACACTGTAACCCCCAAGTGCAGGGGATTCCTTTTCCCTAGGTGCATTATTTTACATTTAGAGACATTGAACTGCAGTTTCCACTTCTTTGACCAATCTTCCAGCAATGCCAAATCATGTTCCATGTTACAGACACCTCCAGATTTATCAACTGTATTGCACACCTTTGTGTCATCAGCAAAAATACATACCTTACCTAAAACCCCTTTAATTACATCACTTACATATAGATTAAAGTGTTACTAAACCCACAACAGTAAAATCAGTTTGTATATGCAGTAAAGCATGCTTGATATACTCAATGTGGAACCTAAGGGGCTAATCCTCTGCATTGTGTAAAATCCTGACTTCTCTGATCCTCCCCTTCTTCCAGTGCCCACCATTTTATCTCCTGATCAGACATGTCATGTGGAGACTGTCACAATCATGCACACAGAGATGGGCGTGGTCATCCATTCTGCTCCAAACAACTACATTTTGGTATTTCTCTTAAACTTCCAAATCAGTCTCCTCTGATTTCCCCCCTCCCTCAGGAAAGCGTTCAGCGTACCTTGCTAAGGGGCTGTCTATACAATCCTCTTGCCAAATAAGGCTTGGCTTGTCCATCGTGGGAAGAGATTTTGTGTAGGAAAAAGACACAGTTAGTTCTTGTGAGGAGTCAGACAAGTGAGGACCGTTCGATATAACATCTATTGGACAGAAAGCAAAGGAGAATCTTGCGGCAACAACGAACCCCAATGTGAGACCAGAAATCCCTTTTTTAGCTCATCGGACTTGAAACTACTTAACTCCAGGCATTTATTTGGCAAGTACTTATTTACCTAAACTTCTTTCTGTTATCTGTTTGCTGTGCTGTTGTGCTCTGTATATATATATATATATATATATATATATATATTAGTTACATCTTCTTTCTGTAAATATTTCTACTGCACCCTTTTGACCTTTTAGTAATAAATATTACTTTCTGAAAGTGTTGAATTGTTTCTATAGCTCTTAATTGCAATTTACGAATTCCTGCCTCTAAAAAGAACGCTACTATGAGTGTTTAACCCTCTGTATAACCGGTCTGTAGAGAGAGCGGTATACTGTAGATTAATCAATCATCCTAGTGTATTGCTGAGTTTCCTCTTTCTCTGTATAAAAAGGAGGTGGTGGCAGTGTGAAGGGTTAATTGCGTAATTAACCTGACCCAGTAACAATCGCTCAGGCTGCTGGTACGTCGATCTGTGGTCCATTAGCTGAAAAATCATTGTGCAAGGTGCAGCTGGGTGTGGCATTGTTACGCACGTGACAGCACGGTTTTAGATTGGCTAGTCCTTCGGTCACGAGTTTGGTGAGAAGGGCTGGGGTCTGATGCCACGCCCATCACATATTGGTGGCAGCCATCGTGGGATCGTCACATATTAGTGACAGTCATCCTGCGTCTGTCACAGAGACATTCTGCACATGCTCAGTTTGATGTGTATTGCTAGACAGGTTTTTTTTTTTCCTTGAGAGAGTGCATGTGATCAGCACAGGGCCAATCAACACTATCCAGACAGAGGTCCTTGAGAATGAAAAATCCTCCTACAAGTTTTAGCTAGTGCTCTGCTGAACACTGATAGAAGTCACAAGACTGCTCTAACAGCTGATGAGATAAGACATTTAGCAGTTTATATTTACTAAAAGAATTGCATTTTCATGTTCGTGTATTGCTGGAGACCAGTTATAGTAAACGCAGGGTCCTGGGTTTAGTAACACTTTAAATCTTGTACAGAGCCTTGTGTTACACCACTAGTGACTGGTCTCTATTCTCCAAATTACAACCACACTCATTTAGCCAACTGCATATCCACTGAACCACCCAAGGGTTATTATTATTATTATTATACAGGATTTATATTGCACCAACAGTTTGCTCAGAGCTTTACAATATAAAGGGAGACAATACAGCAACGATACAGTTCAATTCAAGAGGGTTAGGATGGCCCTGCTCCTTGGAGCTTAGAATCTAAGAGGGGGGGGGTTAAGCCCTAGCTTGTACAACTTTTGTATTAGTTCCTTATATGGAATGGTTTCAAATGCCTTGCTGAAACCAAAACATTGATAATTTGGTAAAAAAAATTACATCAGCTTAGTCTGACATGATTTGCCCTCAGTAAAGCCATGCTACCTTGTGTCCAGCAAATTGTGTATTTTTAATGACTCTTCTTTCAGGAGAGATTCTGTCAGGAATGGACTGGCTAGCAATGGTGGGACTCACCTGCCTTATGAGCTGCAGTACCAGGGCTGGCCAGCGGGTGCTCCCAGCAATCAGAGACTCAACCTTGCAGCCAGTCAAACACCTGGAACTGATTATACTGGTGTATTTAAGGGATGGCCAGACCTGCAGACTCTGCCTTGGTGTGTGATTCTCCTGGGCCCTGTATCCTGTTCCTGCTCCCTGTTCCTGTTCCTGTCTGATTCGTTGCTGACCCTGCTCTGATCCCTGGCTTTGTCTGACCATTCTCCTGCTCCTGATCCCTGGCTTGTCTGACCATTCTCCTCTGCCTGACCCTCTGTACCACGCTGCCCGCTACCTGCTGAACCTGGCTTGTGACACCGACCATTCTCCGCTTGCTCCCCCTGTACCTACCTGCCCGATTGATATTGACCCGGCCTGCCTGATGACGCTTGTATTGTATGTACTGTCATCTGTGGGTGGTTGGTTTGGTTTGTTTGCACTGTGTTATGTTTTAGTATTGCACTGCGTTTATGTTTGTATTGTTAGTGTTAATAAATTATATTTATAACATATCTGAAGTCTGCGTTTCCCTGCGTCAGTCACATACCTCTGGTCACACAGCGGAGCCCTGACATTACACCAAGGCCAATCCTGACCAGAAGTGGCTGCACAGGGAAGCCATCTTGGTTTGTTGATGGGAAGGATGGATCTTGATGATGTTGTGTATTTATATCTGCTAGTGTTTGATGACAGGGAGTATGCTTATCAAACTCTGAAGGAGTATCCCTGGGATGAACTGCTAGAATGTATACGGCTCACTCATGTTCTAGTAGATCAGGGCACAGAATTCTCTGAGGTGCAGCCATTGATTCAGATTTGTGCGGAGTTGGTTTCATCTGGTACCCCCGAATGCAGGGATGAATTTTTGCCGCCATTTAGTGCCGACCAGGTAGAGTCCCTGGTATGGTTATTAGAGGATGATGTGGATTGCTTCTTGGAGCATTATGCTGCATGTTCACCACAGGTACTAAGAGATTGTATAAACGCAGTGCAGTCTTTGGTCAGACAGGCTTTGTGTAAGCTCAGCTTTGTTCAACCCATACTGCAGACATGGACAGATTTGTTGCACCCAGCCTCAGTCAGCCTACAAAAACCCAGTCCTGCTTCTAATCTATTTCCTCAAAGCTCTATTCCTGCATTCCCAACAGCTCCTCCTGCCCTGCTATCTACCGCATGTCAGTACCCTGTTCCCACTCGCTGCACCTATCCTGCCTTTAACCCTGTAAAAAAGCCCTCTGTAGCAACTGCTCCCTCCTCTGTCCCATCCTCCAGCTCTTCTCTGTCTCCAGCTGCTCCATTCGTTTGCAGACCTGCGTTTACTTGCAGTGCTCCAGTAGTTAAAACCAGAAAAAAGCGAAAATTCTTTCCAACCAGTACCATCCTGCCAGTATCCAAACCGGTGAGCCTGCCGTCTGAGAACCTGCCTTCTGTGGTTCAGCCTGGTGCCTCGGCACCCGCACTTCAGCCTGAGGCCTGTACCCAGCCTGAGGCCTGTACCCAGCCTGAGGCCTGTACCCAGCCTGAGGCCTGTACCCAGCCTGAGGCCTGTCTTCAGCCTGAGGCCTGTCTTCAGCCTGAGGCCTGTCTTCAGCCTGAGGCCTGTCTTCAGCCTGATGCCTGTCTTCAGCCTGATGCCTGTCTTCAGCCTGATGCCTGTCTTCAGCCTGATGCCTGTCTTCAGCCTGATGCCTCTACCCAGCCTGATGCCTCTACCCAGCCTGATGCCTCTACCCAGCCTGATGCCTCTACCCAGCCTGATGCCTCTACCCAGCCTGATGCCTCTACCCAGCCTGATGCCTCGATGCCCGCTGTCGTGCCAATTGACTCAGAGCCCGCTGTCGTACCTGGTGACTCGGTGCCCACTGCCTTGCCAGATGACGTGGTGCCCGCTGGCGAGCCAAATGACGTGGTGCCTGGTGACCCAGTGCCCGCTGTCATACCTGGTGACCCGATGCCCGCTGTCGAGCCAGACGATCCAATGCCTGGTGACCCGGTGCCCACTGCCTTGCCAGATGACGCGGTGCCCGCTGGCAAGCCAAATGACCTGATGCCTGGTGACCCAGTGCCCGCTGTCATACCTGGTGACCCGATGCCCGCAGTCAAGCCAGACAATCCGGTACCTGATGACCCGGTGCCCGCTGTCGTGCCAATTGACTCAGAGCCCACTGTCGTGCCTGGTGACTTGGTGCCCACTGTCTTGCCAGATGAAGTGGTGCCCGCTGTTGAGCCAAATGACCTGATGCCTGGTGACCCGATGCCCGCTGTCCAGCCAGACGATCCAATGTCTGACCCAATGCCCGCGGTCATACCAGTTGACTCGGAGCCCACTGCCTTGCCAAATGACGCGGTGCCCGCTGGCAAGCCAAATGACCTGATGCCTGGTGACCCAGTGCCCGCTGTCATACCTGATGACCCGATGCCCGCTGTCGAGCCAGACAATCCGGTACCTGATGACCCGGTGCCCGCTGTCGTGCCAATTGACTCAGAGCCCACTGTCATGCCTGGTGACTTGGTGCCCACTGTCTTGCTGGATGACGCGGTGCCCGCTGTTGAGCCAAATGACCTGATGCCTGGTGACCCGATGCCCGCTGTCCAGCCAGACGATCCAATGTCTGACCCAATGCCCGCGGTCATACCAGTTGACTCGGAGCCCACTGCCTTGCCAAATGACGCGGTGCCCGCTGGCAAGCCAAATGACCTGATGCCTGGTGACCCAGTGCCCGCTGTCATACCTGATGACCCGATGCCCGCTGTCGAGCCAGACAATCCGGTACCTGATGACCGGGTGCCCGCTGTCGTGCCAATTGACTCAGAGCCCACTGTCATGCCTGGTGACTTGGTGCCCACTGTCTTGCTGGATGACGCGGTGCCCGCTGTTGAGCCAAATGACCTGATGCCTGGTGACCCGATGCCCGCTGTACAGCCAGACGATCCAATGTCTGACCCAGTGCCCGCGGTCATACCAGTTGATTCGGAGCCCACTGCCTTGCCAGATGACGTGGTGCCCGCTGTCGAGCCAAATGACCTGATGCCTGGTGACCCGATGCCCGCTGTCCAGCCAGAAGATCCAATGTCTGTCCCAGTGCCAGCGGTCATGTCAGTTGACTCGGAGCCCACTGTCGTGCCTGGTGACTCGGTGCCCGCCGCTCCGCCTGGGGGCCCGAGACCTGTCGCTCCGCCTGGGGGTCCGGCGCCCGCCGCTCCGCCTGGGGGCCTGAGACCTGTCGCTCCGCCTGGGGGCCTGAGACCTGTCGCTCCGCCTGGGGGCCTGAGACCTGTCGCTCCGCCTGGGGGCCTGAGACCTGTCGCTCCGCCTGGGGGCCTGAGACCTGTCGCTCCGCCTGGGGGCCTGAGACCTGTCGCTCCGCCTGGGGGCCTGAGACCTGTCGCTCCGCCTGGGGGCCTGAGACCTGTCGCTCCGCCTGGGGGCCTGAGACCTGTCGCTCCGCCTGGGGGCCTGAGACCTGTCGCTCCGCCTGGGGGCCCGAGACCTGTCGCTCCGCCTGGGGGCCCGAGACCTGTCGCTCCGCCTGGGGGCCCGAGACCTGTCGCTCCGCCTGGGGGCCCGAGACCTGTCGCTCCGCCTGGGGGCCCGAGACCTGTCGCTCCGCCTGGGGGCCCGAGACCTGTCGCTCCGCCTGGGGGCCCGAGACCTGTCGCTCCGCCTGGGGGCCCGAGACCTGTCGCTCCGCCTGGGGGCCCGAGACCTGTCGCTCCGCCTGGGGGCCCGAGACCTGTCGCTCCGCCTGGGGGCCCGAGACCTGTCGCTCCGCCTGGGGGCCCGAGACCTGTCGCTCCGCCTGGGGGCCTGGCGCCCGCCGCTCCGCCTGGGGGCCCGAGACCTGTCGCTCCGCCTGGGGGTCCGGCGCCCGCCGCTCCGCCTGGGGGCCCGATGCCTGTTGCCCCTCCTGGGGGCCCGATGCCTGTCGCCCCGCCTGGGGGCCCGATGCCTGTCGCCCCGCCTGGGGGCCCGATGCCTGTCGCCCCGCCCGGGGGCCCGGTGCCTGCTGCTCCGCCTGGTGGCCCGGTGCCTGCTGCTCCGCCTGGTGGCCCGGTGCCTGATGCTTCACCTGGTAATCCGATGTGCCTCTGCCCGGAGTCCAGCCCGATGTGCCTCTGCCCGGAGTCCAGCCCGATGTGCCTCTGCCCGGAGTCCAGCCCGATGTGCCTCTGCCCGGAGTCCAGCCCGATGTGCCTCTGCCCGGAGTCCAGCCCGATGTGCCTCTGCCCGGAGTCCAGCCCGATGTGCCTCTGCCCGGTGTGCCGCTGCCCGGAGTCCTGCCCGGTGTGCCGCTGCCCGGAGTCCTGCCCGGTGTGCCAGTCTTTGATATCCCGCCAGTTACCAGACCCGGGCGGTGGAACATTTTGCCCAGCTAGGACTGTTTGGAGCGTCCTGAGGCCGCTCCTTGAGGGGGGGGTACTGTCAGGAATGGACTGGCCAGCAATGGTGGGACTCACCTGCCTTATGAGCTGCAGTACCAGGGCTGGCCAGCGGGTGCTCCCAGCAATCAGAGACTCAACCTTGCAGCCAGTCAAACACCTGGAACTGATTATACTGGTGTATTTAAGGGATGGCCAGACCTGCAGACTCTGCCTTGGTGTGTGTTTCTCCTGGGCCCTGTATCCTGTTCCTGCTCCCTGTTCCTGTCTGATTCGTTGCTGACCCTGCTCTGATCCCTGGCTTTGTCTGACCATTCTCCTGCTCCTGATCCCTGGCTTGTCTGACCATTCTCCTCTGCCTGACCCTCTGTACCACGCTGCCCGCTACCTGCTGAACCTGGCTTGTGACACCGACCATTCTCCGCTTGCTCCCCCTTTACCTACCTGCCCGATTGATATTGACCCGGCCTGCCTGACGACGCTTGTATTGTATGTACTGTCATCTGTGGGTGGTTGGTTTGGTTTGTTTGCACTGTGTTATGTTTTAGTATTGCACTGCATTTATGTTTGTATTGTTAGTGTTAATAAATTATATTTATAACATATCTGAAGTCTGCGTTTCCCTGCGTCAGTCATATACCTCTGGTCACACCCCGGAGCCCTGACAGATTCCAATTAAAGGTATGTTGCAGAGTCTAAGGTCTGAGTGATCCAGCAGTCTGTGCATACTTGGTTGCAACGTGGAGTGGGAGGTGAATCTGCATAAGTCTGGAAAGGCATTGCATCCCAATGCCTCGGCATGTATCCACCAGGTACACAGTGATAGTCAGGCAGACAGGGGATGCTTGGGTGCTTGGTGACCACACAATCTGCCACTATTATAATCCATCACTGTGTAAACTTACCTCTGACATCAAGGGTTGTTGTGTTACACTATTTGATTTATTATTATTTCTCTGTGACCATCACTTGTTTATTTTTGCTCTGTATCTTTAAGCTGTCTCCTGTCTAAGCTGAGCTCTCTCTCACCTTACTTGTGTATATCCCTCCCCCTGCCTCTCTCTGCAGTAATTCCACTGTATCCTGTCTAACTGTATGCATCTTTCCATGAGGCTTACAACATTAACGTTTTTCTACCTATGATTATCCTCTATTAAATGGAACATTCAAATGATTTTCTTCATCTCACTTCCTCAACATGTGAGTTTATTCATTGAGTTAAACTGTCTAACCCGACACAAGAGGTAGATTCAACACCACGTCGTATAGCTGTGTACATCGCTGAAGATAAAGTTTATGGTCCTGTAGTTGAGTCAGAACAGTAGAATAATGGAGTTACAGCCTAATTACAAGATTCCTGGGTGACAATACTGATATAGACAAGATTTATTGCTCTCATTGCAAAGCAAGAGGATGTCAGGAGCATGTGTAGGCCTCCATAACTAAGCCCAGGCAAAACTTTCTCGCTTGCTTATCTCCAGTCATTTTCTGCCCGTGTCAACACGAGTTACAAGTGCTCCATCTGTGAAGAGATGTCACACACAGCAGACCAAGAATCTGATCCAGCTGCGGTTACCCAAACGCTCAGTTAAACCAACTTAGAAAATTATGGAAAATGATGAAACTTTAAGAAGTGAACCAACAACTAGCACGAAGTTATTATGGGAAAAAGTTGTTACTCAATCTGTTGTTACTCAATCTGTTGCTAAAAAGTTTTTACTCACTGTCTGCTGAACATGAGGTACGGCCACTAGAGGGCACCATCCAACAACTTTCTGCCTCATATGAGCTTTATCAGTTTACCAGCAACAAGTTCAATAATGTTTTACAAAGTATGAACACGGAAGATTTGTTAGAGGAATTAAACAGCTTCCAGGTTCTTAATCTAGAAAGAGACAGTTTTATCCAGCAAACCAAACTAAAGGCAGAAGCAAAGCTAAAACTGCTGCAAGACACTGCATCTCACATATCCGTTTCTACAAGACATTCTAAAAATTCCTCTAAATCCAATAGTTCAAGACGCTCTACACTCAGTGAGCGACTTATTAGTGCCAGCTCTGAAGTGGAAGCCAGCAAGGTGCGGGCCACAAATGCAAAAAAGAGAGCGGAGTTAGTAACTCTGACAGCAGAGTTGGAAATTCAGTCGGCAAGCCAAAGGGCAGAGTTGGAAACTCAGTCAGCACACCAAAGAGCAGAGTTGGAAACTCAGTCAACACGACAAAGAGCAGCAATAGAAATATTAAACGAACAGTGTAAACATGATACAGCTATGGCAGAACTAAGGGTCCTAGAACAAGCTGTCAGTGCAGATGGAGGTGCAAGTGAGAAAGACAGCAATAACCTAAACATAGCAGATATGGAAGATCCCTTCAAAAGCACTACAGACTATGTTATAAGCCGCTGCAGTGTACACTCTATCGTCTCCAATGCTGCTGACAATATACAGTAGAGAATTAGTTTCAGCATCAAGTTAAAGAGGTCCCAGCAACTTTCTGCATGCAAAATCTCTCCTTCCCTGCCTATCTACCTAACCTTTCTTCTTACGTCACAGAGCTTTAGAGCAAGCTGCAAGCAAGTCATCAAACTCCTGTCATCAGTACAGCCTTAAATAAATGTACCATTGGAGCGAACTGACTTCAAGCAAGAAACTCGCCTGAATGCATCTGCTGCACCATATTTCCCTGTGTCTTATAACAGCAATGTAAAAGATAGTGCTATCAGCACCTTCCAGCCAACAACATCTTGCATAAAGCCAGAGAGAACTGAGACATCAGAGTTCGTGAGGTACATACTTCACAGAGAGCTCACAAAACTGGTCTTACAGGTTTTGATGACCAACCTGAAAACTACAGAATCTGGAAATGGAAATGTGCTTTCAGAACTGCAATCAATCATCTTGGTATTACAGCTGCTAAAGAATTGGATCTGCTGATCAGATGGCTTGGTCCTCTATCTGCTGCATGTGTTAAGCCATTAAGATCAGTTTTCATGGACATTCCTACTACAGGCATCACAGCTGCATGGGATTGATTAGAGCAAAGTTATGGCAGTCCAGAAGCTATAGAAAATGCTCTGTTCATGCATCTGGAAACTTTCCCAAATATATCTGGTAAGGACAACAAGGAGCTCCAGAGACTGAGTGACCTTCTTCTTGATCTTCAGCTAGCCAAGACAGACCCAAAACTACCTGGACTCAGTTACCTGGACACTGCCAGAGGGGTAAACCCAATTGTCTCCAAGCTCCCGTATGGTTTGCAAGAAAAATGGTCCATACTAGGGTCAGCATACAAAAATCAGAACAGTGTTTCCTTCCCTCCATTCTCTTTCTTCTGCAAATTCATCAGGAACATTTCAGAGACCAAGAATGACCCAAGTTTTTCCTACGGTGAGTACAGTCTCTTTTTATCCTTTCCTAAGAGTACCAGTCTTTAGGCCAACTATAGGAACCGTAGAGGCCCAATATCCATGAAAAAGACTGACATCCTCCCCACTCCCACCACAGTTGTGGCTGCAAATAAACAGAGTAGGAAGATTGAAAACCCTAATCGAGAGTGTCCCATTCACAAGAAGCTACAGCTCAGGCTGGAGAAAAGGAATATGGATCTGATGCCCGCCAATTTGTTGAAAGAAACTTCTATGTTATAATAAATAATAAAGTGCAGCGCTAAGATAAGTAAAGGTAAAATCACAATGAACTTGCTAAGAATCAGTCTACAAAAGTATAATAAATCCAGAAGTGTGCCAATATCAATCTCTCTATCTCGGTGCTCTGAAAGAATGATAGGATTGTGCGCTTACCAGAAGCGCATAGATTATGTGCATTAATGTATCTGTCTCATAAACTTCAGACTAGTGATGTATGTGTATGGCACATCCATCTGATAATGGGCAGCTCTGCAGTGAATGGATGATGTCTGCTCCAGAGGTCTCCTTAAGAATCAATAGGGTCAGCCATCTGATTACAGGAATTCCCCTCCTCTGGATACTGGTAATCTTCCTAGGTTCTGCAGGCTTAAAGGCTCCATAAAGAAGCCATAAGAAAAGTGCCCATAGTGTAGTATTGCCAAATATGTAAATTTATTTAAAACCAAAAAATAGTTGACAGATGACAATAAAACAGGGTGCACTGACCATTAGTTAAGATGTCCGCTGGACCAGCATGTGGCTCCAGGCGGGCTGATGTTACAGCGTGTTGATTTCCTTCGGCCTTTCGTGCTAAGCACGTCTTCAGAGGAAAATCAACACAGCTATGACTGGTGTAGCTGGGTTTATGTAGGCTCAGCGCATGCGCTCCGCGTCGCCACCATTTTGCCAAAGGACTGCTAGTGCGCATGCGCAAGCACATCGGCGCCATTTTGCCATGGATCTTATCCTGACAGCCGAGTAAATGTACTCAGCTGTGATATAGCTGAGTACATTATAATAATATAGACCTATCCTAGCAAGATAGACCAGGATAGGCATGAATTCATCCAATCAATAATATATTTATGGGATATACATATATAATGTATATAGGACATATTTAAAATTATAGAATAGTATACACATGAAATGTAAATATATAAGAATACCCGTGAATAAAAGTTAAAATATATAAAACTTATAGTGTTTGTTGGCATAGTATCAGAATCTATTAGTAGATTTTAGCTGTTACCAATAAAGCAAATGAGATCAACCTCTATATTATATCCCATGGGATATAAAGTGCCCAGTTCGTATACCCACTTGGTCTCCAACTGTGGGACCGTTCGTTTCTTGTGGGTCCCTCTCCAGTGCGGGGTCACTATATCAATCCCTACAAAACTAAGCAAGATAGAGTCTCTGTTGTGATATAATCTAAAATGCTTAGATAAGGAATGCTCTTTAAATCCTCGCTTGACATTATAAACATGCTTGTGAAGACGATCTCTCAGTCTCCTTGTTGTCCTACCGACATATTGCTTATTACACGGACATGTGAACATGTAGACAACATACCTGCTGTTGCAGGAAATAAACTTCTTAATTCTGTTGTTGTTACTTTACTAAGCTGATTTATTATGCTTTTATAGATTTATGCATATACGGGCGTTCATTTTATATGGATCTCTTATCTCCCCATTTTTAATAAGCTGGCTTTATTAACCAATTTTTATTGAATTAATTCACATATATTTATATATTTTATATGTATGACATCCTTGTGATAAAAGGTACTATGATTATATCACATTTAAGATGTATAATAATCCTTGATCAATTAACAGGGGTGAGCGCCTCACAGCATTTTATTAGCCACATTATGTTTGCACTTTTGGCTTTAATAGCATTTGAATACCAGTAGCTGAAATGTTTCACCCCTCTATCACATTTGTTTATCTTAGCTGGTCTCCAGGCTTCTGTCAAAGTAGATACTCACAGCTGAGTACATTTAGCTGTCAGGATAAGATCCACGGCAAAATGGTGCCGATGCAATTGCGCCCTAGCTGTCCTTCGGCAAAATGGCAGCGTCGCGGAGCTCATGCGCTGAGCCTATATAAACCCAGCTACACTAGTCATAGCTATGTTGACTTTCCTCTGAAGATGTGCTTGGCACGAGAGGCCTAAAAAAATCAACACGCTGTGACGTCACGCCGCCTGGAGCCACGTGCTGGTCCAGCGGACATCTTAACTAATGGTCAGTGCACCCTGTTTTATTGTCATCTGTCAACTATTTTCTGGATTTAAATAAATTTACATATTTGGCAATACTACACTATGGGCACTTTTCTTATGGCTTCTTTATGGAGCCTTTAAGCCTGCAGAACCTGGGAAGATTATCTGTATCCAGAGGAGGGGAATTCCTGTAATCAAGCGGCTGACCCTATTGATCCTTAAGGAGACCTCTGAAGCAGACATCATCCATTCACTGCAGAGCTGCCCATTATCAGATGGATGTTCCATACACATACATCACTAGTCTGAAGTTTCTGAGACGGATACATTATTGCACATAATCTATGCGCTTCTGGTAAGCGCACAATCCTATCAACATTTCGGAGCACCAAGATAGAGAGATTGATATTGGCACACTTCTGGATTTATTATACTTTTATAGACTGATTTTTAGCAAGTTCATTGTGATTTTACCTTTACTTATCTTAGCGCTGCACTTTATTATTTATTATATTATATTTGAGGTTTTGTTTGGTTACCTGAGTGTATCAGCTGCTATAGAGAGCGCTCACTACTATTACATATTTAAACTTCTATGTTGATGACGCACTCAAATCCTTTCCATCTGCTAAAGAAGCAATCGATCTTCTCACCAGAACAAAGGAAATGCAGTCTGTAGCAAACCTTAGACGTCACAAGATTATATCTAACAGCCAGCAACTTATAAATGCCTTTCCCTCTGAGGACTATGCCTCTAGTCTAAAAAACCTTGATTTAGGTACAGATGTGGCCCCCATACAATGAAGTTTGGGTTTGCCGTGGAACATCAAATAAGACACATTCACCTTCCAAGTGTTAACTTGTGCCAAACCCATCACTAAGAGAGGAGTCTTGTCAGTGGTGAACAGCATCTATGATCCACTGGGTTTCATTGCACCAGTTACCATTCAAGGTAAGATCCTGCTAAGACAGTTATCTACTGAGAACATAGACTTGGTTACTCCTTTACCTAGTGAGAAACAACACAAGTGGGCAAGGTGGAGATGTTCTTTGATGTTATTAGATAAACTTCAGATTTCACGTTGCTATGTTCCAATTTCCGTTTCAACTGCTGACCATAGAGAGATTCATATTTTCTCCGATGCATCAGTTGAAGCTATTGCTACAGTAGCCTATTTAAGGACCTCTGGAATTAATGGAGAATCACACTGTAGATTTGTTCTAGGCAAGGCAAAACTCACTCCCAAACCTGCACATACCATACCAAGACTTGAACTCTGTGTGGCTGTGCTAGTGGTAGAAATTGATGAAGTCATATGAAATTATATGGACACTAGAATTGATTCTTTCACCTTTTATACAGACAGTAATGTAGTACTTGGTTATATATACAACCAAACAAAACAGTTTTACATGTACGTCAGCAACAGAGTAGGATGTGTAAAGAGGTTCTCTCTACCAGGTCAATGGCATTACATTCCCACTGAACTGAACCCAGCTGACTGTGGGACCAGAGCCGTGTCATCAGGAGCTCTTCAAAATAGCATATGGCTTTTGCCTCCAAGGTTTTTGTGTGAGAGCTCCTACTGAAGATGATAAGGATATAAAAACTGTGAACATCCTACTCCACGCATCTGTGAGTACAAAACAGAAACTGCAGTCACACCGTTTTGAATGTTTTCCTACCTGGTCATCTGCTGTAAGAGCTATTGCTCGCCTAATTCACATTGCTCGTTGCTTTGCGAAGAACTCTACATCAGAGTGTCATGGCTGGCACATTTGTTCTGGATGCCCCACAGCAGCAGATATTGCATGCGCAGAAGAGGTAATTATCCATTGTGTGCATCAAGATGTGTATCAGGAGGAATTTAACCACTTGCTGTCCGGCCGCTGTATATAAACAGCAGGACGGTGGCACTCTAGGGGCGGGTTGCCATTCATAAATGGCACCCATCATTATGGACTGTGCACACTCCCTGGGAGCGCGCAGCACCGCGATCCAGTGCCTGCTGTGTCCTCCGGACACAGTGGAACACCGATTGTCATACAGGACCTCTGTGCGAGGTCCCGATCATGTGATCACTGATTGGCCAATCAGTGATCACATGCAAAGTAGTAAGCAAGATGTCACTTCTGACATCATTGCTTACTACGTGTGAAATCTGTGAATAATCACAGAGGTCACATGGTACAAGGCTATTCACAACAGCCTTGTAACATGTGACAAGCTGTGACCAATCACAGCTCACACAGTAGTTCTCAATGGCTGCAAGAATGCAGCCAGAGAGAAGGAGAAATGATTGCTTTTACAGCCTTTATGGGTGTAAAAGCAATCAGTGTAAAAAAAAAAAAATCTTTATTGCCCCCCACAAGTAGTACAGTGTCACCATGATGACACTGTACTGCTAGGGTGACAGTATGTAGATAAAGAAAACATAAATAATAATATAAAAAAAAAATAAAAATGTAAAAAACATTTTTTAAAAATTATAATTTTTGGTTATAAACTAATTTGGGTTATTTTTTTTACTAAAAAGATAACTGAATACATTTTGGCCAAGATATGATGAAATATTATTTATTTGCAAAATTTTATAAGAAAAGCATTTTGTTTTTCAAAATTTTTGGACTTTTTCATTAATATAGCAAAAAAAATAAAAAATCCCAGTGGTGAATAAATAAAACCAAAATAAAGCTGTATCTGTCTAAAAAAAATGCTAAAAAATTCATATGGGTACAGTGTTGCATGACCGCGCAATTGTCATTCAAAGTGTGATAGCGCTGAAAGCTGAAAATTGACCTGGACAGGAAGGGGGTAAAAGTGTCCGGACTGGAAGTGGTTAAGAAAATCACAAATGGAACTGAATTGTCCAAAAACAGTTCACTCTTCAATCTAAACCCTGTAGTTGACGACAATCAGCTACTGAGAGTTGGTGGTTGCATAGGGAAATCTGACCTATGCAGCAAAGAACAGAATCCTATAAGCATACCATGTCAACATCATGTTGCTACTCTTCTGGTTCATCACCACCATGAAGGGGTGCAACACCAAGCCCATCAGTTTATGTTCAAATAGTTTTTATTGAAGAAATTTTCAACAATTTATCACAACGTGTTACACGTATATAGAACGAACAATGTTCACAATAAAATGTATTATCAAAAAAAAAACAAGCAAATATTAGATAAAACAAATTCCCACTATTTAGCTGGGAATGATGTAGTAGGGCCTCGGATACTTGAGAGGTATGCTCAGAAGATTGTGAACTTAGTGTGGGTGAGTATGTGATAAACCGTAGAGGGGAGAAGGGTTAGAAGGGAGGGAGAGGAGGGGGGGAGGGGGGGGGGAAGACACCAGTCAAATATGTTGACTACAGTATGGTGGTATATTATTTTAGTTATCACCTAACAGAGCAATTAGGGTCTTGAAGCCACCGAGACCATTGAAAGCAGAATTTGTGGTATGAAAAATTTTGGATTGCTGTTCTCTTTTCCATCTCACAATGAAGATTAAGCTCTATAATGAGGGTTGAGATCGAAGGGGATGTGGTGGATTTCCATAATTTAGTGATATTAGTTTTTGCTATTGCTAGTATATGAATTATGATAGTACGAGAGTCCACAGGGAAATTTTCTATTCCTAAGCCCATCAGTTTACAGAAGCTATCAGATCATCTGCCTTGTGGGTTGTTGGTATGAAAAGGTTCTTCAGGTGTGTCAAGTGTCACAAGCTAAGAAGAAGACATCAAAGCAACAAATGGCGAGTCTCCCAGCTAAGTACAGATCCACCCTTCACCTATGTTGGAGTAGACGTTTTTGGTCCATGGTCTGTCATCACTCGGAGAACTTGTGGTGGAGCTGCCAATAGTAAAAGGTGGGCTGTGTTGTTTACCTGTCTTAGCATCTGAGCGATACATATAGAAGTGATTGAGTCTATGGATTCTTCTTCCTTCATTTGTGCTCTACGAAGATTCTTCTCTGTTAGAGGACCAGTCAAACAACTGAGATCCAACTGTGATACTAACTTTGTTGAAGCATGTAAAGAGTTGCAATTAGACAATTTCCTGTCCAACAACGGATGTACTTGGTTGTTTAACCATCCACATTCTTCACACATGGGAGGATCCTGGGAATGAATGATTGGAGTAGCAGGAAGAATTCTTTATTCCATGTTGCAGAATTATAAGTTACCACTAATCCATGAGATTTTGTCTACCTTTCTTGCTGTATACATCGCTGGAGATAAAGTTTATGGTCCTGTAGAACCAGGGTATTCATGTCTGATGAGTCCTACACGTCACAGAGTGCAAAAACTGACAATGTTTATGTATTACCTGAGCAAGTTCCCAGACCACACCATGGTAACCTTTGTTATTGCCAAAAGCAACATACGTAAGTATAAAAACAAGAGTTTTGTATGTTTTGGTCTTTTTGAAGGAGCAAGTGAAAAGATACTTTTATAATGCATACCAGCCCACCTGCTTAATAAATAATATATTTGAGACAAAGAGTTCTTTCACACTCAATCCCTCCACATGATCCACATTCAGATTGCTTTTCAGAGAGTATTTGATAGGCAATGAGGAGGCATTATATCACCTCCTCACCTCCTGATTTAACCCTAAATGCTGCATTACTATATTGCAAATTGCTAGCAGTTGAGGTATGGCCCAACTGAACGTAATGAGTGAGCTTGACATGTGGCGCCACTTGTCAAAAGCTGCAACCCAACTAAAAAAATGCCATGAGTGCAAAGCATTGTGGCTGTGACATGTGAACAACCCTGTTCAGCTGTTATTTTACAGTATGGGTGGGCAGTTGGAGGGGCAATAATACAATCTGTTTTTACTGACCCCCCAACCGACTTCTCATCTGAGAGAGACCTAAGGAGCACTTTTATAAAGCAACACTGCAGGTGAACCTTCCTGGTGCATGTGATATCCCCATGGTCACTACACATAGCTTTACAGTCTGCATTTTTTAATACATTTGCTGTTGACACTGCGGTGGTGACACATGCATGAGGAGACACATGATTTATAGCAAAGCTCAGTGCGCAAAAGGTCCACTTTTATCCTCACTCATCCCTTTCCACCCACACAGGAATCTTCATCCACTGAAACTTTTTTTTGGAATTTCATTGTGGATTTACAATGACAATAAATCTTATCTTAGGCTTTGAAAAGAGTTTGAGAGGCTTACCTTACATGGCAACAAGTTGGAAAAAGGGTTAGAATGGAGCCATGCAGCGTATGGCTAAGCATAGGCTTGAACCTCACCAAAATTCTTTTAACTCTACCCACTGTCTCCAGCAACATCCTTGACTGGGCAGGTATCTCTTAAGCTGGCCATAGATGGATCAAATCTTGGCTGGTTCAGCAGGAACCACTGAGATTCAATCCATCTATGGGCAGGCTGGTTGTACTGAATTTGATCCATCAATTGACTTCAGCACGACTTTTTCATGCAATCTTTTTCATGTGATCACTGCCAGCAGAACACAATAGCGCTGCAGGAGGAATTCCCCCATCAACACTGACTGTGCTGATGGAGGAATTGAGCAGTTTCCTCTGCTTCCACCCGTGATGGAAGGAAAGAAAATTACATAATCTATGGGCTGCTTTACCTGGTTATTATAGCAGAAGGAAAAAATTGTCACCCAATCATCGCCAGGGCCAGCGTCTTAATGCCATCATAGCTAAATTGATGATGTTAGAGCTGCTTCCATTCCAACTGGTTGAGTCTACTGCCTTTGGTGGGTTTGTAGCTTTTGTTGCACCACAGTGGTAGGTACCCAACAGTGGTAGGTACCCAACAGGAATTGTTTTTCCCCGAAGGTTATCACCTGCAGTCACCTCTACCCCCTCCTCCACAATATCCTCCTCCTGTGACTTTTCAGAACATCAGTTCCCCAAGCAACAAAGGTCTTACTCAAAGCACTTGTTAAAAAATTGCCATGCTGTTTTTCAGCTGGCATATCATGGGGGTAGGAGTTTCTGGCTGCTCTTTAGGGGCAAGACAAAAAATTACTAACCACACTTCTTGTGCCAGGCAAGGTCATGTGTCACAATGGCACCAACCTGCTGGCAGTATTTCAGCAGGGAAAGCTTCATAATATCTTGTGGCAGGCCAAAAGAGTGTGTTGCCACTTAATGCAGTCATACCCAGCAAGTGTTGACCTGGCCATACAGCACTAACACAAGTTGCCTTCCAGTTGCCTGATGTGCAATACATCAGTGGGATATCAGTGAGTATTAACAAAACCAAAATGATGCAGTGCTACCCTAACAATAAAATAATACAATATGGCAAAAACAAACAAAGTGACATAAATATATATATGTGACAAAAAATCAGTGGATTGATCCTCTCTGGGGATCTCAATATACAGTGCCATAATCAGTGGATTGATCCTCTCTGGGATCTGAAGTGAAAAAGTGATCACACCTGGTATAAAAAACCAGGAACCAATACCCCCACTATCCAAAATAGGATCATACAAAAATAAAATAAAACACAAATAAGCGTGAATCCCTAAATAGGGATCAATACATTTATGCAAATGATGGTGAAAATGAGAACATGAACCCTAACAGGGATCAACAATATCATGCAGATCGTGACAAATAATGCCTGAATTAAGCCAAAAAGTAAATAGTGACATAAAATGGATCCCTAAATGTGGGATCAATTAAATACAATAGTGCCAAAAAACACACATACAAAAAGTATATTTATGAGCAAACACATAAAAAAAAATAAGTGAACATATAATAGTCCGTAAACATTAAAAAAAAAAATAAAAAATAAAAAAACTTAAAACAACCAAGTCCAAATAGGTGCATATACACCAAAAACTTTCCAATTACTCCTAAGTGCAGGTGATATTGTGGATGTGCATCACCACCAATGGAAATAATCCGTATGTGGCTAAAATGCCCCTTCACCTCCTTGATGCAACCCTCAAAGGGCCAAAACGCTTTTGTTAAATGAAGCCAGGAATCTTCACTGGTAATGGACACCTGCTCAAGTAGATGATATCCTCCTCACTAGGAACAGCGAGGTTCCCTCCAGTATAAAGCAGCAAGCCACCAACTCACAGATAGGATAAAGATAAAAAGAAACCTCCCATAGTGTAAATCCCTTTTAATAGGGACTCTCAAATCACAGCACAGCCAAATGCCCACTCACATTTAGTAAGATTATAACAAGCTTTTCAAAAGACCTCATGCTACAGGTGTACTTGCATGGGAACTCATTGGGTGCAGTAAGATGGCATCTGTGCCGGACGTACGTCACCACACTCGCGTCCTACGCAATACATCACGCTATCACGTGACTTTTTCAAGGCCTTGAAATGGGAATATAAGAGTCTGGCCATGCCGGACCATTATTGGTTGGCCACCCTTTTCGATCCCTGTTAGAGGGGAAGTATGGCATACCTCAACCTTTCATCCCAGAGGGAGCAAACAAATCCATCACCTAGATGAGATTCTGAGAAAGATAGAAGAGTGGCAGGATCCTCTTTTATGACTAATGTGCAAAGAAGCTTCCGGTCACTGAAAAGAGGAGCAGCAGTGGTGGCTGCTTTAGAATTATTCTTTAGACTTCATCAGCCAGGCTTGGCTGCTGGTAGCAGTCACAGGAGGTACCTACACCATATGATATTGGATTACCTGGAGTCCAGGATGGGTGCAGACAATCTGGGGTTTATTTACTAAAGCTGGAGAGTGCAAAATCAGACTCACTTCTGCATAGAAACCAATCAGCTTCCAGGTTTCATTGCCAAAGCTTCATTGAACAAGCTGAGGTTAGAAGCTGATTGGTTTCTATGCAGAAGGGAGTCTGATTTTGGACTCTCCAGCTTTAGTAAATAAACCCCCCTATGTCCTGCCACTAATACCATGTTCCACCACCAAATCAGCTGCTTCCACCACTGCTGGCCTGCTACCATTAACATGTCCTGCTGCCATTACCATCTTGTGCTACCTCTATTGCCCTAATCCAGTGAATTCTGATGATCAGGTGTTGTCAAGGTGTCACATATGATGTTTCTGCAGCTGGTTCACAGCTGCAAAATGTATAGTGTTGCTGCAGGCTCTTTGTCTCCTAGTGTGTGACCTATCCCACTGTGTCATGAAATTTGCAATGGAAACATACACTCCAATGCTGATTTTTTTTTATTTAATGAAAGCTGTCTTGTGTCTTTCCTGTTCAAAATGTGGCCAATTATTTTTTTTTAATATACTGTGAATGGAGTCATTACAACTTTTAGCTGTCTTTTTTTCTATGTAATGAATACAATTTTAAGATTTTTAGAACAAAAGTTTAATGCTTTCTCTCATGTTCAACATAGGGCCCATTAAAACCACTTAATTACTGCCTATGGAATTAGTACAAGATTTTGCTGGCTTTTCCTGTAAAATAACTACTATGTAATGTTTATGTCTTTATTAAAAGCTATGTGGTATCTCCCTATGAAAAAACAAGCAAAAGTGCTTAAATATGCTGTATGGTGTCAGAATAATATGCTTCTAGCTCTATTCTATGAAATAATATACTATAATGTAGATTTTAGGATTACATAGTTACATAGTTAGTCTGGCTGAAAAAACAGAAATGTTTGGACATTAAATTTATTTTCCTCCAGACGTAAAGAGTACCCCTTGTCCTTTGTGATGACCTCAGGGTGAATAGCTCTACACCAAGGTCACTATATGAACCACTGATGTATTTATACATATTGATCATATCCCCCCATAATCTCCTCTTCTCAAGAGAGAATACATTCAGTTCCTCTAATCTTTATGGTATCAGTACTGGATATAGAAGTAGCAAGTAGAAAAAATCCTAGGGAGTCAATATGAGTAATGAATATGTATAAGAAGAATCACCATATTCACAAATATGATATCAAGATGAATCTATTTCAGAGATCATAAATTAATTACTATATATTGAGAAAAATCATGTTGAATCTAAAATATTACCTTCATTATATCTCGTCATCATCATTGACTGTATGCTGACATGAAAGATTGACAATATGTAGCCAGCCTCAATCGGCCGATATTTCTTTAATGGAATGACATCTATTAATGGCACTATTATGCTAAATCTAAAATAAATGACATGAATATATTAGTCAGATAAAAAAGATCATAAATAAATTATTAATATATTATATAAGGTAAATACCCCAATAGAGTCTGTTGTAGGATTTATATAAAGAAAAAATAGATCTTGTGATCCGTTATCAAAATGAAGGAGATTTTTCCTCTTGTTCATATAGAACAACTGTAGATAGTATATGGATATCTGGAATCTTGATCATGTAATTGCATGGACTTATATATATGAAAAATAGCCCTTAATATGTCCAAAATCCAAAAATTTCTCTTCTAAGCAGCGGCAGACTGACAACTCATGGGGCCCCCGGGCAATTGGGGATCATGGGGCTTCTGTGTCCTTGCCCACACTCAAAACACACCCAAAAAAGCCTATAAAAGGTACTAGGGGCATTTTATGGGGCCCCCTACTGACCCCGGGCCCTCTGGCCCCCGGGCCCTCTTTCATGTCAGCATATAGTTAATGATGATGACGAGATATAATGAAGGTAATATCATTTTAGATTCAACAAGATTTTCCTCAATATATAGTAATTAACTTATGATCTCTGAAATAGATTCATCTTTATATCATATTTATGAATATGGTGATTCTTCTTATGCATATCATTCATTACTCATATTGACTCCCTAGGATTTTTTCTACTTTCTACTTCTATATCCAGTACTGATGACCACACATATGAAGTGAAAAAATGTATCCTCTTAAAGTTATGTCATTATTGGAAATCAGCAAGGAATCAAAATTGTGAAGATAGAATCATTCAGAATACAATGAAAGTGGACTCTCCATACATTACTACCACCTCCCCTATATGAAGAATTCTTCTTGTCGATATATTGGTTTCCCAGCCATGCACTTAATCACCATGATGCAGCTAAGTGTATACGCAGGAAGTTTTTTTGTTTTTTATTTTTAACTCACTGCTTTTACTTTTTTGGTTGACTGTGTATTCACCATGTCATATGCCCACCCTTTCAGAAGATGTTAGTGATCAAAATAAAGAAATTGTTTGCATCTACTATTGATGTTTATTGATTACTCTTCATTGGATTCAAAATACCGTTCTTTTTTGCAGTTTGCTCTAGTCAGCTGCTAACTTCTTCCAATATGAATCATTAACCACTATTCTTTGAATACAATCGTTTAGCCAGCTTTCCACCCATTTACATACGCATTTTTCCAAGCCCGTAGACTTTACCTTACACATTATCCATGTGTGGGGAACTGTTTGAAACGCTTTAGCAAAATCCAAGTATACCACAGCCACCCCTCTGTCCAAGGTTTTGCTCACCTCCTAATAAAAAGAAATCAGATTTGTTTGAGAACTTCTGTCTTTCATGAATCCATGCTGTCTGTTGCTTAAAATATTTAAGGATTAAAATCTGAATTGTGCCTTTTCTATTTAAAATGTGACCTATAGTACAAAAGCTTAAATATTGTGCATGGACTCCCTGTGATATATTGGTGTTCTTTTTCTGTGAAATAAAAAAATTAGATTTGTGGATTAAAAATCTGACTGTTGCCTCTCCTGTTCAAAAAATGTTTGAACAGGAGCCCTCAAAAGTGTTTAAATGCTTTCTATGAGTTCAGTAAAATATTTCTTACTTTTTCTGTGAAATTTGTAGACTTAAATGTGAATGTTTGACCCAAAACCTAAATACGGTGTACCATTTTTGAAACTGTGGTCTACACATCATAGCCATAATCATAATGTTATATTACTGTTTATGGAGTCTGTACAATGTTTCCTAATTTTTAAAGAGAAAAATCTACCTGTGTATTGTTTTTTTGTTTGTTTCCGCAAAAGCTGTATTAGATATTTAAGTTTGCCATTGTGATTTACACCAGATTATTTAAATGCAGTCTATACATTATTCCTTTGTTTTTTTAGGTGCATTAGGTGTGATTTTGAAAATGCAGCCCACAAGAGGTTATTGAAATACTGTCTATTTGGTCTGTAAAATATTTCTTACTTTTTTCCATAACATATTGTATATACAATTAAACTGGAGTTTTGGGATAACAATCTGCATGCCATGCTGTATGTCTCTTTTAACATGCAGTCTACTGCCTCTGAAATTGTGGCCTTATAAAAAGAATGACATATTGTGCATGGAGCATGAACAATATTTCTGGCTTCAACAAAAAATTCCTACAAGCCCCTACTTCGCGCTACTGGACACTAAATGCACCAAAAACTGTTACATTATATATATATATATATATATATATATATATATATATATATGAAAAATTTTAAAAAAATAAAAACTTGAAATGAAATAAAAGTGTATACTATTCACTGCTGCCACTATATAACCCATACATGTATTCAATAAATAAAAGGAATGCAGCGCTCTTATAAAAAAGTAATGATAAACACAGTCCGGTGAAAACAGTGCTCCTTGATTCCCAGTGCAAATGATAGAAATTCACACTAACCAGAAAGCGCATGGGTAATACGCATGTGTATATATATATCCTGAAGATCCCCCTCTCCTCTCAGGTCTGGTCAGGGAAATAGCTGGGAAGGATGGAGATCCTACGCCCTCATATGGTGAGAAAGTGGTCCAGCAGGTCAGAGCAGTATCAATCTGGATAGGCCTCCAAAGGAGCTGACACAGGGATCACTAGGGCCGGGAGTAGAGCTCATACACCGACACCGACATGTATTCAATAGTGCAACCAATTATAATAACTTATAATATGCTTTTAAGTATTGTTTGCCTTTAATATCAGGTTCACATACAAGATTTATATCACAGTGGTGATCTTTGAGGACTTTTTTATTCTCTGTATTATCTTTTGTGTTATTTTGTGGGTATATCATAGTGCTACTAGTCACTATTATAATACGTTGCACTATTGAATATTTCTGGCTTATGTTACAGACAAAATACACAAAGTATTAAAATATTTACATAGTAGTTTTCAGCAAATCTGTACAATATTTCTGCTAGTTGTCTCTGAAATAATACCCTCTACATTTCAGTTCTTAATTAGTTCCTTCATTGGCTATAGGCAAATGAAGGTTTGGTGGGCATCATATGATGTCCTTCCTGGAATACACCTCATTCATGCCCCACGGGCCACACTGTGGCACAATGTGTGACCCACTTTGTCCACTAGACACAACAGAAAATTACCAATCAGTGTACCAGCCGCTGACGATGTCATGTGATCACTGTGACCAATCACAGCAGATAACATGACAATTGTACGTAATGGATGATGTTTATTCATGCTATCCATTGTGTACTATTGTCTTGATCTCTGTGAATGGTCACAGTGATCACATGGTATGGACAGGGATGATCACAGCCCATCTGTACCATGTTATTAGCTGTGGCCAGTCACAGCTAGCTACAATAGTAAACACTGAATGAATCAATTTAATTCAATAAAAATGGTTACTTATAACAGAGAAATTCACTGGTATAAGCAATCATAGTGTGTAAGAAAAAAAATCCTGATCACTTTCTCAGAATAGTAGTGTTACTATGGTAACTCTGAATTGCTCTGGTCACAGTATGTAAAGAAAAATCATTAAAAAAAGTAAAAAAAATTTTTTTTGCATACTGTCACCAGTTTCCCTGATCACCACCACACTAGTTGTATGATAATGCTGTACTGTACTGGTGAAAGTAAGTAAAGACTTCCGGTTCCGGCGCTGATGCTGTGAGGAGGTGAGACCCGCGGCTCCCGGGTTCCCCGCATATAAAGCCGGCATTCTGCGCAGGGGACTCCTGTCAGCTGCTTCAGGAGCTCCCCACTGGCCCCCCCGCACGATCCTCGGTCCCTTCGGCATGGAGCAATTCCTCCTGCCGAATCCACAGGGCTCAGGTCCCACCACGAGGGGAGAGGGATGCGGCTCTCCCCCTCCTGCAGCCAAGATGGCCGCCGCCCATAATATCTCAATGGACACAGGCACAGAGGCTGTTACACACGCTGGTGCAGATGTACACACCCTCCCTGCACACAGTGATAATACTATACCAGCCCTGACCTCTACTCCTGGCACCTGTAGTTCCACAGAAATATATGACCAGATTGCACAAGCAGTTGCTGCCATTCTACTGCCCACAATCACACAAGCCGTGGATCATGCAGTAGCCACAGGCATTGAACAGATCAGAAAAGACATAGGTGATCATAGTAAACGTTTAACTGAAGTGGAACAGCGTCTGTCAGATTTGGAGGACGATGTTCACTCGCTGCGCTCAGGTGCACTTCAAACCAATCGTACGCACCAATCCATCCTAGACAAGCTGGATGATTTAGAAAATCGCTCACGCAGAAATAATCTGCGCATAGTGGGCCTCCCAGAATCATTTTCAACCGGGGTGCTTCCAGAATTATGCTCCACACGTATACCCTCAGCTCTAGGTCTAACCACTTTGTGTCAGGTCGAGAGAGCTCATCGCCTGGGGCCGCCTTCGAATGACCGCCGTACACCGCGATCGGTGATAGTCAAGTATCTCAACTACGCTGATCGAGTGGCTATTCTTAATTCTTTCCGCAATTCTCGATCCCTACAAGTAGACGGTCACAAATTACTCCTATTTGCCGATTACTCACAAGAAGTATCCCGCAAACGTAAGGCCTTTCAGGAAATATGTGCCACGCTCCACCAAAGGGGCTACAAATTCACCCTGGCTTATCCGGCTACTCTCCGCTTTACTACACCTTCGGGTGATACAAAGTCTTTCATCCACCCTGAAGAAGCCGCTCAATATCTACAAGATTCTTTGATGGCTACGGATGGTGTGCCGTCTCTTCACCCTCGCAACTCGGGCCCTAGAGATCAGCGAAGCCCTCGCAAAGATCCACCGAAACGCCCACGTACTAACTTTGCTCCCTCTAAATCTCGCCAATCCTGAGCTGGCGCACTCTCTCAGGCGCTATACGGTTTACCCCACGAATTGGACCACCTGCCTTGTTTAACTGAATTTAAGTTTCTTGTGCCTTTAGCTATCATCTTCAGTCCACAGATAGCTATACCAGTTGTTAGAAAGCAATAATTTAGTTGGTCCTGTGGTACTTTCCTCTCATTTTGCTTGATAGCATATACATATACTGACTGTGTCATCCCTTCTCTGTGCCTTGCCTCGACCACAGTTCCGCTCTGGTCATTCGATTTGTTGAGCCTCTTCTCCCTTTGGCGATGCCATTTAGGCAAGGGGGTCATGCTCCCCTGCCCTCTCAACAACTCCAATGAGTCACTGCTGCAGATCACTACTCTGCTATTTCCCGGACACGTTGGTCGCAGTACAGGGACAGCATGCATATTTATGTGAAGTCCAATACACTGTTATGGTTTTTTGTTTGTTTTGCTCTTCTGATAGGCCCCAGTTGGGCCACCATGTTCCACTCTCTCTCTCCCTTCTTCTGCTCTCCTTCCTTACATTTTTCTGGAGAATCACCCCTTCCTTGGGAGTCGACCATACTTCTTCAGAGATTGGGCGGTAATGGGCGGATAGCTGGCTCCACCCTACAAAACTGTAAGTCCACTACCTTTGTATTCACCTCATATCATGTGACCTAATGATTCGTATTTATTCTTGGAATGTCAAGGGCTTAAGATCACCTCATAAACGAATGGCTATTCTCCGCCATCTCCGCCGACTTAGAGCAGATGTAGCACTACTCCAAGAAACACATTTAGGCCAATCTGACTTTGTTCGTATGAAGAAACTTTGGGTAGGACACGTTATAGGTTCTCCCTCACTCAATAATAAAGCAGGTGTGCTCATTCTGATTCACAAAAAGCTCGCACCTGACATAATCTCGGTAAACACTGATGAGGCAGGCAGATTCCTAGCGATACACCTCAAAGTAGGCTCTCAATCATTGGTCCTCACCAATATTTATGCTCCAAACTCACCGTCAAAACAGTTTTTTCAGGACCTGTCCTCAAAGCTGTCCGCCTACATACATCTACCTTTAGTAGTCGGAGGGGACTTCAACTCACTTATGAATGCCTATGAAGATAAGTCAAAATCACTAGAACACAATCACCGCCCACTTGCGGAGTCCCAATCAACACTCACACTACTGTCTACATTTGCGGAAGCAATGCAACTAACAGACATTTGGCGTTTAGCCCACCCAGATGGGAAGGAATTCACCTTCTTTTCTCCGGTACACCATTCGCTTTCCAGAATAGACTATTTTTTTTGCAATTCTATTGCTTTGCAATACGCATCTTCCTCAGATATACATGACATAGTTATTTCGGATCATTCTCCCATATCCATAACCCTCAACTATCTTAACAACACACAATCTCACAAAACGTGGCGCTTTCCTTCTTTCTTAGCAAATAACCAGGAGGTGTTACGTCAACTCCAAGATACTTGGGCAGACTTCCAGATCACCAATGCAGCTCACTTATCCAATCCTAACCTATTTTGGGAAACAGGAAAGGCGGTTTTACGTGGTAAAATCATTGCCTTTACATCTGCATATAAGAAAAAGGTCGCTCTAAAATACACAGAAGCTAGTAACCGACTCCGACAGACGCAAAAAAATTTGGCTGACTCCAACACACATGAACACAGGAAAGCTTGGCTAGAGGCAAAACACCAATTCGAAACATGGGCAACAGCACAAGAATCCATGCACCAATCACAGCTTGACTTACAGTATCATAAATTTGGCAACAAGCCGGGCAGACTCCTGGCTCGCTTGTGCCGTAAACCGTTTACTCCTACACAATTTACCTCCCTCAAAGACTCTCAGGGTATATTGAAACACTCCCCTGAAGAAATTGTTTCCATATTGGAAAGTTTCTACACTAAACTATATGGCCCCGACCCTATTGACCAATCAAAGGCTTTGTCTTTTCTAGACGGCATTGCTCTTCCTCAAATCGATCTCGTAGCACTCCAATCTCTTAATGCTCCTATATCTCAATCGGATATTCAATCCGCTATAAAAACTCTAGCTAATGGTAAAGCCCCTGGCCCAGACGGATACACTTCTGAGTTCTATAAACTCATGGCTACAACCCTTTCTCCTACCCTGCAATCAGTTTACTGCTCTATTCAAGAAGGGGGTGCCTATCTTCCGTCTGCCTTTCAGGCACATATAAAATTGATAGCAAAGAAAGACAAAGATCCGTCTGACCCAGGTTCCTATAGGCCGATCTCCCTTCTAAATTTAGATGCCAAAATTCTATTGAAAATTATCGCAAATCGTTTAGCTATTGTTTTACCTTCCATCATTCATCCCTCTCAAGCGGGCTTCATACAAGGACGCTCTGCTGCCTCAAACATCCGCAAAGTACTAGCAGTGTTAAATCATGCTAAAATCAATCCTCACCTAGATCTAGCGATAATCTCTCTTGATGCTGAAAAGGCCTTCGATAATGTTAACTTTCAGTGGCTGCAGATGGTTTTACATAGATTTGGCTTCTCAGGCCCTTTCACTCATGTAGTCCAAGCTATGTACTCAGCTCCTACAGCACAGGTGGTTGCTGCAGGACACACATCTACCCCTATTAAACTGCATAAAGGAACAAGACAAGGGTGCCCCTTATCCCCCTTGCTCTTCAATTTGGCCCTAGAACCCTTAGCCCGCTTCCTTCTGTTCCACTCACAGCTGCACGGAGTCCAAATAGCTCAACAAGATCTACGTTTAGCCTTGTTTGCCGATGACATTTTAATTTTCACTGCCAACCCAACTCACGACTTGCCTTATATACAGGATATTTTCACAGCCTTCAGGCACTGTTCGGGTCTTCGTATTAACTTCACGAAAAGCGAAGTCCTTCCCTTATTCCATGCACGCACTCCCTCATGGGCTCATAATTCTCATTTCAAAATTGCTCCTCATCATATTACATACTTAGGAATCAAAATTGAAAAACTTGCCTCTTCTCTCTACTCGCTCAATTTTTCACCAACAATTCAAAAAATTATAGGTGAACTAGAGGTATGGAAAGAGTTACCACTGTCACTTGTAGGGAGAGCCCACCTCTTCAAGATGGTGAGCTTCCCGAAATTGTTATACCCTCTTCAGACCATCCCTCTACTACTTAAGCATACGGACATTCTTAGACTAAACAAAGCGCTCTCTACATTTATTTGGAAAGGACATCGGTCACGCATTGCCCTGCATAAGCTATATCTGCCTAGATGTGAGGGGGGAATTGGTCTTCCAAATATCAGAGTATATAATCTCTCATGCATCTTACGGGTGTGTATAGATTGGCTGACCAAATCCTCCAACTATTCTAATCTGCAAATAGAATCTGCCATGGCCCATCCTTTCGATCTTGCAGCCCTTTTACATTCAAACCCTAACTCACTCCCTCCACACTTAAAATATAATCCACTCATCCGTGATACCCTTATCACATGGAGGGAGATCAGACGTAAATCCCCATGGGTTTCCCGTTTCCTCCCCATACATCATAATCCTGCTTTTTCTGTCCCTCAACAACACGCAGCTTATGATCTATGGTTGGAAAGGGACCTCAAACTAGTTAGCCAATTATATAATACGGCCTCTGGCTTTCCTTTATCTTTTTCTCAGATTTCAACTTCTTTCAATCTACCGCCTCATCATTTTCTGTATGTTTTGCAAGTTTGTAATTATGTGAACAAGATAACATTGGTTAAATCTAGTCGCTTCCTTTCTTCGTTCATAGATATCTTAGTTAGAAATCGGAAATACAAGATATCCCATATTTATGGACCATTAAACCTACACTATGTACACCCTCTAGAGGCCTCCACTCCTACTTCTCCTTGGATCAGAGACTTTGACAATACACTCTCAATGGATCAAATCCTCACTGGTTTCAACAATACCTGTGCCTTCAACTCCAATGAGTTCTGGCGGGAGCAACAATTAAAGTTAATGCACCATGCCTATATGCCATGCCTATATGTCCGTGGGAATCCCTCGGTCTCTACTTGCCCTTTGTGTGGGCACTATAAACCTTCGCTAAAACACAGATTTTGGGATTGCCAACTAATATCTACTTTTTGGTCCCAACTACTCAGCTATATCGCCTTCATCACTTCTCTACAACTACCAAGGGACCCTTTACCTCTTCTCTTCGGCAACTTGGAATCAGTCTCCACAGGGGCTCATCCACTTCAGCTTGCCATTCTCCGAGCCACAAAACCGTGCCTGTCCTCTTGCCTGATGGTCGCGAGGAGAGCCATATTGAAAAAGTGGGTCTCCAACAGTCCTCCTAATATCTCGGATGTCAAGTCAGCTCTTAATGCACTTCTTCGTCTGGACCAGCTTAACTTCCTCACCTCATCCCTCCAGCACAGTGAGGATCAATATAATCGAAAATGGAGACTCTATGTTCAAAAATCCTTTCCAACCACAGAGCTTCAGTTTTTTCTTCATGGCTCTTCTGTGATGCCCCAATCTGGAAACATGATCCAGTAAACCCAGACTTATTGTTTTGATTTATGAGGATTTAAGGTGTGCATGACTATATCTAAAACATTTACAATACTCGTTTGTTGCTGCTCTCACACCGCTTCTAGCCAACCTAGGCAACCAAGCCACATTTCCTTTCATCTATTTCCTTTACCATTTTCTTTATACTTCATCTTCATGGCACATTCTTTTATAACTTCTCCCCCCACCCTTAATCAGCGAGGACTCACAACACGTATATCACTTTTTGTTACAGGGAGTCGCCTCTAGCTCTATTTTTCTCTCAAACCACAGCGCTTGGCTCATTACCAAATATTCTTAACGACTTCTTGGGAGGGGATCCTCTGGCCCGTTCCAACATCATTTTCCCACCTCTTTCTTTTTTTTTCTTTTTCTCCATCTTTTTCTCCATCTTTTCTCCATACTAGCTTCCTCCTCAACTTTTTTCTTTTTTCTCCTTCTGAATAGATCTACCTATCTCCCTGATCCTTCTTCTTTGATTATATCCTCTACATACGCTTCTTTCCTACTTCAACATTCATGTCTTACGCATGACAACTGACATACTCTAAGCACCCCAGTTCTCATTCAAAGTTCAGTGGTATGTCCTGACCTTCTTATCTTTGGATATATATCATAGCTTACCATTACACATTCCCTACACTCTATACTGACTTACAATGCCTCCCATCTTTTGTCTCATTTGCCTTCAGAGTTTCTGTTCAGAGGTTCTAACTGCTGACATATCGTGAATCTTTCTGATCAGTTTTCTATGCAAAATTTTGTATTGCTCATATTGGTCAATCTATCAGTACTGTTAAAAAAAAAAAAAAAAAAAAAAGGTTACTTTGTTGCCAAGAAGCATCTTTGGAGTGTTTCATCCGCTGAGTTTATGTAAATTGAAAAATTCAAATAAAGCTTTGTTTAAAAAAAAGTAAGCAAAAAAAAATTGTGAATAAAACTAATTTTTTAAATTTCTTCATTTTCCAAAAAATTGTGACAAAAAAAATTACAACTTCAAAAAACTCACAATGCCTTTTACTAAATATCTTGGAATGTCTACTTTCCAAAAAGTGGTCATTTGAGGGATATTTGTACTGTCCTGGCATTTTTGGGCCACAAGAAATGAGATTCATTGGCACATCATGATTGATCGATTTTCAGATATCTAAATATCATAGTTTGTGGACTCTATAACTTTCCTACAAACTTAATAATAAACACTGATTCGGATTATTTTCACCAAATAAATGCAGCAGAATACATGTGGCCTAAATTTAAAGAAAGAGAGAAGCTAAGAAAGATTATTTATTCACAAAACTTTATAACAGAAATGAAGAAATACATGCTTTGTATTTTTTTTCAAAAATGTTGGTCTTTTTTTTTTATTTAGCCAAAAAAAAAACCCAGTGGTGATTAAGTACCACCAAACGAAAGCTCTATTTGTGTAAAAAAGGGGATACAAATTTAATATGGGCATAGTGTTGCAAAGTGTGACAGTTCTGAAAGCTGAAATTTGGCCTGTGCAGGAAGGGGCTGAAAGTGCCTGGCATTAAAGTGGTTAATAAAACTTGCCTCATCTCTCACTCTTTCTTTCTCTCTCTCTCTTCAATTGCAGCCTAGTAAATCAGCAAGCTTGTACAATATTTCTGACTGCTATCTCTGAAATAATACACTCTAAATTGTATTTAATGATAAAAACTGCCTTGTCTCTCACACTTACCGTATTTTTCGCCGTATAAGACGCACTTTTTCTTCCCCAAAACTGGGGGGGAAATGTCAGTGCGTCTTATAAGGCGAATATGGAGCGGCCGGTCCGGTATTTCCACCGCGGCCGTGTCAGAATACCAGGCCGGCCACTCAGCTCTGCAGCGGGACCTTACCTGTTCCTCTATCCAGCGGCGTGCTGTCTTCCCGGCTTCTGTAGTGTGGGCACTGGGCATGAGAGCCGGGTGCTCAGTGCGCATGCGCGAGAAGCGGTGCGCTTTGTGAATGGTAAGGCGGTACCTGGGACACATGACAGATCCCAGAAGCCGCCGGACCAATCACAAAGCGCAAGTGCTTCTCGCTCATGCGCACTGGGCACCCGGCTGTCATGCCGAGCGCCATTACAGAAGCCAGGAAGACAGCGCGCGGCTGGATCGAGGAACAGGTAAGATCAAAAAAAAACTCTGCGGAAGTAAGAGCGGGTACCTGTCAAATTCAGGTACCCGCTCCCCACTTCCCCAAAGGTCAGCAGTCATCTGTACTGTCCGCAGTCTCTGGTCATCCCTGTGCTGTCCGCAGTCTCTGGTCATTCCTGTGCTGTCCGCAGTCTCTGGTCATCCTTGTGCTGTCCGCAGTCTCTGGTCATTCCTGTGCTGTCCGCAGTCTCTGGTCATCCCTGTGCTGTCCGCAGTCTCTGGTCATCCCTGTGCTGTCCGCAGTCTCTGGTCATCTCCTGTACTGTGTCTGCAGTCCATTAGTTCAGAATTTTTTTTTCCTGTTTTCTGCCTCTAAAACCTAGGTGCGTCTTATGGTCAGGTGCGTCTTATATGGCGAAAAATACGGTACATTACGAAAAAGAAGATCAAAAACCATACTATTAACCTGTTACCATCAGCATAACACACATGTGCAATGGCAAAATAGTGAGCTTTAAGACCCCCATGCCAGACATATTGGTCCCTGGGAAGCTGATGTTTCTGTGCTGAAAGAATGCTCAATGTGCACTCCCAGCACAAAGACTGAGCTGTCAAAGAGAACACTTGGTTCCCACTAATGATTGGCAGCTGGTAGGACTGGCACCTATCATGTGACCACTCTGACAGCTAATAAACATAATATGATTGCAGACACTGGAGCAGGTGGAAAGGGATTAAAACAGATTTGCCACTGTTTGGCAAATAGTACAATGTTGTGGGCTTTAGCGTTATTTTTTTGGGGAAGAATAAACCTTCCTATATTTTTTAGATTCCTTGTGCTTCTATTCTCGCTGCTTGATTCTTTTAGTATGTTGTTATTAGGTTTCACAACTAAAACTACCTAAAAAAAGGTATTTTTAAGTTGGAATGAATCCATTTGGGGTGTTGCAGCTGTATTAAATTGAATCTAAATGCAAAATCTAAAAATAAATCAATTACATAAGCAAAATAATTCTAGAATACAGTGTTGCCCGTGAGAATCATACTGTTCTGTAATACCACATACATCTTAAAAGATATATTGAAAAGGAAGTGTTTTTTTCTGTGTCACCCCTGAAGTTTACATTGGTACATGTCTCCCATGGCAGTGCCCATCTCCCTATACTCTTTGTTTGAAAATCCCTTGCCTTTAAACTGGCCAGAGTTGTTTTTCAAGATTCATCCCCAATTTACTTCAGTGGGGTTCAAAAATATTAATTTCTATTCACATGGAGAACCGAAGCATCCATACTTCAGTTCTGGCAGAAGCCACTTATTTACTAAATTCATTAAATAAATCAAAGGAAAACAATATCCATTAGAGAACATATTGGGAGATTTTTTTACAGAAGAATTTGTATTGTTAAATGAGCTTTATGTCAAGAATAAAACTGCCAAGAGTCTGTTTCCTTTTACAAAGAGGTTTTCTCATTGATATGCATTCATAACCGCAACAATTCTTAGTACATATATTAATCAATGTCAGTTACTCTTGAAAAAATCCATCAGTGTATATCATGAATCATCATGATCACACATTTATTCAAATAGCCCTAGGCTAATAAACAAAAGAAATTAAAACAAAATTGTGCAGAATGTCAAGCAGATCAATGCTAACTTATTTGTGTATACACAAAACATTATTCCTATGTTCTCCAGGCTATTACAGATTTATTGTTTCAGTGCGATGTTGTAGCAATTAAGAATCAATTGTTCAAGGTACAAAAAAATGTAAATTTCTGTCACATGATTAAATATCCATGGAATGATTATTATGAGGAAACTGATTACTGCTTTGTAATATGTACTGCTTCTACAATCACCTGGGTGTTTAACATTTATATTTTTCTTATTTGTGGTAAAAAAAAGTGACTCTTTGAGTTTAAACTATAACCATCATGACAGAAATTTGAAGCCTATTTTTGCTGACCCCTTTCTGAAAGTGTTAGTTACCTGCCTGTTACTCTGACACACTGACTTTAAGGCTTTCTGAGTTTTCTGAGGCACTGACCCAGAAAATGTAATTCCGACTCCTGGTAAAGTTTCTTCTTTTAATAAATTGGCCTTGTTAAAATAAACAATTGAGCTATTGCTGTAATAGTCATGCACTCTCTGGAACTGTTCCCTGCAGTATGCTTTTTTCACTTAAAATTGAATTGCTCAACAGGAATCTTCCTGCTAACAACTATTAAAAGGTTGTGTCTTGACCAACAACCCCTAAAACATAAATTGTCTATGGCCTAAAATATTTTATTTGTAGCACCTTCCCAGTGTAGAATAGGCTTCTATGTAAATTCCGTTTGGCTCCCCTGTAATCAGAAGAGCAGAGGTTGATTATTTAGGGCTGCTCATTGTTTCACAGGCTGCTGCTCTGTTATTTTCCCTTGTCTTCTAGAGGATTCTAGAATCATAGTGAGAGGAAGGACTGGGCATGCAGCCTGGATATTTATGGGACCCTAGCCAATCCCTGGATAGGTGTGCCTAGCAGGTGGTGAGAGAGCCCATAAATAGTCTATAGCCTGGGCAGTAGAAAGCAGTGTTCCTGGGTCCAGTCCTGCAGGAGGAGACCCTTGTGCAGTGGCTCTACCCCTGGTGCAGGATCCTAAAGGAAGTTTTCTGGAAGACACTGATCTAGGCTTAGCTGGTGGGCCTATTGCAAATCCACATCTGGGGATCAAGTCGGGTCTGGAGAAGCTCACTGGGGAGAGCCAGGCCTAAGTTGGTGGGAAAAAGTCCAGCTGTCCTATGGTGGTGTGAGACCACATCTCCCTCACTAGGAAGAGCCTAGTGGATATCGGCAAGTGGCAAATGATGATCCTGTGGTTATGTTAGTAGGTGCCCAGAGTGCTGAAGAAAACTGTGTGTAGCTTTTAACTCTGGATGGAGTACAGGTCACTAACAGCATAGAGATTCTGCAGGACGGAGTGCACATGCGCGGCCGGCGGGAAAGACATGTCCCGCTGAGGCTCTGTCTCCCCGTCGGGTGACAGTGCCCTGAAGCAGCGGGTGTCAGGATCCAGGTGTTCTGCGGCATCGCGTCGGGCGGCGCATGCGCAGAACACCAACTCTCTCTACCCGGCGGGCGGTAGGACCTGGCCGCGCATGGCAGCGGCGGGGTTCGCGCATGCGCACTCGGGATCACGGACGCGCGCCTGGCACCAATGACAGCGGGAGGTGGGCTATTTAAACGTAGGAACAGGTATGTTAGTTGCCGTTTGATCTTGTATCCTGTGTCCTGTATCCTGTTCCTGTGTTGCTGTATACAGTTGCAAGAAAAAGTATGTGAACCCTTTGGGATTACGTGGAGTTTTGCATGAATTGGGCATAAAATGTGCTCTGAACGTCATCTAAGTCACAACAATAGAAGAACACAGTCTGCCCAACATAATACTACACAAACATTAGATGTTGCCATGGTTTAATTGCACATAACATGTAAAAATTCACAGTGCAGGGAGGAAAAAGTATGTGAACCTTTGGACTTAATAACTGGTTGACCCTCCTTTGGCAGCAATAACCTCAACCAAACGTTTCCTGTAGTTGCAGATCAGACCTGCACAACGATCTGGAGTAATTTTGGACCACTCCTCTTCACAAAACTGTTTCAGTGTAGCAATATTCTTGGGATGTCTGGTGTGAATCGCTCTCTTAAGGTCATGCCACAGCATTTCAATCGGGTTGAGGTCAGGACTCTGACTGGGCCACTCCAGAAGGCGTATTCTGTGCTGTTGCAGCCATTGTTTTGTTGAATTACTTGTATGCTTTGGGTCATTGTCCTGTTGCATCACCCATCCTCTGCGGAGCTTCAGTTGGCGGACAGATGGTCATACGTTTTCCTGCAAAATGTCTTGATAAACTCTGGAATTAATTTTCCCATCAATGACAACAATCCGTCCAGGCCCTGAGGCAGCAAAGCAGCCCCAAACCATGATGCTCCCTCCGCCATGTTTTACAGTGGGGATGAGGTTTTGATGTTCGTGTGCTGTGCCTTTTTTTCTCCACACATAGTGTTGTGTGTTCTTCCCAAACAACTCAATCTTGGTTTCATCTGTCCACAGTATATTTTGCCAGTAGTGCTGTGGAACATCCAGGTGCTCTTTTGCAAACTTCAAACGTGCTGCAATATTCTTTTTGGACAGCAATGGCTTCCTCCGTGGTGTCCTCCCATGTACTCCATTCTTGTTTAATGTTTTCCTTATTGTAGATGTGTCAACAAAAATGTTAGCATGTGCCAGAGATTTCTGTAGGTCTTTAGCTGACACTCTGGGATTCTTCTTTACCTCATGCAGCATTCTGCGCTGTGCTCTTGCAGTCATTTTTACAGGACGACCCCTCCTAGGGAGAGTAGTAACAGTGCTAAACTTTCTCCATTTGTAGACAGTCTGTCTTACCGTGGACACATGAACATCAAGGCTTTTGGAAATACTTTTGTAACCCTTTCCAGCTTCATGCAAGTCAACAATTCTTGATCGCAGGTCTTCTGAGAGCTCTTTTCTGCGAGGCATGGTTCACATCAGACAGTGCTTCTTGAAACCAGTAAACCCAAAACAGGTGTGTGTTTTTTAAGGGCAGGACAGCTGTCAGCAACACATCCAATATCATCACACTGATTGGAGTCAAGGTTGGCTCACTCCTGGCTCCAATTAGCTCTGGGAGAAGTCATTAAGCTAGGGCCTCACATACTTTTTCCTCCCTGCACTGTGAATGTTTACATGTTATGTGCAATTAAACCATGGCAACATCTAATGTTTGTGCAGTATTATGTTGGGCAGACTGTGTTCTTCTATTGTTGTGACTTAGATGACGTTCAGAGCACATTTTATGCCCAATTCATGCAAAACTCCACGTAATCCCAAGGGGTTCACATACTTTTTCTTGCAACTGTACTCCGTTGCCGACCTCTGCTTGTTCCTGATCCTGCTCTTCTCCTGTTTAATCCCTGGCTTGCCTGACTACTCTTCTGTCTGATCCCTGGTACTGTATTTGCCCGCATCCTGCTGAACCTGGCTTGTGACCTGACCATTCTTAGCTCGCTCCTCTGTACCTCGCTGCCCGCATAATACCGACCCGGCCTGTCTGACCACGCATACCGTACCCGACCATCCATCCATCCGGTTTGGATCAGACCAGTGTATCTGTCTGCCTCTTCCAAAGTAGATTCCGTTCCTGCACTCCCCTGTCAGTATTCTCTACCACCGCAGGACGCACTCGGGGGTCGCGACCTGGTTTCAGTCTGCACCAAGTCCATCCCCACCATCAGGGGCCCTGGTGAACAGCAGGCTGGGACTTAGACCCCGCGCCCTGAGAGCGTCCGTGCGGTGGGCTGCTAGAGACTCTGCCAGGCGGCTTAACAGCGGGTCCCGGCCCGCAATATACCAGGAGGGGACCCGGTCCCCGTGGTGATCCTCCCAGGGTCCGATCCGCCCTGGTCAGCGGCGGATCCTCTGCGGTGAGTCGGAGAAATCCGACAGAAGACTCCGTACCTGCAGAGAGCCGCCAATAGGCCCGCCCACCGCTACCCTCGTTACATAGAGCCAGGGAAGAGAAGAGAGAGAGCAGGGGGGCTGAGATTGGAATAACAGCCCCCCCTCCAGTAAAAGCAGCACTATGGTTAAAGGGGCACCCCGGCACCAAGTCCCCCCATCCACCAAAACCATTAAGGAGGCCCTGGCAAAGGCCTCCACAAAGATGGTCACCGCCCCAGCATGTGGAAGCAAGCAGGCAGCAGGGGCATATGCAGCCCTGCAGGATCCGCAGCCCAGCCATCCCTGCACGTCTGAGGGTGAGTCTGACCCTGAACCAGATGTCCCTACACAAGCCCTGACGCCTGACCTTACACCCCCAGACCTGTTGTCACGCTTTGAAAAAATGCTACACAAAGCTTTGAAGCAAACCTCAGACCGCATCACTGCCACACTATCTAGGGAAATCCGTGAACTAGGACAGAGCACTGCGGACCTAGAACAGAGGGTGGATGGTCTTGACGCCTCACTTCAGACACATACAGATGACCTTGATCTCCTGCGTGACGAAAACGCAACTTTATTGACACGACTAGAGGACTTTGAAAACCGAGCACGGCGCTCAAATCTACGTGTCCAGGGCCTTCCGGAAACGATCGTTGATGTACAATCGACAATAACAGCTCTGTTCCAAGAGCTTTCTCCAGCTATCCCAATCGATAGATTGGAATTGGATAGAGTTCACAGGGCGTTAGCACCACGACGCAATGACGGTCCGCCACGTGACATTATAGCCAAGCTTCACTTTTTCCGTACCAAGGAGCAACTTCTACAAGCTGCCCGTAACACAGAATCTCTACAGTTCCAAGATCATACCTACCAATTATTCCAGGATCTATGCCCCACAACCATCGCCAAGCGCAGGGCTATGAAACCTCACCTACAAGTACTTCAACAACACGCAATACAATATAGGTGGAGTTTCCCTTTTGCAGTGTGATTCCGACACCAGTCCCGGGATTACACCTGCAAGACTCCTGAGGACCTTATAGACACCCTGCAGACCCTGCAGCTACATCCCCCAGCGATGCCTTCAGAGAGCGCCAAGCGGAGGTCCACATCCAGCTCGCCACGGAAGTCCTTCCCCACGCGTGCAACTGAAGGTCAATCCAACTTCCACAAGAGAGGGCGTTTTTCATCTCCGGGCCTACCCTCACAAGACACCATGGACTGAATTATGTCCCATGTTTATCCTTCTTTTTTCCCCCCTTATTTTTATCGCACACACCACGCGATATACTCTTTTGGTTATCACTACGGTTAGCACCGTTATACTCTCTCTCCCTCTACACATTAAATCTTGGTTGCCCCACAACATGGGGACTGTTCTGCGCCATAATAGTTTACATCTGGGAGCCTAGGCTTTGACGGCATGCGATGCCATACCCCTACACCCATGAGGTTTCACTAGCACTACTAGTGCCGTCTGAGTTTGGGATTCCCTGATTTTATCGGATGTTTTTCTTTTTAATATACCTGTTTTTTCTGCCGGGACCTTGCCACCATTTGGTAATCACATTACTGTCATCCTTACGGTTCGCGTACCTGCACACTCCACCTTAGCCCCTGTGTTACTGGTTATTTAATAACACTTGGGCTACTATTGCTCCCTAGCCCACCCTGACTCAGGGTGTCCTTGGGAGCCCACCTTTTAGGCCTTAAATGGCCTCCTACACCATCTCTTTCCTGTTACCTCTCTCCTACCGTACCCCTCTTCCCTCCCTCCAACATGACTCCATGACCTTGCTTAATATACTCCGCAACAATCTTATCCTCCACAGTAATCGTCAGGCTCCACCCTGGGAGGTGGTGCCATGCTATCCAATCCACTATGTGCTTTCCCTATGGGCTCGTTAAATGTCCTTACCCTGAATGTTCAGGGCCTCAATATCCCGCAGAAACATAATAAGGCTTTCCGAACCTTTGCTACACTTAAAGCCCACGTAGTCTGTCTTCAGGAAACACACTTCACTTCCAACTCCACTCCTAAGTTTTTTGGTCCTCGATATCCCCAGGTCTACACAGCCTCTGCCACTGCCAAACGTAGGGGGGTACTGATTGCCTTCCATCGAACAACACCTTTCATGCCATGCACCGAAATCAAAGACCCAGAAGGTCGTTACCTCCTGTTAGTAGGGCAACTCCTTGACGTAGATGTCACCATTGCTGCATACTACGCCCCGAAACAAGACCCTTTACCATTCCTTTCACACATACTCTCGGTTATAGACCATCATAAACGCGGAACTTTAATTGTTAGCGGAGACTCTAACAATGTAATATATCCCTTTCTCGACAAATCTCCTCAACTATCTCCTATCCCTGCTTCTAAACAAACCTTCCAATCCATACTACAACTGTTAGGAATTCCCCCTTTCCTGGAATCCTTATATTCTTATTTCTATATTATCTCTGTGCTGCGCAGCCTCTGGGTGTGGCACGGGCTCGATCGCGATCGGGCAATCAACATAACCAACACTCAAGTAGGATACAGGAAGATTGCAAAGTTTATTACGTACATTACAGCTTATAAAGGCAAAAACCACAAACCCAAATTATCCAATAGTAAGACAAACTCAAATTATCCAATAGTAAAGCGTACCTTTAACTTCTACCCAGATACTAGACAAGGTGCACCTTTTACTTAAACTGTTAAAATGTTAACCTCAGTCAGTACATCCTGCCATTTTTGGCTGTGTTCCCAGATCTCTTATCTGAACATCTATCTATGTTTTGTACGATGTTTTGCAGACACCTGCAGTCTAAGCGTCCACCCTGTAACTTTGTGTTACTTTGTGGTTGTACTTGTGACATACATATACCATTTAAAATTTTCCATATAAGCTCGAAAATAATGCTGGCATGTCTTATAACATTTACTTAAGACATAATAATTTTCATCTATTTAAAGCATCACTCTAACTCTTGTCACAATGCAAGCATAATGAATACAGAAATGGTATACCTGAATCAATAGCCCTAGCTCATATTTCCCCACAACCCCCTCTTTGATCATATTGAACCTTTGTTCAACATGATCACTCAGAATACCACACCTCCTCTCTGGATTGTCCAAACAAAGTAAGTCTGGAGCCGTCTGTTGGAGAGGTGGAGTCTGGGCTCTTGTGCTTAACTGCTAGCTTCATAGTCTTACCCACTCCCCATATAGCAACTTCTAAATAAATAAAAATTGCAAAAAGAAGTGCTAGTGTATAAAGTGCAATTAATTTTTTTATAAATCTTTGGAATACCCCAGTACCACTTCCGAATATTATGGCACCTTCCATTACTTGATTGGTTGTCAGAAGAAAGGGGGTCCTCTGTTATCTCGGAATCCCCTTTGTCCTGAGATTCATCTTCCTCCGGGTCTTGAGGCCTTTGGGATGTAAGCTGTCTATGTCTTATAGGATTCTTTCATTTGTCATCAGTAAGTCTCATTTTGAACTGAAAATGTGCACTAAGTGGATGAGGTTCATTCAGTGTCTTAATAGATCTTCTAGCATACTGATCATATGTATGTTAACAGTCTCGGTTATGTATAACCCAATGTCTGTGGGTCAGTGGGATGCAATGGGGTGGGGTATCCATTCATCCAACAGGGGAAAGTGTGCTGTTGTGTTGGGGGTATCAGCTTCAAGAGTTCTGGGGTGGGATGTCGGGGGGCATAGAAACTGTGTTCTCTGTGAACCTCTTGGGGAGTCCTTCATCTCCAGGTATTTCTTCAACCTCGATGCATGGATCCATTGTGGAGTCTGGTCAGTTAGAACTGCAGTTCTGGCGACTTTAAGGACTTCAAATGGGCCTTGAAAAATGGGTCCCGTCTTTTTCCTTGCAGCCAGTTGTTTGATCAGGACTTTGTCACCAGGCAGGAATGGATGAGTGGGATCTGTGGAAAGAGGAGGACAGGTGACAGACACCTTTTCTTGGTTTTCAGATAACACACTTACCAGATGTTTTACGTATTCCTCCTGTAAAGCAGAAAAGTTAGTTTCGTCACCTGGGGTTTGGCAGTCATTTGGTGGTCTACCTATCAGTATTTCATATGGGGAAAGTCCAGTCTTTTTATCAGGGGTGGTCCTAATTTGGTAAAGCACTGCGGGGAGATATAGCAACCAGTTCTTTAAAGTTCACCCTGTGGCTTTCTTTAGTCTGTCTGTTATTGTCCTGTTCATGCATTCTTGAAATCTTGCATAAATAATGTCATGTTGTGTGTGGGTGTGGATGACGCGGCTGCTTCCTTTGCTGCTCTGTCTGCTAAATTGTTACCTCTGGCTAACGGATCATGTACTACCCCAAATGCATATCTGCTGTCAGTGTAAATGTTCACTCTTCGGTCAGCAAAAAGTTGACAGGCGCGCGTTAGCGCGACTAACTCAGCTTGCTGGGCTGAATTAGCATGAAGCGGTTTGGCTTCAATGATTATGTCTGGTAGCATCACTACAGCATAACCCGTTTGGTAGGTATGATCATCTGGTCTGACACAGCTGTCATCAACAAAAACATCTATACTGCCCGATTGGGGTATGTCCTTTAGATCACCTCTGGGTGAAGTATTCTCACAGTCATGTAGAGGGGGTATAGTCACCATTTCTCCTCCCGTCTCACCCAAATTTAGCAGCATGTGTAGCAACCCAAGCACCGGAGCCGTTTCCGGACAAGTCTTAAACTGCAAGTTTCCACTCAGTCTCTGTGCTGTCATGTGCTGCGTTATCATATCGTGCAATAGCACTGCTATTGAATGTGTAGTGTATAACACAGTCGCTGATCCCTGTGTCAGTTCACTTGCATCCTTTACAGCCATTGCACAAGCAGCCATCGCTTGAAGGCAATGAGGCATGCCCAAAACCACACAAGGCAACTTCTTCGAAAGGTAAGCCACTGGTCTATTTTTCCCACCGTGTTCCTGTGTGAGTACGGCTGCAAATGCGTCCGCTGACACTACACCGTAAAGCTGAAACTCTTTCTCATAGTCCGGCAGTGCTAAGGCTGGGGCATTAGTCAGTGATCTGATCAGTCTACCAAAAGCTTCCTTCCTCTCCGGGGTCCACTCTATCTGTTGTGGGGCCTCTTGTTTTGTTGTATCCCTGAGAATCGAATCATTGTGGGAACAGTCAGGTATCCACTGCCTGCAATACACTATTGACCCAAGGAAGGACATCATTGCAGCCTTGGTTGTTGGCAGTGTGAGGGACATTAGGGCTTTTACCCTGGCTGGGGAGACAGACCTGTCTCCTCCTGAAATCAGGCAACCCAGGTATTCCACCTGTTCCTGTACCCATTGTATCTTCTTTCTTGAGGCCAAATGGCCCTTTCCGGCTAGGTAATCTAGCAAGTGTCTTGAGTCTACCTCACAGTCTTCGTGGCTGACCATTAGGTCGTCTGCGTATTGGAGTAAGGTGGATCCCCTCTTTGGCTCCCAACTGTCTAAAGATGCTTTCAATACCATTGAGAAAGCAGCGGGACTATCCGCATAGCCTTGAGGAAGACAAGACCAGGTCAACTGACCACCGTCCCATTGAAAAGAAAACATGTTCTGGGCATTTACTTCAACCGGAATGCTAAAGAAAGCATTGGAAAGGTCTATTACAGTGTAGAATCGCGAGCTGCTGGGAATAGCCCCAAAAATTGCCGTAATCCGCTACCAATGGAGGTAGGGGAATAATTGTTCCTTCCTGAGATCCTGGACTAGCCTCAATGAACCGTCTGCTTAATTAATAGGTGTGTTCCAGGGACTTATTGTCGGTCTGAGAACACCCATGTCAGATAAATTTGTATGGCTGGTCTTATACCCTCTATCTTTTCTTCAGACAGGGGATACTGTTTTTGAAAACAAGGGACCGCGTCTTGTTTTAAGTTTGGCTTGTAAGGGGTGCAATTAACAAAGCCTACTGCAGTTTTGTCCTCCGCCCAAATTGGGTGGGAGGTCAGGTCATTTGGTAGAAGCATGTAAAGTCCTATATGGTCCTTTCTCTTTGGATTAGTCAGTTCACACATCTTAGTCTTAGCTGTCAGTCTTCCTTGATTGTCAAATGTTATGCTGATCATGAGCTCAGACATTAATTCTCTACCCATCAACGCAACCGGGCACATGGGCAGGAATGCAAAGGTTAATTTGATGAGTATGTCATCTGGGGTTAGGACACAAGAATTTAAGATCCTTAATCCCACTGGTAAGGGTACCTGTACCTTTGTGTCCCCTACTGTAATCAGTGGAAGTGTTATGTTTGATATTCGGTCTTTCTTTGTTTTCTGTTCAACCACTACAAGTGTGTCTTCTGCTGCTATCTGTTCTACTGTTTCATCTGCCTTCCTTTGATCAGTCAAAATTTTCCTTTCTGCTAGATTCATCTAATGATTTCTGGCGCTTGGCTTCCCTTTCTTTATCTTCTGTTTGTTCCCTCTCCTTCTTCTCTCTCTACCTTTGATACTCTTCCTCATCCTCCTTTCTCTGTCCGTCTTTCTCTACTGCTGTCCCAATAACCACTGCAGTTGTCAGTGAACCCAGATCCGGATAAATAGTCAACGGATCATTTGTTTTAGGCTTCTCATGGTCTGTCTCCTTCTCCTCTGAGTATAATACGTAGGGCGGGGGTGCAGTCGGAGTAGGTGGGGGTGGTAGGTCAGGTATGAGGACACTATTGTCATAGGCTGGAGGTACTGTCTTTTTCACATATATGTGGGAAGTCGGAGGAAATCTAGTTCTATATTCCTTCAGTGCTTTTTCTTATTTTTAAAACATTTCATCATATAATGTTCATCCCAGACACCGGGGGGGGGGGGGTAATTATGTTTTGGATGTACCCCACAAATTTTCTTTACCTCCTCCCACTGTTGCTCTGAGCCAGGACCCGCCGGGGCCAAACAACTTATTTCAAGTTGGCTTGCTCTTTTCCTCACCAATTCCCAAAATGGGTCTACATAATATTCCCCACAGGTGCCTGCTATATACATGTAAGGACATGGTTTTGTCTGCTCACCTTCAGACTCATCCTTGCCCAACTTATTTCCCATATCTACTTATCAATTAGAAAACAATTCGATAAAAAATGAATACAATAGATCTGATCATCAATATACACATAGACAGTGAAATCAACATTCATTAACACGGGGTAATTATATAGCTTCTATATACAATATATCAGTAAAAATCATGAGACTGCAGACAATATGGACACCAGTAACGCGTTACTCTTGCAATACGCTTCATTCACACTTCAAACATTTAACAAACAATTATCCACAATACAACGTTGCTTTTATATACAATTAGCACCGGCACACCTCAGACATTTCCCTAAAAACGGAACTTAGCTCAGTTTTAAATTTCCCTGCCTCTTTTATATCTTTTTCTTTATTGAGCGAGAACAGAACCCCTCAATGTTTCCTGTACAGTCTGTACAGTCTAAACTGTCACAGAGCTGATAAACCTGCAGAGAACGAGTCTGACCCTTCCCGCAGTTAAAAATAAAAACCTTTATATACGGCGCGAGACAGAACCCCGCCTTTATGTAACTGTAAACTACACTATTGGAGCGAGAACAGAACCCCTCCATCATAAAACACTAAACTACACTATTCTAGGAGCGAGACAGAACCCCTCCATCATAAAACACTAAACTACACTATTCTAGGAGCGAGAACAGAACCCCTCCATCATAAAACACTAAACTACACTATTCTAGGAGCGAGAACAGAACCCCTCCATCATAAAACACTAAACTACACTATTCTAGGAGCGAGAACAGAACCCCTCCATCATAAAACACTAAACTACACTATTCTAGGAGCGAGAACAGAACCCCTCCATCATAAAACACTAAACTACACTATTCTAGGAGCGAGAACAGAACCCCTCCTTTACAAAACACTAAACTACTTTCAGTTTCACTATACATGAGACGTCACCGTATCCAGAGCAGGCAATATCATAATATATCAAGGGTATATTGAAACGATATTACTCACCCGGATTAGCGGGACCCCACTTCTGGTACCAGCTGTTAGGAATTCCCCCTTTCCTGGAATCCTTATATTCTTATTTCTATATTATCTCTGTGCTGCGCAGCCTCTGGGTGTGGCACGGGCTCGATCGCGATCGGGCAATCAACATAACCAACACTCAAGTAGGATACAGGAAGATTGCAAAGTTTATTACGTACATTACAGCTTATAAAGGCAAAAATCACAAACCCAAATTATCCAATAGTAAGACAAACTCAAATTATCCAATAGTAAAGCGTACCTTTAACTTCTACCCAGATACTAGACAAGGTGCACCTTTTACTTAAACTGTTAAAATGTTAACCTCAGTCAGTACATCCTGCCATTTTTGGCTGTGTTCCCAGATCTCTTATCTGAACATCTATCTATGTTTTGTACGATGTTTTGCAGACACCTGCAGTCTAGGCGTCCACCCTGTAACTTTGTGTTACTTTGTGGTTGTACTTGTGACATACATATACCATTTAAAATTTTCCATATAAGCTCGAAAATAATGCTGGCATGTCTTATAACATTTACTTAAGACATAATAATTTCATCTATTTAAAGCATCACTCTAACCCTTGTCACAATGCAAGCATAATGAATACAGAAATGGTATACCTGAATCAATAGCCCTAGCTCATATTTCCCCACATTATTCTTTGATAGACTCATGGCGAGAACTTAACCCGACCAAACGCCAATACACCTTCTATTCTCACCCTCACCGGTCATTCTCTAGGATAGATCATATTTTTGTCACCGCTGCCTCTTCCCCTCGGCTTTTGACCTCTGAAATAATTCCCATTCCCTGGACTGACCATTGCGCCGTGTTCACATCTATGGCCTCGTTGGCCCCAACCACCGCTGAATCCTCTTGGATCATTAATGATAACCTACTTGTAAACCCAGCTCACTGTCTAGAAATAGAAGCAGCCCTTAAAGACTACTTCTCTCTCAATCAATCACCTGATATTTCCCCTCTCCTGCTATGGGAAGCGCACAAGCCGGTATTGCGAGGGTTTTGCATTAGCAAAGCATCCTTCTTAAATAAAACCAAAAGGCAGCAACGTCTTCTACTGGAGCAAACCTATGATTGTTCTCATCAAGCCTTCCAGGCGGCTCCTACGCCTGCCAATTGTGAAACCCTGGAGCGATCTAGATTGGCCCTAGATCTCTTTCTCACAGACCAAGCGGAACTCTCACTCCGTAGATCTAGGCACAAATACTATACTAGGGCAAATAAACCCAACACATTCCTGGCTCTTTCACTCCGCAGGCTCGACCAGCTCACTAAACCTATCAGGATACGCACCTCCTCTGGCAACCTCACTAGTAACCCGGAACACATCCTACGGACATTCCATTAACACTTGTCACAACTTTACTCCTCTTCCACACCTTTCGACCCCACACAAGCTGATTCCCTTTTAACTTCCATTTCTTTCCCGAAACTCTCAGAGTGCCAGTTAGCGGCACTTGAAAGACCCATCTCCCAAGCCGAAACCTTAGACGCTATTAAAAGTCTAAAGCTACGTAAACGCCCAGGGCCAGATGACTTCTCAGCCACTTACTATAAAAAATTTGCTCATCTCCTTACACCTATCCTCACTAATGCTTTTAACGCTTTACTATCTGGCCAAACCTTCAACCATGAAACAGTGCAAGCGAACATTTCAATGATCCCAAAGCCGAATTCTGATGACACGCAGTGGTCCAACTATAGGCCAATCTCTCTCCTTAACATTGACATCAAACTGCTAGCAAAAGTCCTTTCTTCACGTCTTAACCTGTATATTGGCTCTTTAATTCATAATGACCAAGTGGGCTTTATCCCAACTAGACAAGCGGGAGATAACATCAGACGTGCATCCCTTTTGGCAAACTTAGCAAGATCCCGCAATATTCCCGCATATTTCCTGTCCCTAGATATCCGGAAAGCATTTGATACAGTCTCATGGCCATACCTCGATTATATTTTGCATCGGTGGGGTTTTGGCCCACATTTCTTAACCTGGATCTTCTCGCTGTATCGAGAGCCTTCGGCCAGAATTAGGTATCTGGGGCACAGGTCAGCTCAGTTCCCGATCTCCAGAGGCACGAGACAGGGCTGCCCTCTGTCCCCCTTGCTCTTTGCTCTGGCTATAGAGCCCCTAGCCCTCTTAATTAGAGCTAACCCGGATGTCAGGGGACTCTTTGCGGATGACGTCTTGCTCTTTCTCACGTCACCGTTGACTTCTTCACCCTCCCTACTCCGGCTTCTCGAGGCGTTCGGCGCCCTTTCTGGTCTAATAATAAACCCGAATAAATCTACAGCACTCAACATTTCTCTTCCCCCTAAAGAGTTGACGCATCTGAAACAGATTTTACCATTCCCTTGGTCACAGTGTCATATCCCTTTCTTGGGAATCAAACTGACCCCTAAGTTATCAGACCTTTACACAGCTAACTATCTTCCGATGCTAAACCATCTCTCTGCCCTTATGTCCAAATGGTCTTCCCTCCCCCTCGCATGGCTAGGCAGAATAGCAGTTATCAAGATGTCAATCCTTCCAAAAATTCTATATCTGTTTAGAGTCCTTCCAGTCCCAGTCCCCCCTCATTACCTCCGCACACTGCAGCGTCGCATCTTTTCCTATGTATGGGGCAATACTCGCCCTCGTATACCTCGCTCCACCCTATACTGCCCTAAGCTCGCTGGAGGTCTAGGCCTACCCGACATCAGCATATATTATCAAGCAGCGCATTTAGCCCAATTACCTAAGTATCATGCAACCTTTGAAATCCCTCAATGGGTTGCGCTTGAATCAATAGAATGCGATCCCCTATCCACCGCTAACCTACTCTGGTTGAGGCCGATAGACCGCCGCTCTATAACCAACCCCATCACTTCTCATTTTTTATCCTTATGGGATAAATTGAAAACCCGTTACCTCCTCCAATCACTACATAATCCTATGCTCTCGTTTCTACGAAACCCAGCTTTTCCCCCGGCGTGGCAGACACCCCGTTTATTCAAAGCCTGGTCCTCTGCTAATTTGCTCCGTACGCATCACTTCCTACAGAGGAATAAGTTTAAATCCTTTGCCTCGCTGCGGGAAACGCATAGCCTCCCGGCCTCTGAGATATTTAGATACTTGCAGCTACAACACTTTTACGCCCCATACGCTACAATAACCAATCGGCCAGACACCATGTCTCTCTTTGAATGAGCGTGTTGCAAAGACCCTCATAGACGTGGGCTTATCTCCTGCTTATACTCACTCTTCGCCGCTTCGACCACCACGTCCCCCCCTCTATATACCCATAAATGGGAAGTGGATCTAGGTAAGAAATTCGACCACATTTGGGCCAACACAAAATTGTCTTCGCAGAACGTTGTAGCATTGGAAACTAATTATAAAGTTTTAACCCGCTGGTACTTGGTCCCAGCAAGAATCGCAAAATTTACCCCTAGTTACTCGCCCAACTATTTCAGAGGCTGTGCGGATCTGGGAACACATTACCATATATGGTGGGACTGTCCTGTAGCCCGAACCTTTTGGGATGAAATTTTTACCATGATATCTACATTTAGCACTATCACTATACAGCCAGACCCAACAACAGCCCTACTCAACCAATGCCCTTCTGGCATCTCCAACTCACAATTTAAGCTCCTTATGCAAGTCACGACAGCGGCTAAACAGGTTATAGCAAAGTCTTGGAAATCCCATACTCTTAGTATCGCGGCCGTCAAAACCAGAATAACACAAGCCATGATACACGCAAAGGTGGAAGCCACAGTTCTTGACACGATCCCTAAATTCCTGCGCATATGGAGCCCCTGGGTAGAGCACTTCCTTCCGTCTAACTTTGATGAATCACTGCTTCTCCCTTGAGTTCAGTACTGTACGCCAAGGATATGGTCCATAACCCCTCGTGCGTAGCGCATAGAGGCTGTTGTGAACTTGATGAATGTTCATGGAGTCATGGTTGTTGTTCTTCTTCCCCTTCCCCCCCCCCCTTCCGCCCCTGTCTGACCCCCTCCAGAATTCCCCCTATTTCTTTAATGCACTTGGGAGACATTACCATGATTGACTGATACCATCTTGTGATCTGTCATTGATTTTTATTTACCTGTTTCCGTTAGAAATGTATAGGCGTTAATGCCTTGACCCTCATTCATTTTATTATATCCCACTATCACATTAATACCTAGTATATATTAACAATATCTCCTTGTTTGTGTCATCCCATTTTATTGTTAATAAAAATTGTTTGAACGAGATTCTGCAGGACATACATTTATGTGCAGCGCAGTCAAAAGTTGAGGAGTCCAAAAGTTGTTCGGTTTTATGGTTCATCATGCTTCCTATCCCTATCCAAATTCATCTTGCCTAATAGAAACCAAAAAAGGAACCCCTAGACTGTTCTTCGGTGCCAGTGGAAAAGTACAGAAAATGCTCTGTGCCTGGCTGTGTGCGCTAAGGGAGAAATAGAACCAAATTTACCAGTAAATCTTTTTTTTTTGGGGGGGGTGTGATACATATTGAACGACCATATTTTTACACCCCACTATATTCTCTCATTTGTCCACAGAGATTGCATCTTCAGCAGGCTCCAGAAGTCATTTTATTAACGTTTAACTAGACGGTATAGGATCCCTGCTGCACTACACAAAATCATTACCAGTGTCTTCCTCTAATCAATGTTCCTTTACTGCTCCATTTTCCTTCGATTCTTTATATTGGTGCAATTTCAACATATTCCACATAAAATGAAAGCCTCTACTTAAACCAGTGCACACAGAACATGTGTACTTTGATGAGGAACATGGACACAGAACGCAATGCTTGTTTTTCCAGTTTACCCTAATTTGCCAATGTATATGCAGATATGATGTATACAAATACATACTTGATGTGTAACATTTAAATAAATAATTAAAAATAAAACTGCTGTGGTGGTTAACATATATTTGCTTTATACAGTTTACTGTACCAATTTCCATTTTTTGGAGACAGTCAGAGGTAACCCATGTTAGTAATATTCTTTGTAATGAGCTATTAATCCATGCCCTTCTTTTGCACTTTCCACTATTAATGTGACCCTCTATGTTGTCTGGAGTAACATTTTAAGCTCTCACATGGAAAGGAGGGGGTATTTACTAGGGCACTGTCACAATTAACAGGCCAAGATGATAGAAAATCTAAACCTTTCCTAAGGGAAATGTCTGCTTGCCTCAGTACTCTGTTATATATTATTATTTATTAATATTATACAGGATTTATATAGCGTCAACAGTTTGCTCAGCGCTTTATATATGGTTGAACTCTAATTTTGCATTATGTTTTTGTGATGTTTTCTGTGTTGTATGTATACCGGTGCATAGTATTTTGTTACACAACTACTGGGTAATAAGTATTCCAAGGCATAGGCTCCTTGGGCATGAGGTGACAACAATGATTCCATTCATGTGTGTCCCAAGAACCCTGTCCCTTAATCATTCTCCCAAACCAAAACACTAACTCGTTTTTTATGCTATTTTGACATTGTTATCTATAAAGCATTCAACCTTTATGCATAGCCTTGCAATTTTTGAGGTTACAGCCATTGATGTATTTTGGTTTTGTGCTGCCCTAGGCAAGATTAAAATTGGGCCCCCCCCTAACAAGACTAAAATCAGGCACTCCCCACCCCACCATCTGAATTTGTCCCATGCCAGCCATGGTATACCATTTGGTGCCAAATTATGGTACCTAAAAATCTCCATAGGCAACATTTTAAAAGCCTTTACAAGTTGCCAGTTTGGAATTACACAGGTAACTCTAAACTGGTGCTAGAATTTTTACTCTCACTCTGACATTCATGGGAGTACCTCACATGTGTGGTGCAATCTCCATTTACATATGCATGAGGGACCTATGTGCGTGTGAGCATGCGGGGACGCGGGTGCTTTAATTTGTTTTGTTTTTTTGCTATTTTATTATTTCTTTAATTTTTTTTTGTACACTGTACCTTTAACTTTCTTTTTTATCAAATTTATTTCTATTACAAGGGATGAACAACATCCCTTATGATAGCATGGGCCATGACAGTTCCTGTTTATGGAGAGATCTAGGGTCTATTAGACTCCAAATCTCTCCTCTGGCCTCCCAATGCACGTGATCAGACACAGATCAGTCTGACCGTTTGCATTGGGACTCCATGGTACAGGTGTTGGTTGCAGCAGGGGGAGGGAAAAATGAGAGAGGAGAAGAAAGAGAGAGGAGAAGAGAGAGAGAGGAGAAGAGAGAGAGATAGAGGAGAAGAGAGAGTGGGGGAGGAGAAGAGAGGGGGAGAGAGAGAAAGAGAGGGGGGAGAAGAGAGGGGGGGAGAAGAGAGAGAGGTAGAGATAAGAGAGAGAGGGGGAGCAGAGAGAGAGGGGGTAGCAGAGAGAGAGAGGGGGGAGAAGATAGAGAGAGGGGGAGAAGAGAGGGAGGGAGAAGAGAGAGGGGGGGAGAGGGGGAGAGAGAGGGGGGAGAAGAGAGAGGGAGAGAGGGGAGAGGGGGGGGGAGGGGGGGAGAGGGGTGGAGAGAGAGGGGGGAGAGAGAGGGGGAGAGAGGGGGAAGAGAGAGAGAGGGGGGAGAGAGAGGGGGAGAGGGGGGAAGAGAGAGGGTGGAGAGAGAGAGGGGAGAAGAGGGGGGAGGAGAGAGAGGGGGGAGAGAGAGAGAGTGGGGGGAATAGAGAGAGGGAGACTCTGTTTGACAAGTAAAGGAGCACTTATCTGGGGTCCGTGGTGTCTGCGGCAGCACTGATACCTTACATGCAGCGATTGTCTCTTCTCCTGCACCCTGTCTTCACGGTCAGCTGACCTCTAGGCTCCGCCCTCTGACACTATGCAGTGAATGGAATAGACGGCATGCTGGCTGCAGAGAGGCCGGGTGAGCAGAGCACAGCTGCGATGGTCGGTCCAGGCCTGGGCTTCCTGCCAGATTCTAACAATGTCAGTGGGTGCAGCAGGGAATCAGCACTCTGGGAAGGCACAGAGAGGGTAAGACAGCTGGCTTGCCATTAAATCAGGATGGCATAAGCTGAGCCCACCTTCCCCTCCTCAAGACTTGCTGAGCCCACCCCCCTGCCTAAACCCTGCCTCCCGCCCGAGCCCTGCCGAGCTCTCTCAACCTGCCAAGCCCTGGTCCCTTCTGACGGGGGGCGGTGCCGCCCTCCTGAAAACTGCTGCCCTAGATACGTCACTGGTTACCACAGTAGGTAATGCATCCCTATAAGTTATGCTACCATGTCTTATGTGGACTTTGCATCCCTGCTATCCCTCCCTGACCTTCAGCTGGGTGTGAATGCTTTTTTTCCTACACCCTGCCTGAATTTACACTCCAATCTCTGTGATACTTAGTGATTTCCCTAAGGTGGCTGCTACTGCTGCAGGCTCCCTTGTCATGTATGAGTCAATGACACCAATTTGTGACTATGGTACAATTTTGGTTGTCTTTTTTCTTGTGTGTTTTCTTTTCCTTCTAGAGCCTTTGAGATTCTATTAACTTTTTTCCTGAGTTGTTTACCTCTCTATCTCCCTTTCCCTATATCTATCTCTTCTCTTCCAGTGCCCCTTTCTCTTAGAACAGATCATGTCAAATATAACCACGGCAAACCAAATACCTATTAGCTTTCTATTTGCTATACACCTACACATCCTGTCTCTTAATATTGTCACTCAATGTTCATGGTTTGAACTCCCCTAACAAATGGTCCAAAGCCTTTTGCTATTTTTACTCTAGACAGGTAGATATAATTTGCTTGCCAGATACACTTCTCTGCATCACCTTGTTCTAAATATTTTAGTGCTATCTACCCACAGGTTTTTATTGCCAATGCCCCCACCAAACAGTGAGATGTTCTGATCAGATTTGAACAGTCTGTCCTTTTTGCCTGTGACTATTATTAGGCAGATTCTGAAGGCAAGTTCCTCACTTTAATGGGCCAGATCAGTGACCCGTATGTGACACGTATGTGACTGTAATTTCATGTTATGGCCCCAGCCAGGGACAAATTCTATTTTGGGGAATTTTTTGTGCTCATAAAATGCACCTCTGCTGTGAGGGGACTTAATGAAGAACAAAAAATGACATATAAGGAGGGAGCTCCAGCCTCTATAAGCCCTCAAGGTATGTATGTATTATATCCAATGTGAAAGGTTGTATTACACACATTGTATAACAGAGTGAATGAAATAAATATACAAATTGATAAAAGTAAGAAATTATAAAAAAAATTATCACATATACCACAATCTAACCAGTATGGAGTATCACCAAGTGCTATACAACAAAAAGGCTAACACTAGCTGAGAAATCAAAGGCCCCCAACTGAGATCACATTGGGAATATTCCTGTGTGAAATCTGAAAAACAATAGCAGGACAATGGTGCAGGGAAGCTGTTATAGTGTAGTGTAAAAGCGATTTAGTGAAAAACACATCAATAAAATACAAGGGGAGTTGCATTCACAAGAGCAGTGGCAAAAATCCACCTTAGCTATATCACGTAAATAGTTAGATCAAGAGATTGACCCACCACTCTCAAAGAAGGAGTTGGCGCCTCTCACTCAGACTGGTACCGCTTGCTAGTAGCTGTCTTGTCTGCTAATACTGGCCTCTTGAACTGACAAATGAAAAACGAACAATGGGACTGAATTACACCACACTTCAAGCAATCAGAACACATTATAAAGAGGACCTCCCCTACCTCAGCCTAACTAGGTCATCTGGTCACCATGATTGATAAAGGCTAACTGAAGCAATTGGTTGTTAAACTGGACAAGGCCTTAATTTTTATTTTTTTTATTTTTTTTACAACAATGCACATTTTTATTAAGCATACAACTTTGAGATCAAATAATTGAGTAAATGCTTCAAATTGGCAATAGATAGAAACCTTCCACATATACATGTTGATGTCTACCCATATTGCAAATTGATCAATGTGAAGGAGTAAAAACTCTTTCTAAAATACAAAGAAGAAACCATTCAAAAACATAAATTAAGATATAAATAAAAGACTACAAACCTAAACATCTAAAATTCTTACAAGGTGCATGGATACACTAGGATCAAGTGATAAGAAATTTAGTTAGATCTTAAGACTCCCACCTTGCAAAACCCTTTAATCAATTTTTCAGGGTGATTCCTTTGTCTCAGATACCCTCACAGCGGTGTGTGTGTATGTTACCAAAACCCAACACAAATCACACATCATGGATGAACGTTTGGACTATTTAATTTTTGAATCTGGATGCAGAGCTTTTGAAAAAGAACATTTTCAAAAAAATTGAATGAGGGTATATTGAATTTAAAGGAGTTCAATGTTCATAAAATATCCTTTTATTTTATAATATTGTAATTGCAATACAAACAATATACAGTATATATATATATCAAGCAATATACAATATATATATATATATATATATATATATAAATATATATATATTACAATATTACAATCCAATATACAGTTGATCTTTTTCAATAGAAACGTTTTGAAAGAGAAAAAAACAGAACTACTCAGCCATAACTGACTGGAAGAAAAAATAACTTCCAAATCTCTTTGGTGCTGGAAGTAGGAGCTATTCAATTAGGTCTATTTAAAGAATAGTGAATAATCATTACAGAAAAGGGACACTTGGGGAACTCAAAAGAATTTACAGTGACTATGCACATCACATTATGGATGAGTAAACCAGGAAAACTTTGGTATAGTGGATGTTTTATGAACCCAGCGAGAAGTTTACAAAACCAAAACATAGCACTGAATACATCCCCCCACTCCAGAGGCCCAATTTGCACATTCCTCTATAGGGCATTCTGCCTACTGACATGCTACGTATAGATCTAAGTGCAAGATAACAAGTAGCACACAGTGATGTCGCTTGTTAAAACCAAATTTATTGAACCAAACAGTGCATGCCACAAATTCCCAACTGGAAACTGCCCCTTTATGATGCATTTTACCCTCAAAGGCTTAATCATAGCAATGAGGACAGTCAGAAGGAGGGGTACTTAGATATGCTGTATTTTAACTTTGAAAGAGACATCAACTATATACAAATTCACCTACTCCACAGTATCTCCACACAAAGCTACACATACACATAAGGGCAGCACAGTGGCTAAATGGTTAGCACTTCCGCCTGGCAGTACTAGGGTCGTTGGTTCAAATCCCAACCACGGCACCACCTGCCTGGAGTTTGCATGTTCTCCCTGTGTCTGCGTGGATTTACTTCGGTTTCCTCCCACACTCCAAAGACATGCTGGCAGGTTAATTGGCTTCAGTCTAAATTGTCCCTAGTATGTGTATGTATGAATGTGAGTTAAGGACCTTAGATTGTACACCCCCTGAGGGTTAGGGACTGATGTGAATGTACAATATATATGTAAAGCGCTGTGTAAATTGACAGCACTATATAAGTACCTATAATAAAATACACATCTGGAGAACATCAGCAGATCTCAGAATACATACAAAACATTGTATATCTAAAATTTTACATATATATATATATATATATATACACACACACACAGTATATATAGAACTGATGTCAGAAAAGAGGAAAGGAAAAGAAAAAAATGAGGGATTATATTGGAGAAAAGAAAATGAGAAAATTGAAAAGAGGGGAGTAAAAAGAAAAGAGGAGTAGACAGAAGAAAGAAAAGGAAATAAAAATGGTGTGTGTGGTTTGAGGGTATGGGGAAATGAAGAGAGGAAAGGGTAGGGGTAGGGTAGAATAGGGAAGGGGCAATGGGGAGGGGGAAAGGAACAAAAATAAGGGGGGCAATAAAGTGGCAAAAAGGAAAGGGAAGTGTGATCTACTATTCATATTACTAGTTTACGTCCCACTCAAAATTTAAAAAATAAATGATCAGAACACTTCTCATCTGCTGAGCAGGGCAAGTAGTCACCTCCCATAATAGAACTTTGTATAGATCAACAATGTGACCTCTGAAAGAGTCCAAATTAGAATTGTGTTATGTTACAAAATGCCTAGCTACATTAGTGTACTTTTGTCCCTACATCCCTACAAGTGATCCTTGTGGGGGTTTGTGGAGAGACATAGAATCTGGAAGCTCCCTTTATAACAAGGGGTCTTGGTTTGAGTTTTTCTTAGACAATAGGTGTGCAGGATTGGTGTGTTTATTGGTTACTTGGCGTGTTGGTTGCTTCTTATCATATATTAGTGATGTTTACAAAAACTAACACAAAAAGTAAAATGGATATACTTTTTCTATGTACTGCTGATTGTTTTCTACGTCTTATCTAAAAAAACTTTATCACAATGCAAAAAACACAAGGAAGTGCCCAAACACATACTATTTTGGGGTATTTTGACAACATTTATGATTGCTGATCATAATCACAGTCACACATGAAGTAATCAGGTTTATTGTGAGAAGCATTACATTTTTAAAAATAATTTCGTTCTCATTTCAACTTGTGGTGCTACATTGTGAATTTAAAGTCAGATTTTGCTGAAATTGTAATACATGCTAAACTGCTAGTTTCATAGTAAACTCAAGTTTCATGAAATGCCATGCTGATCCCTATTTACAATATATTGTCAATTTATCATTAAGAAAGAAAGTATAACATACATCTTCCATGCTAGACCTCATTTGTATAGTTTTCACTGTTTTAGGTTTTGAAAATCTTGAGAAGTAGAGTCTTCTGTTTCTCTAGTGTGTACATTATAAAACTTTCTCTATTCCTAGCATGCTGCTTTGTTTTGGTATGATTTAGCTGTGAACACATTTGTGTCTTGGATAGCTGCTCTCTTATAGGATAATCCATCTGTGAACTCACTGGAGTCTTGGCTTGCTTCTTTCCTTTAACATTCCCCCACTGCTAACATACTGGAATTCTGGCTTGTTGCTTTTTCTTGGTATGATCTATTATGTGAACTCCAGTTAAACGTTTTTCATTTCCTAAAGTAGCTGGACATGATCATGTGCAGTCCAGGCATTTTATGGTATCTTAGGTCTAGTTTTCATAAAATGGCAGTGGCACCAACTTTGATTGGCCTGCTTATAACTTTAAAGTGGTTCTAAAGGCTGAACATTTTTTACTTTAATGAATTCCTTACATTAAGGTAAAAAATGTTCCAGTGAAGTATCACCCCTTCACCCCCCCCTTTGTACGTACCTGAGTCCAATCTCAATCCAGCACTGTATCCCTGTATCCATCTGCAGTAGTGTTGGCACCATTGACTCCCCTGCTGTTAATCAAATCCTGTGAGCAGAGAGCAGGGGGCAGGGCCCAGCTGTGCTGTGCTGTTTGTGTCAACAGACACACACAGCCTGGCTCAAGAGCGAACCCACAGGTTTGCCATCATAAGAATCGGCTTCTTATGGTGGCACACAAGGAAGAAGAGAATGCCTGCAAGGGACCCCAGAAAAGGCGGCTCTGGACCATTATGTGCAATACCATTACACACAGTAGGTAAGTATAAGGTTTTTTTTTATAAAAAAAAACCATAGCCTTAACAAACACTTTAATACTAATTAGATAAGTGTTATTACTAAAATGGCCTCAGCACCATGTGTTAATATATGAATGTTTATTAAAAATAGGGAATACACTGAAGCCGTGTTCAGTTTAAATGTCCAATAACGTGCAATAGAAAAAAAAAAACAGTTTTACTTGTACATGATTGGAGGGACGCATCTGTGCTTTATTTACTAGGCTAGGTAAACATTTAAATTGCTGTGTAAGCATTTTCCACCTCTACCTTTTGTAAATAAATCTTATAGAATCAACCAGGTTTAAGAAGCACAAAAACATGCTGTTTTGTTGTTTTCACAACGTAAGTACCTTACTTACCTTACAATCAACATTCTATCCATCCCTCAGTCGTGTGAAACGGTACAAAGAGGAATGCCGTTTGTAGTTTCAACATTTGTTAAAGATCACGCTAGTTTACATATTATCATGGATTACACATCACACCATATTATAGCTCCTCTTTAATACTCTTATTTTCATTTCAGTGCTTGTAAAAATAAAAAAGATGGTAAAGAGAATAAAAAAAATCACCAAGCACAGGCAAGTTTTGTAATTATATTCTTGCTGAATAAAGCAGATGTAATTCCACAGCTGGGAGATGCTAATGTCTAAAGAATCTAGGCAATATTTTTATTTCCCATGACAATTTGCTCACTTGACTAAACCAATGGAATCCAGAGATATTTTATTTTGTTCTCGTTGGCAAGAAACTTTTGTGATTACATTCTTCTATTTACACAGTATTCATATTTACTTCATACTACATGACCCAATTACATTAATGTATTCCTGATTGTGACATTTTATCTACATAAATGATGTTTGCATTTTTTTAACTGTATACCATGGTGTATTTATCTTAATATTGCATACATGGTACCATACAAAGCTACGGATTTATTTATGTTTTTCATTGTTATAGCCAGTTTACCGCCAGACCTTTTTCTGACACAATAATTTTTGCTAGAAAATTAGTTAGAACCCCCAATATATTTTTGAAAGCAGAGGCCCAAGATAATAAAATTGTGGGTTTTTAAATTTTTTATGTTGCCTGGTCTTTGCACAGTGGTTTTTCAAATGCAATTTTTGAGAAAACATACACATTTTTGAATTTTATTGTATGAATTTTAATGCATGACTTTTAAAACACATAACCCAGCATTTTTAAAAAAGTAAATAGATACCAGGCTTTAAAATTGCAGACGCCTGTGCAATGACGTCAGACAACGTAAATTTTACTATCCATAGTTGATGCTTTACAAGTCTATACTGGTTATCTCTTCAGCTTTTCAGTGAAGATCTGGTACTAGAATTACTGCCCATGATCTGACATTCGTGGTGATACCTCACATGTGTGGGAAAATCACTGTTTGCATGCACGTCCGATGCGTGCATGGCAGCACTGCTGGGAGGCACTGTTGGGAACTGATTGGGAAATACTGTTGGGCACTGATGGGCAGCACTGTTGGACACTTATGAGCAGCACTGCTGGACACTTATGGGCAGCACTGCTGGGCAGTGAAGGGCAGAACTGAATGGCACTGAAGGGCAGCACTGCTAGGCACTGATGGGCAACACTGTTAGGCACTTTTGTGGCTGCACTGATAATCATGGCACTGATAATCAGTACTCTGATTATCAGTGCAGATGTCTGATTTTAGGGTTGCTGGTTACTGGCAGTCCTTTCCTCACACTGGACACAGCTGATCATGTGATTGGCCTTGTAACATGTCATGTGATCAGCTGTATCCAAAGGACACAATAATCATGGACAGCAGCAGGTTCACACCGCAGGGGGTGTACAGGGGGGCATGTTCTGTGAGGACGTCATATGACGCCCGCCCAGAACTGGACTACCACACTGTGTAGCTGTCATTCGGTTATAGCGCGGTAGTAAAGTGGTTATTTACTTATTACTGCTGTTGGTTCCAAAGTTGAACATATACACTATATAGCCAAAAGTATTGGGACACCCCTCTAAATCGATGGATTCAGGTGTTCCAATCACCTTCATGGCCACAAATCTATAAAATCAAGCACCTAGGCATTCAGACTGCTTCTACAAACATTTGAGAAAGAATGGGTCACTCTCAGGAGCTCTGTGAATTCAAGTGTGGTACTGTGAGAGGTTGCCACCTGTGCAATAAGTCCATCCGTGAAATTTCCTTGCTGCTAAGAGTTCCACGGTCAACTGTTAGTGGTATTATAACAAAGTGGAAACAGCTTGGAACAATAGCAACTCCATGCAGTGGAGTAAAATGACAGAGCAGGGTCAGTGCATGCTGAAGTGCACAGTCCACAGAAGTTGTCAGCTGTCTGCAGAGTCAATAGCAAAAGACCTTCAAGATTCATGTGACCTTCAAAGTAGCACAATAATAGTGTGTTGAGAGCTTCATTGAATGGGTTTGCATGGCCGAGGAGCTACATCCAAGCCTTACATCACCAAGTGCAATGCAAAGTTTCAGATGCAGTGGTGTAAAGAACAATGTCACTGATCTCTAGAGCAGTGGAGATGTGTTCTCTGGAGTGATGAATCATGCTTCTCTGTCTGGCAATCCAATGGATGTGTCTGGGTTTGGCAGTTCCAGGAGAACTGTACTTGCCTGACTGCATTGTGCCAAGTGTAAAGTTTGGTGGAAGGATGATTATGGTGTGGGGTTGTTTTTCAGGGGTTGGTCTTGGCCCCTTAGTTCCAGTGAAGGGAACTCCTAAGGCATCAACATACAAAGACATTTTGGCCAATTTTATTCTCCCTTCTTTTTGGGAATGGCCCCTTCCTGTTCCAACATGACTGCGCACCAGTGCACAAAGCAAGGTCCATAAAGACATGGATGAGCGAGTTTGGGGTGGAGGAACTTGACTGTCCTGACCTCAACCCAATAGAGCACCTTTGAGATGATGTAGAGCAGAGACTGTGAGCCAGGCCTTCTTGTTCGACATCAGAGCCTGACCTCACAAATGCACTTCTGGAAGAATGGTCAAACATTCCGACAGACACACTCTTAAACCTTGTGGACAGCTTTCCTAGAAGAGTTGAAGATTTTATAGCTGCAAATGGTGAGCCAACTCAATATTGAACCCTGCAGACTAAGACTGGGATGCCATTAAAGCTCACGTGCGTATAAAGGCAGGTGTCCTAATACTTTTGGCAGTATGGTGTAAATTTGCCCATACCTTGGTGATCTTCAACAGCAGAAGCTATAGCCTTCCTCACAATCTATGTACCCTTTTTCTGGTTTTTAAACAGATCTAGCAGTGTATCATCTACCCTTAGCAATAAAACCTTTCTTGAAAACACATGAAACCCGTTACAGTGTGAGCCTTCAAAACTGCATAATGGTAAATGGGACATAATCTCTAATTATAATACATCATCTGGCAATAACCAAATCTTACGTCATAGAACCCGAACCCCGGAAAAAAATCTGCAGACCATCCATGCTCTGTGCAACATGACAAAATCACTTTTTATAGTATGGCTGTAGAGACATGCAGAAGATATGATTCTTTTAATAAATTTTTTTGGAAAGGGGTTATTGGCTATTACACATGTAAACTGTAGGCATATTGTCTGCATATATACAGTGTGTGCTTTTAGGCAAGCATGCAGCCAATGAGATTGCTTGATATCTGCACTGTGTTCTTAAAATTGTATATTGAGCATGAGAAAACTGGGATTTAGCAGTAAAGTCCTAAAGCCTGGTACACAAGATAAGAATATTGGACAAATGATTGTCTGTTTTTTTTTTTGCAACAACGGGGCCCCATACAGCCAACCTGACAGCCCCCCCACCCCCCAAAAGAATAAAAAAAACCCCCACAGTTTACTATTCTTCAGTTATGAATGAACACTGTCAGTGATCGGTACCAAGCACTCGTGTGCATTCGGGAAATATAGGGGCTGGTAAATGTGACATATTTATTACCCCACTCTCCATTCTGAAGGATCCTATTGTTTGCTTGCAGCTGCCGGTAGGAAGGAGAGGGGGGAAGCTGGCAGCACTGCAGCGGTGGGACAGACAGGGGGGCCTGGGTAACAGGCAGAAACTTATGGTACACAGGAAGGATGATGGGTGCAGATCTGATCCCCTGTACTGCAGTAGCTAAAAGCCAGCAGGAGGGGGAAGAGAAGAAGCCAGCTTTCAGCTGTGGCAGGGAAAGTCATGCAGAGGATAGATTCCAGTAAATGCTCCCCACCATGACGATCATCCTCCCTGTCCACATCCAGTTCATCCAGCTGCCTGGTGCCCCCCTGCTGGCCTGGGCCCCGTACAGGAGAACTAGTGGTACCCCCTTATCCATGGCCCTGATTGTATTGTTATACATATATTCTTTTGTTTCTGATTAATACTGTATTAATTAAATCAAAATTGTATGATCTGGTATCGTACAAAACAAATTTTCATATTTGTACCTTCGAATAATTTCAGATGAAAGCTGTGTACTAACGATCAGATTATCGTATGATCATTTTCCTGTGCTGGTGTTATATACTGTATATGTAGCACAATGGTTTGATCAGAGATTTGATTGCATTATCAATACACATACAGTTATTTCTCTATTTCAGTAGATAATGAGGCTGAAACAGTTGAGAATCTTCACTAAGAAATTGTGTGAGTATGCACCTTGAGTATTCCAAATGAACAGAAATGTGTTTTTTACATAACTGCATAATTAGTCATGTGCAGGTGCTTTTCAAATACTGTAACTAGATAATTGAAGTGAATATTTACACAATATCTCCTTCTTTTGTAAATCAACCTCTATAGCTTCTCAATATGTTCTCTTAATCTTTAGATTTAGTGTTAGCCTAATTTAGTTGAGGCAGAAGGTCTAATTAACTTGGGAAATTCTATTACTGATTTTCTGTTCAATCATATTGATCCATTGGACCAATTCATATATCTGTTTGATGAGTTTACACATAAGGCTTTATGTAGCTGTGTTAACTGCTTGTTGAATAGCTTTTTGAGGAAGATATTCCAATATATATATGGAATCCCCAGAGTATCGTTATTGTTTTTCTATGGGTGTATCCTGGGTAGAACTGTTGGGGGAGAATTGATGTCTGCCATCATTTTATCCATAGAGCAAGCCAGAAAAGATCAAGAAATCAAGATCTTTGATGGTGCGAAGGAGCCAATTATAGTAAATAACCCCCATTGTTCTTTGGGAGAGATAGGGCTTTAATTTGGTAGTAGAGGTGAATACATATTTTTTTTATTACCTTGGTTTTTATTGGTAGTAAATAAAATCCTGTCATTTTTTTCCCAACAACCTTTATTACTTTTCAACTTCCATATATTTACCACAAAGTGTTCTCAATAAAATCTGCTGAATAAAATATCACATCATTGTGACCTTTTTGTGATGTAACAGAATGGTAAAGCTCAAAGTGAACATATTACATTTTAATTTAGGAGAGCTTTATTCGTCTTTTGATGCTACAACATGATGCACGCAGACATAAAAAATGTTTGATAGAATGCTATTAAAATAACGCAAGTTAGGTTGACTAGGGCACAGATTACCACATTAGTGACTTTTTCACAGGTTTTCAGCAAAAAATGTTAGTTTTACATGAGCATTTGATGCTTGCTCTATAAACTCAAATGTCATCCAAATCATCCAACATTAGTGTTGCAACCCGAGGATTCATCATGTGAGGGTACATTTTACAGTAATTATATGTAAGATACTGTATACTTATTTACAATATTTTTTATTTTTTTTATATATTTTTTTTTAATGTTGAATCTGTATCTAAATAGTGGAAACCAGATCCTTACTCCCCCACCTCTTTTAACTGTGGAACATTTCTTATAGTGACAATGTGTACATGCAACAATTAACATACACATATGTGGCATCACTGTGATCGTTGGGAGCAGGAAAATGTATTTACGGTTGTTCTTTGGTGGTAGGTTATGGTAGTAGCAAGAAAGATACAGCTAAATTTAAAAAATGAAATTGTTTTACTGTTTTGGGCCAGTTTTCCTTTGATTTGTCCTGAAAAAAGGTATAATTCTCCTGGATAAACAAAGTAGTTATGATGACATGTGCGGTTTTACTAACACATGTTAAAGTTGCAAAATTTTGCATTAACATTTGTCTTTACCCTTAGGCAGGAAGGGGTTAAAGAGTATGTCCAGCTAAAACTTACCACCATTAAAAGTGAGGGTAAATCTCTCTACCTGAGCTCCAGCTATTAGTAAAACATGATGGGGGTTCTAATCCTACACCTCTCCATCCACAAAAAAAAATAATTGCTAGATACATGCTTTAAGTATCCTTGAAAAGTAGTTGTGTTGGTTAGTTGACATTACGTTGTCTCCTAGAACTGATAATTGTTGCTCCTGATTTTTATTTTAGCCATCGAACAACATTTGTGGTAGCAGTTAGGCTAGTAATGTAGCAGTAAGTGTACATGCTGCAGCGTGTTGCAACATTAATTACATTAAAACAAATAGGCCCCCTTCACTTGACAAGACAAATATTTGTAGCCTATATAGGGGCTGTAATAGCATGTGCTCCACAGCAGTGCTTTTTATGAAATGCTGCTATTACATGAGCTATAATGTAAAAGTTAGTTGCTAAATTTTACAAGCAATGGCTAAATGATGACAGCAAAACGGTAAAATAGACAATGTCTTTTAGCGCTTGTTATCTTGTAGCGCCTCTAATAAAATTAGCTTGACTCAAGTAAAATGAAAAGCTGAATAGAAATTATATTGAATTTGTTTTAAAAAACGTTTTCATGACTAACAGAAGTATCTTTCCACATGAGTATACTTGCATTGGATAAATAAATGTGCGTGCAATACAAATGGACTGCACTCCAGGTTTAATACCAAATTATTTATATTACTTCTTTGAGCTGATTTAACCCCTTGACTGCCAGACCATTTTTTTATATCCAACAAAATATATATATATATATTACAAAATTTGTAAATACCCAACAAGATGACTTATAGAAAAAATATGATCATGACTTGGTATGTTTCAATATTAAAATAAATCTATATGTTCAATATAATACAAACCTTAATATTTATTATGATTGTAAACACAATCTAAAAATACCCTATTAACCACTTGCCTTCCTGGGGATTTTCCCCCCTTCCTGACCAGGCCTCTTTTTGCTACTTGGCGCTGCACTAATGCAACTGATAATTGCGTAGTCATGCAATGCTGCACCCAAACTAAATTTACGTCCTTTTTTTCAAACAAATAGAGCTTTCTTTTGGTGGTATTTTATCACCTGTGCGCTTTTTATTTTTCACGCTATAAACAAAAAAAGACCAAAAATTTTGAAATATAAAATATATAGAGTAAACTCAAAGTTAATTATAAATTTAGGCCAAAATGTATTCTGCTACATGTTTTTGGTAAAAAAAATCCCAATAAGTGTATATTGATTGCTTTGTGTGAAAGTTATAGCGTCTACAAAGTATGGTATAGATACTGCAATTTAAACCATTTTTTTGCTATACAGTGCTGCACTAGTTTAACGGACAATTTTGCGGTCATGCAATACGGTACATAAATTAAATTTATGTCCTTTTTTTCACACATATAGAGCTTTCTTTTGGTGGTATTTGATCACCTGTGCACATTTTATTTTTGGAGCTATAAACAGAAAAATTTGAAAAAACAACATATTTTTGAAAAAAACTATATTTTCTCATTTCGGTAATAAAAAATATCCAAAAAAACTAAAATCATAAATTAGGCCTAAATGTATTCTGCTACATGTTTTTGGTTAAAAAATCCCAGTAAGTGTATATTTTTATTGCTTTGTGTGAAAGTTATAGCGTCTACAAACTATGGTATAGATAATGGAATTTACACAGCTTTTTCTGACTTCTGAGGTGCTAAAATAGTACACCCTCAAATGACCCCTTTTCAGAAAGTAGACACCCTAAGCTATCTGCTGAAAGGTATATTGAGTCCATGGAAGATTTTTTTTTTGTCCATAAGTTTCTGGAAAATTACAAAAACATTTTTTTTTTATACACAAAGTTGTCATTTAAATGATTTATTTCTCGCACAAGCCATGGGTATATGTGGAATTACACCCCAAAATACATTCTGCTACTTCTACCGAGTATGGGGAGACTTTTTGGGAGCCTAGCCACATACAGGAGCCTGAAATCCAATGACCACTTTCAAAGCCTGAAGGTGCGTAACTTCCTCATTACACTTCCTCACTACCTAGCACAGTTGTGAAGGCCCTGACATGCCAGGATAGCACCAAATCCCCCCAAATGACCCCTTTCTGGAAAGTAGACACCACAAGGAATTTAAAAATAGCCATGGTGAGTATTTTTCAGATCTCATTTTTATTCTCATAAGGTTTTGAAATATAAAAAAGAAAACAAAACATGTTTTTGTTTTTTTTCTTCATATTCCAAAAACTTGTGGCAACAAATGAGATCTGCAAAATACTTACCATGCTTCTTATCAAATTCCTTGGGGTGTCTACTTTCCAAAAAGGGGTCATTTGGGGAGGGGTTAGGTGCTATGCTGGCATTTCAGGGCCTCCAAAACTGCGATAGGTAGTCAGGAAGTGTAATGAGGAAATAAAGCCCTTTAAAAGTCTGAAGGTGCTTATTGGATTTTGGGGTCCTGTACTTGGCTAGACTGCCAAAACGTCTCTCACATGTGGTACCCCCATACTCGGGAGAAGTAGCAGAATGTATTTTGGGGAGTAATTTCACATATACCCATGGCATGTGTGAGCAGTAAATCATTTAAGTGACAATTTTGTGTAAAAAAAAATATTTTTTTTTTGTCATTTTCCAAAAACTTGTGGTAAAAAAATAAATTATTCTATTGATTCAACATGCCTCTCAGCAAATAGTTTGGTGTGTCTACTTTCCAAAAAGGGGTCGTTTTTGGGGGATGGAGGCGTTTTATGCCCAGCATTAGAAGTTTATGCCACACATCACTCACTCTTCTAACCAGCTGAAAATCAAGCCTTTTCTGACACTTTCTGTTCACATGAAAAAAAAATCTGTATTTTTTGCTAGGAAATTAATTTAAACCCCCAAACATTATATATTTTTTTAAAACAGACACCCTAGTGAATAAAATGGTGGGTACTACAATTATGTATGGCACATAGTACTCGCGCAGCGATTTTTCAAAACCAAATTTTTAAAAAAAAATACACGTTTTTTACTTTTAATGCACAAAAACACAATATATTGGCCAATTACTTGGTAAAATATAAAAGATAATGGTATGCCGAGTAAATAGATACCAAACATGACATGCTTTAAAACTGCGCATGCCCCGTGCAATGGCGACAAACTGCAAACATTTTTAATATCCATAGGCAACGCTTTAAAAGCCTTTAAAAGCTACCAATTTAGATTTACAGAGGAGGTCTAGTATTAGAATTACTGCCCTTGATCTGACATTTACGGCGATACCTCACATGCAAGGTGCAACTGCTGTTTACATACCGCCACAGGGTCAACGCTTGTGCACACAGATGTGCGCGCATGGGAGGGGCGAGGTTTTTATTTATTTTATTTTTTTTAAGTTATTTTGATTTTTTTAATTATTTTTACACTGTACCTTTCATTTTTTTTATCACTTTTAATGCTATCACAGGGAATGCAAATATCCCCTATAACTTCAATGGGCATTGTCATATATTCTTTTTTGAGAAATCTGGGGTCTATCAGACTCTAGATATCTCCTCTGCCCTGACATTATCTAATCAAACCAAAATCGGTGTGATCAGATGCTTTCCCAATTTACAAATGGCGCTGTTTATATCCTGTGAAACTGAAGTGATGAAATGCTTGTAGCTTCCGAATTAGACTATAGAGATGATTGGCACCAATCAGCTCTATAGTCAGCTGGCAGAAACACTGGCTGCATTCTCAGGTTCCCCCGATGGCACTGGACTGCCTGAGAAGGCTGTGAAAGGCAGCGGGGGAGGGGGGGCATCATCTCCCGCTGCTTGTAAAAGCAATCCTGCAGCTTATTAGCCACTAGGATTGCTTTTACATGAAAGCCGATCGCTGGCTGAAAAACATTATACCAGGATGATGCCTGCAGCTGTAGGCATCATCCTGGTATAACCATTCAAAGTCCAGTAATGTACCAGTACATCATTGATCCTTGTTGGGTATATATGCTATGTTCTTTTTTTGTATGCAGCCTGTGGGCTGAATGAAAAAAAGAGAAGAAATCTCTGCCAGAAAAAGTGTGTGGTATGCCCACCATTAGAATATACCTCCCTGTATCCACCCACTTCTAATGGTGGGCACACATTAGGTCACACTTTGCCACAAGCGCCAGTTCCAAGATTGTACAAATGTCTAAATAGTGGTGCGCTTGAATAAAAATTGTCCACGTATAAGTGGTACCCCATATGGAAAAAGGATGACACCAAGTCCTAAACTATCTTGCCACTACTCCCCATGTAGTCTGGGCATCCGAGGGGCTCCACGTACATCTTTTCGCTCATAAATCTGAAACTTATAAGTATAGCCTGTTGAATTCAATTGTTTGAATGCAAGGCTGCCAGAAAAATTAATGAGGGACTCATCAATGCAGATTTTTTGCTGGGGAGTATAGACATCTGCACATTTTTGGTTAAGGTGATTTGCGAAGGGCTGAATTTTGTGGAGCTGGTCAAATTCAGGGTCACCTCAAGGACAACAGAGGGTATTGTTATTGAAATGCATAAAAAACATTATACACTCATATCTATGCCTAGCCATGGCAGCAGAGAACACGGGCATATGATGAATAGGGTCTGTGCATCAATACAACCAGAATTCATCTTTTTAGTAATGCCCATGTTGAGGGTTAGGCCCCCAAAAAATATAAATTCGAAAACCGTAATGGGTTTCCATGCGAATGGTCTGGCAAGGTTTGAATTTGGGCTGGTGGTGATAAATTGTTGTGCATATAAAATGCTTTGATCCAGAATCAATGCATACAGATCTTCCATCAAAAACAGCTCCAAAAAATCAAGGGGAGTAGTTAAATTTGCTATTTCCACTTGAATTCCGGGTTGGGCAGTGAATGGGGGAAGTGCAGGTGCTGCAGAATTTGTGGGCTGTCAATCGGATTTGCAAGCACATCCGGAAGGATACTAGGGGCTCTACAGGCCTGTGTGCGAATTCTTGGTGGTTGCGCCATCGCACCAGCTTGTACTGCACTTATGGGACTCGCCACGTCGCCAAGTCATACTGCAGTGCTGGTATTATTATTATTATTATTATACAGGATTTATATAGCGCCAACAGTTTGCTCAGCGCTACAATATAACGGGAGACAATACAGAACAATACAGTTCAATACAAGAGGGTTAGGAGGACCTGATAATGGGAGCTTACAATCTAAGAGATATGTGAAAGACCAGGATGTACTAGGCCACTAGTACTTGCCAGTTCACCAAAAGGTAGCATAGCACTAGTACTGGCACTTTGCTGCATATCAGAGTCATCAAAATTTACTGCCAAGTGATAACAGAGATCAGGCCTGATGTTGCCAACACTGCGGTTTTGCATGCAATGTATCAAGTGACAGTGGCCTACTGACACTGCGCTTGCTGGGGGTGAAGGGGGGGTAAGCATAGGGGCTAAACGCAGGTGCTGGCAGGTCCCGGGGCTGATCCCACTAACGCTGTGTTTTTGGGGAAACTATACTAATGTGAACGCTGGCATAGTGCTGATCTGATCAAAGATATTGATCCGTTCAGACACTATACTAGCAATGGAGGTTTATTGTGCATGAGCGTTTTCCTAGCAATCAAGGGATTAAATGTGATGACTGGTGTACTGAAGGGCACTCTGACGCTATCTGGGAGGGTCGTAAACACCGCGGGAGCGCGAATCACACACACACACATATATATATATATGTGTGTGTGTGTGTGATTTTGTGCACCCATGCCTCCCTGTAGCAGTATTTCTGCTATAGGGAGGTCAGGAACCGTTTACAGAAGCGGTTTGTGTTATGTCACTGCGTTACTTTAACTGACAATTGTGTGGTCATGCAACACTGCACCCAAATTAAATTTATGTTCATTTTTTCCCACAAATTGAGCTTTCTTTTGGTGGTATTTGATCGCCTGTGCATTTTTTATTTTTTGCGTTATAAAAAAAAAAAGCCTGACAATTTTGAGAAAAAAAACAATATTTTGGACTTTTTGCTATAAAATATGTCCAGTAAAAAAATTTAAAAATCAAAATTCGTCATACATTTCAGCCAAGATGTATTCTGCGACATGTCTTTGCTAAAAAAAAATTGCAATACGTGTAAATTAATTGGTTTACGTGAAAGTTATACCGTTTACAAATGGAGGTATAGATACTGGATTTTAAATTTTTTTAAATACTAATAATGGCGGCAATCAGCGACTTATGGTGGCGACCAGCGACTTATGGCAGGACTGTGGGACTGCGGCGGACATTCTGACACTGGGGGTGAACTGACTTGGAGTCACTGACATCCCCAGTGACACCAATACAGTGATCACTGCAAAAAAAAACAAAAACACTGACACTGTACTAATGGCACTGGGGAGGAAGGGGTTAACTTTTTTATGCAATCAAAGGGTTAACTATGTGAGGGGAGTGTTTTACTAGTGGGAGGGGGGTGTGTACTTCACAGGAACACACTGATCCCGAGAGCTAAACTCTGCTCTCAGGAACAGTGTGCTGGGAACTGACAGGGAGCAGAGCTGCACTGAAAACAATGCAGCTGTGCTTTGTGTCACTGTTTGCCGGCAATCGGCGGGTAATGACCGGCCGGGACCCTGTGATTGACACCCGCGGCTGCGATCGGTGGTGCGGGTAGGGAGGTTGTGGCTCGCAACCAGTTAAATAAAGAAAATTAGACTATGTTATCTAATATAATTACATCCTATTTTGCCATTATTCTTTATCTGCTAATGCATGATAAGCACCACCAGTTGTAGATGTTTTTTTCCAGCATGGTAGTCTACAGTATTTTTGTACTTCGATTATTGAGTATTTTCTCTTTGAGAGTGAAAAGACTTTTGCTGAGCTATGTCAAAAGTCCTTTCTTAACTGTTTGAACTTTGTACTACTGCACTTTGTATTGTTAATGAAAATATCCAATTAAAGGGAATCAAAGAGAGAGACTGTGTTAATTTTGCATATAACAAATATATTTAGACTCAATAGTCAGTCAAAAGTCAGCTGGACAATTTGGGTAAATGTGAATGTTGGGAGTAAAATTATGCTTCTGCCTCTAGCATGTGTGAGAATACTTACTTCCCCAATACCACAAAAAATCCAGTTACAATATGTACTGCAATACCTTGACATGCCTCACCAGGCTTTTTTGTGGCATTGGCACAGTAAAGGCTTCTTTCTGGCAACCCAACCATACAGCTAATTTTTGTTCAAGTATCTTCGTATTGTGCTCCTAGAGAAACAACCACACCATCTTTTTTCAAAACAGCCTGTATTTCTCTTGAGATTGCCTGTGGGGTTTTTCTTTGCATCCCAAACAATAATTTTGGAGGTTATGGCTGCAATCTTTCTTGGTCTTGGTAACAAGAGATCACCAAATTTTCCACTTCTTAATAATTGATTGGACAGTATTGACTGGCATATTCAAGGCTTTGGATATAGTTTTATATTATTTTCCATCTTAAATTTTCCATCTCCAAATAAAAGACAGTTTTTTGGCATCATCAGTCATATTTTCAATATCAATGCCAAAATTTCACCATTTCCTCAAGGGAATGCAACTTTTTTAGCACAACTGTGACTCTTTTGGAGAACATACAAATCATTGTATATACAGTAAGTCTCATTTCAAAGACCGTACTAACATCACTTACAGCATAAGACAACTTTTTCACATTTCCAACAATTTTCCTCAGCATCATTTATCCAGATTGAACATCAGAGTAACTGAAACATGTATAGCAGAAACCAACTTATTTATTACATCCACAATAAGGCTGACTGTTGGTTGGAAATGTGAAAAAGTTTTTTTTTATGTGGTAAGCAATGTTAATATGGTCTTTAAAATGAGACATATACAGTATAATTTATTTTTTTAACTAATGATTTGCATGTTTCCCAGTAGAGACATACTGTATATACCATCACTCACGTCCATTGTGTTGGCTATCTCGGATTGGTCTGCACGTAATAACTTTATTCCATTGAGGCGACCCCTTGTACATCACTAGCAATGTGAGTATCCATTAAGAGATAGAGCTGCCTAAAGCGAGTATCCTTAAACTGATTTAGCCACAAAATTTGGTAGTAAATGTATGATAGTCCATATAAATAAGATATACCATATATTTGATTTGAATAGATAAATTCCAAGTTGCTGCCCATCCCCTGGTCCTCCTTATTGTTCCAGTGCCCCCCCCCCCCCAAGGAGTTTTCTGCATGCAGGCCATATACACGTATTGGAGGTGTGGATTACTATTTAAATCAAATCAGTTATGTACTTATCCTTTTTAATGTGAAATAGTAATCAACTATGTTGTTTTTTTTCTGTTCAGTTACCACTGCTATATTCCTCAGTGTGTCCTGAAGAAGCAGAAATGAGAAATGCTTTGATTCTTGATGACTTATTTCCACAGAGTGTTCTATCACATTAAGTTAAGCAATTAGCCATATATATTGTTATGAAAAGAAACGTGATACTGTTGTGAATAAGTTGTAGTTGGTTTTCACAATTTTGAATATATATAAAATTGTGGTTCTATGGCCTATTATAGTCCTCTTTGTGTTTTTAACAAACAATCTTTATAATAAAATGTACCTATATTTTATATGTTGTCATGTGTGTTCCCTTTTTGTGCCAGTCAAGTCCAATAAACAAAGTTTTGGGTTTTGAAAATAGATATACATACAAATATTTCATACAAGTGATTCAATAATTATACAGCATAAATAAAAACAAATACATTGGTTGCTGCAGGAGAGTTGGTGAAGTCAGGCAGTGTGTCATCACAACTTCCTGTAGTCTTTAGGATTACAGGGGGCAAAACAGCCTGGGGTTACAGGAAGAGGTTGGATGATGCTGAGTGAAATTCAATCGGGAAGTGAGGTGACACTGAATCTACAACACAGTTAGTAGGGAGGAAACAATAGTAAGCAATACAATATCTAAAAAATGTGGCGCTACTCATAAATCCCAAAACACATAAAGTGGAAAAGTGCCACACTAGACTAACCTCTTTAAAACATATAAAACATGCAATATACCACGTGAATCAATAATATAACTATATATATTTAAATACAGCCCTGAGGAAGTCACATGACATTGTGACGCAACGCATCGGCCTGACGTGGTGACGCACTTCCGACATGGTGGCCATTTTGGTGCACCCTTTATTTCTTTATACCCATGCGGAGTACACCCAAAAGCATGGGGTTGTGAAGTTGTCATTTCCGAGGACGGATGTGAGTCTTTTTGATGTATATTTTTTGAACTTCATAAAATAAATCTACTACACTATGGGAGATTGTGTTTATGTTTTTACTGGCACATACCCATACCCCATAACAGGAGCCACTGCTTGATTGCTGACCCCTAGAGAAGGAGATCTGTGTACGGGGAGAGTGGACCAGTGGAGGCCAGTGTATGCTGAAAGGATCTGAGGGTTTGATCCCACTATACGCTTTGACCCCTATGGGTCAAAGTTTGGAGGTGAGAGGCTAATCTAGCCATTGGTTGGAGTTTCTGCACCAGGAGTAACTTCACTTTATTGGCACGTGTGTTGGAGTTGCAGTAGTGGTGTCACCCACTTATTGGACTGTTTTTAGCACATCATACGTATATAGTTTTATTTTTTCAGTGTGTTATTTGCACTGTATTTGCACGTGTTATCACAGATGTTTCATCATTATTTATTTATTTATATCTATATTGTACTTTTGTGAAGGTTATAATATTGAGAATCATTCACTTTTATTTGATTTTGTATAATATATGAGTGTTCAATACACTGATTTATGCACTATTTTATGTTATGGTATATATATATAGAGGTTTTATTTGATCACTATGACCACTTGATTATCATTCACTTTCACAGTAGATATATTATTGATTCACGTGGTATATTGCATGTTTTATATGTTTTAAAGAGGTTAGTCTAGTGTGGCACTTTTCCACTTTATGTGTTTTGGGATTTATGAGTTGCGCCACATTTTTTAGATATTGTTGTGATTTTAGATCATGGGTATATGATTTAATGTTGGCAGCTTCTCCTTTTTTAGTTTAGTTTTTGTAGCATAGTAGCGCAGGAGTTTCACAACATCTTTGATAGTAAGCAATACGACTTTATATGTACTTGAACACACAGTCAAATCTATTAAAACATAACTTTTTAAAGAAGAAGAGGAATTGAAGTTTGACTTTATCACTTTGATTGTTATAACATATAGTACACATCATAGGCAGCCAAAGGGTTAAAGGTTAATTTTAAGAAACACATGAAAGCAGGCAGTGATTTACCAGTGGACATCTGGTTACAGATACTCAACAAATAGAGTATAGGGAAAATCATAACAGGAATGTACTGCAATCTACAGAATGGCAAAAGGGGGCACAATTAATGTGTCGCTGCCCCCCCCCCCCCCCCACACACACACACAAATAACAACTGTTCATCTGTTTTTATAACATAAACATTTTCATTTTTTCCCTCAGGGTGTACTATAAAATTGTAAGGTTCCTGGCTCTTTAAATTTTGAGCTCGGGGATCTTGGCTGGACACTGGACTTTGATTCCCCACACTTCCTCCCTGTTGCTGGCACTTTGTGTAGTTTCTCACCCTTGAATCAATGGGGGACTGATTTGTTAAAGTTGTGATATTTAAGATTGAGTTCTTTGAGCTGATTTATTTAATTGTGTTTATTAAGTTGGTGTTATACATGAATTTTTGATTTATACCAATAAAAGTTCTGTGGCCATTATTCAAGCCATTTAATTGAGTTCTGGTATTTTATTATTCTGAAATGTGGTGGTGGGGGGGGGGGGGGGCATGCAGACTGCAATCCCATGTGGGTTTTTTATTTTTTGCACTATAAATGAAAAAAGAGCAAACATTTTGAAAAACAGGTTTCTTTGTTTCTATTATAACATTTTGAAAACAGTTAATTTTTCTCCTTCACTGATGTGCATTGATGAGGCTGCACTGATAGACAGCACTGATGGAAACTTGTAGACAGCACTGATGGGAACTTATGAGGCAGCACTGATGGGAACTTGTAAACAGCACTGATGGGCACTGGTAGGCTGTACTGATGAGGCAACACTGATGAGGCTTCACTGTGGCCATTGATAAGGAGGCACTGATGATGCTACACTAACATGGGACACTGATAGGTGGCAATGATGGGCACTGGTAGGTGGCACTAATGGGCTCTAATAGGTATCACGGAAGGGCACTGACTGGCAGAACTGACTGGCATCATCTATTGATGGCATTGACTGGTGGCACTGATAGGCAGCACTGATGGGCAACACTGCTGGGCCGCACTGTTGGAGCTGATGGGCAGCAATGTTGAGCACTGATGGGCAGCACTGCTGGGCAGTACTGTTGGGCACTGCAAGTCAGCATTGCTGGGTGCTGATGGGCAGCACTGCTGGGCATTGATGGGTAGCACTGTTGTGCATTGACGGGCAGCACTTTTGAGCGCTGATGGGCACTTTTGGGGCTGCACTGATAATCAGGGCACTGATAATTAGTGCCCTGATTATCAGTGCAGATGTCTTCTTTGACAGTTGCCTGTTATTGGCAGTACTCTCCTCACTCTGTGACAGAGTGTGGAAAGTTCTGGCAATAAACTGCAAGTGCATTTACATGGCGATTAGCTGTGATTGGACACAGCTGATCACATGGTAAAAGAGCACTGGGATTGGCTTTTTACCATGTCATGTGATCGGCTTTGTCCAAAGGTCAGTCACAGATAGCGCAAAGTGTGTGCCACTTTGGGGCACGTTCTGGGAAGACGTTCTGGGAATTGGACGACGGCGCTGTAGCTGTCATTTGGCTATAGCTTGGCAAGGAAGTGGTTAAAATGTCTGCATAAAATACTAGGGTCCCACTGTTGCATACCAGTCAGCTAACAGCAAAACACAATTAGAACAGAAATCAAATGTGCCTAGAAAGGGTCACAGCTTAAAAAAAAATGTGCCTGAGTTTCATGCTGAAACATTTTATACACATGCAAAAATAAAAGTGTTAATTTTATGCAAATTGACATCTGCAGGAATCAAAGCTTGCATAGCTCATATAAGTATGTAAAACATATTTGGTCTTCAAACCACAGTGGGATATATGTAAATGGACTGAAAACATATGAAAGACTATTTTATGACTCATTTGCACATGCTATATTCATGTAAGCAAGATAATAAATATTACATTACCTCAGGATGAATATTCTTCACTTTTATCTTGTGCATGTGAAGATTATATTCATAAGTGGGCATTAGGATGACCTATTCCTATAATAAATCCTAAATATGCAAGCCCATACTGAGAATATTTTTTTAAAGCAGACGAAAAGGCTAAAATATCCATGTATAAAACATTGCCTTCCCACTGCTCTTATACATACGCTAAATTAGACTAGAAAATCAAAGTGTAAATATGTTGTTTCTTCTCTTCTTTAAGGGCTAGTACACACTAGATGCCAGTTCAGTGCGCTTTTTTTCTGCATCAAAAATTCATGCACAGTGTTTTCCATGTATTCCAATGGCCCTGGTTCACACTAGTGCAGTCAGCTCCAGTCAGTTTCCAGTGCAGAGAAAAAAGTAGAACATGCTGCATTTTTTTCTGCATAAAACCATACTGGAACATGGAAAACTGCATCAAAACTGCACCGGAACTGCGTGTTGTGTAAACTGTAAGCAAAAATGTATCCGGATTACATCCTGAGGGCATTTTTGTAGTGTGAACTGACCCTAAAGCAGTTGCCTGTCTGCAAGATTCTACCTCCTCAGTGTAAATAAGTGGATGCTGTGACTGGTGATAGGGAATTCTTGCCAACAACTGCTAGAGCAAATGACTCCAAGACTCTGGGTAATGCAGACCCATTGTTGACTTGCACATCTACACAGTAGAGCTGGTCTTGTGAGCAGTCATCTGACTGCTCACAAGAAGATACAAAAATATTTTCTAAAAACTGTATGAGACATCTTACAAACCATGGAGAGGAGCAGTAGGGAGGCAACTGTTTAAACATGGGTTATTAACCCTTTAACATTAACCTATGTAAGAGGTTCAACTTTAGATGGTGGAAGACAGCATGTTTCCCAAGCAAACATAGATAATGACATGTCAAAAGACAACAGAGGCTGTATAGGAGTTAGTCCTAGTTCTTGGAAAGTTGAAGAGCTTCTGTGGGCTATTGAGTAGGAGTGTGCATGGGAGTCAGACCTGTCATAGTCCACTTTTATCAGGGTGAAAAAAAGAAAGAAAGGAGGGGCAGAGGGGCCTTCTGAGTGCAGAATTTTTCATCCTAGGCAAGATCAGCTACTTGCTCCCCCCGCCAAATAAATAAATAAATACATACATTTTTAACCCTCTGGCGGTATTCCCGAGGGTAGCTCGGGGTTAAGTTTCAGTACCAGAAGAGGTAACCCAGAGCTACACTCAGGATTACACTGCAGCATTGCTCTGGGATCCCTGGATCACTTACCTTGTCCGCGGTCCCCCACTGTCCTCCTGCTGAGTCCGTGGTCATGCTGATGCCGGCATCCGTCTTCCAGGTTGCGTTCCCTGCGAGCGTCAGGACGTATGGGGGACGGAATCGGCGGGAGATTCAAAAATGTCAAAATTTTACATACTCATAATACACTAATATCTGAAGTATTACATTACTGCATCAAACCATTTCACATACATTTTGTCCCGAGTGCGTTGTCCTGTGCCCTGCCTGCATTTTTACCGTTCTTTCTGTCTGGAAACTGAGAAACGTCTATGGCATCCAAAAAGCGTCCCTTTAGGTCAAAAGTGGTTTTAGACCAGCTAGAGAATCAGAACCACTTGCAGAATCAGAACCACTTGCAGAATTGAGCAATAGTGATTTGTGGGGAAATTTGTCATCAGACACTGAAAATGATTCTGCGACTGAGCTAAGTGATGCAAACTTGGCGCTCTATATAAAATTTCAGTGTTTTTGGTTTGATTACATTATTGAATTAAATGTATTATTATTATGTTAATATTTTTTATGATTATTTATTATATTATAATTTATGATTTTGTGTTTCAAATTTTATCATACCCGGGATGTTTACTAGACTCTTGTTCAGACAGATTTCAGTGAGTTATTCCTAAGAATTACAGGCTTACAATAAAAAAAACTACATATGTCCATTGAAAACAATGTACCGCTTTGAGCACAGAAATACTGACATAATCAGACCGATAGGGAGGTTAAACAGCTGAAAACAATAAATCAATAAAACATGACACTACTAAATTTCTTTTAATATGCAAAAATAAATGCCATAAGATGCCACCAATAATAAAGACAAAATTAGTGTCATGGATGGACTGTATCTGTGGCTGGCAGTGGCAGTGCAACAGTTGCAGTGAGTGGAGGATGTTGGATTCACACTCTGACAGCTCCAAGCCTGGAATTCCCCAGGCAATGGGGAGAGATAAAATGCTGTGACAGCAGGAAGCCCAGCCCACACACCTGAACTAAGTGATCCCACACAGTGACAGATCCAACAAAACACAACACCACCAGCACTGACACAGATCAGCAGGCCGAGAAGGCACTAGAAGAGCAAGCTGTGGGATTGTGATGATATCATCCCTTGCTGACACATTGCACATGTGATGGATGGCTATCCGTCTGGGTCCCACTCACACAGGCATAAGACGTCAGACAATACCTTCCTCTGCAGGCACAACTCCATTTCCACTGATGAATGGGAAGAGAAGGACTGGAACTCCACAGTGATCAGCAGCCACCAGCTGGCTTGCAGAAAGAGACCAAATCTGAGAGGAACACTGGAAGGAGCAGCAGCTCAGCTGCTACACTGGCCCCAGATACCCAACATCTTCCTCTTTCCTTTCTTCCTCCCCTCTGACGCCCCCTCCGCTCAGCTAAAGGATCTTTCATGACATGGTAGCATCCCACAGAGAGATAGTGCCAGCCTGTGCTGTGCCCAGGCACCCCTAGGGGGCAGTGTGCCCTAGGCAACTGCCTAGTTTGCCTAGTGGAAGCACCGGCCCGGAGTATGTTAAGTAAAATTTATTTAGCCACAGTTAAATAAACTTACAAAATGAAGAAGGTTAAAACTCCAAACAGTGGTAAAGGAAAGAACATCCAAGGCTCACTGCTGTTCTCCACATCCTGCAAGGGTTTAACCTTCTTCATTTTGCAGGATGTGGAGGACAGCAGCGAGCCTTGAATGATCTTGGATACTATGGTGTATAGGGGACATCTAACTTTTGTGTGCTGAATGTGTATATGTATTGTGCACTTTTTATCAGGGTCTCCATTTAAATAATGTCATAGGGAACACAGACCATTGATGGCATGTTAGTCTCCTTCCAATATTAAGATCTGACAGCTCTGGGAACAATTAGGCATTACATAATGATGCCTTTCTTCATTCTGGAATAAGACCTCTGAAATATGTAAAGAAGGGCAATCTCCTATACGATGGGAAAGCAAAACTTTCTGCAGGATGTGAACACCTTTTCCATTAAAGGGGTCAGGAGAACACAATAGCACCATATGTGAAGGTAGGTGACTGAGATTGATGGGCATCACCAACAAGCTTCAGAGAAGGGGGAAAGATGCAACTAAAGCAGGGTTTACATGATCAGTTTTTTATTTGTTCAACCAGCGGGTTGAACAAAAACAAAACTGGTAGATTCCCCCCCCCCCTCTCCCAAAAAGATAACTGAGAGAGCACAAAAGATGTTGATCTTTCCCACTGCCCTACTGCATTATGATCTGACACTGTGGGATCAGTCCATGTATACCCCGCTGAAGTTCAGCATATCATGTTTTTATTTAATGTGCCTTTATGGTTTTCTGAAAATATACAAGCAGACCAAGTTATCCAGCCAAAGTGAAAATAACAGAGTTTAGAACAAACTATAACTATTAAAAAAATAACCAGTGGTTCTTACGCCTACATCATCATTCATACCCATTTTTAACACTTTGTCAAGCATACCTAGAATGTTATAGTTTATCCCAATTTCTTTCACTGTGAGTTTTTCCTGTCAACTTTTTTTCTGTTTAAATGTGGAGAAAAATATTAAAAAGGCATGTGAAATAAAGTATTTTTTTTTACTGAATGATATCATTACGTGTTCTGCAAATGGTTTTTAAAATTAAGTATTTTTTGCAAATGCAGTCTGCTAAGTGGCTCTAAACATTGATTTTTTTGAAGATAATGAATTATTCTTTGCTCGTATTAGGATTAAATATGCCTGATCACAATTGTGTTAAATTGTTGTGTCCAGTTAATTGAAAAGTTCTCATATATTTGTTCCAAATAAATAATTTAGCAAGCATACTGTACATATTTACGAATTACTGTGAACTTCAGGAACAGTTCACTGATTCAGACAATTAGAGATTATTATTGAACTGAGATTTTCTCAAAATACTAAATTACAATTTAGAGTTTTGATTTAATACAGGGGAAATTGTTTTTCCTTTGCTCTTTTAGATTGTAGCAAGCAATCAGGTTAATTTACCAATTTGTTTTTTCATAATTACATTTTATCCCAACTGAAGCTTTAAATTCTGGTCCTCACAGACCTTTAATAGTAATCATACACTACTCAATAACTTTGTGATGTGTCTGATTGCACTGTAACATTTCTAAATTCCATTTTAATGTTTCAACAGACATTTAAAAATCCAGTGGGAATTAAAGTCACTTAGCAAAGTGAGTGTATACTCTGTAAGGTGTATGTTGGTAAATAAGGTCCTAGGTGTCACTCTAGACTCAAACCTGTCCTTCCAACCCCATGTCCAATCATTGGCAAACTCATGCAGGCTCCACCTACGCAACATCTCCAAAATACGTTCGTTCCTAACCCCAGACACTACTAAACTACTCGTTCACTCCCTTATTATCTCACGTCTGGACTACTGCAACTCCCTTCTCACTGGTCTACCTCGTCGCAGACTATCCCCGTTTCAGTCTATCCTGAACTCAGCGGCCAGACTCATCCACCTTACCCACCGCTCCGCATCTGCCACCCCCCTCTGTCATTCCCTCCACTGGCTCTCGATTGCCCAACGCATTAAATTCAAACTACTAACACAGACACACAAAGTCATTCATAACGCTGCCCCAAACTACCTCACCGACCTGATACCCAAATACCACCCTACCCATAATCTTCGCTCCTCACAAGACCTCCTACTTTCTAGCTCCCTGGTCTCCACCTCCCACGCCCGACTGCAGGACTTCTCCAGGACTTCCTCCATCCTCTGGAACTCACTACCCCAATCCATCAGACTGTCACCTACCCTCCTCACCTTTAGGCGCACCCTGAAAACCCATCTCTTCAGGGAAGCCTACCCCGCCCTCACCTAACAGCCGATCTCCTCCTACCACTCCATCCCCCACAGTCACTTCCTCCTGTACCACTATCCCCTCCCACCTAGATTGTAAGCTCGAAAGAGCAGGGCCCTTGACCCCCTCGTGTATTGTATTGTTACTGTATTGTCTCATGTACTGTCCCCCACAATAATGTACAACGCTGAGCAAACCTTTTAGCGCTATATAAATACTGTATAATAATAATAATACAGGTACTCCTCGCTTAACGACCGAGTTCCGTTTCAACGACTTGGTCGTTAAGCGAATTGGTCGATAAGTGAGGAATTGCATGTACTGTATACAGTAGTACAATATATGCATAGTATTTGACAATACAGTATTCTGAATAAGTAAAATAACAAGAAAGATCAAACTGAAAACTTCCACTTGTCTTAATTTGCATAGGTTGTGTAATTTACACACAGTACTGGAATGTTGTATTACAGAACATAAAGTTAGCAAAGTACAGTAGGTACATTAAAGCACCAAAAACCAGCAGTACCGGACCTCAGAATAGTGTACAATTTCAGCCATGAATGATGAATGACTTTGAGACGCAGGGCCGCTACCACGTTTTAGCGCGTAACCACGTTTTAGCACATACCGTCGGTGAGATGGTCGTAAGTGCGAGCGGTCGCTAAACAGGTAGGTCGTTAAGCGAGGAGTGTCTGTAATAATAAGGTGTATAGAAAATCAGTGAACGCTCAAAGAAAAAACAATAAGGTCTAAGTAAGCTGATAGCACTAAAGGACCGCCCCTAGTATCCTCAATAATAATAAATACAGAAAAGGTGCAGCACTTATAATGTGAGCCAATAAATTACAGATAAATGCATAAACCTGAGTGATGAAAAAAATGGAATAGGTGACAATATCAAATATGATCACTGTGAGGTGCTCTAATCAGCGCTATGGTGAGATGAGTATATATTTATATAATCATTCAAATGAGCTACTATGCGATGAACATAGGTGAAAATGATGTGACACTGAAAAATCAGTGTAAAGGTGATGATGAAATTAATGACTGTAGTGGAATGGGTGCATAAATAGCAATGATAAATAAAGTCCAATCATAAATTAATCCGTGAAAAATAGGTGACTTCCAGTGATGGTGACTCCGTGAAAATGATTCCTATATATACACTCACCAGAAGCTCATATATAATGTGCATATACAGCAAATGTGTCACACTCTTCCACAGGCAGGTCAGGCTATATTGCAATCAGACACAGGACCATGAAACTTGAGGGTATCTTCAGTACAGCACTCAATCCTCAAGAAGAACCAGTCAGGGATCCTGGGTGCTGCCGTCTGCCGCCATGACGTTGTTTATTGGCTCACATCATAAGCGCTGCACCTTTTCTGTATTTATTGGTAAATAAGGTGTACCTGTGTTGAATTTGAATACTTAGTCACATACAAAATAAAAATCTAAAAAAAAAAATATTTTTGGTAGCATATTCAATATTTAAGAAATGTTTACCTTGTTTACTGCCCATACATGGCTCAAAGTTCAGTCAATTCCCAATGAAATTAGAAGCCTGGGTGGCACTGTCAGCACCACCTGCATCAGCTAATTTTGACTGAAAAATCAAAGGAATCAGGTAGAATATTGCCTACCGTACAGAGACAGCAGATTATCAGATTCATTCACTGCTTGGGTATTCAGACAACTGGGGTACTTTACTAAGTGAATGCCTCTACTCTTTTTAAAACAAGCCCACTGTGTTTTAGTAGGGTGACCGTCACTGCATTATTTTACTTGTTCCTGAACTTATGTCTATGTGATAAGTGCATGTTCTTGTATAGTATAGAACTGTGGAAATGTTCTGTAATTCCAAGCTCTGTGGTCTCCCCTTTAATTGACCTCCTTGTTTCCCTTGCCTGCTGTATTTTATGTCTTTTTTTTTCTTTAGGTGTGTTTTAGGTTTAAAATTTGTGAACCAGTGATGAATCCTTCCTTTACACATCACAGCCTTTGTCTAGTTGTAAAAAGCTCTCAGCTTTGTTAACATTTGAACTTTTATTCTCTGGCTGAGAAGAGAAGCGACTGAAATACACAGTGAATGGATGTGATGTGTAGTAGAAGTGAGATTTAAATCTATGATCTGGTGAGATCATGGAATCAAATACTCATGGATGAAAAATAAAGTATAAAAGATGACAAAATAAGAGTTTCAATAAGAAGATCAAATTAAAGTTAATAAAAGACCTATGTGAGAGGGAGAGGGGGAATTCATAAATAATTGTGTTTTTATTTATATTAAAACATTCCTGTGACACTTGTTTCCAAACCATATACTGTATATACAGTTGCAAGAAAAAGTATGTGAACCCTTTGGAATTACGTGGAGTTTTGCATGAATTGGGCATAAAATGTGCTCTGAACGTCATCTAAGTCACAACAATAGAAGAACACAGTCTGCTGAACATAATACTACACAAACATTAGATGTTGCCATGGTTTATTGTACATAACATGTAAACATTCACAGTGCAGGGAGGAAAAAGTATGTGAACCTTTGGACTTAATAACTGGTTGACCCTCCTTTGGCAGCAATAACCTCAACCAAACGTTTCCTGTAGTTGCAGATCAGACCTGCACAACGATCTGGAGTAATTTTGGACCACTCCTCTTCACAAAACTGTTTCAGTGTAGCAATATTCTTGGGATGTCTGGTGTGAATTGCTCTCTTAAGGTCATGCCACAGCATTTCAATCAGGTTGAGGTCAGGACTCTGACTGGGCCACTCCAGAAGGCATATTCTGTGCTGTTGCAGCCATTGTTTTGTTGAATTACTTGTATGCTTTGGGTCATTGTCCTGGTGCATCACCCATCCTCTGCGGAGCTTCAGTTGGCGGACAGATGGTCGTACGTTTTCCTGCAAAATGTCTTGATAAACTCTGGAATTAATTTTCCCATCAATGACAACAATCTGTCCAGGCCCTGAGGCAGCAAAGCAGCCCCAAACCATGATGCTCCCTCCACCATGTTTTACAGTGGGGATGAGGTTTTGATGTTGGTGTGCTGTGCCTTTTTTTCTCCACACATAGTGTTGTGTGTTCTTCCCAAACAACTCAATCTTGGTTTCATCTGTCCACAGTATATTTTGCCAGTAGTGCCGTGGAACATCCAGGTGCTCTTTTGCAAACTTCAAACGTGCTGCAATATTCTTTTTGGACAGCAATGGCTTTCTCTGTGGTGTCCTCCCATGTACTCCATTCTTGTTTAATGTTTTCCTTATTGTAGATGTGTCAACAAAAATGTTAGCATGTGCCAGAGATTTCTGTAGGTCTTTAGCTGACACTCTGGGATTCTTCTTTACCTCATGCAGCATTCTGCGCTGTGCTCTTGCAGTCATTTTTACAGGACGACCACGCCTAGGGAGAGTAACAACAGTGCTAAACTTTCTCCATTTGTAGACAGTCTGTCTTACCGTGGACACATGAACATCAAGGCTTTTGGAGATACTTTTGTAACCCTTTCTAGCTTCATGCAAGTCAACAATTCTTGATCGTAGGTCTTCTGAGAACTCTTTTCTGCGAGGCATGGTTCACATTAGACAGTGCTTCTTGAAACCAGTAAACCCAAAACAGGTGTAGGACAGCTGTCAGCAATACATCCTTTTGTATTGCTGTCACTAGCAGCTTCTCACTGTGCTGTGCTGAGTAATGGAGAACATCATGTCCACTCCATCTATATAGTGAAGATAAGATGCAATATTCACTATCTTGGTTTATCTCACATACATCTTAATACTTACTTTTCTCATGATTTCAGGCTGATTATGTGACAGAACTGTCACCATCTTTGTCTTCTGTCTGGGCTGAGTGGACATTAACCACTTGCCGTCCAGCTGCTGTATATAAACGGCCAGACGGTGGCAGTCCAGTGGCAGGTTGCTGTTTATAAACGGCTCCCGCCATTTTGGACTGTGCTCGCTCCCTGGGAGTGCGCAGCACCGCTATCAGGAGCCGCTGTGTCCTCCGGACACAGTGGAATACCGATCGTCGTACGGGGCCTCTGTGTGAGGTCCCGATCATGTGATCACTGATTGGCTAGTCAATGAACACATGCAGAGTAGTAAGCAAGATGTCACTTCTGACATCATTGCTTACTATGTGTGAAATCTGTGAATGATCACAGAGGTCACATGGTACAAGGCGATTCACAACAGCCTTGTACCATGTGGCAAGCAGTGACCAATCACAGCTCACACAGTATTTCTCAATGGCTGCAAGAATGCAGCCAAAGAGAAGAAGAATTGATTGCTTTTACAGCCTTTATGGGTGTAAAAGCAATCAGTGTAAAAAAAAAAAAATCTTCATCACCCCCCACAAGTAGTACAGTGTCACCATAGTGACACTGTACTGCTAGGGTGACAGTATGTAAAAAAAAAACATAAATAATAATATAAAATAAAATAAAAATGTAAAAAAAAAAAAATTTAAATTATAATTTTTGGACATAAACTAATTTGGGTTATTTTTTTTACTAAAAAGATAACTGAATAAATGTTGGCTAAGATTTATGATGAAATATTATTTATTTGCAAAATTTTATAAGAAAAACACTTTTTTCAAAATTTTTGGACATTTTCATTTATATAGCAAAAAAAAACAAAAATCCCAATGTTGAATAAATACCACCAAAATAAAGCTTTATCTGTCTCAAAAAAATGCAAAAAAAATTCATATGGGTACAGTGTTGCATGACCGCGCAATTGTCATTCAAAGTGTGATAGCCCTGAAAGCTGAACATTGGCCTGGACAGGAAGGGGGTGAAAGTGTCCGGACACAAAGTGGTTAAGGATGCAAAGAGAGGCAACAGCAGCTGGTTAAAGGGATAGTCATGTTGTGAGCTCACATACATGTGCCTAGTGGGTTTATAATTAGAGTGGTTTGTGCTGTATATAACACTATTTCAGCAATTTCTTTTTTTTTTGGTGCTAGTTTGTCATTCAAGTGAATGGGCTGCCCTGTACATGATGAGTGAAAATGCTCCAAAATGCTCCAAAACACCCAAATGCATGCAGGAATATGGGTCTACATGGAGATGTGAACCGGGCCTGACAACTGAGTGTCTCTATTCATTTCCTCCTATACACTTCTATAAAGATGGCCTTATACTCTGCAATCTGATTGTACAATCTCTGTACAATTTCCTTTAGATTTATCAGAACTATGGAATAGGGGGAAACATCTGACAAATCTATTCAGTTGGTATCAAATCAGACTGTCCTTTGTACTACATAGCTTATGGGAAGAAGGTAGTATTGTAATGAGGGACATGTGGTCCGGAGTAGTGAACACACATTATCACACCCTCTTCTATGATGCAGCAAGGAAGTGAAGATTTCTGGGAAGTGGCGTACAGGAAGTGAATGCTGAGAGACCATCTACAGGAAATTATGCAATGGTAAAATCCATTCAAAATCTCAGATAAACTGACAAAAAAATTAAACATCCTGTGGATTAAGTAAGTGAGAGAAAAGCACATTGGGATGGCTGGGCCAGAAATTGCATTGGAAAACACCTCTATTTATTAAGAAAATTGATATTCTGCCCGAAAAGGTGAACTTATCATAGATAGGTAATAACATTTGGCAACACAAAGTAGTAGACATCATTCAGTGTCACAAGGATAACTATTGGATCCAGGGATTCCATGCTTGTTGGAATTTAGAGTGGGACCCAGTTCTGATAGCAAAAGCTTTTTCATATTAATCGGTACGTTTTAGATGAGCTATGATTTCAGAGACATTGGGTGCCAAGCCGTAAGAGCTGCTCTTTTGAACAGCACCTGGAGTACTTTTTTAAAAAGCAAAAGTTTAGCTCAGGTGCAGGATTAAACAAAATATAGTGTAGATTGCATGTTAAAGCCAAAACAGAGTTCTTTTATTAATGCATGAAAATGCATGTGTTCAAATGCATTTTATGGGCTTTGTAAAGGCCTATAACTTCAGTTTTCCTATTATGCATCACTAGCTTTCTTGTTTTAATGTAACACAACATGGATATAAAGCAGATCCATTTTTAATTAAATCCTTATTAAACTTTCATGCATCTAGGTTACTAGTGTGGTGTACTATACATTATATGTCTCACCAGCTTTTATTTGATTAGTGTCATCTTCCTAGCACTGATGATATTATTTTTGCATAGAACACCTGATTGTATGTTGAGCAGCTGATTTTGAATTTAAAGACAATAACTATTGTGCTGTGACAGCAACTCCTCTGAGTGTTGTCTACATCTACGCAGGCTGAATAACACCTAAATGTAATTTCAGAAGAATGACAATCCTTGCACTGAAGTAACACTTAGGGTCTAGTTAAAATAATTTTCATTCTGTGCAAAATCTGCAAAACTGAAAGTCCTTTTCTCTTCTGAACATAGGTTCTTTTATTATGAGTAGTGTTAAAATACCCCATTATGACCACTGGTTGGAGCTGAGGAGCATAGGAAATACAGAAATATTTGCAGAAAGAGATGCAATGTAAAAGATCAAGAGAATGCTAGAGGGAATTAGCAAATAAGAGCTGTTATTTATTTCAGGTACTTATATAGCGCCGTCAATTTTACGCAGCACTTTACATATATATTGTACATTCACATCAGTCCCTAACCCTCAAGGGACATAAAATCTAAGGTCCCTAACTCACCTTCATACATACACATACTAGGGCCAATTTAGACAAGAGCCAATTAACCTACCAGCATGTCTTTGGAGTGTGGGAGGAAACCAGAGTACCCAGAGGAAACCCACGCAGGGAGAACATGCAAACTCTAGGCAGGTGGTGCCGTGGTTGGGAATCGAACCAACAACCCTAGTACTGCCAGGCAGAAGTGCTAACCATTTAGCCACTGTGCTGCCCATAGCCACTGTGCTGTCCATACTACATTGTATCTCTTTTTTATGGGTTCCCTTTAAAAATACATACCAGACCACTTTCTAGAATAAGGGTTTTACAGTATATGCAGATTCACTGGATGGGACTATGCAAATAGTATTTATACTCCTCTTATGCCTTTAACAGTCTCTTATATATCAAATTGGTTCTTTAAATTGAACCTGTATGCCATCACACATTTGCCTGAGATTTCTTTAGATACTACTGACTGAACTAGAAAACAAATCTTGGTTCCCATTGGATCCAAGAAACTGAAACAGGAGCTTCCCCTAGTCTGTCCTAGTATGCCCTATGTGGACTTAAACATGATATATTGATTAAAATGAATGCAGCTTTTTTTTCTTCATTTGATTACAGCTTGTATATTAGTCCATTATTGCAAGAAAAAGAGGTAATTGGTTATATTTAGTATTTAAATAGTTTCTAGAAACAATATCCTTTTTTCATTAAATCATATGTATTCTTCTACCTAAAAGCAATGGATGTAAGTAGAACATGTAATTGTGTGGATAAACAATCATATGTTGTAACTGTTTTTATAAGTGCATATTAGTGATGAATAAACTGGGCAAAGTTTGGTTTGCTGGACAATCACCAAACACTTGAAAAAATCTGCAAACCCAGAACATAATGACCAAACCCCTTTGGAGTCTATGAGCATCAAATTTTATCATTTGCTTCTGTCCTTTTCAAACCCATTCTGCAATGTGGCTCTTTATGAAGCTTAAAGTAGCTTAAAGTAGAACTTCAGTCAGAAGATAAATTCCTGCTAGATCATTTCAAGCTGACCCCTTTTGCAGGTAAAACATTAAAAATAAGTGCCTATACTGTTTAAAATCCAGTACTAAAGATTTAGGCTCAGGGGCTCTGGGCTTCAGCAAAATGGTAGCCTCCAGTGAGATGAAACAGGAGCAATGCTGGAGGCAATTTACAGCACACACTCATTTTGGTAGCATAATTATTAAGGTGCAATGTATATTCCTTGCTGCATAAACTTACAACGCTATATAAGGGCCTGTAATAAATAAATAAATAAATAAAATGAAAGTAAAAGAAAATTCCAATTACTTAACAAAATGTTGCAATTAAGAAAATAATAATAATTATATCTCAAATCTGGGGAAAGAGTGTCTTGTGTTTCATTCTGTAATTTTTCACTGAAAAATAGAGAATGTAGAAAAATAGTTGAAAAGAATAAAGATAGGGGAATAGAGAAGGAGCTAGGATGGGATAAGGAGAGAAAAGAAATGAAAAAGAGAAAAAAAGAGGGGGAGGGAGGAGAAAGAAACTACAAACTTACGGTGGAAAACCTATATCTGTATACAATCTGGGATTCTTCAAATGTTTCAAAAGTGTTCTATTCTATCATTTCATATGCCATTAGCTGTTCCTTTTCTATATTGCAGTTAGGGGCCTCAACCCAATAAGGGAACTACTTAAGATGTTTAATGTTTTGAATTCACTTTTATAGCCGATATAAGGAAGAACTTCAGTGAGAAATTTTTAACAAGCTTTAGCCTTTATTGCTACCAAGAATATGAGGCTTACATCAGAGTAGAAATGCTTCCAGCTTCCCAGCTCAGTGAGCTCTATGGCCTCTTTATTTCCTTCTGCTATAAACTCATTGTCACTGAGCTTACAATATAAGTGTCCCCATAACTATCCTAATTAACCACTTCAATTCTGGACACTTTCACCCCCTTCCTGTCCAGGCCACATTTCAGCTTTCAGTGCTATCACACTTTGAATGAAAATTGCACAGTCATGCAACACTGTACACATATTAATTTTTTACATCTTAGCCAAAATGTATGTTTAGTAAAAAAAAATAACCCAAATTATAATTTTCAAAAATGTTTTTACATTTTTATTTTATTTTTTATATTATTATTTATGTTTTTTTTTACATACCGTCACCCTAGCAGTACAGTGTCACCATAGTGACACTGTATTACTTGTGGGGGGTGATGAAGATTTTTTTTCCTTTTTTTACACTGATTGCTTTTACACCCATAAAGGCTGTAAAAACAATGATTTCTCCTTCTCTCTGGATGTATTGTTGCAGCCATTGAGAACTACTGTGAGAGCTGTGATTGGTCACAGCTTGTCACATGGTACAAAGCTGTTGTGAATACCCTTGTACCATGTAACCTCTGTGATCATTCACAGATTTCACATGTAGTAAGCAATGATGTCAGAAGTGACATATTGTTTACTACTATTAATGTGATCACTGATTTCGGTGATCACATGATCGGGACCTCACACAGAGGTCCCGTACAGCGATCCCAGGGAGTGCGCACAGGCAGTGAATGCGGGGGCCATTTATAAACGGCCACCCGCTTCGGCACTGCTCCCTTCCGGCTGTTTATGTACGTACATGGGCCGGAGGGGAAGTGTTTAATTGGCTTTTTTCAGTGACAAACAGCTGGTCGCAGCCATTCACTAAGAATGTTACTGCCCCTCCCTCCTTCTCCTGATTTTACTCAACCACCTGTAGTGTGCCCTGTCTGTCAGAGTTTCTCTCCATTGTGATCCCTTAAGTCCCCAGTGTTTTCCCTTGTCTCACTGTGTCTTCCAATTCCCCCTGCCTCTAAAGCATTCATTTATATCTTTCAGCCCAATCCCTTATGCAGTCCCTGGGCCTTCCAGCCCCCCCGTCTCACTACCATGTGTCCTCATTCCCACATTTCAGGTTGGAGAGCAGGGGGGATGCAAACATAATTCTTATGTTTACCAACCCCTTGAAGGGACACTGGAGTGTTCTTTAGTGTGTACTTTGTGTTCATTTATAATTAAATAAGTGTGATTTGCATGTTTACTATCTCAACTGTTGGTAAATTAGCATAGAAGCACTCTGTACTAAACATTTTTATGCTCATTAGTACTGTATATGCTGGGCTGCAGGGAAGGGATGCACATGCAAACCCATGCATCCTCCTAGATTGTAAGCTCTGAGGCGTAGGGCCCTCCTATCCCTCTTGTATTGAACTGTATTGTTGCTGTATTGTCTCCCATTATATTGTAAAGTGCTCAGCAAACTGTTGGCGCTATATAAATCCTGTATAATAATAATAATATTCCACTCATTCTTAACCATTTGCCGCCCGCCCTATGGCTGAAAGGCGGGCGGCAAATGTCATCAGCGTTCCGGGTGGACGCCATATGGCGTCCTCCTGCACATGCACAGATTGCGCTCCTGTAGAGCTGCGCAGCGGCGCGATCTGTTACCGGCCGTGTACCCCGGACACGGCCGATGACAGATCTGAGTATCGGCCCCGTTGCCGGTACCATGTGACCTGCTGTGACCAACAGAACAGAAACAAAGAAAACCTTTTTTTTTTTCCAAATGTTTGGTCTTTTTTTGTTAATTTAGCAAAAAATAAAAACCCCAGTGGTGATTAAATACCACCAAAAAAAAGCTCAATTGTCATTCAAAGTGTTAGAGCGCTGAAACCTGAAAACTGGCCTGGGCAGGAAGGTGTAAAATTGCCTGGTATTGAATTGGTTAATTGCACCCCAAAGCATCTTATTAATGTAGCACCCTCCTAGATATGTGCTAGGATTTGTATAGTTAGGTTAAGCATAGCTGTGTTTCTCTCCTTAACAGGGAGACTGTTAGCAAAGTCTAGTTGGGCTTCCTGCTTAACAGAGTGTTGTGATGGATTGGCCAGGTCTGCTCATGATGCTCTGGTGCTGCTGAGTTTGTCTTCAGCTTTGCCCACCTTCAGGAGGCTATAAGAGCCTTCCAGAACCTGGGGGGAACTAGGCAAATGAGTAGCATGAATATGGATACAGCCCTGGTAAATTGCAGGGGAGGGCAGTCCCGTTGCAAGCTGGGAGTGGTATTTACTGTATGTTCTGTGAGCACATGGGTCCAGTGTCTTTCCTGGGAGGGGATTGAACCAAACCAGGCTGGAGGCAGGTTAGCCTCACCTGGTACTGGCTGCCATGCGGCCTCAGGTGGGTCGACCTGAGGGCCCGAAGCTAGAGAGAGTGACTCTGGTTCTACAGTAAGCTGACTGAGGAGAGCTGTCTGCCAAAGCGTATCACTGGAGGGTTTCGCTTGGAAGAGTGGAAGGAGGCAAGCATTTTGTCCTTGGGCCCTGTGAGTACAGACATTGAGGAATTTGGGGACTCTGTGACCTTGCTACCCCCCTGGTGCTTAGTCAGTGTGGGTCTGAAAAGGAAAAGGAACACCAGCTAATGTTCTAAAGAGCTTGTCCAATTGTTGCTACTGCAAATGACTTTGGGCTGTCGCAGTCTGTCGTAACTGAGGAGCTCAGCCCTGTAACTACAACTACTGAACTAAAGAGAAGTCTGCTATCTACTTCAACCAGGACTTCAATAGTGCTCAACTAAGAGAGCAGCTAGGTGTCCGCAGTGTGAATAGTTCTAATTTTGGAGCATCCTACTGAATTCACTATCCCTATCCCCAGTTCTACAATAAAACTCCAAAAACAAAAACATCCCTTAGACTGGTCATTGCAGACAATGAGCGAAAGAGGGTGTGTACCTCGCTGTGAAAAAATACCTTGTGCCTGGCTGCAGGGAGAAGAAGAGGGAAACCTGGGCAAAAATACAAGCGACCCTCATGAGGGTGGCACTGCATGAATGTACAGTATGTGCATTGTAGCCCAACAAAATCCATATTAATGGGCTACGAAAACATGATGCAGATTAACGTGCATACAAGCTATACCACACACAGATAATATAAACACAGGCTAACACACACAACAGTGCACTACACACATTTTGGTAATGCACCACCTTACAGTGGGCATGTATTATGGAGTGCATTCAGACTTTGGCTTTGGTCAAAGTTTCATATTTACAGCTTTGTACTCCTTTTGATTTGCATGGCCCCACAAAAACACAATTCAAAATTTCCAAATATATGGTTTTTATTAACTTGATACAGTTGTATCTTTTACATTTAGTAGGAATTTTGTAAGTTATGTTGTGATTGTGTGTGCTAATAATGATTTAAGTATATTTTTAGCAAAAATATAATTTGGAAAAACATTAGCACCAACATAATGGGACCTACATAATCAGTAACACGTTTGTTCTACCTGTCCTGGGATTTCAGAGAATGTATGGCTTGAGCAGTAGTTTACAAACTCAGGAAGCTGTGAGTAAAATAAAGTGAAAAATGGTTTGACCTCCTGGGGTTAAAAGTGGATCCGAGAGTCTGGGTTAAATGACCTGGAATGAAGGAAAGCTGTGCTAGTTGTAGTGTATTAAGAGTGAGGTAGCATTTATTATAAATGACAACAACTGTACATCATAATGGCTCTGGTGAGTAATTTATAATTATGCTCTTGCTCTTTGCAAGAAATGGAAAGGGTGTGGGCAACATTTTTTGCCAGTCCTCTGCAGATACTGATAATTTACATTCCTGTTATGGTTGAAGTTGGAATAAGACTGGAGTATGTTCCTTGTGGGTCAGATATGACTGATACAGTAGAAATATCATATGTTGTGGAAGTTGTGGGTGCATAGGTTCTCAAATGGCAAATGTCATAAGTGAGACATATACATAGGTTTGAGGCTTCAATGTATTATAAAAGCTGAGAAGTTGTAAAAAGATGTAAAAATCAAATACCAATTCAGATATGGCATCTGGATTGAAGGAGCTCATGAGGAAAGATTAGCTGAACTGAATTTATTCTCTTTTGAGAAGAGGCAATTAAGGGGTGATATGATTAATACGTATAAATATATACTGTAAGTGGTCCACATAGTGAAATTGGCGGTGAGCTATTTAGTTTCAATTCATTACAGTGGACAAAGGGACACTCTTTACATCTGAAGGAAAATAGTTTTAACCTTCACATACAGAAAGGCTTCTTTACAGTAGGAGCTATGAAGATGTGAAATAGACTCCCTCAAGAACTAGTTCTGGTCAGCTCGGTAGATTGTTTAAAAAGAGCTGGATGCATTCCTAAATGCACAAAATATAACCTGATACTAACTATTATAGGTAAAATGATCTACAGAATATCTGATTATCTTCTGAGTGATCAGGTTGGATTTTTTTACCCGCTGGTGCAAATTGGATTATGCTTTATTAACCGCTTCCCGACCACCCTATAGCAGAAATACTACTACACAGCAACACGGGTGCCCAAAATCACGTACAGTATATATATGTGATTTTGCATTTCTGGGTAGGTATTAACGGCTGTCAATCACCGCATCCCGGCCGGTGATTACTTGCTGGCGCATGGTGATTTCCAAGGACCTCTGACGGGGTGGAGAACTGTTTTGTTTACTAACAGTTCTCCTCCCTGTCAGCTGGGGCACACTGCTTTGGATGGTTTTGCACAACACAGTCATCCAAAGCAGGGTACTTACAGTGAAGCATACGGACACAGCCCCCTAGTAAAACGATCCCATCACATAGTTAACTGTTACTTTGATCACCCCTTATGTTAACCCCTTCCTGCCCAGTGTCATTAGTACAGTGTCAGTGCTTTTTTTTAGCACTGATCACTGTTTTGGTGTCACTGGGGATGTCAGTGACACCAAGTCCATTCCTCCCAGTGTCAGAATGCCCGCCACAGTCCCGCAGTCCTGCAGCTCGGGCACACTGCTTTGGATGGCTGTGCACAACACAGCCATCCAAAGCAGTGTACTTACAGTGAAGGATACGAACACAACCCCCTAGTAAAACACTCCCAGCACATAGTTAACACTTTGATCACCCCTATGTTAACTCCTTCCTGCCCAGTGCCATTAGTACAGTGTCAGTGCTTTTTATTAGCACTGATCACTGAATTGGTGTCACTGGGGATGTCAGTGACACCAAGTCAGTTCCCCCAGTGTCAGAATGCTCGCCGCAGTCCCGAAGTCTCGCTATAAGTCGCTGATTACCACCATTACTAGTAAAAAAAAACAAAACAGTATCTATACCACCATTTGTAAATGCTAAAGCTTTCACGTAAACCATTTAATTTACATTTATTGGGATTTTTTTTTGTAGCAAAGACATTCAGCAAATCACATTTTGGCCAAAATTTATGATGAAATTAGATTTTTTAAAACATTTTTGTCTGGACATTTTTAATAGCAAAAAGTAAAAAATATAGTTTTTATCTCAAAATTGTCAATCTTTTTTTTATAGCACAAAAAATAAAAAATGCACAGGCAATCAAATACCACCAAAAGAAAGCTCAATATGTGGTAAAAAAAGGACATAAACTTCATTTAGATGCAGCATTGCATGACCGCACAATTGTCAATTAAATTAACGCAGCGCTGTAATGCAAACAATGGCCTGCTCAGGAAGGGGGGTAAATCCTCATGAGGGCAAGTGGTTAAGGATCATGCCTTCTGGATAAACTGAGGGTATGGTATTGTGTATTATCATTATTATTATTATTGTTATTATTATTATTATTATACAGGACTTATATAGCGCGGACAGTTAGCTCAGCGCTTTACATTATAGAGGGAGACAGTACAGTAACAATACAGTTCAATACAAGAGGGATTAGAGGGCCCTGCTCCTTGGAGCTTAAAATCTAGGAGGGAGGGGTTAGTGGTACAAAAGGTAATTAGCTTTGGGGGGTGGAGTGTTAGGAAGAGTAGAGGATTCCAGTATTAGCTGGGGTTGGGGTTGGCTTCCCTGAAGAGATGGGTTTTCAGAGTGCGCCTAAAAGTGAGCAGGGTAGGCGATAGTCTGATAGATTGGGGTAGGGAGTTCCAGAGGATGGGTGAAGCCCTTGAGAAATCCTGGAGATGAGTATGGGAGGAGGAGACAAGGGAGCTAGAGAGTAGGAGGTCATGCAAGGAGTGGAGAGTACAGTTTGGGTGGTATTTAGAGACAAGGTCGGTGATGTAATTTGGGGCAGTGTTATGAACGGCTTTATACGTCAGTGTTAGTGTTTTGAATTTTATCCGTTGGGCAATTGGAAGCCAGTGGAGGGATTGGCAGAGGGGGGTGGCAGATACAGAGAGGTTAGTAAGGTGAATGAGTCTGGCAGCAGCATTCATGATGGACTGGAGTGGGGATAGCCTGCGATGAGGTAGGCCAGTGAGGAGAGAGTTACAGTAGTCAAGGCGTGATATAATAAGGGAGTGAATGAGTTGCTTACTGGTTTCCGAGGTTAGGAACGGTCGTATCTTGGAGATGTTGCAGAGGTGAAGTCTACATGAGTTTGTCAGCGATTGGACCTGGGGCTGAAAGGACAGATTGGAGTCTGGGATTACACCTAGTACCCTGGCGTGAGGGGTGGGACTGATGGTAGTGTTGTTGATCTTGATGGAGAAGTTGGGGGGGGCGTGGGCTGGGGGAAATACTCGGAGCTCAGTTTTGGAAAGGTTGAGTTTGAGGAAGTGGAGTGACATCCAATCCGATATGTCACTTAGTAGGCTGGTGATGCGATTGGAGACTGAGGGGGTGTGGTGAGGGGTAGAGAGATAGATTTGTGTGTTGTCAGCATAGAGATGGTAGCTGAAGCCGTGGGAGTTTATCAATTGGCCAAGGGAGGAGGTGTAGATGGAGAAGAGGAGGGGTCCGAGGACAGAACCTCGAGGGACCCCAAAAGACAGAGGGGGTGAAAGGGAGGTGGCAGCATTATAGGTATAAGTAGGTTTTCTATTTGTTTATTTATTTTATTTCTATTGGTTAAACCAGATGTAACTATGTAACTATGCTTGGTCCTCAGAAGTGATAAGGGGATTTGCAGTTATAAAATGTTTGAGTTGAAGCCAAAAATCCCTGGGTGTGTTCAAAGGGTATACAAACCATAAGGAAATTTGGCATTATCTAAAAGAGGGGTGAATGGGCCTGAGATAGTGGAGAGACAAAGGCTCATTAGCGATCTAAATCAACAGCATACTGTGGCCACTGTCAATTTAGAACTCCATTTATTTCATGTCTGAAGGGAAGATTAACTTCAGAGGTAAAATTTAAGAGAGTTCAGCTTTTTTAAATAATTTAAGGAGAATAATATAGCAAAGTCCACAGTGATTTGTATCCCCATCCCCACATATTTCAACAAGATGAATTGTCCTTGAAGAAGAATTTAAAAGAGAATGAGAAAAATTTCTCAGAGCACCACAGATTCTAAACTCTCTCACATTTGATGATTTATAAATAGAGGGAGGAGTGACATACATTTATAGATTGTCTATATAGAATAGAGTGCTATTCCAGCATATTTACGGTGAACTGATACTTAACCACTTCAATATCGGGCACTTTTGCACCCTTCCTGTCCAGGCCAATTTTCAGCTTGCAATTCTGTCGCACTTTGAATGACAATTGTGCGGTCATGCAACACTGTACCCATATGACATTTTTATAATTTTTTTTTGCACAAATAGAGCTTTCTTTTGGTGGCATTTAATCACCCATGAGTTTTTTTAGTTTTTGCTAAATAAAACAAAAAAAAACCTGAAACTTTTGAAAAAAATACATTTTTCTTCATTTATGTTATAAAATGATGCAAATAAATAAAATTTCTTCATAAATATAGGTCAAAAGGTATTCTGCTACATTTCTTTGGTGAAAATACCCCAAATTAGTGTATATTTTTTAGTTTGTAGGAAAGTTATAAAGTCCACAAACCAAGGTATATACAGTATATATATCTGGCAATCAATCAATCCTGATGTACTGATGGTCCATCTCACTTCTTGAGGCCTGAAAATGCCAGGATAGTACAAATACCCCCCAAATCACCCATTTTTGGAAAATAGACAGTTCAAGGTATTTATCAAGAGTCATGGTGAGTTTTTTGCAATTGTAATTTTTTGTTACAATTTTTTGGAAAATGTACATTTTTGTTTACAAATTGTCACCAGTTCAGTACAGTGTTATTATATAACTGGTATGGTGGTGATCAGAGACACTGACTGGTGACAGTATGTAAAAAAATACAAATAATAATTTTAAAAAAAATATATTTTTTTTTAATTTTTTTTTTTTCAAATTTTTCTATTATTTTTTATTACATTATTTTTTCTTTTTTTACTATTTTTTTCAACACACTGTGATCAAAGCAATACAATGTTACCATAGTAACATTGAACTACTCTGGGCAAGTGATCAGGATTTTTTTTAACACATTATGATTGCTAAAACCAATGTGTTTCATAATTGCAATCATTCTTACTGAATGAAACTGAATGAAACTGATCAGTCTTTTGTTGTGATTAGCTGTGATTGTGCAAAGCTCATCACATGATACAGATGGGCTGTGATTGTTCCTGTCTGCATCATGTGACTACTTTGACTAGTCACAGCTAACAACATAATTGTATACAATGGATGGCATGACAGGAAGCCATCCATTACATACAATTGACATGTGATCTGCTGTCACAGAGGTCACATGACACTGGCAAGGGGCTGGTGTAGCAGCACCTTTTGACAGGAAGTCATAAGTCACAGTCACAGGGAGAAGTGCCCCGCCTGGGCCATAGCAGATTGACACCTGGCTGTCAATCTACTATAGGCCAGGAGGGAAGGTGTTAAGATGATGTACTTCCATCTTCATGGTATGACAAAAAAATATTGAAATGCCCATGGGAGTTTTTCAAAGCATGTCAAGACAAGAAAATATATTAAAAACCCCCTTTATTACAAACATAAAATAATAAAATTCTCTTGAACAAATATAAAGAATGCTTACAAATAAAGAAGGCTTCTTTAACTGATGTGAGTCTGCTTGGGATAACAGTTCACAATTATAGGTTCATGTTTTGTTTCACTCATATAAATTCTCACAAATTCACAATAAATAGAAAAGTAGAACTCATCTACAGAAAAAGAGTTCTAAAATAATGATGATACAATAGCAAATACATCTGCCAAAGGGGAAATAGTTATAGTCTGCCTCTAATGGCAGATCGTAGAAAAAAACACTTACAAATCAGTTTCAAAAATAGGTTAAAACTCTAGCATTTAAGAAAAGTAACCATCAATGGTGTCTACCCTGGGAGCCATGGGGAAAGGGCCCAAGGTCCAACAAACACCGTGGCCCATGACACCATCTGATGTCATCATGGGCCATGGTGACCTCCAACTTCCATCTTTGCTATCTTGCCTCCCTATTTTGTTTGTTGGACCTTTTCCCACAGCTCCTGGGGCAGTAACCCTTGGCGGTTAGCATCCAGAACAGATACTGTTTTTTAACCTATTTTTGAAACAGATTCATAAGTGTTTTTTCTTATACTCAGTCCTTAATAACAGATTATATCTATTAGCCTTTTGGTGGATGTGTTTGCCATTGTGTCATCATTACTCTAGAATTCTATTCTTTGTTTTTTTTTTACCTATTTTTTCATTTATTGTGAATTTGTGTGTTATGTGTTATTGTTGTGTGTAGTGTTATTGTGAATTTGTGTTTATTTATTGTGAATTGAGTGTTTGTAACAAAACATGAAACATAATTGTGAACTTGGCATGCCAAGCAGACTCAAAATAGGTAAATCAGAGTTCTTTATTTTGCTGTCTTGATATACCTCAAAAAGTCCCATGCACACTTAAATATTTTTGTAATTTGTTTTTTTGTCTTATATTTCAGTGGGCCAATGTTATTGCCTCATATATAGCATGATCCATTAGCAGTGGAAAAGCTGGTAGACAGAGAACCATTGGTTTTCACTCTAGCGTAGGGACAGGCATAAAGAGCCATGATTTTGGAAATCGCATGGCCTCCTTAGCAAGCATCAATCTGAGTTTGCTGTAGGAAATAACAACCAACTTTGCAACATCAGTTGACTGTAAACAGAGTGGTATGTTCCATTTCTGAGTGTAGAAAAGTAAATAGTTTTGTTAGTATTGTACATGCCTTGCTGTGTGATACAAATTCAGCTTGGCCTGTATGTATTAGAGGAGTTATAGGCGACTAGCAGTCAATTAGGAATATAATTTTAAAAAGAAATCGGTTTATATTTTCCCAGTGCAATTGCCTCCTTGCCCAGCTTCAATATCACAAAAACATAGTATATGGTTATAAAGCCTGAGGAGGAAATGTTTTTTTGGGAAGCATAGCATTTATAGGTCATAACAGTAATGGAAATAATTGTTGCCAGAAGAGTTTGTAGAATCTATTTGTAAATAGTCCAATCCAGAAGCCTTCCCTTTGGGTGCCTATTTGATAATCAAAGCAAGTTAGTCCCCTTAGATGGGAGAATTTAGGGATTCAGGAGCAGCAGAAGCTAAGGAGAGAAGTTTAATGTTCGTGTCTGTGAAATTTATGACTACTGTTTTTTCATCATACATTCAAACATCTACAGGATAACATTCTAATTCAATGAAATGGTACACTCTCATATTAATTTGTAAATGAAGGTTAAAAATTAAATGAAATTAAAGTTAAAAAAAGTGAAAAAAATTCTAGATTTTCAATGATAACTCAAGTTAATATAAACCATTACTGAACATAAAGCACTGAATCTTGCAAAAGATGAGGTCTGTCATCTCACTATACTCATTTCAAAGTTTTTCACATACATCACTTCTGGCCTTTCCTCATATAAACATCATGTCAATGATTTTTCACCATTGTTGTGCTCTCGACTGACACCAAGTTTGTGAACTAGTGAAATCCCTTGGGATTTTTTTTACACATATTATACCTCAAGGAAGGGTAAACAATTTTTTTCAGTAGGGTTTTCTCCTTGTGTTATGCCAGAAACATTTACAAAATATCAAAAGTCCATTTTAAGTAGTCCTGTCACATGGTATATTCACAATTTTCAGTGAGAAGTTGTCGTTATTCATTTTCTGTCATTCTTTTTTCATCATCAAATTTACCACTTGACCTAACATAAGATCATAAATAAGCAGTTTTCATAGAGAAATTAACAAATGCTTTCATCAAGTGATACTGGACTACTCTTTTGCCTTCCTACCTTCCCCACCTTGAACTTACTGGTACTTTTGCCACCATTGCTACTCCTGACATTACATGGGCTGTGGTTCCTTTAAAGGGGACAATAAAAGTAATTTGTGAAGGACTCAGGGGTTCTCATCCATCCAAGGTGAGGGGTTCCAGGGTGGTCCAGTTGCAGAGGAAAAAAAACTGATTGGTAATGTGATGGTGCACAGCATCAGACCCCAGCCCTTCTCACCAACTCGTGACCAAAGGACCAGCCGATCTCGCATCGCGCTGTCACTTGCGTAACAATGCCACTCTCAGCTGCGCCCTGCACAAAGATTTTCCAGCTCGTGGGACCACAATCTGTGTGCCAGCAGCCTGAGAGCGATTGTTACTGGGTCAGGTTTTTTACGCAATTAACCCTTCACACTGCCACCACCACCTTTTTACAGAGAAGGAGGAAACTCACAAATCTTAGCCATAACACTGTGATATAAGTATAAGCGTCTGTAATACACACTGTAACCACAGACAGATATATTCAGAGGATTTTTACATACAGTAGCACTCTTCAGAGACAGGGATTCTTTAGTTTGCATTAAAAGCTTTAGTGACAGTTCAACACTTTTCAGAAAATACGATTTATTACTAAAAAGGTCAAAATGGTGCAATTAAAATATTTACAGAAAAAGATGTAACAAAGATATAAAGAGAGCAATAAAATAACAGAAAAATAAAAGAAAGAAGTTCAGAAGGCAGAATACTTGCAAAAGTCCTTGGTTTGAGCAGAGTCCAATCGTCCGAACAAAGGCTGCTCTGGTTCTCGAGTCTCTTAGGTGGTTCCTGATCGATGTTAAAGGAGAACTCATTTTTCTCCAGGCTGTCAGTCTTTTTCTATCATCTCAAAGGGGTGTCTCCTGAGAACAAATGACCAATCATTCCATTTGAGGATGGGTGTTAGGCGGTAACCAAGGTTATGACCAAATCCCTTCCAATTTCATACTAAGGTCATAACCTTCAATAGGTACAGGTAGCATCCTAGCAACTGGCAGATTAATATTTAGACTTATATTCTAAACGCACATATACCAAACTTAGCATATCTTTGCCACTCCGGATAAAAGAGACTGCTTTATTTTCTTTTGTAGGTACTGATATAGTTATGCAAGGTCTCATTTGACTCATATTAAAATGACCTATCTGAATATGTACTTCATATTAATGTGCCCAGTTCCTGCTGAAGTGTATGAATTTGTATGAAAAATGACTCACGTGGAATGTACGTTTTATGGTATGCTTTAGCCCTAATGGCCTAACAGGTCATGATTGACTGAGCTATTGTTTTACGATTGGGCAGAGAAAAGTGGTTTTTCAAAGAAGATCCCCTGGGACCAGACTAATTAGTAGTTTACAGCCATGGAGCTCATCCAGCTGTGCTCATCTAGGTTAAGAGGCATTTTTGAACTCTGTTCGCTTACAGCCTCATATTGCGTTCAAAAGGGAGGAGGGAGGACAGGAGAGACAACATGGCCGCAACCTAACAAGATGGCTGTCAGTGTCCATGTCTCTATTTCGCACAATCGTCACAGGTAAGTCCTCATTTGACACCCAGAATTTGGAGGCTCCAGGAGACTTTGGGTGGGAGGGAGCCTTCAATCCTGAGTACAGGGTGATAGCAGACCAAGTTATTCCAGATCAAAGAATTGCGTACCCCTACAGGTGGATGGGCTGATTAAAAGGTTTAATAAAGCACAAAAATATATGCATAAGAGGGTTGTGCAAAGAAATGGAATAGATTGGGACTGCTTACTCCCAACACTTATGTTTGCCATTAGAAAGATACCTCAAGAATCTACCCAATTTTCTAAGTTTGAGTTGGAGTATGAGTAAAGGAGTGTGGCTTGATCTGGTGAATGAAAGTGAATCTTCTCCACATAGGATGGTGGTAGAACATCTAATCCAGATGACAGAGAGAATCACTAAAGTGTTGCCTTTACTCAAGAAGCATTTACAGAAGACATAATAAGCATAGCAAAAGCTACACAACTGGTCTGCCAAACTTGGACAGTTTTAGGTTATGGACAAGGTGGCTGTCCTTATATCCATTGTAGAGAGTAGGTGGCAAGTGATAGGAGCCATTCTAGGTAATGGAAAAGGTTTGTGAGGTAAATATAAAGTACACCAACTTGGGGAACGAATGCCTCACCAAATCTACCATGTGAATCTACTAAACCCTGGAAAGACCAAGAGCAGATAGTTTCCCTGGCTGAGTTAATTCTAAGCCCACTTTCATCACCCTTTCCAAGCTACTCAGCAGGTAAAAGAGTTTATATAGGGGAATAGAGAGACTATTTTAGGACTGCCAGGTCTTACCAGGGTAATTGAGGATGACATTGTCACAGAACCTAATGTAAATGTCAGAGTAAAACCCTTTCACTTTTCTGAGGCACACAAGAAAGTGGTATCAGAGAAAGTTTGGAACATGGTTAAATTCAAAGTCTTTGAGTAAACACAAAGTAAATGGTTCAGCCAGATTATGTTGGCACCAAAGCTCAACGGGACTCTGTGGTTTTTTACTGATTTCAGAAAAGGTAATGAGATTTGAAGTCTAATGCAAATCCGATGCCCTGAGTAGATGAACTGATGAAATATTAGGAAAACTTTAGTATATTTCCACCTTAAACCTTACCAAGGGCTACTGGCAGATGCCTTTAACTAAGGAAGCTAGAGAAATTACATCATTTTCTACTCCAGAGGGTCACTTTCAACATAAAAGAATGCCATTTGGGCTGCATTCTGCCCTGGCTACTTTTCAGATAGTGATGGATAAAACCCTGCATCTTCATCCGTAATACTCCTTGGAGTATTTAGATGACAAACTGGGATTTTTATCTGCCCTAAATTCAGGCTCTGTTGGACTCTTTAACTACTTCCCTAACAGGCCAATTCTGACATTTCTCTCCTACATCTAAAAATCGTAATTTTTATTGCTAGAAAATTACTTAGAACCCCCAAACATTACAGTATACACAGTATATTTTTTTAGCAGAGGCCCTAGAAAATAAAATGGTGGATTTTGCAATTTATGTCACACAGTATTTTTGCAGCTGTTTTCAAAAGCATATTTTTAGGAAAAAATAAATTTTAATGAATTTTAGTGCACACAAACACAATATAATACTCAATTGTTTGGTAAAATATAGAAGATAATGTTCTGGTGGGTAAATAGATACCTAACATGTCATGTTTTAAAATTGCATGCCCCCATAGATTGATTCTACAGGTTACCAGTTTAGAGTTACACAAGAGGTCCAGTGCTAGAATTATTGCTCTCACTCTGATGTTTGTGACAATATCTCATGTGTGGTACAAACAGCATTTACATATGCTTGTGTGGCCTATGTATGCATTTGCCTTTGTGCGTGAGTACGGGGGGACAGGGGCAATTTAATTTTTTTAAATCATTTTATTAATTTTTTAATTTTTGCACTCTCTTTAAACATTTTTGATCACTTTCATAGTACAAGAAATATAAGCATTCCTTGTGCTAACAATATGCATTGACAGGTACTCTTTACTGAGAGATCTGGGGTCTATTAGATCACAGATCTCTGCTCTGCCTTTGAAAGCATCTGATCACGCCAAGATCAGTGTGACCAGATTCTTTTCCAAGCCAAAAATGGCTTTGTTGACATCTGGAGCAACACAACGTCACTTCTGGTTTCTAATACCATAGAGATGATCAGGGACATTCCGGTCCCCATTCAGCTCTATGGTAAGCTGGAAATAGCACCGTATTTGCCTCAGGCTCCCCGATCACATGGGAGAGCTTGAGAAGGCACTGGAGAGCGGCATGAGGGGGACACCTCTCACGTCACTTATAAAAACAATACAACAGCTAATCAGTCACCAGGATTGCTTTTGCTTTAACACCTTAAACTGGACAAAAAAAAGCTACAGGCTTCTCCGCAATATCTCCACTTCAACTCCAGGATATCATATGACATACTACGATGAGAAGTGGTTAAAGCAGAAGGGGTTTACCATCAATCCCAAAAAGTGTGCTATTGCGATGAAGGAGGCAAAGTACCTGGGGTAAATTGTGAGTAGGGGTTTGGGGAAACCTCATATAAACAAGGTAGAACCTATTCAGGCTTGGTCCTGCCCATCAAAAAGAAACAGGTTCAAGTTTTCCTGGGCATCATTTACTACTACCATCAATTTGTCCCCATCTTTACCACAATTTCTGTGCCACTGACAATTGGTAAGTACTGGAATGATAAGGCTAATGATGATTTTTTGGAGCCTAAAACAGCCTTATGGCATTATCCAGTGTTGGTTGCTCCAGATTTTTTTAAGGAGTTTATTGTCCAAAGAAATGCATCCAGTGAAGGATTAGGAGCAGTTTTGTCTGAAGAGGTCAATAGGAAGGAACATAGTCTTACTCAGCAGGAAGTTCATAGCCACTGAGAAAAACTATGGTGCCTGGCCATAAAGTGGTGTTTGGATTCTCTGTGCTGTTATCTGCTTAGCAGGAAGTTTTGGTTGGTGTCAGACCATGCCCCACTGACATGGAAGTGACAAACCAAGCACAGAAATGCTAGAGTAACTAGGTGTTTTAAACTTGTGGTATAACACAGGCCTGGAAATCATTATCAAAATGCTAATGTCCTCTTTAGGGTACAGTTCAGGGTGTCCCCCAGTGCCTCTGACACCTCTGTGTTGTATGTACAGGATGCCAGGGATGGGTCATGGAAGGCACATATGTTTCCTTGCTAGTTGGGCTATGGTCCATTTACGGAGATAGTAAAAGACATTTTTGGAGTACTTAGGAATTCTCACTCATCCAGGGTAAAATATTCCAGGGTGGTCTGGTTTCAGAAGAAAAAAATGATTCATAGCTCTCAGGATTTGTGAGTCCTCATTTGGCACCCAGAATCATGAGGCTTGAAGAGAGTTTGGGTGGGAGAGAGCCTCCAATCCTGAGTACAGGGATTTTGTTGCTAAAAGGGTTAACCTGCCTGCAGGGGAAGCTCGAATGGTTTTTAGAAAACCATCATCAGGTGTCTGTCAGATGCGATGTGGAACACAAACAGTTGTGAGATGACTATAGGCTGTTAAACCAGAGACTGATCAATTATTTTGTTTGTTTTTTTCCCACACTGAGCATAAGCTGTTTTGTGCTTTGCCTATTTAGAAAATAAAATGACTGTTTTTTTTTATCAATTCTACTGCTGGTGATCCCGGGCTCTCTCTTGTCACTATATATATATATATATATATATATATATATATATATTAATTTATTTGTTTTGTCAAATGGAAGAAGTTTGGCACAACCATGACTAAATGCTTTTGGAAACTCCAAGTGGGCTTTCATGTGTTTTGAATTGAGTTGAGGCCTCTGTCTAGACACTCTGCCATAAAGTCCAGATCAGTGAATAGCTGTAGTGATGGTTCTCCCTCTGGAACTTTGTGTCATCTCCACATAGGATCTCTAAAGCTCAGTCAGAGTGACCATCAGGTTCTTGGTCACCTCTCTTACTAAAGCCCCCAATTGATCATTTTGGCCTGTCGACCAGCTCTTGGTAGAGTCCTGGTTTTGCCAAACTTCTTCCATTTGAGAATTATGGAGGCCACTGTGCTCTAGGGAACCTTCAATGCAGTAATCCGGGCTCTGAGCTATGCAGGCAGTTCCTTTGACCTCATGGCTTTTGCGCTGATACAGTATGCATTGTCAGCTATGAGACCTTTTAAAGAGAGGTGTGTTTCTTTCCAAATCATGTCCACTCAATTTAATTTACCACTGGTGAACTCCAATTGTAGAAACATCTCAGCAATGGTCAAGAGAAATGGAAGGCACCGGAGCTAAATTTCAAGAGTTGTTGCAAAGGGTCCAAATACTTTTACCAATGTGATATTTCAGTTTTTCCTTTTTTCATAAATTTGCAAATGTTTCTAAAATTTTGTTTTAACTTTATCATTATGGGGTACTGAGTGTAGATTATCAAGAAAAAAATGAATTTAAACAACTGTAGTATCACGCTGCAACAAAATTGAAAAGAGTAAAGGAGATCTGAATACATTTTTTTTTACATCTTTACTCTGTGTAAGAATAATTAAAAAATGCATACATAACCTAGCTCTATTTTTTGCCCAACAACAGCAATAAAGTAATCTTTCCTTCATTTTCTTTTAAAGTCTGCCTTGTTTGTCTGAATTATTACCTTCAAGAAAGATACAGAGTAATATGTCTAGGAAAGAAAAATATTAATGTGCTATATGGTGTCATGTTGCATATATAAATTATCCTGCAAGAAAAGGTTTTTCATTGTGTTTAATGTGTGTAATGGAATTTATATCTATATATTTTTTATAATGATCTTTTTTTTTAGGAAAACATAAAAACATTAATGTTATTTCCAACCAAACAATAATAGTGCTGCAGTAACTGTGCTTTATTACTTTAATTCCCTTTTCTTTATCAGCTACAGAGATTACTTTTATGTATAACTTTTTTGTTTTTGTCTGCATTAGAGAGATTTTCATTCACTTCCTGTCTTAATTACTGGTGCCACCAGGGACAGGATGAATGAGTAAGTCTCTTTGGTGTGGACAAAGAGATAGATAGAATTTCTGTCAGGATTTTTCTGTCTGTGTCCCTGTTGGTGATCATTTTTCCTTTAGCAGTTATCAAATAAACCAAACAAAAAGACTAAATGTATTAATTTTGAAGAGCTTATTGAAAAATGTATGTTCATAAAAAAGGGGTCTCTCTCCGCCACCAATAAAAAAAATTATAAGTAACCCTAAGCCTGACCATGGTTAAAATGTGGTGCAACTGTGTTTGACAATTGCAAATATCTTCACAGCATTAAAACAGGACTGGATTTAGGAACCAGTGACAACTAGCATTGTGGATGGGAAAACTCAAAGGCTAAAAAAATTAATAAAATGTGACATTTGTTGTAAACTACTTCAACGCATTACTATGGCAATGAAGATGAGAAAGAAAATAAAAAGCACTGTATGTTATCAATAACATTGCACATTTTTGCAGCACAATTGTGTTAATATGAAAGGCAATAAAAAAAAGAAACAATTTATAGTAATAACAAAGGTATTGAACAACACTGCTGATGTATTTAGGTGTGGATTGAATGAAAAATAGCAAGTAGAATGACTAGTGGTTAAGGGTCTGAGCAATCCTGGAATGTGTGCAGCAGTGTATACAGCCAGACACTGGGGAGAATGTGCTACTGCATATTTTTTATAATGGGGTTTGTCTCTTGGTATCTTGCAGGAAGGGGAATGGGAGACTGAAAGGGACATGAGTAAAAGTCATAAAGTAAGGCAGGTGGCTTTCCAGTGTGAAAATGGCACAGAACCTTTTACAAAGAGGAGCGCACAAATCAATAAAATATAAAAAAAATCTCCACCTTCAACAAAGCATCCTGTTTTTTGTTGAAAATCATCACTGGTGTATTTATTCTTACATAAAATAGTCCGTCTTGTTGAAAAAAAGACACAAGTCCATCTAGTTCAACCCACAGAGGAAAAAAAAACATGCACACACAAACAGAACACCTCTATATACACAATCATATACACACAGCTGATCAAAAGGAAGGCAGAAAAACCCCAATAAAGCTCAATCCAATTTTCTCCAGCAGGGTAAATAATTCCTTTCTGATCCCCTAAGAGGCAATCAGATATTCCCTGGATCAACCTTACCTACAAATATTAGTATCCAGTATTCTCTCATCTCTAGTGTCTAAAGTGTGTACACAATAAAGATGATAAAACATGTACACCAATAGTTCTGATGATTGTGCCATTTCACCCTTGGTATACAGGTGGAACTTGAAAAATTAGAATATTGTGCAAAAGTTCATTTATTTCAGTAATGCAACTTAAAAGGTGAAACTAATATATGAGATAGACTCATTACATGCAAAGCAAGATAGTTCAAGCCATGATTTGTCATAATTGTGAGGATTATGGCTTACAGCTCATGAAAACCCCAAATCCACAATCTCAGAAAATTAGAATATTGTGAAAAGGTGCAATATTCTAGGCTCAAAGTGTCCCACTCTAATTAGCTAATTAAGCCATAACACCTGCAAAGGGTTCCTGAGCCTTTAAATGGTCTCTCAGTCTGGTTCAGTAGGAATCACAATCATGGGAAAGACTGCTGACCTGACAGTTGTGCAGAAAACCATCATTGACACCCTCCATAAGGAGGGAAAGCCTCAAAATGTAATTGCAAAAGAAGTTGGATGTTTCCAAAGTGCTGTATCAAAGCACATTAATAGAAAGTTATGTGTAAGGGAAAAGTGTGGAAGAAAAAGGCGCACAAGCAGCAGGGATGACCGCAGCCTGGAGAGGATTGTCAGGAAAAGGCCATTCAAACGTGTTGGGGACTTTCACAAGGAGTGGACTGAGGCTGGAGTCAGTGCATCAAGAGCCACCACACACAGACGGATCCTGGACATGGGCTTCAAATGTCGTATTCCTCTTGTCAAGCCACTCCTGAACAACAAACAACGTCAGAAGCGTCTTACCTGGGCTAAAGAAAAACAGACCTGGTCAGTTGCTCAGTGGTCCAAAGTCCTCTTTTATGATGAGAGCAACTTTTGCATCTCATTTGGAAACCAAGTACCCAGAGTATGGCGGAAGAATGGAGAGGCACACACTGCAAGATGCTTGAAGTCCAGTGTGAAGTTTCCACAGTCTGTGTTGATTTGGGGAGCCATGTCATCTGTGCTTCATTAAGTCCAGAGTCAACGCAGCCATCTACCAGTAGATTTTAGAGCACTTCATGCTTCCTTCCACAGACGACCTTTATGGGGATGCTGACTTCATTTTCCAGCAGGACATGGCACCTGCCCACACTGTCAAAAGCACCAAAACCTGGTTCAATGACCATGGGATTACTGTGCTTGATTGGCCAGCAAACTCACCTGACCTGAACCCCATAGAGAATCTATGGGGCATTGCCAAGAGAAAGATGAGAGACATGAGACTGAACAATGCAGAAGAGCTGAAGGCCGCTATTGAAGCATCCTGGTCTTCCATAATACCTCAGCAGTGCCACAGGCTGATAGCTTCCATGCCACACCGCATTGAGGCAGTAATTGCTGCAAAAGGGGCCCAAACCAAGTACTGAGTACATATGAATTCTTATACTTTTCAGAGGTGCGATATTGTTCTATGTACAATCCTTGTTTTATTGATTGCATGTAATATTCTAATTTTCTGAGATTGTGGATTTGGGGTTTTCATGAGCTGTAAGCCATAATCATCACAATTATGATAAATCACAGCTTGAACTATCTTGCTTTGCATGTAATGAGTCTATCTCATATAATAGTTTCACCTTTTAAGTTGCATCACTGAAATAAATGAACTTTTGCACGATATTCTAATTTTTTGAGTTTCACCTGTATGTAGTTCATTTTCTTGCTATATATCTATGCTGTAAATAAAATATTTACCATTAGTTGACTTGCCATTTTTTATAAGCATATAAGCAGTGGACAGGACTCTAACCATTTAAGGAGTAACACTGAATGTTTTCCATACAAACGTAGCTTTAATATACAGTTAAAACTATGATGCATTTGAACATGTTTTATGCACAGCATTAAAATGTAATGGCTTGTTCAATAGATATGAAAAGTGTAATAGCAAAGCTTCCTTTACTTATCTTTGGATGTAATATGTATTGCTTTTCTTTAATTATAAAAATACTTGTGCTTCTCCTGTATTAAAAAATTCTAAAATTAATATCGTTTTTGAATCATTTGCATATATAGAACTTTGCAACCACTAGAGGTCAGTATTTAAAGAATAAGAATTCACATTTCATACAGAAAAGCTAAAAGACAAGTTTATTCACATTTCCTAACACTAGAAAAATTATTCTGAGGATTAACAACCATCATATATGTTATTTTTGTGGATTGAGTGTGCAATTGTGTGGAGAGAATTGTTGAGAGGGGCAGTTCTAGCGACTGATGATCGGTAGTTTGAGGTAAGAACAAGGGTAAAAACGGGTAAAAAAGACTTGCAAACAACGCAAGTAACATGTGTAGCAGTATCTGCTACTGTGTAAAGTGGAGGCATGAGAAAGCATGACTCTTTCGAGAGCTCATGCTTGAGACGAACTTGAACGATCAGTATGTTCGATCAGGGGCCGATTGCCAGCTTGTGTGTTAGAGAGTGGTGCCCCGGGAATTGGGCATGAAGGTCATATGCTTGAGTGGAGGCTATGACCATTCTGCTTCCATCTGTTGCTGCCGGTTGGATGCTGGTTGATGGGAATCTGCTGGTATAATGCTCCACGATTTCAATAGTTCGATGCCTGCTTCTAGGGATTTGATAGTGAAAAATCTGCCTTGGTATTTGACATTTAGTTTCCTAGGGAAGCCCCATTGATATGCGATGTTGTGATTCCGTAATGCTTTGGTTATGCTGATGAGCTTCTTAAGGTTGAAGAGTGTGGCTTTGGACAGGTCTGCGAACAATTTGATGTTTGCTTGGGCTGGAGGAATGGAGGTCAAATTTCTAGCTGCAATCATTATTTTTTCCTTCACGTGGTAAAAATGTATGCGCACCAATATGTCTCTGGGGACCGTCGCAGGTAGAAATGACGGTTTGGGGATTCAATGTGCTCGATCTATAGCCAATTCCACGTCAGTGAGGGTGTGGATGAGATTTTTCATATATTGTTGTAAATATGGGACCATGGCGTCTGTGGTGATGGATTCTGGGATCCCACAGAATTTAATATTGTTTCGCCTGGAGCGATCTTCTAGGTCTGTCAGTTTGAGCTTGATTTGTTCGATGTCGCATGATCTGTGTGTGCATCTATAAGATCATTATATGTGGTACATATTTCCCCTAGTTTGTTCTCGATATGGCGGATGCGTTTTCCTTGATTTTGGACCGTATTTGAAATTTGGGATAATGAAGCCGTCAGGTCATTATGTAGTGTTTGTCGCAGGGAAAGGAGCATGTTCTTCATGGAAATCTCTGTGACAGGTTGGTCAGAAGCAGGATAGGATTAAATTTAAGATGGAGCTGTAGTAGATAGGATAGAAGTTGAGAGAGAAGGTTGATGTCTGTCAGGGGGTGATCCTGTGTCCAGTCTGGGTCTGGATTTTGCCAGGCTGCTGGATGTAGGAGACAGGGGGGAGAGGACTCACCAGGATCTCCTGGGTAGAGCGATCCCTTCAGCCTGGGGTCTGGATGGTATGCAGCCTGGTGGTCTGTGTTCTCCCCTTGCTGCTGTTGCTGGGCAGACAAACCGTTCTGCAGGGGGCCGGCACCATCTTGGCTGCAGGGAGCAAGTGCCGGGAAGAAGCTGGTCATTTTTGATGGATGACCCGGTGCTTTCCTCCTGCAGGTCATAGCCTGTTCAGGTGGCGAGGGGTTAATGGCTCTGGTGAGCTGTTTATTTTTCCCTGGGGCCGTAGTGTGCCGAGGTCAGGCTGGCGGGTGGACGGAGCTCTCTTCAGTGAGCGTCCATCCCCAGAGCCGGCCACGCATGCGCCCTCCATCATATATGTTATATGCTTGCTATATTCATATAATTATATAAAAATATGTTCTGAGACCTCTTTATGCTAAATTTTTATATGATTTGTCTTCTAGAGTGATTTAGAGATTTGAGTGGAGTACAAAAAAAATATGAATTGAAACTTTAGATTGACAAAAATGTAAAAAAATGTGATGCAGTAAAAACAGATACAAACGATCAATGTCATGTTTTAAAAGGTTCACTCTTCTCCTTCCTGCAATTTTAAATAATAGATTTCACTAACTTTTGAGTGGTGCCAATTGTCAGCAAAAATGTTCAGTGAAAAAGAGGACAGGAAATGTTTAAAAAATCAGTAAGACCCATATATGAAACAGATTCCATTGGCACATTTTAGTTATGTAGAGCAGATTCATAAATAAGTAAAACTGTCAGAATTATTATTGACTAAAATGGCAAAATATTGCTTTTAGATTTTAATAAATACTGTTTTACAGCTGTTAATCTGTAAAAGCTAGTACTTTAAAGCAATCATCAAAGTATTATTAGTGCTACATAAATAATATTTTAAAATATTGGATATATGATTTTATTTATCAAATAATGTAGGATTCTTTAAAATAAAGAAATCAACAAGATCACAAAATAGGAGCTGTTGTCAGTAGCAACTAATAACATTTCACCTTTCATTTTATTGAAAAATTAGGATTTGGTTTTAGCCCTAGGAAGAAACATTTAATCCAAACTGATATCAAAGGCACAATGAAGCAACCAAACTGGTTGATAAACGTTCTCTTGTATTGTATTGTATTCTGTTGTATAATTTTTCTGGTATATCAATTTTAAATACAAAAAATAATATTGCAAAATTTTCCAGGTATGATTGCAAGTTGTAGCTTGTCCTAATTCAAACACACAGGTATCACGTTAAAAGAAAATACTGCTAAATGATAGAAAATTCAAATAAAAATGATACCAACAAGATGTGTATAGGCAGCTTAAAGTGTATTTTCACTTTTGCAGCCAAATTGAGATAACACCTACTTTATATTTATTAAATATTTCAATTAGCAACACTTAGTGGTATCTGTGTGTAGAATTTTCTGAGACACATATAATAATTATTTAGTGTCTATAGGCGATTTGCGAATAATAAAGAGATGGCGAAGTAAAAAATAAAGTGCGATTTTATTTTATCACACAATGGCTTAAAATAACAATGTAAAATGTATCATGAACAGGTCCATGTAGGTAAAACAGAAATGTCAAAACAGAAGTTATAAAGATGTGTCACCCTTATTCTCATGGCCGTTGTCACATGTGCTCTTCTTGTCTTAGAGAAGGAGGAAGTGACGAGTTCTTGTCTTAGAGAATGCACTTGTTCCAGTCTGTCAGTTCTGTGAATAACCATACTATCTTAATGCCATGCTTGTGTGTGTGTCACGCTCATCGCATCTTTTATGATGCTTGTATACATCATAATTCATGATCTTAGAACCTTGTATGGCAAACAATACTGCTTAGCAGAGCAATTTCATTGAAGGGAGGGGACACTACATATATGGTCTTTCGATTGACAGGCCCATATGTAATGACTCCATAAGCTGGCAATTTTGCATCAGCTTGCTCATGTGACCAGTCTCTCTGCTTAATGATAATATAAACTAAGAATCTATCTTTACAACATAATATCTCAATAATGTTGTATAACCAAAAATCTACTTATGTAACACATATTACCAACTTTTAACCATTTGACGCCCGGCCTATGGCCAAATGGCGTCCGCAAAAATGTATTATCTTTCCGGGAGGACGCCATGGGGTTTATTTACTAAAGCTGGAGAGTCCAAAATCAGACTCCCTTCTGCATAGAAACCAGTCAGCTTCTAACCTCAGCTTGTTCAATGAAGATAGTTACAGTCTGCTGTGGACTCACTAATCTACTGCGAGAGCTAACTACCCCATGTCACATTTGGTGGAGAATGTGGGCAAACTGATGGTGGAATCCAGGTCTTCACTCCAATGGTGAGTTCATGTCAGGAACTGTTGGCTGTATGCAGAAATTCAGCCAGGTAAAAGCCATTGTGTTGTCCAGGTGGTGTACCTATGAAAGGAAAGGAAAGTGTTATGCTGTGAACTGTGTTACAAGTTGCTGTATGCATGGCTGCAACGATTGGGCAGTCACAATGCAAGAAGGAAGAAATGTTTGCTGAGATGAGGGAAAGACTATTATGGATAGAGGGGATGTTGCCCAAGCAAGTCCCAGACAGGCCAGAGCAGGGGTGGACTGACAACTTATGGGGCCCCTGGGCAATTGGGACTACGATACAGAGAGATCCATGGATTTGTTTATTTTATATATTTGACCCTTTGACAAAACTATGTAAGGACAGGGTACTATATAATCTAATTTGTGCGGCTAAGGACCTAATCCCTAAGTTTTGGCTTGCTCCTGAACCACCAAGTATGGAAAACTGGGTAGATAATATTTACAGGATGGAGGAGCTGTGTTATATTGAGAATAAAGTGGCACAATTTGGGAAAATATGGAGTAAGTGGTTAGTCTTTAAAACAACTAAAAGATATTAGCAACTGCTGGGAATGAAGTAAATGAGTATGGGGGGAGTTGCTAAGGATGTCCCACAGAGAAAAGGGGCTAGGAGGAAGGGAATACAAATATAGACTGACAAAGATGAAAAAGGTTAGAAACTAGTAAAGTGGAGTGGTTTTAGGGAATTTGGAGGGGAAAGGGGTGGGATGAGGGGAGTAGGGAAATTATGATATGGGGTTGGGGGATGCATTGAAGATTTGGCAATGAAACCTGGAAGCTGATTGGTTTCTATGCAGAAGGGAGTCTGATTTTGGACTCTCCAGCTTTAGTAAATAACCCCCATATGTCCGCCAAGTTGCAGAGCCGCACAGTGGTGCGATCTGTCACCGGCCGTGTGCCTCGGACACGGCCGATGACAGATCTGAGTACCGGCCCCCGTTGCCGGTACCATGTGACCTGCTGTGACCAATCACATCAGGTCACATGACAGTTGTATACAATGGATAGCTTCATTCATGCCATCCATTGTATACTAGTGTCTAGCTATGAATGGTCACAGCTAATCACATGCACATGTCATGTGATTAGCTGTGACCAAATCACAGCTAAGCACACAAAAAAAAAAAAAACCCTGAATGAATCAATGTCATTCAGGTAAATGCTTGCTTATAAAAAAAAAAATACTGATCACTTCCCCAAAGTAGTACAATGTTACTATGGTAACATTGTACTACTTTGGACATAGTGAAATATGAAAAAAAAATCTTAAAAAAAAGAAAAAAAATTAATAAAAAATTTTAAATAAAAAAAAAAATATATTTTTTTTTTTCACACTGTCACCAGTCAGTGTCCCTGATCACCTCCATGCCAGTTATATGATGACACTGTACTGCACTGGTGACAGTATGTAAAAAAAAATAGTGAAAATAATTTTTTTTATTTTTTCATTTTCCGAAAAATTATGACAAAAAAAATACAACTTCAAAAAACTCGCCATGCCTCTTATGAAGTACGTTGGACTGTCTACTTTGCAAAAAGTGGTCATTTTGGGGATATCTGTACTATTCTGACATTCTTGGACCTCAAGAAATTAGATTGACTGTCAGTACGTCAGGATTGATCAGTATTCAGATCTATACCATAGTTTGTGAACTCTATAACTTTCCTACAAACTAAAAAATACATCCTAATTTGGGTTATTTTCACCAAAGACATGTAGTAGAATACATCTCAGCCTAAATTTATGAAGAACAATTATTTATTTGCAAACTTTTATAACAGAAACAAAGAAAAACGTGTTTTTTTTCAAAATGTTCAGTCTTTTTTGTTAATTTAACAAAAAATAAAAATCCCAGCGATGATTAAATACCACCAAAAGAAAGCTCTAGTTTGGTTCAGTCCTGACTCCCATGACATTCAGTCCTGACTCCCATGACATTCTACACTAGAGTCCTTTAACCAGCTATGCCCTTCTATAGAATACTCAGCTTTCAGCTGGTTAGCTTAACTTCAAACATATTTTTCTGTCTCAGCTATAACTGAAGAAATTAACACTATCATTTGTTGAAGGCCAATCACACATTTTAATATTAATTATGATTAATCATAAAAACCAAATATTTTGCAAGCTTGCCATCAATATAATATAAGTGCCAAATTATGAATTTGGAATTAATGTTTATCACTGTGCCCCCATTACGGAGATTTACCCTGTCTATTTGACATGTTAGCAAGGGCACACATGCAAGAAAGTGTTATTTGCTTTTCTGCTTTAAGCAGTGGTGAGTTTTGAACTGTAATAACCACAAAAGAAATAAGAAAAAAATAATAATTTTAGAGTTCTCATTTTACTAAAGGTCATCAGCACTGGGTAACCATTTGTCTGTTACAGTTGGAATGTTGTTTGTAACTTGATTAATCATAAAAAAAAGAAGATTTATGGTGATAACAGCAAGATCGCTTTTTACCTCTCCTGTATTTATATGTAGACATTTTCTGTTTTTAATCCCCACACCGAAGAAAGCTAATTAAGAGTGAGTTGACAATCTATATTCTTTCTATCTATGCTGAGCATTCCAACTTGTACTCAAGAGAACTGCATTTGTGATGAGTGCAACTTAACTTCCTGCTTTTTTATTCTCTCTTTTTTGAAGAGAATGCTTTGCTCAGTGTTAGTAAATCAGTACTCCAGAGTTCTTGACTACGAATGGAAGGTAATCATTTGGTCATATGAAGATATTGAATGTCTATACACTGTCTGGCAGTGAATGGTGTCCACAAGACTGTGAGCTTCATGCTATCAGATTCTCATAGCTCTCTGCTGTTTTGTTTGCTTAGTAAATGTTCTACTTGTGACTTCAATATTTAAACAATAATATTGAATAAGAATAATATTAACAACAAAAACAGGTTATTGGAAAATTTTCATACGGATATGTAAAGAATCCAGTCTACTCAACACTGCTATATCAAGTGATCCTGTCACTACAGGGGAAAAAATTAAGGATGTAGTCTTTGTGTTAAACTTCTACTAAAAGTGGGCTACTAAGTCCTTAAAAATAGTTACAGTCTGCTGTGGACTCACTAATCTACTGCGAGAGCTAACTACCCCATGTCACATTTGGTGGAGAATGTGGGCAAACTGATGGTGGAATCCAGGTCTTCACTCCAATGGTGAGTTCATGTCAGGAACTGTTGGCTGTGTGCAGAAATTCAGCCAGGTAAAAGCCATTGTGTTGTCCAGGTGGTGTACCTATGAAAGGAAAGGAAAGTGTTATGCTGTGAACTGTGTTACAAGTTGCTGTATGCATGGCTGCAACGATTGGGCAGTCACAATGCAAGAAGGAAGAAATGTTTGCTGAGATGAGGGAAAGACTATTATGGATAGAGGGGATGTTGCCCAAGCAAGTCCCAGACAGGCCAGAGCAGGGGTGGACTGACAACTTATGGGGCCCCTGGGCAATTGGGACTACGATACAGAGAGATCCATGGATTTGTTTATTTTATATATTTGACCCTTTGACAAAACTATGTAAGGACAGGGTACTATACAATCTAATTAGTGCGGCTAAGGACCTAATCCCTAAGTTTTGGCTTGCTCCTGAACCACCAAGTATGGAAAACTGGGTAGATAATATTTACAGGATGGAGGAGCTGTGTTATATTGAGAATAAAGTGGCACAATTTGGGAAAATATGGAGTAAGTGGTTAGTCTTTAAAACAACTAAAAGATATTAGTAACTGCTGGGAATGAAGTAAATGAGTATGGGGGGAGTTGCTAAGGATGTCCCACAGAGAAAAGGGGCTAGGAGGAAGGGAATACAAATATAGACTGACAAAGATGAAAAAGGTTAGAAACTAGTAAAGTGGAGTGGTTTTAGGGAATTTGGAGGGGAAAGGGGTGGGATGAGGGGAGTAGGGAAATTATGATATGGGGTTGGGGGATGCATTGAAGAAGCATCCCCCAACCTTCCACCTTCCACATTCGACCCTTGCGGGTCACAGAGCTTTTTATATATATATCTCTGCCAGATATTAATCTCCTCCACTGCCTCCACCGACCTTGATCCTCCTCCAGGCAGTAAGTAACACTCCAATAACTCCCCTCATACAACGAATTCAAGCATCAGGGCAGGCCAGAGAGCTTCCTTCGTGTCCCAGGAGAGCTTGCAGCAAGGAGATTATATAAAAAGCTCTGTGACCCGCAAGGGTCGAATGTGGAAGGTGAGGGGGCATTTCTGCTATTGAGGGGAGTCACGTCAAGATTTTCACGAAGAGCACTATTGTAGCATGGAGTGACATTATTTGAACACTTTTCTATAATTTTGCACAGTGTGGCATCACTATTTAATTTATTGTAATTAATATTTCATGTAAATTGGTATTATTAATTGTATTTTAGTATCACTTTTGCACAGTCTAAGAGATATTAGTTGTTTATCACTATATCACCAGGGATATATTATGTATATATGAAGATATTGCACTAGTTTTTCATTCATTATTATTTATATTATTATTATTTGTATATCTGCATAGCTTAAGAGTTATCATTTGGGTATCATTATACCACTAGGGATGTGATATTTATATATGGGGATATTGCACTAGTTTTTGATTATTTAAGTTGAGCGCTTCACCACTTATATTATTTTTGTTTTACATATCTTGCGGTATAGAGAATTAGGTGATAGCAGCTAACTCACTAGGTTCTGTGGAGCGCAGGGGGATTTCTGTAAATGTATAGAATCTGCTGTACCAGGACTGCCATTTTTTTTTTAAAATGACATTTAAAAAAATACAGCATGGGCCCCCCCCCCCAATCCATACCAGACCCTTTAGGTCTGGTAGAAAGGTTAGGTGGGACCCCACAGTAAAACAATTAAAAAATAAATGGCTGGAGTTTCCCCCTAAAAGCCATACCACACCCTTTAGGCCTGGTATGACTTTTAAGGGGAACCCCACCCCCCAAAAATGGGGGGGAAAGCGTGGGGTCCCCCTTAAATTCCTACCAGACCCTTGTTAGGAGCACAGTCCTGGCAGGGCAGGAAAGGAGGGGGAATGATCTAGCGTGGCTCAATGAAGGAATCCAGACAGCAAAGTAGGACAGACAAAAGGAGCTTGATCATGTGTAACCAGTACTATCACAAGCATGAGACTTTAGGCTTGGCTGGCTTAAATCAGGTTTGGTCTCTACCCAGAGATTGACTACACCAGTCATCTTGCAGGTGGATAGACAGACAGGGAGAATGCATCATACCCAAAACCAGGATGCTGGAACCAGTAGCTATGATGGAGCAGGAGTGCTACACACTCCTAACAACCTGAGAGTGGAGAACTGCTGTGATTGTTACTTCACTGACAGCATGTGGTTGCACATATCCTTGACTCCACTGTGCAGGCCTGAATTAAGAGAGCAGTGGATCTGATTCTTTGGGGTTGGTTTACTAAAGACAAATAGGCTGCTCACTTTGCAAGGAAGCTTGTAGTTTGCAAAGGAATTTTCCCCAAAGCTTAGTGATTTTGGAGAAAATTTGATTTGCAAAGAACACCCAATCACATGCAGGAAAAATTTAAAGAGAAGCATTTTTGCTTGCACATCATTAAATGAAGGTAGTCATCAGAGTTTCATTTATCAAGCTCTGGGGAAAAAATCCAATTTGCTTTTAGTGAATCAACCTTATTAGTCATCAGGAAGTTTTGGTTAACAGAAGAGCAGAGATCATCTTATTTCTAAGGAGTATAAGACAACATTTGCTTCTTGTTTCTCCTAGTTGCTGCAACTAATTTTAGTATGGCAAACATTTAATATTATGGGGTCTATGATACTATAGTATCCAAATGACTGAGGCTGTGTAGAATTGTTGATACTTGGAATTGGGGATGAGCCAAAAAGCTCAGTTTGAGTGGGATTTAGCAAACTTCAAGGAAGTGCAGATGTCAAATCCAATACCTGTTCAAATCAATGGTTGTCAAATCTGTCAAATAAAAAATTCTCAATTTCTGATCTAATAAGCAAGAGTGTTACAGATAAGAATTGCACAGAGGAGGTGCTTTCCTATAAAACAGGTACTAAATAAAACATTTACATTGCATTTGGCAGGAAGCAGTTTTTAAATGCTTAAAATGAACCATTAAGAAACTGACATTTACAAAGTCAATAATATCACCCAAATATAGTCAGTGGCCATATTTGGCATATCACTGCTATGCCTGCCCCTTTTGTAATGAGACTAGGGCTTCCAGGCCTTGTCAGTCAATGGTGCTTGAGCCAGCCCCTGCTACTTCCTTAACAACCATTGACAGCTAGAAGCTGTCATATACAGAAGTGGCAGCACTGGCATTTATAAAGTAAGAAAGTAACTTAAATTGCCAGCAAACAAGATTGCTGGATTCTTTAAAATAATGGCACATAAACTTCTCCAAAGAACCCCCGATTTAAAAAATAAAAACCCTCAAGAGTCTGCAATGTCAGCAGTTGCTAGGGATGTGATGGGTGCAGCCTACGCTGCTTCTTTGGCAACCATTGGGAAGCTGTCATATTTAGAAGATGTAGAATACTGCTTTTATATATGTTCGGCTCAAGCTAAACAGTGGGCCAAATTTGCAAAAGTTCAAGCATTTCCTTGAACACCCAAACAGCCATGACCCAATGACCCATTAGCTCATCCCTACTTGGCATAACCAGTTCAATGCTACGTGAGGAGCTTGGTGTGCTTTAAGATATGTGTTTTATTTAATGTGAGTACTACATACTGCTGGTAACACAATGTTGTTCCATACATACTAGAGAATTTGCTTTGATAATAAACTTAAGAAGCATAGAAACACAAAGACAATAATTACTACCAAGGAAAGCCACATGTCAATAGAAGCAGTAAATCCAGAGATAAAAAGCAGCTGAATTCATAATGAATTTTACCTTTATCCATAAAAGCCAAGCATCACCCTTCCCCTCTAAGCTCCAATTTTCCTTTATTGTGTTTAGCCATTGACCAACAGGTATGTTTGGGAAGCATTAGGGGTGATACCAAACCTGACTCACCCCTAATAAATGTCAAGATTTGTAGGATTTGTATACTTAGTCCAGATTGCCCAATTTTGTGATAGGTGTACTTTAATATAAAGAAGGTCACAGACAATCATTGTTACCTTTTCTGTGAATCATCTTTGATTTTGTAGACATCTGAAAATTCAGACTATTCTCTGCACAACATCAGTTTCCTTTGCACTGCCGTATTGAACTTGTGCTATTTTGTGCATGTAGCACAGCTGAGATGCAAGCTGAATATGTACATTACACTTCAGTTCAAAGTACACACAATCTTCACCTATAATGCAGCATTTTTGTCTTTGTTCAGGTTCAAATTTCCTTTCTGCCTACCCATAAAATCCAGTAATTCTGAGCAGTTGGGTCTAACTCAGCAAACACTACTTACTAACACTCTTAATGTAGACTGATTTAAATTGTCTCAAATATCCAATCTGTCATATTATCATGCTGGTCTAGTGGATTCATGGCAAACATTACAGAAGAAACTGCCAAAGGATAGTAGATGGACACCTGGGTATGCTGAGTAGTGAACTGGCTTTGCAAAGAAATTATCATGAAAACAGATTATGGTGCCAACATGATTTTTAGTAGGTAGTATAAAAAGATGTAAACAATGCTATTCCAAAGGGTCGTGTAAGTTTTTTACCCAACTGTTGGCATCTGTCGGCATTATAATTCTGGAATAACGGCGTGAAACTATATCCAAACGAGCCTTAATCTCAATGCTTAATGACATGACTGTCAATAAGCGAGTTGTGAAACATAAAACACAACAATACAGACTGCTAGTTTATGATGCACATCAATAAAATATTGGCAAGAAAAATCAAACCCTATCTAAATTGTTAAGCTATACCATTTACATTAGCTTATTTTACAAATAATAGCTATTTCATTTTTTCCTTCTTTGTATTATTACTAAGGTAAAAAATATCAAACTATTTTTAATCAGAGCATTTTAAGCTATGTTTGTCAGATGTTGTAAAGGAAAGTAAGAAAATTGATCTACTGTGTCACAAAATATTTTAGCAATGAATAAACTGGAACAATTTGTACTTTGGAAACCAAAGTAGTGTAAATTATTTCCAACTCCAGGTGCATAAGAACAGTGGAATGTAAAGTTGCGTAAACACATTTGCAACAATCTCAGTACAATTTTGTTTTGGGATGTTTCTCTGTACACTGATTTTTTTTTTATAAGAACTATTTGACAGCATTGGTGAACAGCAGTAATAATTAGGATTGTTGAGCTACTATATTGCATATACACATCTATGTTTCAGTAATATTTAAAATGTATCTAAAGCCATTTTCCCACTTTGGATACGATTGGTAATGAGTATATTTTCTCTTTATATATATATATATATATATATATATATATATATAATTTTTTTGACACTTAGATCCCCCCTAGGAAGATTTACCCCACTTATTTGTCCTGGTGGCTATTGTCACTGGGAGCTGAAAGTGAAGGAAAATCTAACATTTTTATTTGTCATCAAGTCAGAAATAAAGGGTAAATTTTCCATTCGGTAACTTCTTTTCGATGACAATAGTCTAAGAAAACATTGCCCTTACTTGTCAAAATCGCCTGTCATCTGTTGTCCCAAGTGAATGAAAATCTCCCCAATGGGACACAGTGATAGAAAAAAAACTTTGAGGGTTTTAAAACATTACCTACTATATAAAAAAAAATGTCTTTACATATTTTGCAATTACATCATCATTTTGAGTCCAATTTTTAGCTTCTTGGTTAAAAACACATATGTATGATTACAGTTTTTTCCTCATCAATTTCTTTCAGCCCCATGTATTTTTTCATTTTATGCAAATTTTCCAACATAGAGCAATTCCTATGGTACAGTGAAGGAAATAAGTATTTGATCCCCTGCTGATTTTGAATGTTTGCCCACTCACAAAGAAATGATCAGTCTAAAAATCTAATGGTAGGTGTATTGTAACACTGAGAGACAGAAAAACAACAAAAAATCCAAGAAATGCATGTCTAACAAATGATGCACTGATTTGCATGTTCATGAGGGAAATATGTATTTGATCCCCTTCACAAAACATGACTTAGTACTTGGTGGCAAATACCTTGTTGGTAATCACAGAGGTCAGACATTTCCTGTAGTTGGCCACTAGGTTTGCACACATCTCAGGAGGCATTTTGGCCCACTTATTTCCTACACTGTATATACAATAGCAACACCATCTAATGGCAAATTTGGTATTTTCCATTTTAAATCGATGAAAACCATTTGATCAGCACAGGAAATTATTTGTGTCTTGCCCTATGTGCATACAGCAAGTGCACATGCACTTTTTTATTGAATTAATCGCTATGTCAATTTTTTTAGGAATATACCTCTCTGATTTACATTACCCATACATTTAAACTGTGTCTTCAGAAACTAAACTTTTTAGCTTGAATTAAAGTAGAGATAATTGGATACCTTGGTAAATATCTAATGTTTGTGGTATAATTAATTTTTTTTCAGCTTGAACTTAAAAAAGCACAGGCTATTGACTGGCTTTATGAGAAGGCACCATCTATTTCCAGACTCTGGGAATTCGACTCTGGGAACTTGTTGGAAATTGATCACTGGCTATTTGACTAGTGTGATGACAATCTACAGGTGACCTGTAGCTCTGATTCATCAAGCTACTATCATCACTCCTGCTGGTCTCAATACAGCATCCTGGTGTGGGTTGTGATACATTCTTCCTGTCTGTCTGTCTACCTGCAAGGTGATTGATGTATCTCTGGGTATAGAGCACACCTAATTTAAGCCAGCCAAGCCTGCAGTCTCATGCTTGTAATAGTGTGTATAATACATGCTTAAGTTTGTCTGTTCTACTCTGCTGTTTAGATTCCTCTGTTTAAGACTTTGGATCAGATATTGACTATTCTCTGAACTCCGCCTGCATTTTGACTATGGATTTGACCCTGACTACTCTGAACCTTACCTGCCTTGTACCTGGATTGTCATTGAACCACACTGACTGCTGCAAACTGCAAGTAATATATTGCAGTGCCCAGTTTGCACCTGATAGGCATTATAGCATTGTGTATAAGCCTTGAGACAACCATGTACCAGTATGCCTGCTTGCCTTATGGGAAAGGGGGCTGATATAGGTGAAAAACACAAAGGCCAGCTATAGTGCCTGACCACCTGCATTAGGGGTAACCTTGACAGATGTTATTCCACGTAGGACACACTAAAGTGTACTTAAGACATGATAAAGTGGTCCCTTAGCCAATATTACTATTTACCTTTTTAGCACCTCAAGTACTATTTAGCACACCATAAATGTCATTACAGCTTGATACATCAGGGCAATAAAGCTGGCCATACATGAATCCAATTTTGGCCGGTTCAGTAGGGAAAGGCTGAATTTTGATCCATATATCGGCAGGGAGGCTGCACACAAGTTTATCTACCAGAGTAAAACCTCCCTGTTAGATTTTCCCAACTCAGTCAGCACTGCAGGCTATAGCCTGTAACACTGTTCAGTGTATTCTGAAGGTGGGGATATCTACCTGTATTCAGAATACAATAGCCCAGCAGGGAGAAATCCAACAACCACTCATTTGCTGGTTTAACAAAAAAAAAACAGATCAATGTATGGGATGCCTAACAGTCACAGTAAAAATGTTTTACTGGTTGAAAAATTATCTTAACTACTTGTCGACCCACCCCAGTATATGTACTGTGGTGGGGTGGCACATGCAGGCACAACCATGTCATTGTGCCTGCTTGGGCTAAGAGGATGCACTTTTTTCAAAATCTTCAACCTTTTTTGTTTTATACAATAAAAATAAAAAAAACAGTGGTGATAAAATACCTCTAAAAGAAAGCTCTGTTTGTGAAAAAAGTTATACAAAATTTAATTTGCGTACAGTGTTGCATGACTGTGCAATTGCCAGTTAAAGTAGCACACTGCTGAATAGCAAAAAATGGCCTGGTCATGAAGGGGGTAAAGTCTTCCAGAGCTTAAGTGATTCAAGTTTTATTTATTTATTTAATTTCTTTCTTGGAAGGAAATACAAATCCTTTTGTGCTTCAAAGGTGGTACCTGAAAAGTGCCTTGCTGTTAACTGAGAACAGCTGAAATATCTGAGGATAAATTTGCACCAGCATGCATTCGTTTTCAAGAGATATATTGACAACTAGACATGTGCACCATGGATATTTTAATTTTGTTAACTGAATAATTTTGTTTTATCATAAACGTTATGTTGAACAGATTCCTTTGTGGAATTCATTTTGTATCCTTCTCAATCATTTCATATATGCGTTGGTATTGGAAGGATTCAATAATTTCAAATTCAATCCAAATTTATTGTGAAGAATAGCTGGTTGATAACCTCTTTAATAGCAGATGCTTTCATCCCCTTTCTGCCCATGCCAATTTTCAGATTTCAGTGCTGTCACAAATAGAGCTTTCTTTTGGTAGTATTTAATCACCACTGGAGTGTTTTTTTTGTTTGCTAAATCAATGGAAAAAGACCAAAACCTTTGCAAATTTTTTTTACAGAAACAAAAAAAAGTTTTCAAATAAGTAATTTTTCTTCTTCACTGATGTGCGCTGATGAGGCTGCACTGATGGGCATTGATGAGGCTGCACTGATGGGCACTGATGAGGCTGCACTGATGGACACTGATAAACTGCACTAATGGGCACTGATAAGTTGCACTGATGGGGATGGAAAAGCTGCACTGATGGGGCTGCACTGATAATCAGGGCACTGGTGAGCCTTCACTGATTATCAGGGCACTGTGTAGCACTGTAAAATACTGTACTAGTGCCCCTCAAAGACCTATCTCTCCTTCCCTCATACATGGTCTCTGTGAGGAAAGGAAAGACGGTAACCGGCAAAGGAATTGAGTCTGTTTACACTGTGACAGCTGTGATTGGACACAGATGATCACATGGTAAAGGGCTGCTGTAATTGGCATGCAGTTTGGCCAGGAAAGTGAGCACCCCCCCCCCCGAGCCATACCAGGTCACATGCTCTTAACTTAGGGGGTGGTTTGGGGGAGGTGTCACTCCCTAAAGTACCTTGCCCCAGTCTTGCAGACAAGGGCCTCTTCCCCACAACTGGCCTGGTGGTTATGGGGGTATGGGGGTTACTTATTGGAATCTGGAAGCCCCCTTTAACAAGGGGACTCTGAGATCCCACCCCTCCATGTGCATGAGTATGGGGTACTGGCTGGAATTAATTTTTAACATTTCCCATTTGTTTTTATATGCATTTGGAAATTCTAATACATCCAAATCTCTGAAAGCTAAATTGTCATCTGAAAAACAGGTCAAAAAATTAATTTCACATGTCTATTGACAACAAGGATCACAGCCCCCGGGCAACTTTGCGGAAGGGGGGGTTGGTTTTATAACATAAGCAAAATACAGTCTCTGGCTAAAGGGACCATTATATTTCTACTCCTGCAAAGTGCTTCTATTGTCAGATGTACAAATGGAGCCTAATAAATGCAAGATGGCATATATACTGTTATACTTTTGACAAAATTACTATGCTTAACCAAAATACTTCTACCCAGTGGTCTGGCTATTGGCTAGGTGTCACACCTACTGCTTGGGTTGTTCAAATTCACCTGTTTATATGATAAAGTAGCACTGATGGACCACTTAAGCTGGGAGGGAATTGAAATATGTATAACAAATGTTAGAGTATAAAATTGTTCTCTCTAACATTTTTGCAGTAGAAGCTATTTATGTTAATGTGTTTTCGAAGTATACAGGCCACTGTTAAGGTAGGAGAATTTGAATATCGAAGAAGGGAAAAGGGCAGCTTTAGACTAAAATACAGGACCTTAATAATACTGTGAGGTTGATTTACTAAAACTAGAGCGTGCAAAAGCTGGTGCAGCTGTGCATGGTAGCCAGTCAGCGTGTTCAATTAATCTTTGACAAAAAAAATTGGAAGCTGATTGGTTTTTATGTAGAGCTGCACCAGATTTTGGACTCTCCAGTTTTGTTAAATCAATTCCTATATTTTGATGTATAAAATCACCATGCAGAGGGCAAGTTATCATCCACAAAAGTCTGAAATGTCATCACACTTTTTCTTGCAATATCAACTTTTTTTTCCAAAGGATTCTCTATCCTATCACAAAAAAAACAAATCACCCTGACAACCTATCAAGAAGAAATAGGGTTTGGCAGCCCAACTCTCAATTAACCACATGAGTCTGAAAAAATCTCTACCTGTTACACCCACGAGTATATTAGTGGATCTATTAATATGCTGCTGCAGTCAATGTTTGTTTCCTTTTATGTTACTACTTTGTAATTTTTTTTAGAAATACAGAAATCATGAATGTCAGATTCTTCAATATCCATCTGTTTCTGTGCTAGTTAATAGGGTCTTTTAAAATTATTATTTCTTGGTAATTTACTGGGAAGAAACTTTTTTCAAAGGCAGAAAAATTAAAAGATAGACACGTGACATTACCTTTATAAGCACTTGAACTTTAATGGTCCTTTACATTTGCAAACTTTAATACTTAACATAAGAGCTGGAAGAAAAAGAGTTGGTAAAAAAGAGATTGCACATTGAAAACAGATCACTTCCCACCTGATAAAGGGGTGACTCACTGACAGCATAATGAGCAGGAAGCTGTGCATGATTTTGAAATTGCAGTTTCATTTATGAGTAGCAGCATCAATTCCCTTAGACTTGAAAGGAATATTCAAAGCTATAATCCTTTGTGTAACTTTTGGAACAGGTTGACTTCTTGCCAATCATACATGACATTGACTATTTACCCAAACTATTCTAAGATTTATCATAAAAACCTCTGATTATCATAATTTGGGGTGCTGTTAAAGGTCCATATTAAATGGAAAAGTTAACAGAGATTAGACCTCATGCACATGTATTGTTTGAGGCATGCATTTTTTGATGTTTTTTTTTCTGTCTGTTTCCCATTTGGGAAATTTCTCTGACTTCCTACCCCAGTGACACCACCAGGACAGATGACTCGATTAGAAGATTTTCTCTTTTCTCTTGCTAAATTAAAATTTTGGAGTTTCTATTATTTTCTGTTCTGATGACAATAGCCATGGCCACCAACACAATCCTTTTTCGATGACTGATTGCTCTGCTGGATGACAGATGATAAAAACAAAGGGGCAGGGTTATCCCGGTGACATCATTGGATATGCAATATATATGTGACTTTTCTATGAGCAAATACATCAAATCAAAAAATAAATCAAAACTTATAAAAAATTATAAAAATTATATATAAAAAAAATTATGTCCAAAATCCCACCGTGTCCAAAAATAAAAATAAAAATAAAAATAAAATCAAAAAGTCCCAAAAAATAATAATCCTCACAAGTGTAATACAAACACTCAAACTTTTTCTTCTTCTTTCATCACCAAAACCTTCTTAATACCCGCAAATCCTGATATTCATGCACCTCAAAAAAAGAAAAAAACTCGACATAGTGTCATACCTTAAATAATGTAAAACACACGTGCCACTCCCTGTGCAGCATGCAAAATAAAATAAATGTGTATACTCTAACCAAGTGTCAAAACACATACAAGTGAAATGACAATAAGAGTGAAAACACATTCACATAGGATATGCCACGCAATGTGTGAAAAACCACTCCACAGATAACACTGCCAGTGTATCACACCACACCCTATATATATATATGTATAAAAGTGATAACCAAACCACCACTCTCCAACTCTAATATGGATGGGTAATTACCCTATAGCAGAGACAGCAGGGCAGATTAACCACTCTGGGTTACAATCTCCTCTCATTGATTTCCTCCAACGATTATGATTTTCTCCTCCACTTTCCTCCAGAAAACCAGTCACAATATAAAAGGTATTCTTCTTTATTAAAACTCACATAAATTTCGTGGTAACAGCTCCTCCTCACAAGCAGTATGCACATGGACAGGTTCAGGGAAACATAAACCGCATGTTCCCACTTCCAAGATGGCCGCGATCGCACTTCCGGTCAACGTCGATGCGTATGACGTCACGTTTTCCTGACGCGTTTCGTCACTTCCTTTGACTTTTTCAGAAGGGTAAGGACGTCTGTGCATCGACTCCTTATGTACCGCCCTTCCTACATGAACGGCACTACTCAACGCCATCTTGGAAGCTGGAAAATGCTGCCCACACCTGACTGCATTGTATCTAATACAACAATTCAACTGCCACCTATACATAACTAAGACCTTATGCCTCTATACAGTAAAACACCACATATAAGGTACCAATACTATGTAAATAAAATATAAGTACCAGGACCATATTTGGCCAATGACATCCTGGGCATTATGGTCCAGAGCTGTGGAGAAGAGGCCCTTATCCTGATCAACACGGGAACAAGGTGCTTTGCAGGGGAATGCCCTCTGAAAGGTACTCCACATGTTGAGGTTATTTTGCTTGGTATGGTTTGGGGGGCAGATGCTCATTCTCCATCTTTTCTGGCCAGACAGGCTGTATCTTTGGATAAGGATCTAGTATGAATTTTTGGGGGAACCCATACTTTTTTCTAGATTTTTGCTACAGATTCCACTAAAATCTATTTCAAACCAGAAGGGTCTGGTATAGAATTTGGGAGTTACCGCATGCCATTTTTTTTGTTTTTTTGGCATGGGGTTCCACTTAAAATTCATACAAGACCTGAAAGGCCTAGTAAAAATTATGGAGAGAACTCCACACCATTTTTGTTGTTCAGGATCCCCAGCTAACATCTATTTCTGACCATATAGAGTGTCTAGTATAGATTAAGGGAACCCCAGCTGTTTGTTTTACAAATAGAATTTTAGCAATTTAACCACTTGACCTCAAGAAGGTTTAACTCCCTTCATGACCAGGGCATTTTTTTATTCAGCATGGTGCTATTTTAAATTGCAATTGCTTGGTCATGCAACACAATACTCAATTGAAATTTATATCAATTTTTCACACAAATAGAGTTTTCTTTTGCTGGTATGTGATCACCTCTGGGTTTTTATTTTTTATTATATAGATGAAAAAAGACAACATTTTGAAAAAAAAAAGCTATTTCTTCATAAAGTTAGGCCAAAATATATTCTGCTACATGTCTTTGGTAAAAAAAAAAATCCCAATAAGTGTATATTAATTGGTTTGTGTGAAAGTTATACTATTTACAAACTATGGTATATATATACTGAAATTTACACATTTATAGATAATATACTAGTATTGGCGGTAATCAGTGTCTTATATGAAACTGTGATGGTGTGGTGGGCAATCTGGTGCTAACAGACACTGGCTGGGAGGGACACTAACTGACACTTATGCCGCTAGTGACAATAATACAATGATCAGTGATAATACTGTACACTGTACTCATTTATTTTATTTATTTATTTCAGGTACTTATACAGAGCTGTCAATTTATGCAGTGCTTTACATATATATTGTACATTCACATCAGTCCCTAACCCTCAAGGAGCGTACAATCTAAGGTCCCTAGCTTACATTCATACATACCGGGGTGCCTGGAGGAAAGCCCCGCAGGCACAGGGAGAGCATGGAAGCTCCAGGCAGGTGGTGCCATGGCTGGGATTTGAACCAATGATCCTAGTGCTGCCAGGTGGAAGTGCTAACCATTTAGCCACTGTGCTGCCCCACTAATGACACTGCCTGGGTAGAAGTTAAAATCAAAGGGCAATGAAGGGGTTAACTGTGTAATGTGTATAATGTGTGCTGCTTTTACTCACAGATCTGGCTGCTTTTTCACCCTGAAGTCAGGGTTGATTACAGGGAGAAGAAACAGCCAGGTTGCTTTCTGTGTACAGAGTTCTGTGTGTTTGTAACACAGAACTCTGTGCTATGATTGTCCATAGTTGATCAGCAAGTATATAGCCAAAATCATTGGCTGAAACCTACATGCTCGCCTGAAAACCCATAAACAGGGGGTGATATACGGGTATGTTGCCTAGCCTGTAGCTGCTGCCCATGTATGATAGAAAAGATAGTGAGCGCTCCTATAAAATACCCGCTAAAACACCAAAAGGTGCCAATGTAAAACCTTCAATGTAAACAGTATAATAGGGGTGTAGCACTAAAAGATATGAAAATGATAAAAATTGCTAGCACAGAACAACCTGTATGGATATACTATTGTGAATGTCCGCTGATAAAGTGCAAATATAAATAAAATCCCAGGATAGTGAAATCAGCAGCAGATAGACTTGTGACACCAGCCAATAGTTAAAGTGCGCACTCACCAGAAGCGCATTGATAATGTGCATATAATATAAACCATCAAGGTATCTGTAGATGGGCAGGATGATCCGGTGAACTTTTCCTCTATGGTGTAGTCATCAAGCCGTAGGGAATGAAAAGAGATTTGCTGGATCCAGAGGTCCCCTTAAGGCTGGATTAGGTGCTCAGCTTGAGTACAGGACTCCTTTTCCTCTGGTAACGCTGTGTCACTGGGGTAACCTGCAGGCTTAATAGCTCCATAGAGGAGCCAGAAAACAGGTGCCCATAGTGTAGTAGGTTCAGCAAACTTTATCTGAAATACAGAGGAGTTGACAGGGTATAGTGACATCCATAAATGACAGGAATGCCAGCAGTACATATATTGTGAGTAGGCGGCAAGAGGTTAAACAGCAGTTTTTCTTAGTAAATGTCAGTATTGCTGAAGTGGTTGTATATATTGTAAAGATGTGCCACTTCATAGGCAGGTTAATGGATTCCCCCAGGCATTATATTTAAAGGAATTGTAAATGTTTGGTAAACATTTTTTGCAATGATACATGTTCCCCAGGGCAGTGCCTAGCCTCTCATGTCATTTGCTTGACAATGCTTTGCCTATTACCCTAGAAAAGGCTGGAACTGATTTTTAACATTTGCCTCCAAATTGACATCAATGGGGTTTATAGATTTAGCACCCAAACATCTTTAATGTTCACTGAACCTGCCTCCAACTGAACCCAGGTACATTAAGCTCATCCTTATTAGGCATTTGTTACATTTGTTACAAGGAGCAATATTGTTTTATTTTCTTCATCCATTAACCACAATATCTTTTATTGCTGTGAATATTAGGCTCATCAGTTCTCATCATCGTTTTTAAATTCTCAGGTTCATATAGGATTTAAGTATGATTTGCATATTATATTCCATTAATATCATACGATTTCTCACTACAGGGTGGCTTATATGAAATGGATCTATAATTTATTCCACCTCTCTGCGCCTCCAGCAAACATATTAGGACCTCCTATGAATAATTTTCAGCACAACAGGCATTAAAGTATCAACAATGAAAAAATGGACATTGTATCCATACATATTGGTTTTTGCAATGAGAGAAATATTGCTATAATGAATGGATACAGTACTGTGGAAGATTCTATTTTGTGAAGAATACAAGTAACTGATGAACAATTGTGGGTTGTAATATTATACTAGCAAAATTATGACAGCCTAGTGCCATATGTTTGCAGTATGGGCGTGTGAGAGATCCAATGAGTATCTTTAAATGACAGATCTGTCATTTTTTAAATGGGGTGGTGTATGGAAGGTGGAGGAGGTGAGGGGTTGAACAAGTGTTCTATGATTTTTGTAAAAATAACAATTTTTTAGATTGTTTTCTATAGTTTAGGAGTGCAGTTTACCCTTATTTTTCAGTCATTTGCTTTAATTTGTATGTGTAAATGGTATATATGCACCAAACTAGAATTAATCTTTTTGATAGGTGCTACGCTAAATATAATATTGAATTAAATTTAAAATGAGTTGCTGCAATAGTGAGGTTTTAGATAGATAGATACTGTACATAGGTTTTTACATTTTTTGTTAAGGAGGCTTTTTTACTTTTTTCACTGCTTGCCCCTCAGATAATACAAAGATGAATATTGTTGAAAAGACATATGAACACGGTGTGACCTGCTCCTAAACTTCCACCATTTGTATGCATGGAAATTGAAATATGCAGTTTTTATGCAGGCAAAGGTGGAGAATGATATGAGATCAGTATTTGAAACCCCAGGAAAAGAAGAATTTAGAATTCCAGGGCAAAACATAAGAGCACTGTTCAGGAAACATAAGAATTTGATTATAAAAGCAATTAAAAATGAAATGGAATGCGATGAGCATTGAACAATATATAAAATCAGGCTTAATCCCTCAGGGACTTACAGAAAGAGTAATACACTCGAAGCATATGAGAAATGAAAGACTCTTACTGAAATGGCAGGAAGAGTGTATAGCACATGGTTGAGGATAAAAAGGGAATGTGCTCTGATTTATAAACTCTCAGATCTTCAACCAAAGGAACATAACCAGAAATTAAAATTGGGTATGTTCCTTTAAGGCTTGAAAATGATAAATTATAATAAATACCTGAGAAGGTGTTATACATTAGCTATGTTATGGTGGGTGTAGGGGGTGAAGGAGAATAGCTATCCAAGAATAGTAGTGGTAAGTAAGCTCTCCCCACCCACAGTACAAGGTTTAAATAAGAAGGGTTTACACATGCACAGTGGGCATCCTGATGAAGACGACTGCTGGGATCTCCCACATCAAGCGAAGATGTGGGCATGATGCATCAAACTGTATGTACTTGGCTGTTTTATCATAGAGCACAAAACAATGAAGTTTGAATATAGCTGATGGATGATTGTATATTTCCCACATTTCTGCTGTGAGATTTCCAGATACATACATGGGGTGACTAGACATTTAAGGAGCTATTTGGAATGTGATTTGGTCTCACTATGTTAACAGCATTTTTAATGGTTGTGGTGGTGGTGTTAGGCGGGGAGTTGGGTTAATAAGTGTTCTGTGATTTTTGCAAAATAACCATTTTGTAGTTTTTTTCAATAGTATAGGAGTGCAGTTTCTCCCTTATTTTTTTTTAGTATTTTGATTTAATTTTTGACTTGGTGTAAAGGGTTTGTATCACACCAAGAGTAGTCTTTTTGATAGGTGCAGAACTATATAAAATATTAAATCAGATTTAAGATGAGATGGCAGTGATGAGTTTAAACAGACATTTGACATGGTGGGACTTTCAGGGTTCAGTACAACCATTCTTAAAAAATATACATTTTATTGATACATACACAATAAAACAATTTTTTACATCAAATTGTATAACTAAAATCTCATTTGCCTTGAGAGCAACAACTTAAGATACATTACAAATTGCGAAATACAGATATAGATTCCCTGAAAGCTCGAAGTGTTTCTTAGATTTAATCCACTTCATCAGGAGCCAAAGATGATTTAACACTAAATCTGAATGCATCCAAAAGAAAAGGAAACCTTAAAAAAGAAGCCAATGTCAGAGGTTCGAGAGGGGAGGCACATGTAAATGTAAAAAGTCATTACCATAGCTCATATACTTGTTGAAAGACATTAAGCGAACATGCTGGTAGCATATCCCATAGACTTGGTGAAATGGAGTGGTTGTACGCTTATCGGGTATCACATAAGCCTCACACCTGTTGTGCCACTGGTATAACTGCAAAGATGTGTCTGAAACTTTCACTAAGCTTGCCGTCAAAGTAGTAAATCACCGTCCAAACAACAGTGCTTGCATAATATACACCAGTGGGATTTAAATGTGGTCAGACACTGAGGTAAAATATGTCTGACCACATTTAAATCCCGCTGGTGTATATTATGCAAGAGCTGTTGTTTGGACGGATGTTATGCCACAAGAGCCAGCACGGCTTCCCAACAGAAAATAGTTCATCTGTACATTATCATAAATTGTCAGATCTGTCTCAGGATGTGAAACCCCTGAAAAATTTGCCACGCTCATTCAAAACTTCAATTATCATCAATCCTCCAGACATAATATATAGTCAAACAAGAGCACAATATTTCTATTCAAATAATAACAAGCTGAGGGTCCATTGGGACAAACATTTACAATTCAGAGATACAAGCCCATGTTCATTCTTCTATAAACCTGTATGGCTCAGATATAACATCAGGAGTCCCCCAGCTGAGGGAGGACTCAGCTTGGGGACCCCTGGGGTTACATCTGAACCGTATAGGTTTATGGAGGAATGAATGTGGGTGGAATTGCTCAATATAAGCTGAAATAGTGTTAGCATCATCCTGGACTCTAATTGGAATATTTTAATGCAGTATCTCCTTTTAAAATCGTGTTTACCTGAAGAACCTAAGGAAGTATTTAGGAGACCTCAGTCTATTAAAAACATGACTGCAGATAACTGTGTAATTCCTAAACAACCATCCCAAGCTGTTTTTATTACATGGAGAAAAAAGTTTCAAGAGAAGAGGGGGAACATAGTTTTTCTATTAACCAGTTTTTTACTTGCACATGTTGTGTACTGCCTTTTGTGCAACCATGGGTTCATGTAGAAAAATTGCACCATGAATTAGTTTCAGTGAGAATAAGCACAATGTAATAAACAGTTTAATGAAATATTGAGGTTGATTTACTAAAGCCAAATAGACTGTGCACCTTGCAAGTTGCACTAATTTTCCCAGGAGTTTAGTGAATGTGATCAAGCTTCACTTCATAAAAAATAATGTTGGAATACAGTGATCATGTGTTTTGTGCAACAACTACATAAGCTTGAAGCTGATCTCTGTGGTAAAACAGAATAAAAGTTCCTGTTTCTAGAGAAGCAGCAGATAAACACATGTGGGCTGTGCACTCTCTGTTCTGTAGGGCTATATACAGAGTCTCTAACAGATTATTGGCCCAGACACCCACCAAGTCACCCAGCCATAGCCTGATAAAGCAAAAGAAGTGCAAGATATAGCAACAGAAAGGAGACTGCAACAGAATTAAAGAACATGGCCAGTAACACAGCTGAAACAAAGCTTTCATTTGCAAACCTGACAAACTAGGACTACCAATCTTTGAAAATTGAAGATGAAAATGCTACTAATAAAAGAAGGTATGTAGAAATGTATTAATGAAGTCAGGCCAGAGCTCCCTTCAGATGAGGGGATAGAGGAAGGTCAGAAAGCTCATTGCACAATCTCTCTTAGCATAGAAGATGATCAAATCAAACATATACTGTATGTAAGTGTGAACCCAATAAATAAATGTGGGAAGAATTTCAAAAGGTACATGAAAGAGTGAATCTCATTAGTAAACTGTATTTAATTAAAAAGCTATATCAAATCAAGCTGATATAAGGCCAGGATATGCAGGGTTACATAAGGCACACCCTAGAAATGGTTGAACACCTGAGAGGTAAAGAAAAGAAATAAAAGAGTTTCTAACAGATTCTCATGTCACAGCACTATTACTTAGTGGTTTACCAGAAAGTTATGAAACACTTTTCACAGCACTTGATGCACGTCCAGATGATGAATTGGCATTAGAATATATTAAAATAAAGCTTGTGGATGAATATAAGCATAACATAGAAATCATAAATAGTGACGGTGCTTCTGTTGCAGAGTCTGCTTTAAAGATAAAAAATAGGAATACAAACAGTAACATGCAATATGAAACAAGTGAATGTTTTGTGTGCAAGAAACAAGGCCATTTAAAAGCAGATTGCAGAATCTGAACATCTAGAATGCAAAAAAAAAGCTAAACTATGAAAGGCCAAAAGTGTGAAGGAAGAAACTGATTTTCCTTCAGATAATGAATATGTTTTTCTTTGCAGGCATGGTGTGTCAATTCGGGAGCTACAAGCCACATGAAAAATTACAGATATTTATTTTTTCACCTTGGCCAGAGTAAAATGGACAAAATCACCACAGTTAATGGCCAAATAATGGAATTAGAAAGAATATGAGACAGTTTTCTTTACTGTGTTTTCTTTACTGTCCTATTTCCAAGAGTGTCACCATAAAGATACCTGTGAAAAATGTCCTGTATGCCCCTGCTCTTAAAAATAATCTTTCATCAGTGAAGAATCTCAAAAAACAAGGCAATGTAGTAACCTTCCAAGGTGACAGTTGTGCCATCACAAAAGGCGATATCTTACTTGCAAAGGCTAAAATTACAGATTAAATTTCAGTGTGTTCAAAATATCATGAACTAACTCAAACACTTCAAACGGAGGGAAATTCCACATCAATGTCACATGAAGATAAGCAACAAAGTGACACAAAAATAGAAATTAAAATAGACAATACAAATACTGTAAAAGAAGAAACCAGGCCACAAAAGGCTTTAATCAGAAAATGCACCAGAAGTGATAATGTTGCTCGCATTGTATTAAAACCAGAGCCATATTCATGGGATGAGATGCAGAGACTTCCTACCCATGAGAAACAAAAGTAGATCAGAGCTGCTGGTGAAAAGATGACATCTTTTAGTGAACTGCAGACATGGACACTTTCAAAACTACCTCATGGTATGTGTGCAATCAGCTGTGGCTCTGAAGGCAAGGTCTGCAGGTACAAAGCACAGTTAATGGCAAAACGTTAGGCACAAAAATGTGAGAATTATGATGATATTCTTTCTACAGTTGCAAAACAAAGTATTTTCAGAACACTAAACTGTGACAGTTAACAGCCACCTTTGTTAACTGTCACGGTTCAACTGTGGCGGCTTCTTAGAAAATGGTTGTAAAGCACCATGATATCACAACAGCTTTTCTTAATGATAATATCGAAGATAAAATGTATATGACACAGCCAGAAAGATGCATGAAAAATAGAGAAGAGCATCTTGTGTGCAAGTTGCAGAAATCTCTTTAGAAACTCAAGCAATTAGCTTGTGCATGGAATTTAAAAATAAACAGTCATTCTAGACGAAGGATTCATAGGAAGCAGAGATGACCCATGTCTATACTCAAAATGTATAGATTCTGAATATATGTATTTTTTACTCTATGTGGATGACTTGATTGTTGCTCACAAAAAGGATGAGGAAGTTGAAAAGTTGACTTCAGTGCTTAGCTAACATTTTTGAGACTAAAGACCTTGGGGATGTGACATATTACCTAGGAATTAATGTACAGTGCAAAGAAGACAGCAGCTTCCTGTTAAATCAGAAATCTAAAATTGAGGCAGTGCTTCAGCAGTTTGGCATGGCTAAAGCCAAAGTAAGTACTCTAGAAGTACTAGAAGTAATCTAAAAATGTAAGGGGATGAGGATCTTCTTCACTAATGACACGCAGTGGGGCATTGCTATATATTTCAACCACTACACATCCAGACATTGCAGCTGACATGTCGCTTCTTTGTAGACACATGAGTGAACCATGTCAAAGACACTGGACATAAGTTAGAGTCATGAGACATCTCATATAAATGAAGGATTAGAGTCTAAAGCTGTCTACAGTTGGTTATTTGAACCTCATAGGATATGTGGACTCTGATAGGACGGGTGACCTAAGTACTGGCAAATCCACAAGTGGTTGCTTGTTCAAATTAGAAAACAGTCCTATATCTTGGTCCAGCAAGAAGCGGACCTCAGTAACTTTGTTTTCTACAGAGGCAGAATACATTGCTGCTGCCTATGCCAGTCAAGGAACTGTGTGGTTATGAATTGCTTGAGAGCCAATGCCTCAGCCTACAATCTTATATGAGGACAAGCAAGGATTTATCAAACTTGCCACCAATGTGAAGATCAATACAAGAATACAAGCATATTGATGTTAGACATCATCATTCATGATCTGGTTGAACAAAATGTAATTGTGCATACATATTGTGAGACTAATATAAATGAATAACATAAAAATCAGCAGAATTTTATCACATTTACTAAGCTCTGGGGTAAACACATGCAACTGCACAGTCTACAGAATTTTCCTACAGTAAACCAACCCCTACCCCCTATTGGTATTTGGTACAAAAGCTGTTTCACTGGATTTGCCAAAGGGAAGAGATTCAGAAGGCTCTGTTAGAGGGAAACTTTTTGGATTCTCTCACCTTATCCTTATATGGTTTGAATGAAGACATTGAAATCCATAATGCATGCCCCACCCTGACTGTTTTTTCAATTGCATTTTTTGCTTTCATCATGTTCTGTATATGAATTTCATGTATTTTTATAATTTGTTTATGCATTTTTGGTGGTCCTGCCTAATCCAGCTTAGTAGAGGTTATATTTACAATTTTATATACTGGGTTTTTTATTGTATTCCTATTTACTATATTTTATCAACTTCCTTCTCTGCATATTTTATTGAATTGTCATTGTATTGATATTCTAATAATGTATGTTTTGCAGCATCTTCTATATATGATCAGTATACGATTTGTCAGGTGAATTTGCCCTCTTTGAAGCTTGGTAAGCTACAGTATGACGTTTCCATATTACTAGCAGCGCACTCATTGAAGGATGAAAGTGAGGCCTCCCACCTGTTAGCTAGGTGTCTCATAATGCAGCCGAAGCAAAAAAATATTACATCACTTCTGCTTTCAATGCCTAACATGTTGTCACTTTCACACCTGCAAATCATGTAGTTTTCCATTTTTTGTCTAACCCCTGTATAAATTAGTCCTGATAATAAATGAAAAAAGAAAAATGGCTCAAAACCAATATAATGATTCTTTAATCTGCCAAGAGTATTTACAAGAGAATAGTATTCAGGGAAATTATGTTTTATGATACTTCACTAGCAATTTACTGACAAGTTTACGAACCCCATATGAACTAACCACCTCTTTCCAAGGAAAGGTCACTTCTTGGGCTCTATCCCACTACAGTCAAAGCCTAAATCCTATACCTGTGCTGGTACTACATCTTTGTTAAGGATAAACATTTCCCCATCATCACTACTATCACTAAAATATCCCATTTATCACAACCCAGCATAGCACTGATATTAATTTACCGGTATTTGCAAGTACCACATGAAACCTTCATTTCAACGGTATTGCAATTTGGAAAATTTTTAGGATTTGCCAAGTTTTTCTATGCTTTTTAAATCAGATGATAGGAAATAGAAATGCATCATGTTCATATTTTTTTAAGTTCAGAATGCTGCCATCAGTTAGGTATGTTATATTATGAGGTGTCTTATTCAGTGACAGAATTTCTGCATGATCAAGATATAATGAAAAAAGTACTGTATAACAGACCAAGTCTTTTGACAGGGTATTTGAATAGTATATACGTCATTTTGCTGAACGGATTTAACTATCATTCTCAACCAAATATTACTTTCTGAAAACAGAAATAGTTTATAGTAAATATTTAAGTTTTGCTTCTTTTATTTTATATATGTATTTATGATTTCACAACATTATGTGGTCCATTTATAAAGCATTAGAAAACTACTCATATGTAACTGAATAGATTCTTCATATTGGGCTAAAATTATAGCCATTTCTTACATAGGTACAGGAATAATTGGATTGATCAAACGTATCCATGCATTTTATTAATGGTGGAAAATGCATTAAAATACATAACAGCACTTCAGGTGTCAAATAACTAACATTCTTCTACTAGAGATACTGTTAAAAGTCTATATTATTAATAGAGAAAAAGTAGAAAAAGTATCAATTCCCAATATGTTCATTTACACATACAAATATATTTATCGATATAATTACTTATACATTTAGTGGAAATGGTATGGCAAAGTTTCCCTCACCATGTAGGTGTATAGGTACATATACTGTACACACACACATACAGGGGCATAAAGTAAATGACATTGTTGCATCACTTATATGCATACATAAACACACACTATATAATATATATAATGTGTGGTATTTTTCTGCAGCAAATTTTGGCTGTCATGCTGAGAATTGGATCCAATTTCTACTCTGCCTATCACATTACATATTACATTATACAGCTAATGCAGACTTGTGGGCCATGGCTTCCATGGCTCTATAGTGATGGCAAAGAGCTGAAAACACTGTACCAACACCAAACTAAAATGACAATGGGTGAGATATACCTATTCTAGGGTATTTGAGAAGAAAACCATGATGTGTTCAAGGTAGATAAGTATAGTGACAACAAAAGATGTGGCTGAATACAGTGAGCTGCAGGATGGTACTTGTGATGAATATTTCCTTATCTATTGCAGGTAGGGTCACCATCGTAGAATAACCAAAACACATCTAGTCTGCAGTAAGTTCAAACATTTGGTAGTTTGGTCTTACTATGTTAATTACGTATACCTACAAGTAAGCCTATAATAAGGCTTACCTGTAGGTTCAGTGAATATATCCTAAACTTGCAGTGTTTATGAGATATTCCCATGGGAAGCAGCCTGTAACATCACCAGTGCATGCACACTGTGCTGTGAAGGGATGGCCTGCATCCCTTCAAAGCTCTGTGCCACTACTGTGACTTCCGTGAACATGCACAAGAGTAATGTCATCTCAGCTTGGCCATTCAAATGGCCTGGAGCCCACGAATCTGAAAGAAAGACCGAGTGAAGATGGAAACTTAGTAAATGGTGACAGGGTGCTGCTGGAGAACTTTGTGCTACGATACGTTTTCCATAATGTGCTAGTAGGTAATGCATATTGTTATTATTATACAGGATTTATATAGTGCCAACAGCTTGTGCAGCACTTTACAACGTGAGGGCAGACAGTACAGTTACAATACAATTCAATACAATACATGAGGAATCAGAGAAACCTGCTTCTTGGAGCTTACAATCCAAAAGGGAGGGTCAAGTGATAGAAACGGTAACATTATGTCTTAAACCACCCTGGTTCATCAAAGACTTTACTACCACTTTAAAAACTGTTAAATTTGCGTTAAAATTAGTATATGAATATCAAAAAAGTTCTTCACCTCCAAGTTTAAAGGAAAATGCCTTATGTTCATAACATTGTAACATTTGTTTACATAACACCATGGGAAAATCCATCATCATAAATGGTGTAAGCACAAACCATCATTCAGTGCATGTAAAAAAATCAATAATAGATATAAAAACAGGATCCAGAACTATGATGCCAAGAAACAAAGAGTTAAATCGAAAATCATTACTATTATGAGCAGAGCTTCAAGAATAAAGTGAAGTGGGTAAAGAAAACAACATTATATCTTTGTATGAGCAACATTTCTTATTTCATCTACTTTCAAGGGATTGTATAAAAATGCTGTAAGCATGTGGCATTTCAAGAGCAATTTATTGAGGCTGGTTTATTCTCCTGCAATTATAAGCTCTGCACAGGTATTCTCAATGAGGAAGCAAGGCACATCATAAATGCAGAGCGAAAGAAAACAGAAGGTCATCACGCTGTATAGCACTTTATAGTTTATTTAGTTTTATTTTTTTACTTTATGATTATAAAAGAAGCTTTGAGAATCCCTGTTGTCAATTTAGAACACATATAGGTCAGTTCTAGTGGCACAAAACAACTTGTAATTGTGAGTATTCTTTTATATACAGAAAGCAAAAGTGGTAAGGTTACTTGAAAACAATTCTTTTTTTGTATTCAAGATTAATGCATTTGAAGGTCCAGAATATTTTACTGGGTATAGTAGATGCTGTATTCATATTGTAGTACATATAGGTATACTTGAAATACAAAGATAATAATCCAGCTCCAGTTTTAATAAGTTTAAAATGTATTAGACCCAAGTACAAAATTGTAATATATTGCAGCTCACTAGCCCTTGGGTCTGGTGGCTGCATTACATTACTTTTTTTCCTGTTTCATGAATTTTTATAAGTATTTTATATAAAACAGTTAACAAGAAATATAAGTCATGTTAGCATGTCCACATGATGGTTAAAATATAAAAAATATATAATAGTGTATCTATAAAAAAGATAGCATATCTAGGTATTATTTTGCCCTTTTTTTAAATCAAATAATATTTTATTTGAATATAAGCAGCAAATACAGATATAGTGTTACAACTTTCAAGTATGATAGTAACAAAAGGGGAAAGTAACTATACAAAGAGAGTAGGAGCAAAGGTCATTTAACATATAGCCAGTACTATGGTAACATGATAATGTATTGGGAGGTTCAACAGTAGCACATCGAGGGGTAGAGCATTTTATAGTCATATGTTTAGAAGAGTCTAGGAGGACTGGCAGTTGCTCTGTCCCAGAGTATGAGAAGACTGAAGTTTGTTGAGATCAGAGGGATCTACAGCGGCCGGGCGTTAAAATTACTATCTGCACTTTAGCCTTCCTTCTATAGATGTGCTAGTCCAGTAGTCGAGTAGCTCACCAGGGGGGAGCAGAAAATATGGAGAAAAAAATTGGGAGAAAAAAAAAGGGTAGTGGGGAAGGGGGATAGAGTTTGGTGAGAGCAAAGTGTGGGAGGGCTTTCAAAAGGGGGAAGAAGGAAGAGATGGGAAAAGGAGGAAGCATTAGGACAGAAAGGGGTACAGATCATCCCACAGATGTTTGTAAGGGTGAGAGGAAGGGGGTTAGGGGGTAAGGAGATCTCCGTTAGGTCTGACTATCTCTTGTCCTATCCCTGTTTCCTGAGTAGCTCAGACAGTCATGTGGGAGCTTAGTCATTATGAATGGGGAGGTAATGAGGTATGAGGAAAAGAGTTTGCACTTTCAGTCAGGTGAAGGATTGTTTGGGATTCTGAGTGAGGACATGTCAAGCTAACCGATGATACCTACTGGGGTGTGTAGTTAAGATGCTTCAACCATTATCTCGCAAAAAGCCTCAGTCTGAAACTGAAGCCAGCACACCCAAGTTTTTATAAATTTGAATGGGGACTCCTTGGCAATATGTATTAGTTCCTCCATCTTCTCAATTCTATTTATATGTGCAATCCACTCTTTCAGGGAAGGTACTAGGGGGTTTCCCCAATGTATCGGTATGCAAGCCTTGGCTGCATTGACCAAGTGCATTGCCAGTGATTTGTTGTACGTCCTAAAAGGTGGTGTGGGATAGTGTAATAAATACTGGGCTGGAGAGTGATCTAAAGAATCAGATGTAACATGGCATATAATAGAGTGAACTTCAAACCAGAAAGAGTGGAGCACTGGGCATTCCCACCAAATGTGCAAAAGTGTGACTGTTTTTGATGGACCTCCAGCATCTGTCGGAGAGGGCCAGGTCAAATGTATGCAACAGATTCGGGGTCTAGTACCATCTGTTTGTAGTTGGTTTCCTGGGCTGCAACATTTACTGAACCTTTACATGCAACTTGGAAAATTTGTTCCCAATCTCCGGAGGAATGTCTACTTGTAGGTCTCTGAACCAGTTAGCCCACACTTTCCCCGGGCCTGATGGCATGTGTGCATCTAGGAGGGAATGTACTTTGGATATGACATGTTGTTGGCACATGTTTTCAAACGCTGTCAGGGTACGAGACATGTTTTCTGAGGAATTTGGAGATGTGAGAAAGTGATGAAGCTGGAGATATGTCTAGGGAGTAAGGCACACGTTGGGCCATTGTGAGACGAGATGTTCCCAATCTCTCAATACTCCCGCACAAGAATTGATGGGCTTGTAGAACCTCATTTGGTTCTATATCTGACAAGAATAGGGAAGACATCCCCGGCAGGAAGTAAGGTTTCATTCAGACAGGTGTCATGGGACCCGGGATTGAAGACATTTCAGTTTTTTTACACGCCTCATGAAAACTAAGGATGGTTGGTCTAATTAGCGGGTAGTTTCAGAGAGCACTTGAGAGGTGTTTACTGGTGAGCCATGGGAGAGTTTTCAAAGGTAAGTCTGAAAAGTAATACTCTAGGTGAATACAATCTTTTATCTTGTGGTGTGCGTGCCAGTCTACTATTCTGGAAATGTGGCATGCCCAATAGTACTTCTCGAGATTTGGGAGGCCTCTTCCCCCTTTCTGTTTTGGTAGAGTTAGTTGACTATAGCTAATGCGTGGGCTTTTTCGGTTCCATAAGAACCATGTACATGTCTTTTGGTAAGCATGCAAGAATGTTTGAGGTAGGTCAATTGGCACAGCTTGAAGGATATATAATAAGCGTGGAAGTACATTCATTTTAAGAACTGCCGCTGTACCAAACCAAGAAAATATGAGTTTGCCCCATCTTTTGAGGTCTTCTGTTATGGTGCGTATAGTGGGTAAGTAGTTTCTGATGTACAGCTCTGATAGCTGGGTTGGTAATTGTATACCCAGATAAGTGATGGCTTCCAATTGCCAGGTAAAGGGGAAGTTATCACGGCAGAGCTTAACCTCCCTGGCGGTATTCCCGAGTGTAGCTCGGGGTAACATTTCAGTACCAAAAGCGGTAACCCCGAGCTACACTCGGGAATACCATGCGGCGCTGCTCCGGCATGTGTTCTTCACTTACCTTACCCTGTGCTCCCACGATGTGTCCCCTGCAGCGTCCCCGGCCATCTCCTCCGGCCGATGCCGGCATCCGGCTTCTGTGTCCTGTCCCTGTGACGTCGGGACGTACGGGCGCCGCCGCCGGAAATTTAAAAATTTTAAAAAATGTCTTTTTTTTTTTTTTTCATTTTACACAGTAAAACATTGCTGTTTCAACCTATTTCACATACATATTGTCCCTAGTGCTTTGTCCTGCGCCCTGCCTGCATTTTGTCTGTTCTTTCTGCCTGGAAACTGAGAAATGTCCATGGCGTCCAAAAAGTGTCCCTTTAGGTCAAAAGCGGTTTAGATCAGCTAGAGAACAGCGATAGTAAATCAGAACCACTTACAGAATTGAGTGATAATGATTCGTGGAGGAAATTCGTCATCAGAAACTGAAAACGATTTTGCAACTGAGCTCAGCAATGTGCGAACTTGGCGCTCTATTTCACATTTCAGTGTTTTTGGTTTGATTATATTATTGAATTCAATTTTTTATTATTTTTATATTATTTTTATGATTATTTATTAAATTATAATTTATGATTTTGTGTTTCAAATTTTATCATACCCGGGATGTTTACTAGACTCTTGTTCGGACAGATTTCAGTGAGTTTTTCCTAAAAATTACAGCCTACAATAAAAAAAATACATATTTCCATGCAAAAAAATGGTACCGCTTTCAGCACCAAAAATCTGAAATAATCATACCGCCAGGGAGGTTAACTGACGATGCTCACAGGGTGATGTTTGGGGCATGTGATTTGCTAAAGTTAATTTTGAAATCTGAGATGTAGTGGAAGAGGTGGAATTCTTGCAGTAGGTTGGGTAAGGTAATATGGGGTTCAGATAAGAAGAGCAGGATATCATCAGCAAAGGCAGCTAATTTGTACTGCTTTGCAGTGATTGATATGCCTTTGATGTTTTCATTCACTCAAATGCTAAGAAAAGGCTCCAACATAAGTATGAACAAAGTGGGGATAAAGGGCATCCTTGTCTGGTGCCATTGTGGATGGAGAAGGCATTCGACAGGTGGCCATTAGCATGGACTCTAGCTGTAGGTGTAGCATAGAAAGCCATTATGAAATTTAACAGTTGGGCTCCCAGGCCTAGCTTCTGAAGCACAGCCTTCAGGTATTCTCATGCCAGTCTGTCGAACGCCTTCTCCACATCCAGTGAAAGAAAGAAGTCTTGGTTTTTGGAAGTGGTAAGCCAGTGGTGGATGATAATTGCCTTAATAGTGTTATCCCTACCTGGGACAAACCCTACTTGGTATTTTGCAGAGAGGATTTACTATCTGTAAAATCTGGTTTGCTATTACTTTGGCAAAGATCTTTATGTCCACTTCAAGCAGGGCGATAGTTAGTTACTGAGGTGGGGTCTTTCCCAGCTTTCGGGATTACAATGATGTGGGCTTCAGAAAGGTTTGTCATATCTATGTCTAGGTTTGACAGGGAGTTGTACACTCATAGGAAAGGGCATGCCAGGTCCTCTGAGAATGTCTTGTAGTAGACCGCTGTGTGTTCCCTGGTTTCAGTTGCCTAAATGCAGTTGTGAATTCCTCAATGATCAGCTGACTATCAATTGTATGTGCCGTAGCATGGGGGAAGAGGTTTTGGGCTGTATTTTGATAGGAAGTTGTGCAAGATTTCTGTTCTAGGCCTCTGGTCAGCAGGTGGTCACTGCACAGGGGGTAAATTAACAGGCCTGAGTAATATCTCTTAAACTGTGCCACAATACCTGGGGAGATCACCACTGATGTTCCCTGGGGGGTGCGTATTTGGCAGATAATGGACTTCTGTTTTTTGGTTTGAAGAGCTCTAGCCAAGAGTTTGCCACTTTTATTACCTGGATCATAGAAAAGCTTCTGTGAAAGAATAAACTTACATTTTAAATTACTGCCTAGTTTCTCCAAACGTTTTGTACATGTGTGAAGCAAATCTATATGTACATTCTGGGATAGTGTGTGTTTGTGAGTCGTTTCAAGTGCCCGCACTGTCTGCAATAGACATGTTTGAGAGGTTTGTGTAGCTTTTTTACATGCCGCCGCAAGAGTTAAAAGGGTTCCACGTATTACGCATTTGTATTCTTCCCACTGTACAAGTGGAGACCCTTCTGGAGTATCGGTTTCCTGAAAGAAGTGCTGTATGCAATCAAGAATTTGAGAGTCATGTGCAGTATCTGTGAAAAGCGAAGACTCCAATCTCCAAGTTTTGGTATGTTGACATTGATAAGGAAATTGAAGAGTCATCATTATCGTGTGATGATTAGAGATAACCATCGCTTTGATAGTTGCATTTGTCAGTAGAGGGAGGTCTCTTTGAGACAGAAAGAGATAGACTATTCTAGAATAGCGCTTGTGTGGTGAGGAGAAGCAGGTTTAATCTTTGGTGTCAGGGTGTAGCTAGGAGTCATGGAGCAGGAGGTCATGTAATTGTAATTTGATTTCTTTGAGAGCTCAAAAAGGTAGCAAGGAAGAGCCACTGGAGGTGTCTTCCAAGGGGTTGAGTGGAAGGTTGAAGTCACATCCCGCGACGGGTATGCCGGACTGAAAGGTAGGGAGTGCTTGAATAACTTTTTGAAAGAATACAACCTGAGCCATATTTGGGCTAGAAATGTTGGCAAGGGTGATGGGTCTCCCCCAGAGAGAACCTTTGATAAAAATATATCTGCCGTCGTTGTCTACGAGGGAGTCATCTATGTGCGATGGCAATTTTTTGGAGATCAAAATGGTCACTCCTTTAGTTTTAGCTTGTTTTTTTTTTTTTGCTTGGATTACCATTGTGTACATCTGGTTGGATAATTTTGGAATACAATCTGATTGAAAAAGCGTTTTTTGTATAAAGATCAAAGTAATACACCTTATATGGAGGTGTGCCTTTAATAATTCATATGGTAAAAAATAAATAACCAGCCTGTGGCTTTAAGAAGCCAGGTTCCAAGATGGACGGCCGGTCCGCTCAGAGGGAAGCAGTGGAGTAGAATACTTGTCAGTGCAGGGACCACGTGTATCCGACATCCCAGCGTCCTGGATGACGTCACCATGATGTGGAGAGACGGAGGGGGGGAATTCTTGCTGGAGCCGCAGCTTTAGAAGGAAGAGGCCGGTTGCCAGGACAACATGTTTCGCACACATGCGCTTTATCAAGTCTGTGAAATGTCCAGCAATCGGCCATTTTATAGGAGACCTGCACGGCAGAAGGGGCCGGCTTAACAACCAGGGGGATAATCAAAGGGATAATCAAGAGCGGACAGCTCGTCTCACAACAGGATCGGATTGCAATTGAAATATAAAAAACATTATAAGGACAGGAACAAAGTGTGATTAAAACCTAAATATGACCATAATAAAAACCTTTTGGGCTTAATTGTGTCAAAGTGGCATGTGCAAGATTATAAAATATTTTATCATATTACAATCAAGGGGAAAAAAAAATGGGGGGGGGAAGGGAAGGATGCTTAATGAAGCTTCATTAGCCAGCTGGATAAGTTCACATCTCCAAAACATTGCTGACAGCAATAAAACATAGGAATGGTGGGAAAGATTGTCAATAATCCTATTCATATCTATAATGGTGAATAGGAAAATTATCATTATATTAGTGCTAATAATATTCATAAATATAATAAAACTACATACATATTTTATAAAAAAAACCTGCATAGGTATATATAATAAAACAATATAATGAAAAAGATAAAGTATACATATATATATTAAAGAAAAAAAAATTAATAATATAATCTAGATAAATACAAATATAAGAATATATATATATATATATATATATATATATATATATATACATATACATATATATATATATATATATATGTGGTAATAAACAGGAAAATAAATATGAATACAATTCAGTAATTACTCTTATGGACCGAATAAATAGAGTGGTATTAGATATATAAAATATGAAAAATAATATATAAAATATCAAAGATAATAATCATGTAATGATAGTGATGGATGTTTTATTATAGAATATATTGAGAACCCTAAGTTACCACTTTGATGATACTATGTACTTCAAGGTCCTCATTAAGGCCATTTGGTACCATAGATCCAAATTTATAGATCCAAAAGGTTTCCCTTTTACATAGGAGGGCTAACCGCTCATTGTCAGTAAGGGTTCCTTTGGGAATGTGTTCTATGGCCATCACTTCTAGGACACTAAAATTCTTGTTGTGATGGCAAAGAAAATGCTTAGGGACACTGTATTTGTCACATCCATCTTTATGACCCTTCTATGCTCTCCAATGCGTTTACGTAGAGGACGTATTGTGCGGCCCACATATATCAGTTTACAGGGACATGTGAGCACATAAACCACATGATCTGTGGCACAAGTAATAAAATGGCGAATGTCATAAGAGATCCCTTTCGAATCAGTAATTTGTGATTTACCATGGGTAATAAATTGGCATGTCAAGCAACCTTTCTTTTTACATTTGTAAATACCAACTCTGTTATCAAAAAAGGAACAAATGTCCTGTTTGTTTTGAGAGGACATTGAGAGTTTGCTGGGAGCTAGAATATTTTTGAGCGTACGGGCTTTTCTGAATGTGACCTGGGGAGCAGATGGAAGACTGGGTGCCAAACGGGGATCAAGTTGCAAAATGTGCCAATGTTTTCGAAAATCTTGGTAATCTTGCGATATGCCGTATTATAACCAGTTACAAACCTAATGGAGTTTGACTGGTCATGGGCATGTATTTTTGTAGCGGCGGAGTTTTTGCCATGTTTGGTGAAAGCCTCAATACTGAGTGTAGGGGGGTAACCTTTTTTACAGAATTTGGCAGACAATTCGGTGCCCAATTCCTTATAATCATTGAGTTTAGAACAATTTCTTTTAAGTCGCTGGAATTGGCCACTCGGAATGTTGTTTTTCCATGCCGGGTGGTGCAAGCTTGAATAGTGAACATATGAGTTACCACTGGTGGGTTTGGTGTGATTTGTGGTATGAATAATGTCACCCTCAAATGATAAAACTAAGTCTAAAAAAAGTATACTAATAGGATCAAACACGTGAGTGAATGATAAACCAAACTTGTTGGAATTACAATGCACTACGAAAGGTAAAAACGTGTCAAGAGCACCATCCCAGATTAAAATAATGTCATCAATATATCTTCCAAAGAAGACAATATGTTGGGCAAAGGGGTTGTTTGACCATATAAATTCGGAACTAAAAGCCCTGAAAAATTTGGAACTCAACAAAAATCTTACTATCAGACAAACGGACAAGGGTGGTAGCCTAGTAATACAACACACCTTAGACTACATAAAAGAGTCCACCGGTCTCCTGTCCGACTCTAGCACTTATCAGAAATTGAAAGAAGACCCTTTACCTGAATACCAGAAAGCACTCAAAATATTGATTGACACTGCTTTCAACAACGGAGTAATCAATAAAAGAGAAAAATCATTTTTATTTCCTACAGTGTGTAGTACACCCTATTTTTATCACCTTCCCAAGATCCATAAGTCCATTACCAATCCACCTGGGCATCCTATAGTAGCCAGCACAAATAGTTTTATTAATGGCCTGTCCAAATACATTGACTTTTTCCTTCAACCAATAGTCATGGAATTGCCATCGTTCATCAGGGACTCTAGTCACATTATAGAGGTTTTAAGTAAATATAGATGGCAATCAGGATACCATTGGGCCTCACTGGATGTGTCGTCACTCTACACGTCCATCCCCCACAGAGTAGGTTTGTCTGCCCTTCAGCACTTTTTATCATCAGGTGTCCACATGAACTCCGTTCAGGCTAGTTTTATTATTGATTGTACGGAATTCTGTTTACAACATAATTATTTTACCTTTTTAAATCAGTTTTACTTGCAAATAAAAGGCATGGCTATGGGGGCAAATTTTGCTCCATGTTACGCTAATCTAACTATGGGCCTCATGGAGAAAGAATTTATATGGTCAAACAACCCCTTTGCCCAACATAATGTCTTCTTTGGAAGATATATTGATGACATTATTTTAATCTTGGATGGTGCTCTTGACACGTTTTTACCTTTTGTAGTGCATTGTAATTCCAACAAGTTTGGTTTATCATTCACTCACGTGTTTGATCCTATTAGTATAATTTCTTTAGACTTAGTTTTATCATTTAAGGGTGACACTATTCATACCACAAATCACACCAAACCCACCAGTGGTAACTCATATCTTCACTATTCAAGCTGTCACCACCTGGCGTGGAAAAACAACATTCCGAGTGGCCAATTCCAGCGACTTAAAAGAAATTGTTCTAAACTCAATGATTATAAGGAATTGGGCACCGAATTGTCTGCCAAATTCTGTGAAAAAGGTTACCCCCCTACACTCATTAATGAGGCTTTCACCAAACATGGCAAAAACTCAGCCACTACAAAAATACATGCCCATGACCAGTCAAACTCCATTAGGTTTGTAGCTGGTTATAATACGGCATATCGCAAGATTACCAAGATTATACGAAAACATTGGCACATTTTGCGACTTGATCCCCGTTTGGCACCCAGTCTTCCATCTGCTCCCCAGGTCACATTCAGAAAAGCCAGTACGTTCAAATATATTCTAGCTCCCAGCAAACTCTCCATGTCCTCTCAAAACAAACAGGACATTTGTTCCTTTTTTGATAACAGAGTTGGTATTTATAAATGTAAACAGAAAAGTTGCTTGACATGCCAATTTATCACCCATGGTAAATCACAAATTACTGATTCGAAAGGGATCTCTTATGACATTCGTCATTTTATTACTTGTGCCACAGATCATGTGGTTTATGTGCTCACATGTCCCTGTAAACTGATATATGTGGGCCGCACAATACGACCTCTACGTAAACGCATTGGAGAACATAGAAGGCTCATAAAAGATGGATGTGACAAATACAGTGTCCCTAAGCATTTTCTTTGCCATCACAACAAGAATTTTAGTGTCCTAGAAGTGATGGCCATAGAACACATTCCCAAAGGAACCCTTACTGACAATGAGCGGTTAGCCCTCCTATGTAAAAGGGAAACCTTTTGGATCTATAAATTTGGATCTATGGTACCAAATGGCCTTAATGAGGACCTTGAAGTACATAGTATCATATAAGTGGTAACTTAGGGTTCTCAATATATTCTATAATACAACACCCATCACTATCATTACATGATTATCTTTGATATTTTATATATTATTTTTCATATTTTATATATCTAATACCACTCTGTTTATTCGGTCCATAAGAGTAATTACTAAATTGTATTCATATTTATTTTCCTGTTTATTATCACATATATATATATATATATATATATATATATATATATATATATATATTCTTATATTTGTATTTATTTATATTATTAATTTTTTTTTCTTTAATATATATATATGTATACTTTATCTTTTTCATTATATTGTTTTATTATATATACCTATGCAGGTTTTTTTTATAAAATATGTATGTAGTTTTATTATATTTATGAATATTATTAGCACTAATATAATGATAATTTTCCTATTCACCATTATAGATATGAATAGGATTATTGACAATCTTTCCCACCATTCCTATGTTTTATTGCTGTCAGCAATGTTTTTGAGATGTGAACTTATCCAGCTGGCTAATGAAGCTTCATTAAGCATCCTTCCCTCCCCCCTCCCCCCCCCCCAATTTTTTTTTTCCCTTGATTGTAAAATGATAAAATATTTTATAATCTTGCACATGCCACTTTGACACAATTAAGCCCAAAAGGTTTTTATTATGGTCATATTTAGGTTTCAATCACACTTTGTTCCTGTCCTTATAATGTTTTTTATATTTCAATTGCAATCCGATCCTGTTGTGAGACGAGCCGTTCACTCTTGATTATCCCTTTGATTATCTCCCTGGTTGTTAAGCCGGCCCCTTCTGCCATGCAGGTCTCCTATAAAATGGCCGATTGCTGGACTTTTCACAGACTTGATAAAGCGCATGTGTGCAAAACATGTTGTCCTGGCAACCGGCCTCTTCCTTCTAAAGCTGCGGCTCCAGCAAGAGTTCCCCCCTCCGTCTCTCCACATCGTGGTGACGTCATCCAGGATGCCGGATACACGTGGTCCCTGCACTGACAGGTATTCTACTCCACTGCTTCCCTCTGAGTGGACGGGCCATCCATCTTGGAACCTGGCTTCTTAAAGCTACAGGCTGGTTATTTATTTTTTACCATATGAATTATTAAAGGCACACCTCCATATAAGGTGTATTACTTTTATCACAAAACTACACAGCGCCTGGCTCCTGTTCATACTTTCCACAAACTGATGTGTTTTTACCATGGCAGCAGTGAGTTTTTTCCCCACCAATCACAACTGACATATAACATTCACTTATTTCCTTTGGGACACATCTGTGCGCTTTTATCCAGACCGTTCTTGTGCTCATCTGCTCACAGGCTGGACATATGGGTTTAGAGTCATGAATGTTTTTCAGGGAGGTTCAGTCCCTTTGCATTAATAGAGGCAACTTTAGGTTTGGCCATAACACTATGGGTTACAGAAGAAGACATCTGAAAAAGTAAAGTGTAACCTGCACCAAGTCTTGAGCAAAAAGCAGAGATAAAATAAGAAAGGATAAGAGAGGTCCAGCAAGGCTTTAGATGGTTTAGTAGGATAGGGGAGTAGGGGGGTTAGTAGGAATGGGACATTGACAGGGACAGGCAGGGGGAGGATAAAAAAAATGGGAGGGGGAGTTAAGATGATGGGAGATAGTTTGCAATCCTGAGGGGAAGGCAGACCAGCTATCTAACCCTAGTTAAGCGTTTTGTCCAGATGGGTTTAGCATGATTAAAGAGAATAGAAGAATCACATTTAGAATCTTCTAGCACCTGTGAGATCGAGAGCTAATGAGGGAAGGGGGTTAGCACTAAAAATTGTAAGTTATACCATGAGGAAGACTGAGGCCAAGGGAATGTAACTGCTTGCAGGGCCGTAATCTAAGTAGATTAAGTCTTAAATGAGAGGCTATGTCCAATCTCCCACTACAGGATTCCAGGACTAAGAGGTCACAGCTAGAGATGAGCGAATTATTCAAAAATTCGATCCGGCTGATTCGCCGAATTTGCGGGAGAAATTCGATTCGATGCGAATTTATTCGCTGCGAATTTAACTAATTAAAAGGGTTTCTAGGCTTCAGAGAGCCTTTATATTAGTGCAGAACACTATACCTTTAATTTAAATGCCCTTGGAGTCTGCTGGGGAAGAGAAATAATACTGTCAGTCTGTATGACATGCAGATGAGTGCCGTCGATCTTAGAATCACCGCACACTTCACTCATTTGGGCAGTCACGGGGCACGACGAAGAAGAAGAAGAATGAAAAGAAGAAGAAGAAGAATGAAAAGAAGAAGAAGAAGAATGAAAAGAAGAATGAAAAGAAGAAGAAGAAGAATGAAAAGAAGAAGAAGAAGAATGAAAAGAAGAATGAAAAGAAGAATGAGAAGAATGAAAAGAAGAAGTAGAATGAAAAGAAGAATGAAAAGAAGAAGAAGAATGAAAAGAAGAATGAAAAGAAGAATGATAAGAATGAAAAGAAGAAGAAGAATGAAAAGAAGAATGAGAAGAAGAATGAAAAGAAGAATGAGAAGAAGAATGAGAAGAATGAAAAGAAGAATGATAAGAATGAAAAGAAGAATGAGAAGAATGAAAAGAAGAAGAATGAAAAGAAGAAGAAGAATGAAAAGAAGAAGAATGAAAAGAAGAAGAATGAAAAGAAGAAGAAGAAGAATGAAAAGAAGAAGAAGAATGAAAAGAAGAATGAAAAGAAGAAGAAGAAGAATGAAAAGAAGAATGAACTATATTACTATATCAGTCTCTAATGGATGCTGGAGAGTTAAACCCCCTAACACCTGCTGTGCCCATTATGAGGGGTTCCCACCATCCCTGTGCTGAGGTTCCAGGTCTGCACACCTGCTGCGCGCATTATGAGAAGTTCCCACCATCCCTGTGCTGAGTTCCTGGGTCTGTACACCTGCTCTGCCCATTAGGAGGAGTTCCCACCATCCCTGTGCTAAATTCCTGGGTCTGTACACCTGCTGTTCCCATTATGAGGGGTTTCTACCATCCCTGTGCTGAGGTCCCAGGTCTGCACACCTGCTGCACCCATTACTAGGGGTTCCCACCATCCCTGTGCTGAGGTTCTGGGTATGCACACCTGCTGTGCCCATTATGAGGGGTTCCTACCATCCATGTGCTGAGATTCCGGGTCTGCCCACCTGCTTTACCCATTATTAGGGGTTCCCACTGTCCCTGTGTTGAATTCCTGGGTCTGTATGTACACCTGCTGTGTCCATTGTGAGGGATTCCCACCATTCCTGCACTGAGTACCTGAGTCTGTACACCTGCCAAAAGAAAGTTTCAGGATTTTGAAGGAGCAAAATACAGTAATACTGGAACAAAAATGAGCTGCGTGGTGGAGTTGCCAGAAGAAGAAGAAGAAGAAGAAAAGAAGAAGAAGAAGAATGAAAAGAAGAATGAAAAGAAGAAGAAGAAGAATGAAAAGAAGAATTAAAAGAAGAATAATGAAAAGAAGAAGAAGAAGAATGAAAAGAAGAATGAGAAGAATGAAAAGAAGAAGAAGAAGAATGAAAAGAAGAAGAAGAATGAAAAGAAGAAGAAGAAGAATGAAAAGAAGAATGAAAAGAAGAATGAGAAGAATGAAAAGAAGAATGAAACGAAGAAGAAGAATGAAAAGAAGAATGAGAAGAAGAATGAAAAGAAGAATGAGAAGAAGAATGAGAAGAATGAAAAGAAGAATGAGAAGAATGAAAAGAAGAATGAAAAGAAGAAGAAGAAGAATGAAAAGAAGAAGAAGAATGAAAAGAAGAATGAAAAGAAGAAGAAGAAGAATGAAAAGAAGAAGAAGAAGAATGAAAAAAAGAAGAAGAAGAATGAAAAGAAGAATGAAAAGAAGAATGAGAAGAATGAAAAGAAGAAGAAGAAGAATGAAAAGAAGAATGAAAAGAAGAAGAAGAAGAAGAATGAAAAGAAGAAGAAGAAGAATGAAAAGAAGAAGAATGAAAAGAAGAATGAGAAGAATGAAAAGAAGAAGAGGAATGAAAAGAAGAATGAAAAGAAGAAGAATGAAAAGAAGAAGAAGAATGAAAAGAAGAATGAAAAGAAGAATGAGAAGAATGAAAAGAAGAATGAAAAGAAGAAGAATGAAAAGAAGAATGAGAAGAAGAATGAAAAGAAGAAGAAGAAGAATGAGAAGAATGAAAAGAAGAATGAGAAGAATGAAAAGAAGAATGAAAAGAATAGGAATGAAAAGAAGAAGAAGAATGAAAAGAAGAATGAAAAGAAGAAGAAGAATGAAAAGAAGAATGAAAAGAAGAATGAGAAGAATGAAAAGAAGAAGAATGAAAAGAAGAAGAATGAAAAGAAGAAGAAGAATGAAAAGAAGAATGAGAAGAATGAAAAGAAGAAGAATGAAAAGAAGAAGAAGAATGAAAAGAAGAATGAGAAGAATGAAAAGAAGAATGAAAAGAAGAAGAATGAAAAGAAGAATGAAAAGAAGAATGAGAAGAATCAAAAGAAGAATGAAAAGAAGAAGAAGAATGAAAAGAAGAATGAGAAGAAGAATGAAAAGAAGAAGAAGAAGAATGAGAAGAATGAAAAGAAGAATGAGAAGAATGAAAAGAAGAATGAAAAGAAGAAGAATGAAAAGAAGAAGAAGAATGAAAAGAAGAATGAAAAGAAGAAGAAGAAGAATGAAAAGAAGAATGAGAAGAATGAAAAGAAGAAGAAGAAGAATGAAAAGAAGAATGAAAAGAAGAAGAAGAAGAATGAAAAGAAGAATGAGAAGAATGAAAAGAAGAAGACGAAGAATGAAAAGAAGAAGAAGAATGAAAAGAAGAATGAGAAGAATGAAAAGAAGAATGAAAAGAAGAAGAAGAATGAAAAGAAGAATGAGAAGAAGAATGAAAAGAAGAATGAGAAGAAGAATGAGAAGAAGAATGAAAAGAAGAATGAGAAGAATGAAAAGAAGAATGAAAAGAAGAAGAAGAAGAATGAAAAGAAGAAGAAGAAGAATGAAAAGAAGAATGAGAAGAATGAAAAGAAGAAGAAGAAGAATGAAAAGAAGAATGAAAAGAAGAAGAAGAATGAAAAGAAGAAGAAGAAGAATGAAAAGAAGAATGAAAAGAAGAAGAAGACGAATGAAAAGAAGAAGAAGAATGAAAAGAAGAAGAAGAAGAATGAAAAGAAGAATGAGAAGAATGAAAAGAAGAAGAAGAAGAATGAAAAGAAGAATGAAAAGAAGAAGAAGAAGAATGAAAAGAAGAAGAAGAAGAATGAAAAGAAGAATGAAAAGAAGAAGAAGAAGAATGAAAAGAAGAAGAAGAATGAAAAGAAGAATGAAAAGAAGAATGAGAAGAATGAAAAGAAGAATGAAAAGAAGAAGAAGAAGAATGAAAAGAAGAATGAGAAGAAGAATGAAAAGAAGAATGAAAAGAAGAATGAGAAGAATGAAAAGAAGAATGAAAAGAAGAAGTATTCCAGTACAGCAAAAAGTGTATCTGCAGAGAGCTCCGCTATTTCTGACAGTTCTCTGACAGTTCCTTCACATTTACAGCGGTTGAAACATTGTATCTGTTTCCGAATAAAAACATCTGTATCCTAAATGGAAACAAATAGATACAATGTTTCAACCGCTGTAAATGTGAAGGAACTGTCAGAGAACTGTCAGAAATAGCGGAGCTCTCTGCAGGGACACTTTTTGCCGGCTGATCGGGAAAAATCCGATTCGCGCACCCGAAGTTGGCTAATATTCGGATTCGGCACGAATCGAATTTTTCCTGAAATTCGAAACGAATTCCACTTTGCCTGGTTCGATTCGCTCATCTCTAGTCACAGCTATAGAGATGGTGTTGTAAAGAGATCAGAGTTAATAAAGGGACTCATGAGAAGAGGAGTTAAATTGCAGTCTATTGAAGGAAGAACTGTGAATATTTCCCAAACAATAATTGAGCCAAAGAGCGTGATGCTTATGAGATTTGCGAGTTTTGTGAGTTTTGCCCCCAGAAAGTTATATGGGATATTTAGGGTCTTTCAGGAGGGACCAGCTAACAGGTCATCCATAATTCATCATACAAGCTCATCATGTAGGAGAGCTGTAACAGATTCAGGCCCTGAATCTGAGCTGCCTCTTGTCTCTCCCACAAGATGCGTACCACTTCAGCCGAGGTGAAGTACATCTGTGTGGTGAGCAAGTTTGACCAGTTGTTGTGGGTCATGTGATGGTGCCCCATGTAGTGCGCAGCCCTATGTCAATACTCACCCTCACCTCTCCCTGATCTTGGGGAGATCAGATGGGGGGGGGGTTGCATGGATCATGTAGCATGCATTAAGTAAAAGCTTCTAGCAGTCTTCAAGCTCTTTATACGCTACAGGGGGGTGTCATAGAGAGAATATGTCTGGGAGTAAAGCACAGAACCAGAAGCACAGACCTTTGTAGCTTAACTTAAGAGGTTAACCTTGTTTAACAAACAGCAGAACTATGTACATACAACCAATAAGTAACTTCTATCATTCCTTAGACCAAAACAGCAGGTGGATAGAGTATTGTAATGGAGCTTGTCACTATATCCATAGCTGTGGAACAGGTACTGGGATGCCTTGCTTGTAAGACTGATCATGGAGTAAAAATAGTATGACCACTCATAGCAAGAGGCTATCTTAATGATGTTTAATTGAAAAAGACAAATGAGCATGTCATGCTGGATCGGCCAGCTGGAGACTTCCATTCAAGTAATCCATTGATGATATCAAAACTACATAGTCAGTGGTTGATATGTTTTCTACCTAGAACTGTGGCTGGGTGGGGACAGGTGGGAGGAAGTACACTCGTCCTTCACCTACTTACTGTCACTCTGTATCGTGCTTGTGCCACGGGTAGCAAGGGAGGAGGTGAGGGGATGTAGTTTAGCTGTGAAGCTTGGACAGAATGGGTAAGTGAGGAGACACAATATAATCTTGGAGTGTCCCCTACTAGCCACAGGCCAGAAACATTGCTTCAGTGGCCTCCCTTTGGCTGTGAGAACACTTGAAACTCAATCATTATTAACAGTATCAACCACTGAGGTATAAGAAATTAAAAAAAAACATTTGCAGAAAACATACAGAGGATTAGTGTGAAATACCAGGTCTGAACATCAAAATACTAATTAGTAGGCATCTGTATGTGATGAGACACTGTTAGGTGTATTGGGTGCTGTAAACAGCAGCTCCTCCAATTGTTTGAGGAAGTGGGTCATAGGAGTGTCCTGGTGTTGATATGTGGGGTATGTAATCCCACTGTTGACTAGAAGAAAACACAAAAGGGTGCACTCTCCACATGCATTACTGTGATAAAAAAATGGATTTATTATAAAAAAAATGACAAGTGAATATTCACAAACCAAGGGTCATATAAACAAAGAGCCAAACGTCGCAGTCCCAGAGAGGGGGGAGGGTCCTATGGTAAAGAAACTAACGCGTTTCGGGAGTTGAACTCCCTTCCTCAGAGCTGAACTATCTCTTTGTCTGTTTATATGACCCTTGGTTTGTGAATATTCACTTGTCATTTTTTATAACAAATCTATTTTTTTATCATGGTAATGCATGAGGAGAATACGCCCTTTTGTGTTTTCTTATAGTTAGTATCAAGATTCCCCGATCTTTAGAGGGCTGCACCTCAGCGAGTGATAGACATCGTGTTCTTATGGAGCATGAAGATCTGAGTGCTGGTTTCGTTTTATCTTGATACCCATTATTGAAATCAAGAGGGAGCAATGTACCATAAGAAATTTCACCCAGTCTTGAGAGTTAGTAAGTTGGAGTGAAATGAAATACCACTCAGTGAGGTGGAAGTATCGGGAGCAGGCCTCAGTCACATTAGGCTTTGCAGTGTGCAGGGGATATTGGTTGGCTTCCTTCATATAGAGAGTTTGCTAGTGCTGGTGAGTCATGTATTGGGGATCTAGGACGTCTGGAGGTAGAAGATCTTTGCAGGAACTGCAGTTCCATGGGTTCCCCCTTGGGCAAGGGTGGTAGGCGGAGACCATTGTACCAGCTCGGTAGCTCAACCAAGGGCAGATCTAAGGTTTTACAGAAGACTCATATGTCTTTAGGACCTCTTAGGGAAGCTGTGTGGCCCATGTGGGTGGCCGACAGGCAAAAGGGAAACTTCCAGTGAGGAGTTCCTTAAGCAGGGAAAGAAGCAGTCCTCAGTGTGCCAGAGCAATAAGCCTGAGCAGCCATCTTAGTCAGCATCCAAGCCATGCCCCCTTTCCCCCCTTTTTTGACCTGGTGAACACACTTCCTGTCCTAAATTGACAATTATCACTCACTGTACAAGGTCTATCTATATTAGCTTTGTCACTCTAGGACAGGACTACATAACACCAACTTTTTTCATCACTTCCATGACATATCAATGCTAACGGATAACAGATGACAGTTTAAAATAGGAAATTATCAGATCAAAATATTTCTGGCAGTATCAACAGGTATTTTTTGAGTTTGTTACATATATATATAACATTTCCATAGTATAGTTAACAGACCAAAAGGGAGCAAATACAGTATGAGAAGGTCATTGTTATGGTCTACATACCAGAGGTGTAACTAGAACCTACAGGGCCCCAGTGCAAGAAACCATGAAGGGCCCCCCTGACCCTGTCCTGGGGTCCTTTCCATTAGTCCCAGGGCCTTTGTCAGTGGTCCTGGGGCCTTTGCCACTGGTCCTGGTTTTCTTCCCATTGGTCCCGGGTCCATTTGTCCTAGTGCTCTTCCCTCCAGGACAGCCTGGAAGATGTAACGAGGCACTCTGGAGGATATTATTATTATACAGTATCTATATAGCGCCAACAGTTCACTCAGCGCTGTACATTACAATGGGGGACAATCCATGAGACAGTAACAATAACAATACAGTGCGATACACGAGGGGTTCGAGGGCCCTGCTCCTTGGAGCTTACAACCTAGGAGATATCAGGTGGGTACTAAACTAGGGCATCTAGAGTGCCCCCTTACATCCTCCAGAGTGCTCCCTTACATCCTCCAGAGTGCCCCCCAATGCCCCATTTGTGCCTCCAGAGTGCCCCCTTACATCCTTCTCCAGAGCATGCCTTTACATTCTCCTCCAGAGTACCCCCTTACCTCCTCTAGAGTGCCCTCTAATGCCCCTTTAGTGCCTCTAGAATGCCATTGGTACAGTGATACTAAGGGGGCACTCTACATGATGTAAGGGAGCACTCTGGAGGAGGATGTAAGTGGGTGCTCTGGAGGAGGATGTATGGAGGCACTCTGAAGGATATAAAGGGCAACTTGAAGGCACTAAGATAGTACCTCCAGAGTGCCCCTTTACATCCTCCAGCATGCTCCCTTACATTCTCCTGCAGAGCTCAAAATGAGAATATGGAATTTGTGCTGTCACTGGGCTCCATTCTCAGAAGCAGATCACATGCAGTATTTAGGTGTCTGAACACATTTTGACTAAATATCACATGCAATCCTGAAGCTGTCAATTCACTATACTGTTTTCCGGTATTTACCACAATCCGCTCAAAACGCTCAGTAAATACCACATGAAAAGATTTTAAACTCAAATCACAGAAGGACATAAATAAATAAATCCATGCAGTAATTAAGTAGTGGACCAGGCATGTGGTATTTAAGAAATGTGAAATATAATATGCAATTTTGAGTAGTTTCTGCCTTTTTGGATCAATTCTCTCAACAGTAATGCATAGAAACCCAAATATGGAAATATCAAAACCATTGGGGTGGTTTTACTTAAAGAATAACTAAAGTTATTTTTTTTACTGTTGGATAGAACATCTATCAGGTTTTTATTGCTGTCTGTATCCCCGTTAGGGAGATTCATCCTCTTTATTTGTCCTGTTTAATATTTTCATTGAAAGTTTGAAAGTGAAAGTAAAAGAAAATCACAAATTTTGGGTTGTCCTCAGAAATGTAATGAGGGTAAATCTTCCAATTGGGACACAGATGGCCAAAAAAAAAAACCTGTCAGGGGTTATAAACCTTCATTATTCTATCCAAAATGAAAAGAAAAAAAGTTTTGCCTATAGTTCTACTTTAAGGCAAATAGATGGTGCAATTTGCAAGTTGTCAGAACTTTAGCTCTGAAAAAAATAATCTGTATATAATTTATCAAAACAGGTGGGGATCTGGAATTAAGGAGATTCCCTACCAAATTTTCATAAATTAACTGATAATCCAAATTCTTTATATGCGCTAATTTGAAGATGGAATAAAAAGCAATAATGTCCAAATATATATATTTACTAATAATAAAAATCACTGCAAAATAGTAATTAAAATATAGATGGTGATGATGAACAATAATTAAATCAAAATAGCAATTTTATTATCTAATCAAAAATAATAGTTACAAATTCAAACCAGCAAATATATTCAAATATTAATGAAATAGGACCAACTGTCTAGAAATGCAGCATAGGAAACCATCAGTAACTCAGCAGAATATGACAAAGGCTATGCAAATTGACCACACGATCTCTCTACAAACAGATATTCAAAGCTCAAAGTTGACATTAGCATGATCTGATTTAGAATACTATACACAGGACAATCCAATAAGCTTAGAATCTATCTGAGGTCAAGAACAAATGTTCAATAAGTTGTCTACTTTGTCATTTATATACCCAACTAAACCGTTGACTAGAAGCTGAAATCAGCTTTGGGGATATTCCAAAGAGAATACTCCCCCCAGAGAATTGAAATGAAGATAATACTGCAGTTGAAATTATTTCAAATCAACTACAGAGCTAACCATAATCGCAAACACAAATTTCCTGCAGAAAAATGAAAGTTATACCTTACCAGTATAGATTCCACGGAATTAGTGACTTCAGCTTTAGGTCAGCTCACTTCTGTGTGTGTCTGTCATTTTTCTCCCTTTCTCCGCCCATGTTACATTATCGTCCAAAAAACCTAGGTGGGCAAAGCTTATCTCACATAATTATGATGTCATTCTAGGTGTCATTTTCTTTACTAAATGATCGCAGTTACCTGAAGGGGCATCATAGGATTAGGAATAATTTAGCATTTTTCCTACAAACTCCTGTGTCATGTCAAGAGTTGACCTCTAACATTCAGCTTGTTGGAATGCAATAAACTTAAGAGGTAGACACTCTTTTGACAGAACTGGTTAGACAAACTTGGACCAGTGTCACCTAAAATAATGTATTACCTAAGTGATTATGTATATCTATACATATTACAGACATTCACTGAGGTCATTTGTACTGAGATTTACACCATATGCAAGGTAAGTTTTAATATGAACTCTTTTCCAGATGTTCATGTAAAAAAAATCATCATGAACATAATTTTTTGTCCTTTGTTCAATTGAGGCATGGACCCCTCAATTAACCTTGCAAATTTGTACCATGGTCAGTCCTTATTTCATGACTGGTACAACCATACCCCCCCCCCCCTTCCCAATTTACAACCTGGAAAAGTATGTTGAGAGAATGTCTGATGTTAAAGTCTTTGTTCAGAAAACCTGACAATAGAATATAAAGAACAAAATGGCTTCCAACATGCCCATGTTACATTATGCAGAGATGAAAAGTTCAGACCTTCCAGTTTATTGAGCAGAGAATAGTTCCTACAAGTTGCTCCAGAGCTTAGTACATGAGGCAAAGCTTAATTTTACGATGAATACCCAATCACTTGCAGGGAAAAAAGAAACAGCATTTTTGCTTGTACATGATTGGATGATGGAAGTCAGCAGAGCTCCCTCTCATTTACTAAACTCTGGAACAACTTCACTTGCAAGATGCTCAGTCTATGTCTCCCTTTAGTAAATCCACCCCATTACATGTAGTAAAATATACTTATTTTCTCCTATCATTTCGCCAGATATTTAGAGATTTTTTTTATGAATATACAAACATATACATAATTTTCTGCAAAAAACCTCCCAAGCATAATACAATGTAAATGCATATCACAATGGTTTAATCCCTTGTTAGAACATATATGTCATATATGTAGTGGGGGTGCTTTACTTTTTTGCATTTTTAGTTTTAGAGATATGTTCCCACTGACAAGTTCCCACTGACATCATTGATCTTTTTAGCTATCTATAAGGGGGTAATTCTTCCCAGTGACCACAAGTGTAAAGAGCATTCTTCCCATTGACCATCACACTAATGTACCATGGGTTGTAGATACAGCAATTTTTAGCAAGGGTTTCCGGAGAGTGGAAAAATGTCAAGGATTCCTCTGTGTTGGAAAGATTAAGAAAGGCTGCTTGAAAGTATAGCTATAGGCAACACTTTCTTTTTCATTTTGGATAGAGTAATGGAGTATAACCCCCGTCAGGTTTTTTTTTTTTCTTTGCTATCTGTGTCCCCATTGGATGATGTCCTCTCTATTACTTTTCTGGGGACAACTCCAAATTTGGGATTTTCTTTTCATTTCACTTTCAATGATAATGATAAACAGGACAAATAGAGGATACACAGCAATACATATCTAATAGGTGTTCTGATAACTCGTCACCCTATCTGAAGCGAAAAAAAAAGCTATACTTTAAGTAAATACAAAACCTATTTCCAAATGTTAAGTATTGAAAGAAAATAGTATCGCACACATATAAATACCCTTCTTCCACCAATAAAACACACAACGTTGTTGTGATTTTTGATATTTTCATTCAGTATTTGACATTTAGAAATAAGTTTTGTATTTACTTAATTCATCTTAGTTGTTTTTGATACACCACGAGGGTTCTGTGAAAGCAACTTCCCTTTGCCTGGTGTTCCATTTACGTTTTTTCTTTTGTATTGATACATACGCTGCGGAAACAGCACTGACTTAGTGAGTTGGCATATTTCTACAGTTTAAACCATTTTACCTCTTTATTAGCAATGAAAATTGACAGGTGTTCCACTTCTTCTCCACTGTATCCATTCCACTTGATATTGTGTGAGATAAAATATTGCATGGTTTCATGAGATGAATACTGCATATTTCGATGAAATAACGCATGCCTTATTTTAGTAGCTTTTTTTGGGAAATTGCCAAAACATTTGTAAAATACTGCTTTGTAAATGGAGATCAGTATGAGTAATGTTAGTGGCCAAAAGTCCAGGCTCTCACCTGTCACCTCCTTTTCCCAGTTTCATTGTGGGCTTTGGCTTTCAGAGAGGAAAGCAAGTTGAGAGACTGTATATCATATATTAGTGCTGCGCATATATAATATATGATATATGTTATGTTTCACATGACTGTCATATGCCCTTAATAGTTCTCTGTATTTTGTCTCTGCTCCTCCCTTTTCTCTGGTTTAGTTCTTGCTGTATAGATAGCCCACCCCTTTTCCCAGTAATGCATTTCAGTTTCTAGCCTCATGTCTTATGGCAGCAGATCGCATTATGATCTTTTGTCCTATCCAATGTTCATTGTTGTAAGATGCTCTCAGTTTATGAATTAAACTTCACAAGATCTACAAGGTGTCATCCGACTGAGTCACTGTCTGTGGTATTCGACTAAGATTGGAGTTATCGCTATCTCATCACAACTGTAAGTTACAGAGATCACACTTTCAATGCTTAGATTGGAGAGACAGAACAATATATGATATACCTATTTGTGTGTGGAACCCATGTAAGTGTCAGCAGAACTAGTATACACAGGAGGTTGGGGATTTTGTTGTGCTGAAGTTTTATTTGTACACATTTAAGTTGAGATATTGTGTATGGTGGGCCTCCCGCAACTCACAAGCGGCTGGCCGTCATTTGACGCCCAGTCACAATGAGGAGTGTCCCTTCAGGCCTTCGATCTGCTATAGGCCGGGCGGGAAGGTGTTATAATGTTTTTTATATCTATGCACAAATGTTTTGACTTTCATCTCTATTTTAAACTGAATGCATTGTTTTACAATGTGAGAGTTTACATATACTTTATTTTAGGAGAGTTTTTCCATGTTCTGCATCATGTTGCAACACACACAGAACTAAATAGTCACAGGTTTGAGATCAAAAACATTCTGAAAGATATTGCTTACACTTATGTGAGTATTTTACATTTATGCACATTAGTTTGGACCCTGAGAAGAGGTACACTGCTATAGGAGAAGGCAGCGAAGAGTTGGTTTAGATATGCCTTGTAAAGATGAGAGCTCAGGACAGGCTAGTCATGTCACAAGTGATCTCATAGCAACTTCTTTTAAAAACATTGAGTTCTGTTATAGTGCTGGCATTGGCCAGGAGCTGATAGTTTCTATAACTGGTGTATATAAGTCCCCAAGTAATGTCATGTCCTTTTCTTGTGATTGGCTCATTGCTGTTTATGGCAGCTTTGCTCCTATTACAATAACATATGGAATGACCATGCCACTACAGGAGAAAGGCCCTTCTGTTATGCACTCAGGAAGTTAGATGTGGTTCTAGGAAAAAGGAAGTAAGTGTAATGCATATGGAATTCCAAAGCAAACAGCAGAAGGTTGGTTTGTGCAACAAGGATTTTCAAAATCCTTGCAGTGTAGCTCATCCTTCATGGATATTTTATTATCAAATTGCAATCTTATGGTGACCACCTCTTTCTCATTGACAAAATATTTTCACCTTTCCCCTTTATCTCTATATATTGATTTCCATGGCAATGCTGAAATGGGAAACAGACTAGTTTGTACAATATGATCTAAACTTTACTGGAGGATACTTTCTCTAAAAAATAACATTGCCATTCTTCTCCAAACAGACAGTTCATGAATCGGTGGGAATTATTTTGTCCATAATGTTTCTCAAGCATGAGGAAAAAAACAGAAAGTCCCCTGCACTCAAGAGTTGTGGGATGATATGAACAGTACAGGTGTAAGGATCTCTCTAAGGGTCGGGGGGAACCCAAATGTAAACTGCAAAAACAATGGAAGAAAGGGCGCACAAGCCTAGTGCATTACCTGAGAACATACTTTTTATGAAAACACCAAAATATATACTCACAAACAATTATGTGTCAAAAGCATCATAATCTCAAAGCTACCAGGTCACCAGGTCAACTCCCAAAGCTCGAGAAGACCTTCAAATGGCTGTTGCTTTTTGAGCAACAGTCCCCTCTTTCTCAGAGCCAATCCTGCCTGCTACACAAACAGTCTTTATAAAGCTAAATGTTCGAATCACATGATGTTGTGCAGGCTCCTCCCACTGGGGGTGGATAATGGCCCAAATTCTACACAACTGGTTACGACATTGACATGAAGCGTGATCATAGAAAAAGGTAGCATTGAATTACATACAATGTCTGCCCATAAGGGTCACAAATAAAAGTACATTGGTGCTATAATTGAATACAACCCTTAGTAGTGTTAAAAAATTAATGAATCATTAAAATATTCAAAAGGCATAAATTGCTTACATGAATGATTGAGGACTATATACTTGATATCTCCAGTGGTGCATTCACTTAATGAGCATATTCTTTTCTAGGGGGTGCTGCTGAGGATCCTGTGTATACTGTATGTCCCATTGGTCAGTGAAGAGTTGTCAGCATCTGCACAGCAGCGTGCAGCCTATACTATGAAACACACACTGTCCGAAACTGGAAGTCTCTGAAATATCTCTTTGTAATGTGTCAAAGCACACGAGCATAAAAACGTCTTATTCCTGTGTCTTCCACCACCGTAAGAAGTTTTTATGCACTTTTACTTTAATGCATTTCAGTGACATTTGGGTCATTAAACATGGCTTTTTAATGAACTAATAGCATTTTTTGTAAAAAAAATTCTTGTATGCTCTCCTGCCAATTGCATCAACATAATTTTTTTCATAATATATTTTCTAGCATGTGTTAAGCCTGGTACACACTATGAGAATATAGAACAAATGATTGTTAATTTTTTTTTTTGCATGCAAGTTTCATATCGAAAATTAAGAGGTTACTAGGGTTACAAAAATTCTCAAAAGACAGAATACAACTTCCCACAATGATGTAATGTATTGTATTATATTCTTTAATTTTTGGGCATGGGCAGTCTTGGTCATTCAATTTTTTTATGTACGAATACTGTACTGATTGAATGAAAATTGTTTGTTCTGTTAGTGTACAAGAAAACATTTCATGCTTATCCCTTCGGATAATTTTGCATGAACTGTTGTGATCAGCTCTCGAGAGCTGTGTACTAATGATCAGATTATTGGACGATTATTTTGAAAGCAGTATTTTTCATCTGACTTTCTCATTGTGTGTACTAGGAATTAGGGACATTTATATTTATGCTAGATGTTACAAACAATTAGCAGATATGAAGCCATGGTTGAAATTTTGCATCAAAACTAGACATGTTTGGCTGCATTCCTTGCCAACTGTTATCCAACTTTTGAATATTGATATGGTTGTTTTTGTTATCATAAAATATCAGTACAAAAAATGTTCCCAGTCTTAGGATTTTTGGCATCAAACACATGTACACCAGTTCATTTTAATTCCCCATATTTGTCTGATACAAACAGTGCTCAGCATAAATGAGTACACCCCAACACATTTGTCAAAAAACCTTTACTTTCCTTTCAAAATCAACATTTTCTATGGGATCCTATACTACAAAATACTCCTACAAATGTGGACCATTGATTGCAAACAATATTTGTTAATTTGCACACACAAAAAAGTATTTTTCCTAGCTAATTCATTCAAGGCCATGTTGCAAAAATGAATACACCCAATGAAAGTCTTAGAAGCAAAGCTTAGACAACAAAATCCTAATTAACAAGAGTTCAACTTCAGATGAGTCTAATTATTCATTAAACAGGTGTCCAACAAACAGTTTATTATAAAAGTGCTTTACTCAAGAACAGCCCTTCCCATTTCATTCTGTCAGCAATAGAACCACATGGAAGAGAAATGTCACAAAACCTGGGAAAGAAAGTAATTTTTTTTACACAAGAAAGGTGAAGGCTACAAGATCAGCAAATCTTTACTTATGTCAGAATACTGTAGCAAAAGTTATACAAAAATGTAACAAAGATGGAACTGCAACCATGTCACAGAGAGGTCAGGGCCATCCACGGAAGTTAACACCTCGACAGAAACGTCTTTTGATAAGAAGAGTTGAAGAAAATCACCATGCAAGTTCAATTCAGTTAACTAAAGAAGTAGAAAGCCAAACTGGGGTGATTGTTTCCTGGGACACAATATGGCATTCACTGCAGAGGAATGGCATGGATGGATGTTGTCCACGAAGGAAGCTTCTCGTAAAAGCCCATGCACAAAAAAGCCCACCTAGAATTTGCCAGGGCCCATGCTAAAAAAGAAGACTACTGGTACTCTGTACTCTGGAGTGATGAGACCAAGATAAATGTTTTTGGAACTGATGGCTTCAAAACTGTATGGTGTCACAAAGGTGAGGAGTACAAACAAAAATGCATGGTGCCTACAGTGAAACATGGTGGTAGCAGTGTCCTTCTGTGAGGCTGCATGAATGCTGCTGGCATCAGGGAGCTGCATTTGACTGATGGTATCAAGAATTCACATTTACTGCTCTATATCAAAAGAGAAGATGCTACCATCACTCTGTGCCCTTGGTTGTCGCACACTTTTCCAACATGACAATTATCCAAAACACACATCTAAGGCTACTGTTCCATTTCTGAAGAAGAACAGGGTGAAAGTGATTCAGTGGCCAAGTATGTCTCTTGATCTGAACCCAATCACCCACCTGAAACCAAAACACCTATAGGGGATTCTGAAGAGACAAGTTGAGCATCACTCTCTATCCAGCATCCAGCCTCTAAAGAGGTTGTTGTTGAAGAATGGAAAAAGATACAGGTGAAACTCGAAAAATTAGAATATTGTGCATTATTTCAGTAATTCAACTTAAAAGGTGAAACTAATATATGAGATAGACTCATTACATGCAAAGCAAGATAGTTCAAGCCGTGATTTGTCATAATTGTGATGATTATGGCTTACAGCTCATAAAAACCCCAAATCCACAATCTCAGAAAATTAGAATATTGTGAAAAGGTGCAATATTCTAGGCTCAAAGTGTCCCACTCTAATTAGCTAATTAAGCCATAACACCTGCAAAGGGTTCCTGAGTCTTTAAATGGTCTCTCAGTCTGGTTCAGTAGGAATCACAATCATGGGAATGACTGCTGACCTGATAATTGTGCAGAAAACCATCATTGACACCCTCCATAAGGAGGGAAAGCCTCAAAAGGTAATTGCAAAAGAAGTTGGATGTTGGACATAGGCTTCAAATGTCGTATTCCTCTTGTCAAGCCGCTCCTGAACAACAAACAACGTCAGAAGCTTCTTACCTGGGCTAAAGAAAAACAGACCTGGTCTGTTGCTCAGTGGTCCAAAGTCCTCTTTTCTGATGAGAGCAACTTTTGCATCTCATTTGGAAACCAAGGACCCAGAGTATGGAGGAAGAATGGAGAGGCACACACTGCAAGATGCTTGAAGTCCAGTGTAAAGTTTCCACAGTCTGTGTTGATTTGGGAAGCCATGTCATCTGCTGGTGTTGGTCCACTGTGCTTCATTAAGTCCAGGGTCAACACAGCCGTTTACCAGGAGATTTTGGAGCACTTCATGCTTCCTTCCGCAGATGAGCTTTATGGGGATGCTGACTTCATTTTCCAGCAGGACTTGGAACCTGCCCACACTACCAAAAGCACCAAAACCTGGTTCAATGACCGTGGGATTACTGTGCTTGATTGGCCAGCAAACTCGCCTGACCTGAACCCCATAGAGAATCTATGGGGCATTGCCAAGAGAAAGATGATAGACATGAGACCGAACAATGCAGATGAGCTGAAGGCCGCTATTGAAGCATCCTGGTCTTCCATAATACCTCAGCAGTGCCACAGGCTGATAGCTTCCATGCCACTCCGCATTGAGGCAGTAATTGCTGCAAAAGGGGCCCAAACCAAGTACTGAGTACATATGCATGCTTATACTTTTCAGAGGTCCAATATTGTTCTATGTACACTCCTTGTTTTATTGATTGCATGTAATATTCTAATTTTCTGAGATTGTGGATTTGGGGTTTTCATGAGCTGTAAGTCATAATCATCACAATTATGGCAAATCACGGCTTGAACTATCTTGCTTTGCATGTAATGAGTCTATCTCATATATTAGTTTCACCTTTTAAGCTGCATTACTGAAATAAATGAACTTTTGCACGATATTATAATTTTTCGAGTTTCACCTGTAGATGCTGTAGTATGTCACCAACTTGTTCATTCCATGCCTAGAAGACTTTGTGCTGTCCTTACAAATTATGGAGATCATATAAAAAAAAACAGCTGTAGTAGTTTTTGTTGTGGGGTGTATTCATTTTTTTGGAAAAACTAATTTGAGTAAAACTGCAGATTTTGTAATCTAAGGTATAATATTAACCTTGCTTTCATGTAATGAGCTAAACAAATGTTCTATAAAACTCAGTTTTGTCAAAATTTTGGAAATTGTTCTTGTGTTCATTGAGATATTGATCAAAATCTTACTTTTTAAAAGGGGAGTACTCATTTATGCTGAGCACTGTATACAACATGTGGTCATTGAGAAGATTTTTTATTCCTGAAAAACAATTTTTTTCACACCTGAAAAGTTTATAATTCCCAGGTAAGCAGCGCAGCCACCCACACAAATGCACATCCCATTGTTAAGCACAGAAAAAAAGAATGCCCTAGAAGCACTTTTTCACTACTTATTATAGTATAAAATAGCTTTTAACAGGGCTATCGGCAAAGAGGTCTAGTTCAAGAATGCAAAATACTAAAGACAGTGATTGCTTTCTTTGATATGAATCAAATGCACTATGCAGCATACCAAACAGAGTAGAGAGCTCTGCAATAATGCAATAGCTACAGATAGGTTTCATAATCTTGACAGAAGAAAATTACCTTTATTTCAAAGATTAGATAATTTAATTTTTCTCAAGAGACCAGATGGTACTTTCTGAGCTTTGTCTGTCAAGAGCTTTAATATATGTTAGGAAGTCCAGAACTAGCCTGATGAATATTAATTAATGCAAAATAATTCTGACTGTATTGCTTAATGTAAAATGTAAACATTTGTTATAATAATAGCGAGGGAACTGGCTGTGGGCAACATTACATTTAAATAAAACACACCAACCACTGATGGTTTCTTTTTGCTGACTGGTTTGTATTCTCAAAAGTCTTTCTCATAATAAAAATAATACTATATATATTATATAGTATATATATATATATATATATATATATATATATATATATATTATTTTTTAATCTGTAGTTTTGTAGTTGTGTTTCCTTAAATCTACATGCAGGAAAAGCATCAAAAGGACTGGTAGCTATCATATCAATAAAGGCGTCCATGAAGATTATTGGGCAGAGTAAGCAAGTTTAAATCTTAACCTTAGTCAATCTTTTTTATGGAGTGGGAAGGGATAGAACTGGGATTGAGCCTCACGTTCGGACTGTCCAATTTATGACTGTTTGAATGGTGAAACTAATTAAGTTTTCAGCTGATTGTCAAGTTCTACACCTCTAGATGCTCTGGAAAATTATGTTTATTAGCAGTATTGCTAATGCTACTAAATATGACAGCCTCCAAAGGGCCCCTGGTTATTAGGGAGCCAGTGGCTACCAGCTTCCTAAGAACCATGATCCACCCCCCCCACACCCATTAAGCTGTTAACTGGGCATACACCATTTACAGCTGAAATGTAAACAGACAGGTCAGATGGATACATAATATTACTGAACAAATATGGACATGGCCAAGTTTGTTCAATGGCCATAGCCATATTTGATCAATGATATTGACTAAATATGACACTTCCATATTTTAGCAATGACATCATCAACCATCCTCACCCCTTTGTTGACATTTCAGCTGTCATTTGTGTATGTAGTGATGGTGTCAGTAAAGGAATTCCTGGAGTTCCTGATGAAGTGGAAAGGGTACGGAGCTGAAGAAAATTCTTGGGAACAGGAGACTAATATATGTGCCAAAGAACTGATCCAAGCATTTTTCCTTATGCATCCTGAGAAGCAGGCTCAATTGGGTATACAGAGGCCACCAATAAGGAGGGGGCAATGTCAGGAAAGGAAGCCCCATGTGTATAGGTGCATGAATGTTAGGAACTCTGCCTGCAGCCGGACTGCTAATGCGCTGTCTTGTGAGCGCACAGGTGCGCGAGTGGGATCGTGCACACATGAGTGAATGTGAATTCACATTGGCGTCAAAGGGACTATTTTGACTGCACTATTGCAGCCTGCCAGTGCTGTTTGGTTTGTTGTGTTCCTGTGTTTCTGATACCAGTTACTGCCTGCTTTTCTGTGATTGAGCCAGTGTGCCCCTGATTCTGCTCTGATTGCCGCCTGTACCGACCCGTGGCCTGTCTTTGATTTATGTCTCTGCCTGCTCCTCCTGTCATATACTGTCTGCTGTTACCGACCCTGGCTTGACTCCTGACTACATTCCTGCCTTACGCTTGTACCTCATCTGCTCACTAATTGCTGACCCTGCCTTGTATCTGTTCTTCAGCTGCATCTGCCATCCTGTGTCAGCATCAGTTCCAGCACATCTACCAACCTATCCGGTCCTGGGGTTCTGCTCTTCCGATTACTCCTCGGCATCAACCAGCGAGAGACTATCAGGCACTCGTGCCACCCTGTGTTCTGGTGTTCCCTGTCACCTTACCAGGGGCTCCTGAACCGGGGCTGTAAAAGATGCCTTCCCCCACACTTCAGGCTCCTCCATCATGTACGTTACAGGTGGAGAGTGGATGGGTCACATAGGTTTTAATAGGGAGATTTAGTACAACTGGTGCACACAGAATCTGGTGCAGCTGTGGATAGTAACCAATCAGATTCTAGGTTTCATTGTCAAAGCCTTTTTGCAGAAGCTGAATTTAGAAGCTGTGACGATCACGCGTCAGACCCCTGACCTTCTCACCAAACTCATGACCGAAGGACTAGCCAATCTAATACCATGATGTCACATGTGTAACAATGCCACGCCCAGCTGCACCCTGCACAACAATTTTCCAGCTAATTGGACCACAATCGACGCACCTGCAGCCTGGGAGCGTTTGTTACTGTGTCAGGTTAATTAAGCAATTAACCCTTCACACAACCACCACCTCCTTTTTGTACAGAGAAAGAGGAAACTCCAGCAATACACTAGGATGATTGGTTAATCATCGGTATCCCACTATCTCCACAGACAGGTTATACAGAGGGTTAAACACTCATAGTTGTGCTCTTCAGCGGCAGGGATTCGTAAGTTACATTCAAGGGCTATAGAAACAATTCAACACTTTCAGAAAGTAAGATTTATTACTAAAAGGTCAAAAGGGTGCAGTAGAAATATTTACAGAGAAAAGATGTAACCAATATTTATATATATAAACATACAGAGCACAACATCACAGCAAACAGATAACAGAAAGAAGTTTAGGTAAATAAGTAATTGCCCACAAAGGTGTCTGGGGGTAAGCAGTTTCAAGTCTGATGAGCTTAAAAGAGATTTCTGGTCTCGACTGCTAGTTTCGTTGGTTCATCACAGGAGACTTTGCTTTCTCTCTGTCTGCTAAATGTTAAAACGCAGACGGTCCTCACTTCTCTGTCTACACACAAAGCATAACAGCTTCTTTATCTACCCAAAATCAACTGGTATCTTCCTATCATGGACAAGCCAAGCCTTGTTTGGGCAGAGGACTGTTAGGCAGGGGCTCAGCATCATACACTGATTGCATTCCAGAGGGAGGGGGAATGAGGGGATAACATTAAGACTTAACACAGTGAGAGCTGTGCCTGACTCTAGTGTCCACGGCTGCTACACCTCCCCCCCCTTAGGTGATTGCATATGAGTTTAAAAGAAATACCAAAATGCAGAAGTTTGGAGCAAAATGGAGAACCGCACCTCTCCCTGTGTGCATGATTATGACAGAAGCTGATTGGTTATTATGCACAGATGCACCAGATTCTGTGTGCACCAGTTGTACTAAATCTCACTCGGTGTGTTTTTGTTCATGTTTTTCTTACTCATTCAAGCAGGAGGGGATGTTTCTGCAGCCCCTTTGATTTTCAATGTTGGCTTCCAGATTCTAAAAAACCCTCTCCCTCAGACACTCAACCACTTGGCCAGATTTGTGGCAAAGAGGCCCTTCTCCATATCAACATGGGTACAAGGTGCTTTGCCACGGGGTTCCCCCTGGAAAGGTGGGAACAAGGGGCTTTGCCTGGGGGGTCCTTCTGTAAAGGCACCTTCCCCATGTTGAGGGCATGTGACCTGATATTGTCCAGGAAGGGACCCATGTTTATCCCTCCCTTTTGTGGACTATCAGACTGCTTGATCAGATGGGGCTTAGGTATATGTTTTGGTTGTTCCCCATGTCTTTTCTTGTTTTGTTTTTTTGCATGGGTCCCCCTTGACATCCATACCAGTCCCTCATTAAGGATAAGGATCTAGTATATATTTTTAGAGGGAACTCCACACATTTTTTCTTTGCATGGGGTCCTCCATTATCCCTTTGAGGACCAAGGGACGTATTTGTCCCATGTTTTTAATTGCCTGTATCATCTGATTAAGAACTTAAAATACTTTCTTTTTTTTTTTTGGTTTGAGTCAAAATATTAGTTCTTATCAACAAATGGATCTAGCTTTTTGCCAATTATTTCATGAAATGGCTTAGTTACAGCAACTGAAGTGTACTAACTTTAAAAACAAAAAATGGATTCTTTTGGCATTCCGTAATCTTATGGTCCTCAAAGGGTTATTACCTTTTTTATACCAGATTGAAGGGCATTTCCTGCAGCTTTCTACTTTTGACCCCCCCGTCAACTAAACTAGAAGTGAGGTGAAATCTACTAAATACGGCAATGGTTCTAGTCTTCACTGCTCAAATGAAAACTTAAAAAAATAATGTTGATATATGGCTAAAATTGTAATTCAAGGGAGACATATCTGGAAAGGTATTACTGCAATTTGAGTCTACTACTATACCAATAACTGTGAGTATAAAGCTAGAACAAACACAACAGAAAATATACTGTATGTCTGAGGATCTATCACAATATATTAAACAGGATACATTTTATTTCCCTTTTTCTATGCCTCCATGTTGCTAGTTCCCCAAAGGGCTATGTGAATTGCTGGCACTGTAGAAATATCTGTAATAATCATAAGTAAATACATATGGTGCTATAGGCAGTACTTGGGGAACACGTGCCTGCTCCTAAGGTGCTTTGCATTCACTGTGTAATGGTACACAGCAGGGGCGGACTGACCATTTGGAAACTCGGGCACTGCCCGAGGGCCCATGGTCAGTAGGGGGCCCCATCAGATGCCCCTGGTACCTTTTTCATAGGCTTTTTTGAGTTTGAGCAAGGACACAGGGGCCCCATGATCCCCTATTGCCTGGGGCCCCATGAGTTGTCAGTCCGCCCCTGGTACAGAGAGTGACAAAGATATTATTACATAAACATCCTGCTCTTCAGTATTGTGGGCGACCCAGAACAGAGAAGAACACCCTATTTCAGAGCTCACTAAAGTACCTCTTTACCTACATACATTGGAGGCAACTTGCCTACCCCCAGTAGGAGTCTCAAAGGATCATCAGTGTGAGACAATTATGTTTTAGAGAGCAGGGCTATTGTTGAAGCATCCACCATTTATAAAGGACTTGAGAACATGGCATAAAAGCTGTATGCTTGCTGTTTTTGAAGGTTCTGTATTAATGCAAGGATTACCACAGTCACTATAGTTGTCATAGGAACTTGCCAAAAGTGCTGACTGTGCCCTCCCTTTTCACCCTCTTCCTCTGTTCATTTAAACTATACTATAGTTTCCATCACATTTAAAAAGGTATGGGTCGCCCCAAAATCCATACCAAACCCTTATATGAGCATTCAGCTTGGATGGCCAGGAAAGGAAGTGGGACAATCATGTGGCCCCCCTCCAGACTAGTCACATACCATCAACATGGGGAGCGTAAACTGCCAAGCATACCCCCTGGAAAAGCACACATTCCCCATGCTGTGGGGGTCTGCAGACAGGTGCCTATTGGAATCTGAAAGTCCTATTTAAAAATAAGAGGTCCCAGATACCAGACACCCCTGCATACTACCCTTTATTAAAAAATTTTACAATAAAGACTGATTCCCTTTAAAAAAAAAACACAGACCTGCCAACATGTCTGCTTTATCTGAATCATAGATCCTAGGCTGGCAGCTGATTTGTAAACAAAGGGGCAGGGATACTGGACGCATTTCGAGGACTTGGCGCTGAGGAAGAGGCAAGTCCTCGAAACGCGTCAGTCTATATGATCTCTTCACTCCACATTGCGGACTGTTACTCAGCGCGGTGTTGACCCAGCTGGTCTTTTATGATGTGCCTTGACTTTATTCTAGTTTGTGAGTACAACACCTATTTTATTTCTTATTAAACATTTTTTGTGGTAATGCACTAGGCCTGTGCACCCTCTCTTTGTTCTTTCCTTATTCAGTATATTTGGATTCCCCCAGTCCATTAGAGGGCAGCAAGGTGTGTATGTTCCAGGACATTCTTAATGTGGTTGTAGCCTGCATCGAGTCCATCACCAAGCGCAGGAGCATTTGTGTTTGCTAGTTCATTGGCTAAATTGTCAGGGAGCGAGGAGCCAGACACACAAGGAGGTGCAATTAAAGGTAGGCATAGACAAGAGTCTATGCAAGTCCAACAGTGGAAATTGTAGCCAAAGCCAGAATCAAGAGCCAGGAAGAATCGTCGCCAGAGCTGGGATCAGGAGCTAGGAAGAATCGTTACCAGAGCCTGGATCAAGAGCCAAGAAGAATCGTCATCAGAGTCGGGATCAGTAGCCAGGAAGAATGGTCACCAGAACCGGGGTCAGAAGCCAGGAGGAGTCTTAGCCAAAGCTGAGTCGGTATCCAGGAAAGCAATGGGTAGCTAAACAGGAGCTTGTTGCTGTGCAAGAGACAGGACACAAATGCAAAGAGCAGCTGCAGACAGCAGGCTTAAATGTGCTAAGCCACCAAATCCTAGAGGAGGAGCCGCAGAGGCTTGAGAGCATAAAGGAACCCACAATGCTTTGCAGAAACCTAAGATGGATGCCAGCACATGGAGCAGCACAAGCTCTGAGGAAAGGTAGGACCTTGACATAAATGTAGTTATGGTCATATTTGGTCAATGTTATTGACCAAATATAGAAGTGGCCAAAGACCAAATATGGTTATAGCCATAATTGGCCAATGATATCAGCCTCGATTCCCACCCCTTTGCTTACATTCAGGTGTCTACTGGGAATATGCAGCTGACAGTTAAAAGGCCTAGGATACATCACTGGTTTCTGGTAAGCTAAGCATGTAGAGTCTGAGATCACACAGGGCAGACACACTTAGAGAACAAAAGCAAGATAATTTTTAATGTTAGTAGAAACAGTAAAGGCAGAACATGAGTCAGCATAATAGTCACATACTAATGTAATATTTATTTAGACTTGTAGAAATAAGGTGATTGCTTGGATTTCCTAACAGTCTGGATGAGTAAATTATTTGTTCATTCAACCTTATTTTATTGTTATACGTACTGAATATAGGGATCTGCTGTTCTCTACTGGTGGCTGCTAATATCACAGTGTTATGTATAATTAAGTACTAGCACTTCCTTTCTCTGGGAGGGACTTTGAAAACCCCAGAAGGAGGAAGTGGAAAGAGAGACAGAGAACTGAGCCACATAGCCTTATACACACCAGGGGTTGCTATTGCTGTTGTATTGGCACCTAGATTACCTAGATCAGAAACAAACACATTATGCAAGTATTCCTATCTAACTGTTTAACTGAAGCTGCCCATAGCTTTTTGAGTGTATATTAAAATCTTTGTGAAAGTCGTATTTCTGTGTTATTGTTTTTATTCCACTTGCACTAGCTCTGTGCTACTGTATGTGTGTAGTGGTCACCTTTGCAGTATGTTAGGAGGTTAATCCATTTACTACAATAAAGTTTATATGCAGATCCTGTTATTTTAGTTAACCCTGTCCTTTCTGGTCTGCATATCTATAGTTAGTTTTAGCTTAGGGCTCTATAACCAGCATAGGTTACAGCAAGGTTAAGCATCCACTGGGAACTTCTAGTAGTTAGAGGTCCAGCTGCATGTCAGATTAGAAACTACTAGGGAGAGACTAAAGCACAGAGTAGATAAGCAAAAGCAACTCTGAGTTCCAATGGCACACCACAGTTCCTGCAGTGAGAAACTGCATTCCAGGCTGGTTGAATAGTTGAAGGAATTTTCCATCACTGCTGATCTTGTCTTTAGATTTCCGACACAAAGATGGATGATACGTTGTGATCTCCCTAACGGGTTCCTGCAAAATGTATCTGGAGGTATCTTTTGTAATAACTGTATATACACACAGGTATGTGTACACAATTTCACCAGGACTCTTGTTGGTCCCTTTGCTGATAATACTTGTTGGTACATTGGATGTATCTACTATTATTAATATTTTGTTATTAAAAGTTTGTGTCATTTTTTAACTGGTCTTCATTTATATTCATATGGTTAATGTTATATACTGGCTTCAGTAGTTCCTCTGCTCCCCAATTAGTTTAATTACTGGTTAATTTACCAGGAAGGGAACCCCTCTGACAAATGCCTTGTTCTGGGTGGAGGCAATGCCAACTTAATTATCAAACCCACTCTTCCACTTAGCAAAGATTCTAGTTTTATTATTTACCTAAAGGTTTATCCTGCTTGGGGAGAGCCATTTTTCTTACCTCCCCCCCCCCAAAAAAAAGGGATGTATGATTAATACTGAAACCAAGCAGTAAACTAAAACTTAGTAAATTTGTTAAAAAGTAACTCCACCTTTTTTGAGAAAAAAGCTTTCCACTCTGGTTGATCAATGTACATTGTAAGGATTTTAACAAACTTTGTTGCGGAGTCCTATAGTTTGTTATTCTGAAGAAAGAGCTGTTCGCTTGTCTGTGTCCATGTGGAAAGTAAATCTAATAGGAGTGGTTTCATAATTATCAAACAGCAAGGCTCTAATAAGGATACTTGCAGGGACTTCATCCCTTTAGATGTGATTTCCTATTAGGATAAGAAGGAAATGATGCAGTGCTACTCCAAAGCTGTAATTCACATAATATAACCTAATATATACATAATATAAATAAATGTGAGAGCAATATGTAAAAGTGACACAACGTGCAAAGAACATAAGTGTGCCCTGATCGGTCCTCCACGGATCCAGAAGTGAACAAAGTGGATAATAAACCACCACAATGATGGTAATAGCAGAAATATGTGAACCAATACTAAAAACTATGGTACAAATATGAATAGATCCTGAGTGGGATCTGAAGTGATGGTGAATATAAAATGAAAAATAAAATAAATTAAAATATAGAATAAACTAGTCCAAATGGGGACTAATAAGTGATGTGTCCAACAATTAGGACTCAAATCAAGGAAAACGCATAAACATGCAAGTGTATATCAGAAGTGCATAAACAATACATAAAAAATTAATAAACCCAAAACTCTACATGTGTTTCCATAAACAGATATGTAAATCAGATATATATTCAATTAACAAAAAATATGCAATAGTGAAAATATCCGTGTGACTACATCTGACAATGAACATGCAAAAAACGCATGACACAAAACAACAAATAAATGTGTGAAAAGTCCAAAAAAATGGTGCTGACAACACCATGTAATCCAGAAAACAAAAAAACACTTGTGCCCGTGGATGGTGAATGTGGGTAACCACAGAAGGGTATCCGTAAATAGCTGAATTAGCCGCTCACCTCCTTGTTTTGACCCGCAGGGGTCAAAACACTTTTGGGATCACAAAACCGGATCCTCCATGCATATGATTCCTCTGTCGAAGGATACCTCTCCCTGCAACGATCTCCCTCTCAAGGATGTGCGTTTTGGTGGCCATATCCTCTCCAGGAATACAGGTAGGGTGTAAGCCAGTATCTGCACTGTTCCCTTGGCCTCCTCCTCACCTGCACCGCTCCCCCGGTGAGGCTAGATGCTTCTATTAGGAGTATCTCACCAAAAATGACATTATTCGCAGAGGAAGCCTGAAATCTGGCTTGTATCTTAGTGCAAACTTCTGGTGCACTTTCTGTGTACAGAACAGCTCCAAGTAGCCATATTGCATTTTACAGAAAATTACAGAGCTGCTGATTGAAAAGAAAATGCAATTTTTAATAACACTCAATTACAATGTGACTTGTGGCACAATTGTATATGCTATATTATTATTTTTTTTTAATTTGCTATTTTTTCCCATGTAAGTGGAGTTACCCTTTAAGTAGACAAATACAAAAGGGGGGGTTTAATTTAATATCTGTTCAATCATTTCTGTTTTATAATTCTGAAGTATTGAAGTTCATGTGTTTGTAACATCATTTTTATTCATATAAAACATATGATATTAACATATTTTCCAGTTTACTGATTCAAAAACTGCTTAACACAATTTCAACTGTATGATCTATTTTTGTACAGTGTATTTTCATGATGTTAATGTAGATAGCACTCTGTCTCCCAAAGCATTAATATTGTTTGTTAGATCCTGTAGGCAAGGTCAACAGTTCTTACTATCTGCAGACTAGTACTCAAATGCCCAGTGAAAATTTTTCTAAAATGTTATATGGCCTTGGTTCACTGTATAAATCTCTCTCTCTCTCTCTCTTACTCTCTTTCTTTATCTCTCTATCTACATTATTTTGTCTATCTATTACCTATCTTCATTATACTATCCCTTTTTTTAATTTGGTCATGGTCTTTTATAATTTCCCTTATCAAATATTCAAATCAAATAGGTTTAAATGTGCCAAGTAAAAGAAAAAAAAAAATCAAGGTCATTATAAAAATGTTGCTATTATGCTGCTATAGAATCTTGTTCTGTTTATATAACTGTTTAATTAATTTTATGTAAGCTTTGCTGCATTTAGCATTGTAGTGAAGAACTGAATGTAGTGAAAAATGCATAAACAGTTATATTTGTTGATACAAAATAATACATCTATAGGTTTTTAGTTCCATATTTTTACAGCAATATAGTTAGTGATAATAGACTAATAGGCCCTTGCTAATTACATATATTTGCTACTGATAAGTGTAATGCTACAGTAATATTTGAGGTATTGTTAAGATCTGGAGTTCTTGTTTCCTTCCCTAGGTGACTACAAACTGCAATTCAGCTGCTCTATCCAATATAACAAGTAGCTGTAAATGTTACACTATGGGATCAGTTTTCTGAAAAAAAAAAAAAAAAAAGGTATTTGCACTCTATGCAGACATATTTCAAGAGATTTTGTTTGCATCCTCTCCGGTAAATTCCTGTCTTGTTTATCTGCATTATCCTGTTAACCTTTCGACTGCCAAGGACATAACAGTATCCTCTTGACAGTAAAAGTGCTAAAACGAGCTAGAAGCTGCTACCGTGACCATTAGCTTGTTTTATTTTCAAAACCTTGCCACTCATGTAAACCGAAGGCAAAATACACCTGGGTGCAAGGACACATCATCTCCTGCATTGGTACCTCTATTTCCTGCTCTCTGGTCTTTAATTCTCTACTGTCACATTCAGAATGGTGATCAAGAGAACCAGTTATATTGACCAATCTCCTTTTTTTCCAAAGGATAAATAAAAAAGGGCTCCACCACTGCTACTTACATTTTCAATACATTTTATTTTTCCTGCCTGACACTTGCCTGTGTTCAGATGGATGTTATTGCTCAGAAAAGAATAACATTTGTTGAAAAGGTAGGTACAAGTTTTGCTGCCATTCATTTACATATTGGATGTCATTTGGAAGTGAGAGAAATCTCAATGTGCCTGGGCACCCATGGCTGGTTAATTTTTACTCACAAACTGTTAGCTCAGAAGCAAATCCATTACTTTGTTCCTTTTATTCAAAGTATCAAGTTTATCACTTTTCCACCTGATCTGAAATAATTCCAAATGACACAGCAATCATTAGGGAATGTTTTATCTAAAATAGTACAGTTTTGCAGCACTTCAGCTCCATGAGCAGTGGTGTCCCGAGGCAGGTGCGGGGGGTGCGCGCCGAAACGGGTAACACTGACTGAATGGTGTGACACCAAACGCATGGGGTGACACCGGACCTGCTCCATGAAAAGGTAAGTTGTAAAGCAAGCCGATCCCCGCCAGATGGATCCGATCCATCCTGCAGGGATCATCGGCTTTCTTTACAACTTACCTTTCCGTGGAGCGGGTTCGGTGTCTCCCCGTATAGGTTGCATGCCGACGATCCCCACAGGATGGATGGGATCTGAGGATTGGGGAGCATAATGGATCGGACTCCAATCCATTATGCTCCCCAATCCACAGATCCGAACCATCCTGCGAGGATCGTCGGCATGCAACCTCTACGGGGTGACACTGGACCCACTCCACGAAAAGGTAAGTTGGAAAGAAAGCCGATGATCCTCGCAGAATGGATCGGAGCTGCGGATTGAACATAATGTATCAGAGTCCAATCCATTATGCTCAATCCGCAGATCCGATCCATTCTGTGGGGATCGTCGGAGGGGTGTCACCAAGTGTTACCGCACCAGGTGACACCAACCCTAGGGACGCCTCTGTCCATGAGTATTACTAAATAAAATGGTACTACATTTAATGACCTCTCATCCTCACCAGAAATGAAGCATTAGTAAACCCTGTACTTGAGCAGAACCACAGGACTTAGCTCAGAGGATGAAAATACTGTTGCAAGTTGCATGGAAAGTTGCACTATGTAAGGGAGTTTTTATCAGAGCTAAGTGAATGAGGTGAAGCTCTCCTGACTTTCATCATCTAATCATGTGCAAGCAAAAATGCTGTTTTTTTCCCTGAAGGCAAGTTTTTTTTGCAGAGTGAAATGTTACTACCCCTTGAGGAATTCACGTGTGCAGTGACAAAACGCATAGAGGCAGGACTTTGAATTCTCTTTCTGAGATGGCAGTGTGGTAACTCTCAGCATTTACATGTGATATTGCACAAGATTGCTAAATTTGGGTCATAAAGTTGTATACTTCAGCTGCAATCTGGCAGCTTTTTGATGCATTTTAAAATATTTTGGAGGAAAATACAATTTTATAAAGGATAAAGCACTATTTTATTATGTTCTGTTTACATGTGGTGGAGTGGAGATAAGGGAGGAGCGGACCACTGAGCTGAGGAGATTAACATTGCTACTTTGAGAAATCTGTCTGGGCCCATTTTAAGGGACAAAGGTGTTTTTTGACCAAGCATACATTGTGAGGTCAAGAAGTGGAGGTGGTGGGTATACACGTAGTACTATTGGTATAAGCACAAGAGGTGGCACAGAATTAAAGACACAATAGACTGAAATTATAATTAACTGTGAAGGGCATTATTCATTATTTTTTATTTATTTATATTTTATGCAGTGCATTAGTATGCATATAACATTGCATTGCTTTATTGGATGGGTTGAGATAATTCATTGCTAACGCTGAATTTGTTCAATGTTAATCACTACATTCACTTAGCTCTGGAGAAAATTTCCTTACAATGTGCAAATTCCCTGGAAAAGTAAATACCCTTTGCCTTTGGTAAATAAACTACCAATGTGACACAGAGATAAGGGATGAGTGACACTAAAAAGGGTTTTATTATTTGCAGAGAAGGCTACACACAAGGCTTGTGGAGTTAAAATGCTGTTGAACTATATTATTTTAGACACTCCTGGACACTTGAATGTCATTGTATCGATGCATTCCAAGAAATAATGAGACTTGGTGTCCCTGATCTCCATCTGCAGCTTGCAGGGGAAACATCAGAGGTCTATTTAAATCCCTGATCCCTGCATTTAGCTGACTTTTCATCAATCCCCCCTGTAACAGTCATAAAATGAGGTAAAGTAAAATATATAAAAAAGACAGATAGTAAAAAATATACATATAAATATACAAATAAAAGTGTAACTTAGGGCAAAACTTTTTTTTACAGTTTTGGAGAGTGCAGATGGATTTGAATGCTTGTCAGTTTTTATAGCTGTCTTTGTCCCTGTTAGGGATATTCACCCTCTTTATTTGTCCTGTTTGGGTTGTCCCCAGAAAAATAATAGAGGGGAAATCTTCCAATGGGGACAATAGTTATGGTGACCTGGAATTCCCCAAGGAATCCCCTTAATGTTCAGAGATTTCCTCTCACTTCCTGTTTGGCTATGGGACAGGGAGTGAAAGAAAATCTCTGCAATAGGATGCAGATGGTGAGGGGTCATTACCATCCCTCGCTCCTCTCAAAATGAAAAAAAAAATGGAAAATTGTATCATGCCTACCGTAATTTTCCTTTCCTTACATCAATCCATGGTAGCATACATGTGATATAACTCCGCCCCTATATCCACCCACAGGACCTGTGTATATCTATAAAATTGTAACTGAGAGCAACCTCCATTCTCCGTACAATCAAGATCAAACAAGGGAGGGTTCATATGCTGTCATGGATTGGCGTCAGGAAAGGAAAATTACGGTAAGTATGATACAATTTTCCATTGACCTGATGCCAACACGGCAGCATACATGGGATAAATAACTAGCTAAACAGGGAGGGCTAAACTGTATAATCAAACTGCATTACAATGGACATGGAAGCCTAGACTACCATTCTGTTGAAATCCATTGACGTATAAGCCCCTGGATCTTCCCAAGTAGGTGCACTAGTTACCACAGTGCAAGTAGGTGCACTGTGGTAACTAGCCTGATACTTTGCAACAGTCTTTATAGACACTTTGCATGCACTGCCCCAAATGTAGAGATGCACCTGACTGAATGAGCCTCTACCACTTCTGGAAGTTCTTGCCTGGCTGCACTATGTTTCCAGGATGACCTTGACACTCCAAGATGACAAAGTTTGCTGCAGCTTCCTCCTCTGAATTTGCCTGATGGAAACACGAACAGCCTCCCAGAGGATTTAGGAAGCAGCTTGATGGTAGGCATCATAGATACCTGGTACATCTGAGTCATCCCGTTCTGGGCCTGCTACCCTAATTTATGACTGGACCCAAGAGACACTTGAATCCTGCTTAGCCTTTTCAAGGAGGATGATTGACCTTCTTCTACCTCTGGTGAAGCCAGGTGCAAGGCAAAAGTGAATGGCTTGGATAAAAGTGCCTCCAGAGCCAGGAATAAATATGGCTATGATGAGCTTGGGGCCTTGGTAAGGAGGGATAACTGTGGTGCCCTGTACTCCTGTGCAGGGCTGCATCCTTGACATTGTGCCCAGAGTCTGCTAGCATAAGTGGTTGGAGAACTCAGAGGATCATTAAAGTGGTACTAAACCCACAACAGTAAAATCAGTCTGTATGTGGTAAAGCATGCTTTTATGCTCACTGTGGAACCTAAGGGATTAATCCTCTGCATTGTTTAAAAAGGCTGTTTGAACCTTTATTCTCTGCCCCTCCCCTTGTTGAAATGACCACCTGATACAGATCGAATCCATGGTCACATGCACATTTGTTCCTAGGGAGGGTGCATGTGATCAGCACAGGGCCAATCAGCACTGTTCAGACAGAGAGTCAGAGGTTTCACATCCTCCTAGAGGAGAAATAAAACTCCTTCTACAAGTTTGGCTGGACACTGATATAACTCACAAGACTGCTCTAAATACTGATGAGAAAAGGTATTTAGCAGTTTAGATTTACTAAAATAATTGCATTTCCATGTTCTGTGGGAGAACAGATACAGTGAATGCAGGGTCCTGGGTTTAGTGTGACTTTTACTATTTGCCCATGAAGGACCATGACTTACTAGCTCCCAGCCTCCTTTGTCCTCAAAGAGCTTTCCTTCAGCAATATCATCAGACATGTTAGTCTGGTATTAGGTCCACGCCACAGGCTAAGCACTTTTTACCCTTTGTCTTTTTTAGAGCTCAGGGAAGCAGAGATGCCAACACTCACTTGGAACTTCATGTGCATCCTGGATGAGACCTGCGGGGCTGAAAGAGCCACTGAACTCATCATGCCATGGTAACACTATTTTAGCTTGACCTTAAGCAAGAGCGAGAGCGGGCTAGGTTCTACCAGAAAATGAAGGCCATGCTCCTGTAAAGGCACCCTTTTTCCTCTTCTTACTTACCACACTGATGGTCCCTACCTGAGGACATGGAGGTTATGTGGCAGAAGGCTCATGTTGGAGCAAGGATATCAGCACTGCACAGAAGATAAAATGAAAGACTCAGAGAAAGAAGCAAACAGATCATGGCATGTGCCTGAATCATTTCCTTCCCTCCCCTCATTCATCTGCAGCATAAACAAGGGAAAACAGAAGATGTTTCCAATGCAAACCGACCTTGCACATGCGTGAGCCTGGACGTGCCTTAACAAAATAAATATACAAAATATATCTCTAAATATCACCCAAACCGTACTCTCCGCTCCTCGCAAGACCTCCTACTCTCTAGCTCCTTTGTCTCCTCCTCCCATGCTCATCTCCAGGACTTCTCCAGAGCTTCCCCCATCCTCTGGAACTCTCTACCCCCAATTTATCAGACTATCTCCTACTCTGCTCACTTTTAGGCGATCTCTGAAAACCTATCTCTTCAGGGAAGCCTATCCTGCCCTCAGCTAATACTGGAATCTTCTACTCTTCCAACCAGTCCATCCCCCACAGTTATTACCTTTTGTACTACTAGCCCCTCCCTCCTAGATTGTAAACTCCAAGGAGCAGGGCCCTCAAATCCCTCTTGTATTGAATTGTATTGTTACTATATTGTCTCCCGTTATATTGTAAAGGGCTGAGCAAACTGTTGGCGCTATATAAATCCTGTATAATAATAACAAAGATGGTCGCCACAAGAGACCCTCTGCACAGGGTATGTGTGGATGCCATAGCCAGTCATTAGACTGGAAACAGCCACAAACCCCAGACTGTAACGTGTGCACACACTTGTCACAGGTGAAAGGAAAAAACTGCTGACAAAATAAAAACCCTAAAATCACACTCAGAAAAGAAAAATGACAAAATCTAATGAGGGTAGAGGCAAGGGAGGAAGACAAAAAGGGATAGCACTAACCTGTAGGAGAAAAGAAAAAGGCAGCACTAACTCCAACACTATGATCCTGCTCAGGTGTACAGAGAAACACATGCAGGATGGACTGCAGCAAACAAACACCAGCACAGGTTCAGCACATGAGGTTCTAACATTTCTGAACTCCTCAGCCCCAAAAGACCACCAGAAGGGGCTCCCCACCTTGTTGGTGCATTTGGCAACCTAAGATGCTGGACTGCATCTGGGAGAGGCTAAACCCAGATGGACTCCAACTCAGCCGGCAGGAAGGGAGTTATTGCAACATCATGGTCTTGCAAGTGTAGATCTTGAGGACAAAAAGGAGAATGGGGGAGGTTGCTCTCAGACTTTTACAGATATACACAGGTCCTGTGGGTGGATAATGGGGGCAGAGCTATATCACATGTATGCTGCCATGTTGGCATCAGCAAAAAGTTTTGCCTATAGTTCTACTTTAATATAACACCAAACATAAGCAATAAAAATGCATACATATACATAACTTTGCTATTGCAGATACAAACAGGATACCATCTCCAAAATGCATAGAAATGCAAAATATGAAACTGAAAATAATAAATTATATATTTTTTTTTATTCTGCTTGCCTGGGTAAGACTGAAACAATGAAGGTATGCCAGACTATAAATAAGTGACATTTATTACAGATGTTCACAAATGTGTGTGATTTTTATTAATGATTTATATACATTTGTGAGCCCTAATGGTGTGTAGGCATACTCTAGATAAATGGGGATGTGTATGTGTTGTTATTTATTTAAATATTTAATAATTATTTCAAGTTTATGCCTAGGAAAAATAAAGAAAAATGTATGCAGTACATCTTTGATATACATGCACTGGCTCCTATATTTTGTTTTTTTTAAACGCTACAAGTATGAAAAATAACTTTTGATCTGCTTAACTAGTTGCAGACTGCAGATAGCCAAAAGACAGCTGCATTGCGGCCGGTCAGTTCTGGGAGAGCGTCATATGACATCCTCCCAGAACGCGCTGTCCTGCGCGCCCCCGGCAATCTCCGCGATCGCTGTGTTTTACGGACACAGCTGATCACGTGATGTGGTAAAAGGACAATCACAGCAGCCTTTTACCACTTGATCAGCTGTGTCCAATGACACGCTGATCACAGGGGAATGCAATTGCCGGTTCTCGGCTGCACTTTCCTCACACTGTGAGGAAAGTACTGCCGAGAACCAGCAGTTGTCAGAGCAGGGATCAGCACCGATCATCAGGACACTGATGATCAGTGCCCTGATGATCGGTGCCCAGCAGTGCCACCCACAATTTGCGCCCACCTGTGCCCAGCAGTGCCGCCCACCTGTGCCCAGCAGTGCCGCCCACCTGTGCCCAGCAGTGCCACCCAGCAGTGCCTAGCAGTGCCACCCAGCAGTTCCACCCAGCAGTGCCCAGCAGTGCAGCCAGTCAGTGCCCAGCAGTGCTGACTATCAGTGCACCTATCAGTGCTGACTATCAGTACCCATAATCAGTGTCAGCTCACCAGTGCCACCTATTCGTGCCACCTCATTAGTGCCGCCTATCAGTGCAGCCTCATCATCGCACATCAGTGAAGGAAAAAAATTACCTGTTTGCAAAATTTTATAATAGAAACAAAGAAACTTTTTTTTTTAAATGTATTTATCTTTTTTTGTTTATTGCGCAAAAACTAAAATGCCCAGAAGCAGTAAATACCACCAAAAGAAAGCTCTATTTGTGGGAAAAACATTCTAAAAAATTTATATGGGTACAAGGTTGCACGACCGCATAATTGTCATTCAAAGTGTGACAATGCTGAAAGCTGAAAATTGGCTTGGTAAGGAAAGGGGTATAAGTGCCCGGTAGGCAAGTGGTTAAAATACAGTAATCCCCTAACTTCTCTGTAGGAATCTATGTGACAATGCTGCCTCTGCTGCACTGAAATTAGCCTTGCCTGAGTTCTCCCCGATGGACAAAAGGTATACAAGATTGTGTTTAACCAAAATCAGCTTAATTTCTTATATATATTCTATATAAAATTTGAAGATTATCCTTCAGTGTTTTCTCTTGTCAACAAAATCCAATAATATAGTTCAATTATGATGTTTCATGAGATGTTTGCCATAAAACAATCCTTTGAACTTCGTTGTATATCATAGGCATCCTTTCCCCTGCCAACAAATGTACTGTAATATGTTCCATCTAAATTCCCCTCTCCAGTAACAATAAGTCACCCCATTTATAGTTACTTCTGTCAATGTTATTGTAAATGCTCGTATTAATGGTATTAGACCTCAGGATGACTGTGACATTTATCTGATTGAAGATAAGTCGCCATCCACTCTCTCCAGGAGTAAACATTGAAATAATGCAAAAAACACTAAAACAGACTCTGGTCTTTCCAGTTATCATAGGGTGAAATGGAAATCATATGTAATTGAACCATGCAACCCAAAGCTAATATATGAAATAAATGTAAAATAGATCTTTTTATCATGTTTTGTTAGACGGTATATATGATGCATATGCCCTCAACACTTTGCTCCCTTGACCTCACTACCACCAAAGAGGTCACTAAGATTTTCTCTGAAACCCGCCTCACCACCTGCCCCTTGGACCCTGTCCCCTCACAACTCCTGCGGTCCCCCTCCTTTTCCATCCTATGCTCCCTCACTCACATCTTCAATCTTTCCCTCTCCACCGGAAACCTTCCCCTCCCCTCTAAAGCACGCGCACATCACCCCCATACTTAAGAAACCCTCCCTGGACCCCTCCAACCTGAACAAACTAAGACCCATCTCCCTACTGCCATTTACCTCTAAACTCCTAGAACGCTTAGTCTACAATTGCCTAAGCTCCCATCTCACCGACAACAACCTTCTCGACCCTTTACAGTCCGGCTTCTGCCCCCTACACTCCACCGAAACTGCCCTACTCAAACTCACCAATGACCTACTAACCGCCGAAACCAATGGCGACTATACTATACTCCTACTACTTGACCTCTCTGCGGCTTTTGACACGGTTGACCACCCCCTCCTTCTCAAAAAAACAACACTCTCTTGGCCTCAGAGATTCTGCTCTCTCTAGGTTCTCCTCCTATTTATCGCAGCGCTCCTTCAGTGTTACCTATAACACTGCCACCTCTCCTTCACTCCCTCTCTCTGTCAGGGTCCCTCAAGGCTCTGTCCTTGGACCCCTCCTCTTCTCCATCTACACCTCTTCCCTTGGCCAATTGATAAACTCCCACGGCTTCAACTACCATCTCTATGCCGACGACACACAAATCTATCTCTCTACCCCTCACCTCACCCCCTCAGTCTCAGATCGGATCACCAGCCTACTAAGTGACATATCGGACTGGATGTCACTCCACTTGCTCAAACTCAACCTTTCTAAAACTGAGCTTCTAGTATTCCCCCCAGCCCATGCCCCCCCGACTTCTCCAACAAGGTCAACACTACCATCAGTCCTACCCCTCACGCCAGGGTACTAGGTGTAATCCTAAACTCCAATCTGTCCTTTCAGCCCCAGGTCCAATCACTGACAAACTCATGTAGACTTCACCTCCGCAACATCTCCAAGATACGACTGTTCCTATCCTCGAAAACCACTAAGCAACTCCTCCATTCCCTTATTATATCACGCCTTGACTACTGTAACTCGCTCCTTACTGGCCTACCTCACCGCAGGCTATCCCCACTCCAGTCCATCATGAATGCTGCTGCCAGACTCATTCACCTTACTAACCTCTCTGTATCTGCCACCCCTCTCTGCCAATCCCTCCACTGGCTTCCAATTACCCAGCGGATAAAATTCAAAACACTAACACTGATGTACAAAGCCGTTCATAACACTGCCCCTAACTACATCACCGACCTTGTCTCTAAATACCACCCAAACCGTGCTCTCCGCTCTTCGCAAGACCTCCTACTCTCTAGCTCCCTTGTCTCCTCCTCCCATGCTCGTCTCCAGGATTTCTCACGGGCTTCACCCATCCTCTGGAACTCCCTACCTCAAGCTATCAGGCTATCGCCAACCTGCTCACTTTTAGGCACACTCTGAAAGCTCATCTCTTCAGGGAAGCCTACCCTGACCCCGGCTAACTACTGGAATCCTCTACTCCCCCAACCACTCCATCCCCCACAGCTAATTACCTCTTGTACCACTATCCTCTCCCTCCTAGATTGTAAGCTCCAAGGACCAGGGCCCTCTAATCCCTCTTGTATTGAACTGTATTGTTACTGTACTGTCTCCCTCCATAATGTAAAGCACTGAGCAAACTGTTGGTGCTATATAAGTCCTGTATAAAAATAATAATAATACCATATGGCAAATATTTTACTGCATGCCTGGAGCAAGTTAAGGTGATTGATGTGGCTGTTCCTTCATGAATAATCAGAACTGTTGCTGTGACAATAACACTTCTTTGATGGGCTTTTCCACATACATCAGAAGACCATGAAAGAAAATATTATTATTAATATTATACAGGACTTATATAGTGCCAACAGTTTGCACAGTGCTTTACGATATAAAGGGAGACAGTATAGCTACAATGCAATCAAAACAAGAGGATTAAATGGGCAATATACATGAGTAAGTCAAATGAAGACTGCTGATTGCATCTCAAATAGTTTCTGAGTTAGAAGCTTGAAATCTGTGTACTTGCCAGCCAGTGTATAGTTTGATGAAATTCACAGAATTTTATTAACAGAAAGAGAGTTGGTGTCAGGAACATCTTGCCAGCTGTCAGACTCACTGCTGGGTTATTTACTAAAACTGGAGAGTGCAAAATCTGGTGCAGCTTTATATAGAAACCAATCAGCTGCCAGGTTTTATTACCAAAGCTTAACTAAACAAGCTGAAGTTGGAAGCTGATTAGTTACACAGCTGCTCCAGATACTGAGTGCACCAGCTTTAGTAAATTTGGCACCAAGTTGGCTATTTAAACCTTAGTCATTGCTGAATGGTCTTTTAGTCTGTGTTCCTGTGACCTGCAAACCCTCATACTGAACTTGTGTCTGACCTTTGTTACTAACTTGTCTTCCGTCTGGCCTGTTCTTGGATTCTCTTATCTCTTTCTGATTGCTAATGTAAGGAGAGTTGAAATTGAAGGGCCAAACCAATGCTCAGAGGTCTAGATACAACTTTGTTCCATTAAAGGTTAAAGGTATATTTTGCGAAGAAGCCAATGCGTTTTTGGGGGTCTAAGTGCCCCCTTTATCAGGGTTTGACTGGCAACAAAGTGAGTAAGCCAGAAGTGAACTGGATCTGCAATTGCATTTATTCCAGTGTGAATTAAAAGGCCTGATCAGCAACTTGTTTGGCAAAAGCTTGTCTACGAGCTGCTGATCAGACCTTTGCTTTTAATTCATACTGGAACAAATACCACTGTAGGTCCAGTTCACTTCTGATTTATTTACTTTGTTGCCAGTGAAGCCCTGATGAAAGGGGCACTTAGACCCCTGAATTGCACTGGCTACTTCTCAAAATATACCCCTGACCTTTAGTTCTGTCTGGATCTCATAGCAGTGGCACTACAACTTCAACTCTTCTTACATTACACTACAAGCCAGGGAGACTGTGGAAATCCTCTGGGGGTGTATAAGCTACCTGCCCAGAAACCAGCTTATTTACACCACTTAAGATAACAATACACATGGAATGAACCTCCGGGTCCAGCGCTGTCTTTCCATTTTCCTTATTTGATTCCTGATGGCCTACATTACCATCTTTGTCCTGAACTTCTGACCAAGATTCTGCTCACCACTTTGTACCTCTCTGTCAATGTGTTGCAGATCTCTGCTTGTCCCCAACTTGAATTCTACTTACAATTTGATGCTTTGCTGCTGTTATCAACCCCAAACTATGTCTTTATTCTGACTGTATGTGAACTTGGGGCTTCCTCTGTGTATTACCAGCTGTACTTCAGCACATCTAAAGCCAATGTTCCAAAGTTCCAGTCACCACTTCTGGCACCTAGGCACTTGTGTTCTTTCATCATCCTTGAGGCCCTGCATTAGCTTCCATCGGCGCTCGCACAGGGATTGGGCATGAGGCTTTCCTTGTCATCTCAGGGTTCTTATTCAGGTACATGATAGTTGAGAGAGAAAGACAGCTGGATTCAGAATGTACTGGACTGGTATTAGTCTGTACATTGATAGACAAAAGAAGAGAATGTAATAAGGCTACTTTCACTCTGATCCATAGCAAAAACATGGTAAACATGCATATGCACTTTTGCTGTGTTTTTACTGCCATTTTACGGTGTTTTTATTGGCATTTTTTACAGGGCATGTGACTCAAAACTGCACCAAAAACACAACGCAAGTGCATTTTTGATAATTTTTTGCTGCATTTTCCATTGATTTCAATACAAATACACCTCCCATTTTTAGTGCATATTTATTTACTTCTCCAAACCGGCACCAATAATGCAGTTAGCAGGATTTAAAAAAATGCAGCAGACCTGCAACAGATCAGTGTGAAGAGTTCTATAGGAATACATTGTCACACATTTTTCTTCCACCTTTTTTTAAAGCAAAAATAAGAAAAAAAATGGATCAATGTGAAAGCAGCCTAATAAACATATCAAGATATGATGAAGACATACAGTGTAGTCATATTATGCATAAGAGAGTTACAGATATGTAATATGTTTTTAAGTAATAGATGACACAAGATTAACTGTTAGTGAATATGATATTTAATTGAAAGAATGGAATAAAATATTAACCTTAATTATTTACTACAAGCCTTCATGTGAATATTGTTTGGAAAAATTGCCTTATACAGCCAATACACGGGGAATGTAATGAGAGGTGTGTGCTACTGGTGCAAACCTAGCTGTCTGGGTTCAGAAGCTAACTTGGGGACCAGGTGTGTTAGTATTCCTGAAGAAGAGAGGTGCTCTGCAACCTGCACCTAGGGGCTGGCACCTGGCTGAATGTGAAATTCACATGAGGATGACCCTAGCCCTGTCTTACAGGTGAGTTAAAGGAGATGAACCCATTGAGTAATTGTTTTTCATGCAGAAAATCAGAAGTTGGAAAAAAAAGCAAAAAAATATAAGTTCTGTTTTTTTTTAATATATTTATTGAAGAGAGAACACGGAAGACGATATGCCATTTGGAGTATTTACTAAAACAATTGAGAATGTTCACTACAAAATTGTGTGAATGTTACTTCAATTATCCAATCATGTGAAAAGCATCTGCACATTATTGGGTAATAAAAACAAACAAGGGCGCACTCTCATCATGCATTATCGTGGTATAACACGTAATTTATTAAATAGAAAGGATGTATACTCACAAACCAACGTGATAATGGGCAGTATGAGTGATCCACAAAAACAGTCACAATGCAACTGTGTCTAATGATGCGGATAACTGACGCGTTTCGGGAGTTAAACCCCCTTCCTCAGAGCTCATTATTGGGTATTGAAAGCGAACACAAATTTGCTTGTCATTGAAGTAATTTTTTTTACAAATACTTTATGTTAAGATTATCAAATCCTTTAGTAAACAAGCCTCCATTGGACAGGAGTTAGACCAGGGTTAAGAATAGATAAAATAATGGGTCTACGATCATAGCCCTGTGGTAGATCAAAAACAGTTGGTAAGAGGAGATTACAGAAAATGGAAAGTCTTTGAACCAAAGAAGAGAGAGTATAGAAAAAGGTGATTAAAATAGTCAACTGCTTAAGACAGTTTGAGAAGAATACGGACAGAGCAGTGGCCCTCAGGTTTTGCTATAATAGATAATTGGAAACTTCTGCAAGGGAAAATTGAGTGCAATTACTGTATTTGGATGGAGGAAACTGATGTTGCAAGTTGCATGTAAGAGGGAGATTGGTTATGGACAGAATGAATCCCAAAGGTCAGGAGAAAGAGGGAAGTAACAGAATTTAATTTAATTTAATAAAGCAGTGTTCAGATAGGAGAATATCACTGTTGTGACACAATTTATAGACTCCTATGAGAGACTCCAGCAGGTAATACAGTGTCAAATTGTCTTGTTTAGACGTGTCCTGGGGAGAATTCCATTTTTGCAAACTTCAGGAAAATGAATGGAATTAGCCATGACAATTTCACATATGCTCCATGGCTAGAATGATCATTTGCTATATTCCTAATTCTTTTCACCTAGATCAAGCAATTTGCATAACAAACATCATACTTTAACTCCTAGCTATTAAACCTAAATGATGACTAAGGATGAGTTAATCTGCCAAGGTTCAATTCCATGTCCAGCAAATCCACACAAAAAAATTCTCAACTGCAAATTCCACTGCAATCTCCATTAAATTCCAAAGGTACCCATTTGAATGAACAATTTTGGTTTCTTTGGGACTGCTGAACAAGGTATTGGCAAACAAAAAGCATGGAGACTCTGGCACTATTGTGAAGGGACCTGTGACAATGCAAAAACAAAATGTAAAAATATAAATTTACAGCGACAAGGGGCATGAGATACTTTTTATGAGGCTTTGGGGGCAACATGGAATATGCTCAAACACATTAAATTACAGCTCCAGGTAATACCTTGAAGCTGTAATTGATGTTACAGAACAAGACCATTTTCAAGGACGGTCACGGTACTGTGTGATTAGGCAGCATATTTTTGGCTGTGGAATTTTTTTATCAGATCTTCTGTAATTGATATGGCTTGCTTGTGTAATGCCCACTTTGTCCTTCAGAACCTACAGGGGTTTTGGGGATTTCATAGCTTTTATTTAAACTATGGTGATGTGTGGTGCTTTTGGTGCATACAATTTACTGCACAGCAATGCAGCAATGTGCTGTGTACAAAGGGTTACACTCACAATCAACAGCTCTGCCTGTGCCTTTATGGGTGCTTGTAATTGTTTTATTTTTTTTAGGGAAGTGTGTGCCTAATTTTTATTTTTACAATGACAATAGGGGGTTTGGGTTAATGTTAAGCAATGTTAGAGACTTCTGGAGCACACCGTTTTGCACAACAATGCAGTGGTCCAAAAACAGTTAAGAAAGAATTGAATGCTGCACTCTAAGCACAAAAAATAACCATAGCAAAACAAACTAAAAAAATATGTTCACTTATAAGATAGAAAAGGAGGTTTTGATTATGTTTGGACAGCAGAAAACATACTCCACCTTAAAATAAGCACAAAAACTTAAAAAAAAATAAAAAGTACACCAATAAAAATCCCCCCCTAAACCTCTCCCCCAATCTAGCATCTAGCAGGCAACAATTCACTAAGCGGTATCTTACCACATCCGAGTATGCGGTAGGATACTGCATAGCATTTTTTAAATACCGTATTAGTTATTTTATCAAGTCATGCGGTATTTTTGTAGTGAAAAACATGCGTTCATGTTTCAGCTGTCATCGGGGTTCCCCACTGACAGCTGAATGTAAAAGAAAGAATTGCCGGCAAAAAAAAATAATTAAAAAATGGTGTGGGGTCCCCACCTCCATCCATACCAAGTCCTTCGGGTCTGGTTTGGATTTTGAGGGGAACCCCCACACCAAAATAAAAAAAAGGTGTGGGGTTCCCCCCCCCCAAATCCATACTGGACCCTTATCTGAGCATGACCCTGGCAGGTCAAGAAAGGGGAAGATGAGCAAGCAGCTCTCCCCTCCTGAACCATACCAGGCCACATGCCCGCAATATGGGGGTGCTTTGGAGCGGGGTAGCTAGGATCTGGGGGCCCCCTTGCTAAAGGGAGCTTCCAGATTCTGATAAGCCCCCCACCCTCGGACGCCCACAACCACAGCCCAGGGTTGTGGGAAAGAGGACTTTGTCCCCATCAACATGGAGACCAGGTGGGGGGGACCCAATGCCATTTTTTTTTAATTTTGGTGTGAAGTTCCCCTCAAAATCCAAACCAGACCCAAAAAACTTGGAATGGATGGAAGGGGGACCCCATGCCGTTTTTTTTTTTTTTTTTACATTCAGCTATCAGTGGGGAACCCCATTGACAGCTGATGACTCATAGGTTGTTAGGGACTTGGCGACCACCCATTCCTTAACAACACATGACGGTACTGACAGATACAGTACTTACCACATGCCTGGACCATTACTTAATTACCGCATGCATTTAATTATTTATTTCCTTTTGTGAATTGACTTTAAGGTCTTTTTACGCAGTATTTACCAAGTGTTATTGCTATTTTCAGTAAACACTGCATACTAGCAATAGTGAATTGACATTTTCAGTATCACCTGCGATATGTGGTCATGTGACTTACTTAACTTATGTGATAAGCTTTAGTGAATTGTGCCCAATGACACTTGCTGCTGATAAAACAACAGTTGTCCTAACAAGGGGTTATATGAATACACTTGTCAACACAGGGAAACACACAAGACAATATGTAGGCCATCACTGCAATCCACATCATACAATAGACACAGCTAAGGCTGGCCATAGACGGGCCGATTATCGTGGAATGCTGCCACCAATGTCAACGAAAAAACGGCCATTTTTCGTGGATTTTCCAGCATGATCGATAAAAAGGAACAAGAAGATCCACAAAAAACAGCCGACGGCATTGCCCCACTAACAGCGTGAATATCGGCCGATTATGGCCTGCATAAGTACAGTATTCTGCTTATACAGGTAGACAGCTCTTTATATCTCTACAAAATACAACATACACTGCCAATATGCCTACCATGAGCTTCTCCTATTATAGTGATTGGCTAGCTGATCCAATTCCAACCATTATTGCTCATTCTAAACCTGCTGACCAAGGCATGTGGTACATTATGTTTTTAAAAAAGATTTGACTCAATGAAATTTCACATGAATTCTCAGAAACATGTGGATTTGAGTCCAGCAGATTAGGTATTTAACCACTGTTGGCAAAAATTAAAACCTCATCCCTTATAAAAATGATATTTGATTTTTTTTTTATTTGTTTGAGTTTCTAATAAAGGGTAAGCAAGGCTTCATTCAGAATTTAAAAATTTTGTAAAGCTCTTTTGTTTCTTTCTTCTCTGGTTTTCCACATACTGTAATTATTTGATCTCCCCCCAGAAACCAATTGTATTATTTAGAGGTGTAATAATTCACAAAAATTGTCTAGGCTATTGCAAATGGTAGGAGCACTTATTAGGATAAGTGCACATTCCACTGCTGGCATAATACTGCCACCCTTTCCAGGTACAATGACAATTCATTCCCAGTTCAGAGTTCTTTTTCCTTTTTTGTTTTTCCACTTTTTTATCTTCTTAACAATAGTATGAGGGGCGTTCAAGTCAAACCGGGACCTTTAATTTTACGGGTATACAAAGGAATGCTAATTTTACAGGTATATAAAGGGATGCTAGCCTGGCAATACTATATGCAGTAGTAAGTGGCAAGTGTGTCCTATTAATAATAAGCAGCACACATGTCGCAAGCCAGTCGAGAGACCATTAATCAAGATGGTAGCCAAAAGTGTTAGTGCATGCGTGGAATAGTGTGTGGTCATGAAGTTTCTTGTGAATGAACTTGTAAAACCCATGGATATCTACAAAAGACTTCAAGCACAGTACAGTGAAGAGACACAGTAAATGCAGTAAGACATTTGAATGGTGTAGACATTTCCATATGTCCATCAATTACAACCCATGATGATTTCCAGCCCACAACAGTCATTCCTGTGAACATGCAGCGTGTAGAATGCCTGATCCTGGATAATCGACTCATAACCTGTTGTGAAATTGCACAAGAGACAAATCTTTATGTGGGAACGGTGAACACAATGATGACAAAATGAAGCAGGTTGTCCTAGGATGGTTCAGGAGTACTGACAAATCTTTCTACGCTTTCCAGGCATTAGTTAAATGATGAGATAAATGGATAAATGTAGCAGGGGAGTATGTAAAAAAATAAATGCCTTTTCTACTCCTTGAAATTTGTTCTTTTATTATATAAACGCAAACACTGGTTTGACTTGAGCATCCTTCGTATTTCTCAAGCACATTTTCTTTGCCAGCTTTACTCAATTAATGTGCCTATCAATGAGCAATATTGAGAGTTTTCTTTTCCACATAGATTTCACAGAAAATTCACCATGTTAATAAGATGCATTGTAGTCATTTTGGAAGACAAAGTGTTTTTTAAGGGTGCAATAGGCATTCAACTGTGCAACACGCCTTCAACCATTCAGGACCTGTTCTTAAGTCAGGTAATGGCCTTTAATTAGCTGCATTAGTTAACAGTTAAAAACAGTAGCAACAATGTTAGGGTGCACAAATAACAATCAAGTACACAAATGCTGGCCACAGAGGAGACACTGAAATATATTGGGTCCCCAAGGATTACCAAAAGTACAGTGGCAGAAGACAGATGTTACACTGGATGCTCCTGGATACAAGATACTCAGGACTTGGGGGAAAAACAGGACTCAGAGTGCCAGCATTCAGAAAAGATAAAAGCCCTAATAAGGGCCAAGAACTGTCACAGATGGGAGTCTGTTTCCAGAAGGAACAGGCAGGCCAAGAATTAGTACTAGTAACTGGGGCTGTATGTTGGCACAGACTACATAGGAGAAATTGAAATATACTGGTTCCATGAGGGTCACCAAGGGACACTGGTAGCCTTGGCCTCAGAGATGCATTGCACATACATTTCAATAGCTTACAATACATACCTTGGAAGCCAAGTTGTCACAGATGGGAGTTTGCATCCACTAGGAACATAAGTGGAGGTGAAAGCCCTGAAGTTGATTGAGGTGTGGTGTCTAAGGAGCACTCCAGTGTTCACCAGAGCACACCTCAAGGAGTGGATAGAGTTTTCTGCTAATGGTTCCCTGGTTGCGGTCCTCTGACTTATCCAAACAGCAGCTACTGAGCAGGAAGCATGGAATGCATGAGTGAGAGTTTATGAACACCCTGGAGTGCTGGAATCACAGGAACACAGGAGTGAGAGTCTCTAGGAGCATTGGAGTCCTGGAATCACAGAAATACAGATGTAAGAGAGATGCACAGGGATTGCAAAACACTGGGGAATACCGGAGTACTACAGATCACAGTGGACAGTTATACCAGACAATTGGGAGGAACAGGGGCCTTGGCAGCTAAAGTGTTCATGCATTGCTGAAATACTGAGCAACATGCTGGCTAGTTCCCTATGAGAGATTATGGTCTTGGTTTGCATGAGGCTGCAGAGAAACCCGGAAGCAGGAGGCCACATTCAGGAGAGAAGACCTGGTGCTGGAGCATTGGGCAGGTGAGTATGAAACAAGTAATGCTCTACACTATCTTTTCATCTGCACCTTTGCTAACTTTGAACATATGACTTAAAACACTACTTTGATGGCCCTAATCTCATTACATAAAATACCCTCTCACTGTGCACTGAAGTGTGCACACACTCCAATTTGTTTTGATATTAGCAAAACAGGCATTTAAGATCAAGATTTTCCAAGCTAACAGAGTCTACAGCACTAAATCTGTTTTCAGTTTTTGATAATGTTGTGGACTCAGTGATGTTGTGATCTTAGTGATTATGATATTGGCTGAGCTTGCCTAACCATGATAATTATGCTCCACAATGCACAGTTATATATAAAATGTAATTTTATAATGTACGTTATTTTTTTTCCACAAAAGAAGGCTTTATTGGAAAAGTCCTGACATACAAGCCAGAGGAAACATCATAATACAGTACAATTAACAATACATTGCAGTATACAGCAATATAGGAATGAATGAGCCGCTTCATTCAGACATAGGCTGCTGGAAACTACCGAAGGCACATTGTCAAATAAGCTCAATATATCTTGCAATAAAAGTAGAACATATATGTATCTAAATAATGCTTAGGAAGAGCAGTTCAGCAGGATGCATTCGAAGCTAACAAAAAGAGAGCAATCACTTGTTGAGCATCATAATTTCCTGAGTGAAAATACATAATTGTACCGACATGATCACGACTTTCCAAAATTTGCTAAACTAATAGAAATGGAGGCTAACATGCATCTACGAGGTATCTCGCAATTTTGTATATAACATCAAAAAATTTTAAATTATGGTGATAAGATGTATAGTAGGTGTAGTGAATCATCCAATTCGTAGTTCTAGATAATAAGAAAGGGAAACGGAAGATATGAGAGGAAAAAGTAGTAAGGAGAAAGAGGGAAGAAGCAGCATAGAAAAACGTGTGAGTCTCCCTCCCAGCAGAAGCATTAAAAGTGGGGAAAACCGGCGAAAGTGAAAAGCCCAGCAGGGAACCTCCACATTGCCCAGTCAGAAATTCATAACAGTTTTGAAGACAGGAGTGGTCTGGAAGTGTATCCAGCACGACCACGTCTTCCAAAATTTGTCCAAAGTGTCATATGATGTGGCAATTAATTCTTCCATCTCAAGAGTACAATTGAGTCTTAAAAACCAGTCCTTCAGGGAAGGAGTGGTGGGTTGCTTCCAGAGTACTGGGGTACACATACGGGCCACATGGATCATGTGCATGACCAAAGATTTATGATAGGATCGACACATGGAGACAGAGTGGTAAATCAAGTAATGTAGTGGGGTAAAATCTATGTGCAAGGAAGAGATCTTAACAATGAATTCATGAACCTGGGTCCAGAATGTGCCAAGCTTGGGACAACCCACCAGACATGGGACATTATGCCAGTCATGGAGCAACAGTGCCAGCAAGTATCAGGACCTGTGGAATAAGTTTGTGAAGAAGTTTGGGAGTTCAATACCAGTGTGTCAATACCTTATAGTTGTGTTCTTGGATGGAAACATTCAGGGAGCCCTTATGGACAGAGTGGCAAATAGTGCTCCATTCCTCCATGGTAAGGGCATAGGATTGTTCTCTGTCCCACACTGAAATAATGTGTGGAAGATGCTGTGAGTCTAGGCCAGAGAGCATGGCATACATAGAGGATATTAGATGCGTCTGTGGAGCGGAGGATATACACAGTTTCTCAAACGGCTTCAAGGGCCGGTTAAAGTCCCCCATGGATTTAGGGTTGGTCAGAAAATGTCTAAGCTGTAGATATGACCATCAAGGCAGAGGCAGGAGTGGCAGAACAGAAACAATAGCCTCACAAGTTCAGATATGTCCGTGGTGAAAAAATTAATGGGCTATAATACTCTTGTTAGCCATACCCGAGCCCCGAAAAGTGGGCCCCAAACCTGGGGGAAAAGGGGTTGTTACAGATTGGGGTCATGGGGCCTGACGTCAAAGTCATGGAATCATCTTTGCCTGTCCCCTGCACACTGCGTAATGTGGGAGTAATGAGCCAATGAGGCTTACAAAATTGAGTATGTACACGTGGGGGGAGCCAGGCGACATCAGTTAAAGCATTGTTCGTCCAGTGTTGTTCCAGGGCAATCCAGTCCTTAAGGTGTCCATGTACATGCCAATCCACCACCCTAGTCAGAAGCAACGCTCTATGATACTTTTTCAAATTCGGCAAACCAATACCACCTGTGGCCTTGGAAGCCATAAGCCTTCCCAAACTGAGTCTAGGTGTCTTTCCCTTCCAGAGAAATCCCCTTTAAAGTGAACGAATGGTTGCAAAAAAGCAGGAGGTAGACGTATAGGGACGGTTTTGGAGAGATAAAGAAAGTGGGGAAGGATGTTCTTCTTGAGCGTCATGGCCCGACCGAACCAGGAAAGATTTGGATAGTCCCAATCCACTAGGTCCCTCTTAATGTCTTGGATGAAGGGTTGGAAATTTAACAAGTACAGATCCGATAAGTTAGCAGGGAGTTGTATGCCAAGATACATTATGGACATCGGGCTCCATGAAAATGGAAAAGATTCTCAACATTCCTGTGCAAGCGGGAGAGGCAGAGAAACATTTGAAGCAAAGGAATTTTAGTGAAATAAATTTTGAACTTCGAAAGTTCGCCAAAGTGCTTCAATACTGAAATAAGCATCGGATGTGTAAGCAAAGTTTCTGTCAGAAAAAAGAGAATGTCATCTGCGAATGCAGCGAGTTTATACAGCTTGTAGCCTACTAGAACTCCCTTGATGTCAGCGTGAGACCAGACACAGTGAAGCAGGGGTTCAATTGTCAGGACAAAAATAAGTGGTGAAAGTGGGCATCCCTGTCTCGTTACGGATTGGAAATGACTCAGATAGGTGGCCATTCACTCTGATTTTGGCCTGTGGGCCAGTGTATAGGCTCATTATCATAGCTAACATTGTGGGGCCCAGTCCTATAGATTTCATCACTGCTTCCATGAAGTCCCAGGCAATCCTGTCAAACAGGCATCCTCTGACAAAATAAAACCCGCCGAGGACAACCAATGTGGATATTAATATTAATAGCTTTGATCGTGTTGTCAAGTGCTTCTCTGCCGGGGATAAATCCAACTTGGTCTAAGGAGATCAAACGAGGGAGAAAAGGGAGCAGTCTATTCTCAAGGATCTTGGCAAAGATTTTAATGTCTACATTGAGAAGTGAAATCGGCCTTTAATTCTGAACTTGCGTACTATCCTTACCCTTTTTAGGAAAGACAGTGATATGGGCTTCAAGCAGTTATGAACTATGGTTTTGTTGTTGTGAAATAGTCTTAAAGGCCTCCACAAAATGCGGTACGAGAATTGGTCTGAAACTCTTATAGTATTGTGCGGGGAAATCGTCTGGGCCAGGGCTTTTACCAGGTTTCATATGCTGCAGCGCCGTTCGAACTTTGTCAGCTGTGATATCATCGTCTGAGGACAAAGCAGTTTCAGGCAAAATTGCTGGCATACCATGAGATGCCAAGAAATCGGCTATAAAATGTTCCAGAGATGAGGGGACACGGGTCTGTGAATCACATAGGGAGATTATATAAATCAGAATATTAATCTATAAATATTGAGCAATATCCTCATTCTTCATAAGACATCTTCCCAACTTATTGTGGATAGAGTGAACAGTCATTTGGGCCTGTCTCCCCTGAAGCATTCTAACGAGCAGTTTCCCACATTTATTAGCTTGTTTGTAATACAGCTTGGACACTAAAGCAAAATTCTGTCTCATTTTGGCCCCAAGGGCCTCAAGGAGGGCCTTTCTTGTGTCAAATAACGTGGTGAGTACCTCCTCCGCTCTACTCTGTTTGTGGGACAGTTCCAAGGACCGAATTCAGACTAAGAGATCAGAAATATGGGCCTGGTGTTGTTTCTTCCTTTGGGCAGTCGAAGATATACACTGCCCTTGGAGTACGCACTTGTGGGCCAACCACATGTTCATGGCTGAAGTGGACGAAGGGGTGTTAAGAGAGAAGTAATACACAATAGAGGATTGAAGTTTCGCAAAATGTATTGGGTCACCAAGAAGAGAGGAGTTGAAAGACCAGTGCTTGGGTCTTATCTGTGTGTCAGGGAAACACAAAGTGTCACTGGGTGGTGATCCGAAATGTACAGGGGTTCGATACTCACTGAATGGAGAAGCGAAAGATCAGGCTGTGAGAGGAAGAGATAATCTATGCGAGAATATTTACGATGGGGTGCTGAGTAGAACATATAATCCTTAGTGTCTGGATATAGTGTTCTCCAGGAGTCATGTACAGATAGTAACTGCAGTTGTAGTTTCAATTGTTTGAGCGCCCTATACGGGATGGTAAAGGTACCCATGGAGGACTCCAGAAATGGGTTAAGAGGCATATTCATATCACCACCTAGAATTAATATACCCTCTTGAAACTGAAGGAGGAGGTCAGTGACTTTGTGCAGAAAGGATACCTGACCCTCATTTGGACAATACACGTTTGCCAATGTAATAGGGTGACCATGCAGTTTTCCCTTTAAAAAAATGTATCGACCCTTTCTGTCAACTAGGCGATCGGATATGTGTATAGGCAAATTCTTAGATAAGAGGATAGCCACATCCTTAGTCTTAGAAACGGAAGAGGAGGCGTGGAAGAGCGTAGGAAATTGAGCACTGTAGAGTTTTGGGATATGTGGGTCTCGAAAGTGCGTTTCCTGGAGGTATGCGATCTGTGTTCTTTGGTTGGCTAAATCCCACAATACCATGGATCTTTTTTCCAGGGTGTTCAAGCCTCTGTGTTATGATCCGCCAGGTGGTGCCTCTGGCTGCCCACTTGACAGACCTACCCAAAGCGTGGAGTCTAAGTCCCAGTCTGTGCTTTCACCAGGGCCCCTGATGGTGGGGATGGACTTGAAACAGACCAGGACCAGGTCACGACCTCTGAGCAGGCCCACCAGTGGCAGGGGGAACCTCCGGGGATGTATTGGTACCGGGAGAGCCAGATGTGAGGAGGACGGCAGGACCTAGCAGGATGGATCACGAGTAGTGGTCCCGTGGGGTAGGCGAGGTACAGAATCGGCAGGCGGAGAATCGTTAGGTCACACGCAGGGTCAGCAGGATAAGTCAGTCCGTAGAGAGGTCAAACAAGCCGGGGGTCAGGATGGGAGAAGGCAGAGTAGTCAGGAACAATCCGGGTCAAATGCAGGAGAAGGCAGAGTAGTCAGGACAATCCGGGTCAAATACAGGAGTAGGCAGCGTAGTCAGTGTCAATCAGGGTCAAAAACACAGGTACAGGACTCAGGAACTCAGATCGACCTTGCGGCGATCACTGACAGTGCAGGGCATCTTTAAATATTGCGCCCTGCACTGTCATTGGCCACCCAGGACGCGCCCCCGGGCTGTCACTGCGCATGCGCGGCACCCTGTCATCCGCGGCTCGCTGGGACCTGGTGCTTGTGTCCCGGCGTGAGCCGTCGCCAGCGCGCATGCGCCGGCCGACAGGACGCCGCGATCCCTGACACTCTGACATTCAAAGAAATGACTTTCACAGTAATAGACGGGGCCATTTTGGCCGCTAAAAGGCAACAAATACAGATTCCAGCAGGGAGTGTCAACGGGAGGGAGACTCACCTACCAAAAAGGGGAGAAAAAGGAAGAAGAGAGAAAAGAGAGGAAAAAAAGGTGGGGAGGGAAGGCAAAGGGAAAGAAGGGGGGGGAGGCAAAAAGGAAAAAGAAGACAAAAGAGTGTAAAGAGGAGAAAGGGGATACAGAAGGGAGAGGAAGAGTAGAAAGATAGGAGTAGCAGAAGTGGAAGGGAGACACAAAGAAAAGTGTAGAGAAGCTGAGCAAGCCAAGCAGCTAGAGAGAGGGAGAAGATTCCACTACACAAAACCAAGGAAATAAGCAAGAGAGATGAAAGGAAGAATAATAGTGTACTGGGTGGGTCTGGAAAGGAAAATAGAATACAACCCATGGACTCTACCCAGAACACTATAGTTCAGTCAAGCCTAAAGCTAGACTGATGTGAGGGGTGTAAGGCGAATGATGTAGCACCAAGAAGAGAGTAGCCTAAGGCGGGAGGACCACCTCATTGCTTCAGTGGCCATGGTGTATGTAAATACACAATCAGTACATTAACAATAACTATAATCCGAGCAGGACGGACTCTCGGAACCGGGGGGGGGGGGGGGGGGTGGGTTCCGAGAAATGTAGAAAAGGCAGAGGAATCACTTCTGAACTGAGTTCCAAAAATGAAAGCTCACAATTTGGGTGCGGAGCCAATGATCTATAAATGAGGAAATAAATATGTAGGGCATACAAGCCCTGTCAGCTCCAAAGGTCCGCCTGAAATCCCCTATCAGCAGTAACAAGCATCATCCACTCTCAGACCAAGAGGTAATGCAAGGACAATAAGTACTGCCATGGGACAAGGTCAGTCGTCACACGGCATAGCAAAACAAGACATAGCAAAACAAGAAGTCTCACATCAGTGAAGGGGCCCTAGGTTACCATCCATCTCAAACAGCCCAGCGTCCGGAGCTTGACTAAACAATTATACTCCGGAACAGCATTAAGTCACCACGAGGTAGATGAGGAACAACAGGGACCAATACTATAAAAATGTAAGGGTGACACAGCATCATAACAATATAAAGGTCAGAGGCCCCAAGGCGCAGTAGCTTCCATGGTAGGGGGCAGACAACATCAAGCCCATCAATGGCCAAAATATGGGTGACATGGGACCGCCCTGAACCATGCAATAGCACCAGAGGGGAGGTCAAAGTAACAGGTAGTAGAAGCATATAACATGGTTCCATCTACAGTTCCATATAGTAGAACAACATAATGTGTGGCCCTGTGTGGGTATACAGATCAAAGCTATGTTAGCCATGTCAGATCAGCAGACTCGAGGTACTCGTGTGTCCGGAGGGAGACCGAGTCACAAGCTGCAACCCAGTCCCAGTGGACCTGTGCAAATACTGCAGATCTAAAGGCCAGAAACAGCCAGTGCCCCTGAAGGCAACCTTCAAATATCATAACTGAGCTTCCTCGCGGCAGTCGGCGGAATCTAGCTAGAAATAGTTTAGGATGCAGGCGAACCCCGCGGCAAAATGAATGGGTCTCGCCGGGAGCCCACATACAAGGCAGAAATACTTTGATACACGGAGAGCACAATGTCAGCTCCCCTGCTCCTCACCTGGACCGCAGTGATGGTCAAAGTCAGCAAGTGTTTGTAAGGTTAAAGAGACAAACCCGCAATGTGGCATCAATATGGAAAGAGCACCACTTAAGAGAGCGTGCAGGCCCAGCACATTGAGGCCAAGAGACAATGTCAGTGGGCATGCCCCCTGAGGTTCCTGTAGCCAGGGCCTAAAAAGATAGCATCTGGGCCCAGGGAGATCACTCAGCAGCATGGCGGGAATTGAGAGCGCGCAGCACAACCCATAAGTATACCGCTGCAACCCACAGAGGGGGGCATTATCTAAGAACTTCAATACTCATGGGTCAGTAAAGAGCAGCCAGAAGGCGTGCAATCAGTGCAGAGGGTGATAAAAAAAAAATTGAGGGGGGGAGGGGAGGGAAAGGAGGAGAGGTAAAGGGAATGTAGGTGTAGCTCTTTTTGTACACTCTTTGTGGCTACTGGGGTATGATTGCGCCACCTGTATAGTAATTAGGAAAAGAGTCCTTATAATCTGTGTGATCAAGACAAGATCTCTAACAAGCGCTAGTGCCTCCACTGAACTGGGGCTTGTGGAAAACAAGTGAAATCCCAATTGAGAAATGTATCGTCCACATAGACAGTAATCCACACAGAATTGTATATGAAAGTCCATGTATTGAAGAAATAACATTCAGTGAACCATCCAACATAAAGTATCTTCCAAACAGGAACATTAAAGCATTAACAGACTTTTTTGCATGTCTCAGTGAGGGGAGGCTGCAGCACTTACAGTCTGAGCTCTATCTCCCAGGAAATCCACACTTCCCTCTTTTTCACAAGTGCTCTCTCTGATGACCTCATCCTCAGTGCCCAGAGAGCATAGCAGCCATATTGGAAAAGGGCAAAACAAACACTACATAATAGAAGTATACACTGGAAAATGATCACAACACTACATAGGAAAAAGGGAGTATGGGGAGGGGGAGAGAAACATAAAAAGGGAATGATTAGATTATAAGTCCCTCTGGATGGCTTTGGGGTCATGCAGCTTCATCTTCAGTTGGCAGGATCACTGGGGCAGTTTCTGGGCCTCTTCTCCTGTACGGTATCGCGTGGAGCCTGCGGCGTGGTGTGCGCATCTCTCCTGTAGAGGGCAAAGTGTCTTTCCAAAATTCTGGAACTGAGAATTCCTGATACCACTCTGGTACTGGGATATGGGAGGAATAGGACGCAGGTAACAGGTAAAAAGTGGCCCCTGCATTTGTTTAACCATTAGCCACCCGGCCAATAGCCGTTTGGCGACCGGAAAAATGCTTTAGATTTCCGGGTGGACGCCATATGGCATACTCCTGGGCATGCGCAGTTTGTGACTTGCAGAGCCACGCAGCGGCGCGGTCTGTCACCAGCCATGTACCTCGGACACGGCCGATGACAGATCTGAGTACCAGCCCCCATTGCCGGTACCATGTGACCTGCTGTGACCAATCACAGCAAGTCACATGACAGTTGTATACAATGGATGGCTTCATTCATGCCATCCATTGTATACTAGTGTCTAGCTGTGAATGGTCACAGCGGTCACATGCACATGTCATGTGATTAGCTGTGGCCAAATCACAGCTAAGCACAAAAAAAAAAAAAAAAAAAAAACCTGAATGAATCAATGTCATTCAGGTAAATGCTTGCTTATAGCAAAGTAATTCTTTGCTATAAGCAAATTGTAAGCAAAAAAAAAAAAATACTGATCACTTCCCCAAAGTAGTACAATGTTACTATGGTAACATTGTACTACTTTGGTCATAGTGAAATACGAAAAAAATCTTAAAAAAAAGAAAAAAAAGTAATAAAAAAAAAAATATATATATATTTTTTTTTTAATACTATCACCAGTCAGTGTCCCTGATCACCGCCATGCCATTTATATGATGATGCTGTACTGCACTGGTGACAATATGTAAAAAAAAATAGTGACAATAATTTTTTACATTTTTTTATTTTCCGAAAAACTATGCCAAAAAAAATACAACTTCAAAAAAACTTGCCATTCCTCTTATGCAGTACGTCGGACTGTCTTATTTGCAAAAAGGGGTCATTTGGGGGATATCTGTACTGTTCTGACATTCTTGGACCTCAAGAAATTAGATTGGCTGTCAGTACTTCAGGATTGATCAATATTTAGATCTATGCCATAGTTTGTGAACTCTAACTTTCCTACAAACTAAAAAATACATCCTAATTTGGGTTATTTTCACCAAAGACATGTAGCAGAATACATCTCGGCCTAAATTTATGAAGAACAATTATTTATTTGCAAGCGTTTATAACAGAAACAAAGAAAAACGTGTTTTTTTTTCAAAATTTTCGGGGTTTTTTGTTAATTTAGCAAAAAATAAAAACCCCGGCGGTGATTAAATACCACCAAAAAAAGCTCTAGTTGTGTGAAGAAAATGATAAAATTTTAGTTTGGGTACAGTGTTGTATGACCGCGCAATTGTCATTCAAAGTGTGAGAGCGCTGAAACCTGAAAAATGGCCTGTGCAGGAAGGGGGTAAAAGTGCCCGGTATGGAAGTGGTTAATAAAAAATAAATGTTGCTGCAGCCCAAAATGTTGTGATTATTTTTTTTTAATTTCTGCATCAGCAGTCAACTGATGCAGATTACAAAAAAGCAAAACACACATTAGCCATGTACCATGTGAATGAAACCGGCCATTTAAACTTTTTACACTGGACAGAAAGGTCAATCCACTGGCATGTATGAATTCAGCATGGCCTGCAGTCTTGTTTATACAAAAATACTTCCGGAAATGCAGTGTTCTTTTTACTTTCTGTGAGCTGAAAAGAAAACACAAAAATGCTTGTATTTCTAGTGTAAACTATTGGTCCTATCAATTCACAATCTAATGGTAATGAACAATGGCAGACATTTTCAAAGTCCAGCTTGTATGGTGACTATGGCTGCTTCCAAGAATAAAATGGAAGACTCAGTGAAGCCACAAAGCAAGAAGCCTACAAAAATATATCTAATGCAGCTGCATCTAAGGCCTGGTAAGCTGCAATTTTCTTTATTTTTTTGGGGGGGAGGGAGGGGGGTATACTTTAAAATATAAAGAGGATATTAGGGTAGCTGTCAAAGCTTTGAAGCCTGCATTCATTTTACATTCATTTTTGCAGCATGAAGCAAACACATCACCAAACACTTGTACTCAGCTATTCTTCTGTGCTCAGCATAAGAAGTTCATGCTGTGAGCCCCATGTTGACATCTATGTATTAGAAACCTAAAAGAAAAGCTTTTCATTCATATCAACAAAAAAAGTTTTTCTTCTATTGCTAATAATCTTGTTTGTCATTGAGAATTATATTTTCAAGGTGTATTTTTTATATACACAAATAAGACTTATTCTATATTGAAGTACAAAGGGAAATGATAATGTGCAAACTACATCAATTCATATTATTCACAATCTCTTAGCAGACATAACAATAGCAAACTAAATGTCTGATGGTTATGAGTAAGGCTGGCTTAATAATTGTGCTTTGTGGTAATGTGCAATAAAACACACAATTTACTGGAGGAGTGCTCAACCTTTGAAGAGCGAGGGCTACATAAGTGATTTGGTAGCCAGTTGCAGGCCACAATAAAATGAAATGTTCAGAATTTCACATTTCTTTTAATTTTGAATAGCATAATGAAGATTTTCCCCCTGTAGGTGCTGAATGCCAGCGGGAGGGAGAGTAGGAGAAACTGACTGTCAGCGGTTGCAGCAGGAAAATGGAGAGGATCAATTTCTGTATATGTCACCCCTGCCACCCCTCCAGTCCAAGTGTAAATCAGAATGTGACAGGGAGGCTGCAGGGGACCCTTGGAGCATGGGGCAGGGTTACCATTGAGAACCCTGATGCTACACCAGTGGTTGAGGGTGTGTGGTTAAAACTCGTTTCTTTGTTTTTTTACCCCCCACCCCTCCCAAATCCCAAATCCCAAATGTAAATGAACCCTTACTGTCCTGAGCTCCCCATAAGGCTGCTTTCTCACTGATGTTCTGTGGTTTACCTACACCACAGGTGCAGCACAGTACACCTGTGGCTTTCCTATGAGTTAGCTGGACTTTGCCATATACGTCTATTATATCTTGTGCATGTGGTGCACTTTCTGAAAGTGCACCAACACTCCTGCATGCATTTCAGAAAGGGCACTAAACCCACAGGATATAATAGAAGTTTATGGCTCAGTACAGCTAACCCGCAGGTAAACCTCAGGTGCACTGTGCTATACCTATGGATCAGTGCGAAAGCAGCCTAATATTTTTATAAGTGCTAATATGCTCATTGCAAAAGCGCAGTGTATGTGTTGTTTAATACAATGACTTTATTTTTCTCTTTCAGCCTCTGGTATTGCTTTCCATCCCCAAGCTCCTAGAAAGGTCCCAGGCAAAATGCACTTGGTATAACTCCAACTGGGACAAGAGGAAGCATCAGCTTATGAGGCTACTGTTCCCTCCATGGCTGCCTTCTTGCTCAGCTGCCGGTGCCGACTCAATGCACTCTGGTGCTCTGGGATGGTAGGTTGGTAAGCCCAGATCATAATCAACGAGTTGCTGATCCCAGACATGTGCCTTCCTGGTTTGAAGTCGAGAGACACGTCTGAGGGCTCTTAGGGTCAAGGGTTGAGCACCTCTGTTTTACTGCATATTACTGCAATGTGTGTTTCACTTTTTAAGTTGCATTGAAGTGCCAGTCATTTAAAATGGCATTCCACCTCACAGAGGAGCAACAAACCCACATCACAGCACATTCACAAAACACAAACTGCACAATGTGGTGCTGTACAAAAATTATTTAGGTTCTGTTTTTCTTCCATTGCCATGCATTGGCAAGAAGGGCTGTTTAACATAATGCATGCTAAGTTAAGTTGTGTACATTAAGACACCCCACGGTCTGAAGGGACCATTGATGTAAGCTGTGAATTGAAGTTACTATTTTGCCCAACTTTATAGAGTTAAAGTGATTGTTCAGGTTTTGGTTTTTTGGTTTTTTTACCATGCATGTCATACTTACCTGCTCTGTGTAATGGTTTTGCACAGAGCAGCACTGAACCACCTCTTCTGAGGTCTCCTGCTGGCACCCCTGTGTCCTCCTCCTGGTGAGTGCCCCCATAGCAAGCTGCTTGCTATGGGGGCACTCATGCATACTCGCTCCCGAGTCAATGGACACAGAGCAGCAGATCTCTCTCTCACTGAGAGAGAGATCTCTTACTGCTACCTCTCTGTCGAATTAGAATAGAGGGAGCCCAGAGAGCTGCTGCTCTCATGAACATTGTTGGATCAAGATCAGCTCAGGAAAGTATAAGGAGGGGCTGGGGGGGAAGGATGACTGGTAACAGAAGCTTTTTTTTATCTTTAGAACTACTTTAACTTGATATACATTGACATTAGCTGTAAAACCATTACTTTAACATATTAAGACAGAGGGAGTAATTTTTCTTCAGTTGTAATTAATAAAACACTTTACTATAGTAATTATGAGCATATTATCTTACCTAATCTTTCACTAGCTGATGCTAATAGAAGTTGCAGATACACTCTAACTATGCCAGTCCATGTGCTATCTTTCCTAGAAAACTCATGTTTTTTTGTTCTGAAGGATTCCAAAGGGTTCCTAATGCATCCTGATGACATATGTCCTCCAGCATGTTCTTGAATTTCTCAAGACCTTTACCAAGTTCAGCATGCCTAAAGCAGCCTCAAGGGAAACCCTCAAGAGCTACCTGCGTAGGATATATAAAAGCACCTGAAATGGCCATTCAAGCACAGTAAGCCTGGAATCCTTAAAAGTCTGTATTTTCTTTTTTGTTTTTGCAGCTTTTTTTAGGTGTGTTCGACAGCTACTACTATCAGTAGTTTAACTCTCTCAATCTTGAATTCATCTGTACAGATGGATCATTATAATGATTTCACATACTGTTTCTCAAAGTATATTCCTAAATGATTGTATGCTGTGTATTTCATAGGTTATCGGTGAAGAAGGATTGAATAGTCTAAAGACCAATAGGGTTGCATTTTTACACAAAGAAGAAATCTGGACAGCTGCATTCCTTGGACCTTCTAAAAGCCATCTCCTTTGGTAACAAATGTATCCATAAAAACAGCCAAAATATACACATGGGGGAGAGAGAGATGGTTAAAAATGGCTTTTAGAAGATCCAAGGAGTGCTGCTGTCTGAATTTCTTCTTTGTGTGATGCAGTTGAAAGCTTTCATGCTGGATAATGGAGTCCTATGGTTTGGGCTTACCTGAAGTGGTGGGAGTTCGTTACAGTTGTTTTGTAAGCAATCCAGAACATTGAAGCCTCATGTTGTATATGTTATGAAGCTTAAGAGATTAAATCAATATTCATAAACAGCAGAAGTGGTGAAATGATTGCAAGAGTCTTCATAAAAGATGCACATTTTGAGACGGATTTACTAAAACTGGAAAGTGTAAAATCTTGTGCAACTGTGCATAGTAGCCAATTAGTTTCTAACTTCAGCTTGTTCAACTTTGACTAAAAAAAACCTGGAAGCTGATTGGTTTCTATATAGAGCTGCTCCAGATTTTGCACTCTCCATTTTAAGTAAACCAACCCCTATTTGTCATTCAGGTTTGTAAGTCCCCTATATGAACAGCCTCTAAAAAAGAGGTGCATTCCAATGGCAAACCTTTTATCAAGCTGTTAACATTTGAGACCCCTGTGCGGGCCGTGTTGTTGCCCCACTTCAAACATATGGTATTCATTGATGCTTACATTCATTGTACCTATGTACTGTACTGTCAGGAATGGACTCGCCAATAGTGGTGGGACTCACCTGCCTTGTGGGTTGCAGTACCAGGACTGGCCAGCGGGTGCTCTCAGCAACCAGAGGCTCACTCCGGCAATTAGCCACCACCTGGGGCTGATTGCAGGTGGTGTATTTAAGGGATGGCCAGACCTGCAGTCTGTGCCTTGTTGTACTGTTTGCTTGGCTCTGGTTTCCTGATCCTGTTACTTCTGTCCTGACTCTGCTTGAACTCTGCCTGTACTGACCTCGGCTAGTCCTGACCACTCTCCCGCCTGCTCTTGGTACTCCGTTTGCCCGTTTGCTACCAACCCGGCCTGCCTGACTACTCTTGTATTGTTTGTTTGCACTGTGTTTATGTTTAGTTTTGCACTGCGTTTGTATTGTTAGTCTTAATAAATTATATTATTTACTATATCGGAAGCCTGCGTTTCCCTGTGTCAGTCCACACACTTCTGGTCATACCCGCATCCCTGACATGTACATCTCACTTTGATGTGCCAATAAAGCTATTTTGGTACCAGAAAACAGAGGTGCATTAATTTTCTGCACAGATATTTGCATTTATACTTATGCACAATTGATAAATTGTACATAAGTATATTTCCATTAGTAAACAAATATATATATATATATATATAGTGCAGCACATAGAACATATAAAGTGAATGATGAAGTAATAACGTAAAAAAAAAAAAATATTATTATACAGGATTTATATAGCACCAACAGTTTGCACAGCGCTTTACAATATATATATACATATATATATATATATATATATATATATATGTGTATCTCAGTGCAACCAATAATAATAAACAAAAAAATCCTTCCGGTATGAATCTGTGTAACAGTGATGTGATAGCAGCAATCACAGCAAATTGTGTTCAATCCCACACAGTGCTCTGGGGTCCAATGTGCAATCCGCGGCAACTCTGCACTCACCAGAGGGCTACTTGTTAGGTGGCAAATGTAACAAGAGATCTGTATTATCCACTCTCCGACATCTGTAATGGTCCAGTTGTTTCCTAAAAGAAGATGCTCACCACACGGAGCACGGAAAACGGTGTATATAGTGTAGTATTTATTTAAAAATATGCATAAAAACATTTCACGTGGAGAAACATAAAAGCATTAAGCATGCCACATACCAAGATGGCCGCCGTTCCAAAGCGTGGACCTGGCGGCGTGACATTAGCACGTAGGCTCCACCCAACGTGTTTCGTGCACACACACGTCCTTGGGGACTTTTTTGTTTATTATTATTGGTTGCACTGAGATACATACATACATACATATGTTATTATTTATTTTATTTTTTTTCACGTTATTACTTCATCTATCACTTTATATGTCCTATGTGCTGCACCATATATATATATATATAAATATATATATATATATATATATTTGTTTACTGAGATCTGTTGTCACAATCTCTGGTGCTAGCTGCTTCTACTTTTATAGCGCTCACCGTTTGCATTTTGATAGTTCCATTAGTATTGTGTATTTGGTTCTGATTTCTATAGCGTGTGTTCTATTTCAGAGTATCAATAGTCATATCTTAAACTTAAGAGATATCTAAACCCAAGATTAAAAACTTAATACATTGCAGCTTACCATTTCTTAGATGTGGTGGCTGCATTTGTTTTCATTTTTAGACTGAGAACATTGTCAGCAAGCACAGAAAATGCCTGTTATTCTTACCAATATGCGGTTCCTTTGTCACTTCCTGTGAGCTGAACAGAAATCACAAACAATCTTATCTTTTTTACAAGCTAGATTCTGTAAACAACTAATTCCCCTCCCCATGTAATGAACATAAAGAGCAAAAGACATGTTTGCAATCCTAATCAGAAAATCATCCTGGGTGACTACCATTGAAACAAATTCCTTGCATTCCTGTATGTAGATACCAATAAAGCTGATTCTAATGACTTCCTCTATAGATACAGTGGTATTAGCATAGCCACCCAAAAATAGGAAGTGTGTTATTTGCAGGAGTACCATACGAAAATAAAGGGGAAAAAATAAAAAATAAAATGAGTGCACCACATCTAAGGACTGGCAAGCTGCAATATATTATGTTTTTGTTTTTGGGTTTACATACACATCAAACTAATTAGTTGATTCCAACCCCACAATGATTCTCTGGTGATAGCAAAAGTTCTAAACTACCAAACAAAGCTGTAAGCACATTTATTGCCAGAATTTACAGTTCAGAAGTACATGAAGTAAATGTCCCCAGCCCCTATCTTCCAATGCTGGCCTCAGTCATGACTTATGAATGGTTTCTGGATAATGAAGGTGGGGACAAGAATATTCTCTACAGCCAGGAATTGCAAATAGTATGCGGAGATCTTGCCTATATGACTGTACAAACAAATGCTATTTGTAAGGATTAGATTGTACTAGGGTCAGTGGGGATTAAGTGTTAAGAGGCCACCATGAGGGTAAGTATTAAAGAATTGTTTTAAAGGATGGCTAAAAATGTTAAGCTTTTGAGTTAATTGTTGGGGTGCTTTAGTGTGAGGAGATTCTATCTGGTTACAGCCCCCGTTGATGCTGGCATGGCAGGGGGGACCAGCTGAAGAAGATCATGGCCAGGGTAAATGAGAAATCCTGATGGAACGCTGAGCCCGCTTTATCTTTATACAGGGACTGGACTCCTGTAATGCATAAGGTGGTGGTGAGTGGTTGAGGTTGATCTAGAGCTACGGCTGAGGCTGGCAACTGGTGAGACCCTTCCTTTACCTTCTTCTTTAGTAGGGAAGGAATCAGTGGGGCACAGTTAGGGAGTAATACAGTTTCACAACAGTTGGTGGGTCCCAACAACATGGCAAGTACACTGACTACTATCAGGATATTTTTTGAGGTATTTACAAATTTGAACTGTGGGTGCATGGCTATCTACCAAGCTTTCCCCTCTGCAACAGTCCTTTGCAAGTCACTGGAAGTGGTTCTGAGATTGCCTCAGGACAGCCCAGTTTAGTTGGGACCACAGCATAAGTGAATAGGGGAGCAGTATCAAACAGGCCCATGCTGATGGTAACAGAGCAGTCAGGGCAACAAAAGACTAAGGGAATGGTGGAGTTCAGAGTTTGAATGGTAGAATTGGCAATAGGTCAGGAATACATTTATTTTAAGGATCCATTGAAACAGGAAGTCACTGTTGATTTGCACCAACTACTAAACTCTCCCTCAATAGGATACATTCTTCCCTACCTACGGAAATGGGAGACTGATCCGGGTATGACCTTCTTCCCTGCTCAAATCGAAAAAGCCATCAGGTTTGCACATACTGTATAGAATTATGTGGAGATGCTCTCTTTGTGTTCAGCACATTTAATATTTATTTTCCCAGTGGACACCATCCCTGATCATGTACAAACAATATAGTAACCCTTTCACTCCCCAACACTAAGAAGGTGGAAAAGAAAATTGGGACTTTATATGTGCCAAAGAGAAATTACATAGAGTTAAAAATTTCAATAATGTTTTATTACATTGTATTAAAAAGTGATACAGAAACAGAGAACATAGTTAAAAATACTGAATTCATATATAACCAATTTGGTGGTATTTGATGTCTAGAACTGATGCGTTCCGCTAAAAACTCTCTTCTTCAGGATCCATGCATGTAAAAATAGTGCAGTCTATAAGAATGAAGGAAACATAAACAAGACACATAAGAATTACCCATACATAGTATATACCATTTCATAATAAAAACATAATATAAACAAAAACACTTAAGGATCTCACAAAAAAAAGAGGGGGGGTGCCAAAACTCTCTCATATATCCCACACTGCACCCACATAGAGACTCAACATATGTAGTCTCTACAAAGAAGACATACAATCCTATACCAGAAAACCACTGTAAACTAACACACATGTTATATACAGTATATCAAACCATATATATAATTTACCTCTCCATATACTCATGTACCTCTTTTCCAGCAGAACATCCTATGTTCAAATATGGCCTCATAAATAGATAGAAATAACTATAACATAGAAATGGTTAGCAAAGAGAGAACAGGAATCAAACATAACCCCATATCTATGTACTTAAAAACCAAAAAACCTAACATCAAATACTGCAGACCAATCCCACCACTCTGGATATCAGATTGAGTTTATCTACCCATAATTAATCAAAATACTTATATTACACCTAAAATGAAAACATTCCAACCCAATACTCATAAAACCCCATGTCTAGCAAGAATCTTACCCTCTATTATAATTAGGCAAGGTCTTTTAGTGTATCTCCAAGGTATTTTCCTATCATCGCTCAGGTGAGACCCCGTCAACCTTATGCAGTCTTCATGTGGGCGTTTGCCCCTGCTCGCCATCCTGCACATTGAAGCAAAGTAGAGAAATGGTTGCACACCACTGTGAAACTGCTTAATCGGTTTGTTCCATCAAATGTCAAGACAGGACAGCACACCAAGGTAAAGTATACTGAGTACACAAGTTTGTGCGAACTCATAACACAATAGAAAATAAAAAGAATGTGTGTTTTCCATCACAAAATGGTACCCAGACCTAAACCAAACCCGTCTCAATATTTTTGACTTTTTGCTATTAAACATGTCCAGTAAAAAAATTTTAAAAAACACATTTCATCATAAATGTAGGCCAAAATGTATTCTGCTACATGTCTTTGCTAAAAAAAAATCTCAATACCTGTAAATTAATTGGTTTACGTGAAAGTTATAGCCTTTACAAATGGTGGTATATACTGTATACTGGAATTTTTTATTTATTTGGTTTTTTTACTAGTAATAGTGGTGATCAGCAACTTATAGCAGGACTGCGGGACTGCAGTGGGCATTGTGACATTGGGGGGAACTGGCTTGGTGTCACTGACATCCCCAGTGACACCAATACAGTGATCAGTGCTAATAAAAAGCACTGACACTGTACTAATGGCACGGGGCAGAAAGGGGTTAACATCTGGGGTGATCAAAGGGTTAACTGTGTGTTGTGTGCTGTTTCACTACTTGAGCTGTGTGTGTGCTTCACTGTAAGCACACTGCTTTGTATGGTTCTGTTATTCAGAGCCATACAAAGCAGTGTGCAGGAGCTGACAGTAGAGAGAGATGTGTTGTTTATACACAGGTCTCTCCCCTGTTGGAGATACTTGGCGATCACTGGGTGGAAGCCGGTGACTGACAGCCAAAGCAGCGAATGGCGGCTCAGACTCCCTACCCGTAACTGCAACATCACATATATACTGTATGCATGTATGTGTGTATATATATATATATATATATATATATATATATATATATATATGATTTTGCGCACCCATGACGCCCTGTAACAGTATTTCTGGTTAATCAGTTTCAGCTGCTTTGGTGTTAATGAAATTAACAATAGGTGCACTAGATGGGCAACAATGAGATGACCCCCCACAACAGGAATGGTTTTACAGGTGGAGGCCACTGACTTTTTTTCCCCTACTCATCTTTTCTGTTTTTGACTAGTTTTGCATTTGGCTAGGGTCAGTGCCACTAGTGGTAGCATGAGGTGATACCTGGACCCTACATCCTCCAGGATGGCACTTCAAAACGTGCCATTGCCAGAAGGTTTGCTGTGTCTCCGAGCACAGTCTCAAGAGCATGGAGGAGATTCCAGGAGACAGGCAGTTACTCTAGGAGAGCTGGGCAAGGCCAGAGAAGGTCCGTCCGTAACCCATCAGCAGGCCCGGCATCTGCTCCTTTGTGCAAAGAGGAACAGGTTGAGCACTGCCAGAGCCCTACAACATGACCTTCAGCAGGCCTGTAATGTACCTGGTGGTGGAGCCTGATGTGGAGAGAGGGCATCCTCTTACTATTCCAGTTCGGGACCCCTGATAGGGTAGACGGGAAGTAACGAGCTGGGAGGGGCAGGAGTGCCTGACGGGTCTGCGGTGACAGCTGGCAGGTGAAGACCCGGAATACCAAGATGCAGGTAGCAGTATGCAGGTGAGCAGATGCAGCAGCAGAGAGGTGTAGCTGAGATGTGGATGACCATGACAGCTGGTAGCCAGGGATAGTCACAGGCAGGAGAGGTAGAATAGTCAGGCAGGCCAGGTCAGGATCAATCGGACGGATCAGGTACAGAGGAGTAGGCAAGCAGATAGTCAAAGGGAGAGCTGGGTCGGTGCAGGCGGAGTTCAGTCGTAGTCAGAGTCAAGCAAGTGGATCACAGGAGTCAGGATACAGGAAACAGGAAGTATTAGACCAGAAGGCACCATTCTGTTTGTAGCAGGGGTTTAAACAGCCCGCCTGCTCACCGGCACGTGCATCGGGGACCCGGCTTGGGTTGACCATTTTCATCTACATCAAACGATGGGGCATCCTTAAGTTCCTAACACATTGCCCAGTCCATATCAGTATAGATATCCAGCATGATATTTTTCCCCATTGAGATCTGATGTGTTTTCAAAGTGTTCCTTTAATTTTTTTTAGCAGTGTATATTAAATTTACGCCTGAGAATCACCTACAGCTACTGCCACCAGAATTAAATAAAATCTATTTAAATTGTTTATAAAGTTCCCCCAGCTTCTAGATCAGTCGTTCCTCCCTGGGAGGGTAAAATACATGAATAATAGAGACCAACGCATAAGTCTAATGTGCAGTTTCTAATTCCCTTCCACAGTCACATGAGATCTCCTATACTGGAAATTTCCGTCAGTTCTTCATATGTTTTCACCAGATAATAGAGTTGATCGAATCCTTCGATCTAAACATGAATATGTATACGTGTGAACCCCTCTTCCTCTTCTCCTAAAATTATTATCATTTTCCATGCAAAAAATATATACAAAAAGCACATATAGTGGATTATTGCCTTAAATCACAATTTGAATTATGTATTAAACTCACATAAACTAAACAAATAATGTGCCAAACTTATCCACCACGTGAGAACACTCCAATACTCAACATCCTTACTCTTACCCTCCCATCAGAATTATCTTGCTTCTATACAAATTGGCTTTGTATCACTCTCCTTGTTCCTTCCTTCCAAAATGACTCTCCCAAAAAAGAAAAATGCTCACATAGTGTAATAGTATTAAAACACAGTGGAGCGTGTTTAAAATAGTTGCACTCACACTCTTTCCACCTTTATGATCACCCCAAACAAGTGCTCCATCCACCAGTAGTGTTACGCCACCTTATAAAACATAAACCTTACCAACTCTTCGCTGGTCCGCCAATCAGCAGTTATCCATGTGGAACCAAACAAAAATTGATCATAGTGTAGTAGAATAAACTCAGAGCTCTTTATTTGCTAAAAAGACGCTTACAGTATATAAGAGTGAGCCAGCATACAACACCGGGTCCGACTCCAAAATGGCTGTCACTGTATTTCCGGTTGGCGTCTGACATCACTTTCTGATGCAGTACGTCATTACGACATTATCAAAATGTGTGCATGTCAGACCTGCGGATCGGCCCTTTTATAACCCACATTTGCCCTCAATGGGATGTCTGTCGGCAATCTTTGAACAGGACAATTGGCAATTGTGTACGCTATTAAATATGAAAGACATATACCACATCACAATAACAAATAAAATAAGGTAAAATTATCCCGCTCTTCTATACCCACATTGATGTCATAAAATGTGTATGTTTTATATTCAAGAGGGACCTTTACCCCACAATTAAAATTGAAAATCCCTGGTTATGGCTCCCCCAGTGGTAGGAATTATAGACAATCTCCCCACTGTCCTCATATTTTAAGGCAGCATCCAATGTTAATTATATAAATACCCCTCTTAATTAAAATAAATAAATTCCTATTAGGATGTCCCAATCTTACTCAACACAGCTTTATCTTTCAGAACATGTTAATCATATGAGAAAAAACACATTCTGTCACATATTCCATTAGTTAATTGGTGTAAAGTATACTCCATCAACCAATACCCACTATAATACTCAATAGCCCTCAAAGAGTATAAATGGATTTTTCAATATTCCCTATCCTACCCTGGGACATGTAACAGTATATAGTATATGGCCCTATTAACATAAGATCTTTATTGAGATATACCTTTCTCACTAGATAGTCTGCACGACTATTTGTTGTAAACATATTGGAAACTAAAAGAATTTTAAAAATCCTGAAATTCTTGGGCTATTAAATGTACAAGGGGGGAGGAGGATGAACTAAGTTTCTTTCCTTGGTTAATAAAAACTACCAGTTAGGTTCCTGTTGTTATTCAAAGGGGTCTATGGACCTTAGGCAGACCATCTCATATCAGGTTCCCTCCTAACCATAAAAGTGACCCGTCATCCAAAATTACAACTAACATTCCTTACAGGTTAGAAATGAAGCAATTAAGGTCCAATTCTACATTCAAACCCTTAGGTTTCAATATATCCAATTCATAAATCCAGAACATCTAATTTTTTTAACTTTCTCTAATCCGATTACATCCCCCCAATGTTCGTCCACTGTGTCTATTCCACAAAATTTTAATAAAGATGGATTACAGTTATGGGTCTCCCTAAAATGTCTCGATAAACTCTGATCTTTTTTACCTTTCTTTATATTGGCAACATGCTCCCTCAACCTAACATGTAACTGTCTTGTTGTTCGGCCCATATACTGAAATTTCCAAGGGCACTCCAACAAATAGGTCACAAAAAATGTATTACATGTAATACATTTCTTTATGGTATATCCCTTTAATGTAATTTGAGATTCAAAATTTTCATTTTCCTACATTTTTTGCAGGGAAAAAAAACTTTTAAATCAAACAAATTAATGTTTTCCTTGGTGGTGAGATCACATTTCTAACTAATTTAGATCACATTTTAGTCAGTTTATTTGACTGTGGAAGGGAATTAGAAATTGTACATCAGACTTATACGCTGGAATCTATTATACATGCACCTATAGGCCCATTGCACAGTGTGCACAACAGGCATATACAGGGTTAGACAAAAAATAGAAATGCTACATGATTTGCAGGTGTGAAAGTGACAACATGTTTCACATTGAAAGTGGAAGTGATGTAACATTCTTTTGGATGATGTACTTTCTTGCCTTGAGTGGTGACAATGGAGGGGACATATGTAAGGATTTGTTGTATTTCCATGCTCAAAATAAAGTATTCAGATTTAGGTTTTTATAGATTGAAAGCGTTTGTTGGGCTTTCTAAGAAGGGTAACTCTGCACCCACCCACCAATGTGGTTTGACGAGATTAGGTTTGGAACTCAAGATTGTCAGGAAATGTCTACATGATTCATTTAGCTAGCTATGTTGATTGTTTAATTGATCGATGAGCAGCAGTGTCTGCAATAAAAAAAATATTTATACAAATAATTAGGCTGACAAATTATTATTACCAAATTAATTTTGCTCATGCAGACATTCTTTGAACAACAAGATAAGATTGGTGTAAGCATGGACTGCAACTATCAAAAATAAATTAATATAGTCACTTTACAAACATCATAAATAATAGTCAGATTAGGATATTGTCAGGGATCCCGGTCTTCACCGCGGCACGCGAATCCCCGCATGCGCGGATCGCCCAGGCACATCAGCGGTCGGGCAGTAGGACCTGGGAGTCCACGACGGCAATTGTGGCTGCGCATGCGCACTCACGCACATGGGCGCGCACCTGGCACCAATGACGGTGCATGGCGCGCTATTTAAACCGGCCAGGCAATGTCCTCATTGCCGCAAGGTCTTGTTCCTGTTCCTGTGTTCCTGTTAGTACGTTTCCTTGTTGCCAAACTCTGCCTGTTCTGATTTATGCTGACCCTCTCCTGCTCTGACCCCGGCTCATCCCTGACCATTCCTCTGCCTATAGATACTATTGTTTTGGACCCTCTGTTACTGAACCCGGCATGTGACCTTACTACTCTTTGCCTGCTGCTTTGTACCGCACCTGTCCCCACTGTTACCGACCCGGCTAGTCTGACCTCGCTCACTCCTAGCAGTCATCCATCCCGCTCGGATCGGGACCTGTCAGCCCCTTCACAGCAGGCTCATCCCGGGCACATACCCTCAGCGGGACCCCTCTACCATCGCTGGGGGTGCCCAGGGGCGCGACCTGGTTCCAGTCTTGCACCAAGTCCATCCCCACCATCAGGGGCTCTGGTGAAAAGGCAGACTGGGACTTAGACTCCGCGTCCTGGGAAACCCCGTGCTGTGGACCACTAGAGATCTCGTTGGGCGGAGCCTGACAGTACCTTGCGGCCATGACTGAGCCTGGAGGGGGAACTTTCCCTCTGGATGACATCTGTCAACAGCTGGAGACCCTTATACAAGGAGTTAGGGTCCTACAGGAGGGTTATACGGAGTTGGATGGTCGCAGACCTTAGCCACACCTACCAGGGGGTCTGGGGAACCCACTAGGGAGACACCGGGGCTGTTACCCTTTCAGAACCCCGTGTCCCCACACCAGAACGTTTTTATGGAGACCGAAGTAGATTCAGGGCCTTTCGTAGCTCCTGTCAGCTATACTTTAACCTCCAGCCTCGGACATTTTTCTCAGAATCAGTGAGGGTAGGGTTCATCATTTCCCTACTACAGGGTGAACCCCAAGACTGGGCCCACCGGCTCTTAGAGAATCGAGACCCACTGTTGAGGTCGGTGACAGTATATTTTGAGGCTATGGCACTCTTGTATGACGACCCTCTGCACACAGCAACGGCCGAGAGGGCCCTACATACACTGAGGCAGGTCACTGGACAGTGGAGGACTATGCCGCTGAATTCAGGCATTGGCGTAGTGACATTCAATGGAACGAGGCGGCCCTGCACCACCAGTTCCACATAGGGTTAGCTGAATCGTTGAAGGACGAATTGGCCCGAGTAGACATACCTAGTACTTTGGAGGCCTTAAAAGCTTTGACTATTCAAATTGACCGCCGGTTGCGGGAACGCAGGCAGGAAAGGTCCAACCAAGGACAGAGACCAACTGGAACACCTCCTCATGCTTTAACCCAGTCGCAGTCGCAGCAGGCAAACCAGAAGCAGGATGCTATGGATACATCCAAGCCCTGGCCATCAGGAAGGATACGGCCGACACTTACACGTGAGGAACGCCAGAGGCGTCAGGCCCACCATCTCTGCCTCTACTGTGGGGGAGCAGGCCATGTGGTACGTACCAGTCCAGCCAAGAGGGGTAAGTGTTCCGCTGTTTTCTCTATGGTCACTTCTAACAATCTGGGCAACACCAGTTATCTAGCGGTACCTGTGTCACTTCAGCTGCCTGGGACAACTGTGGTGACCACAGCAATTGTGGACTCTGGGGCGTGTAGTTGCTTCATAGATTTGGACTTTGCAGCTCAGCAACAGATTCCCCTACAAACAAAAGAGGTGGGATTGAATATTTTGCTAGCAGATGGGTCCTGTATTAAGTCAGGGATGGTGGACCACGAAACTCCACCTATCCGTATTACAGTATTGACCCATCATCAGGAACTCCTTCGGTTGGACGCCATAGCATCCCCATTATTCCCAATTATTTTGGGGCTCCCGTGGTTACGAGCCCACAATCCCCAGGTGGACTGGAAGACAGGTTCTATCCAGTTCCACTCCACATATTGCCAGCAGCATTGCCTCCCTAGGACCTCCCCGATTCCGCAGGCCGTGTTGTGTCTGGAGACAGATGCGGAGCTGGCGCAAGTCATTCCTTCAGCCTACCATAGTTTTTTGGATGTGTTTAGCAAGCGGGGGGTGGACACTCTTCCCCCGCATCAAGCTTATGACTGCCCAATTGATCTCCTCCCAGGGTAGGAAATTCCATTTGGGCAGATATTCCCCTTATCCGAACGGGAATTAGGGGTGCTAAAAGAATATATTGATGAAAATCTCCATAAGGGGTTTATTAGACCCTCCACATCACCAGCCGGGGCGGGCATTTTCTTTTTGTGGAAAAAAAAGACAAGTCCCTCCGGCCCTGCGTAGATTACCAGGACTTAAATAAGGTCACAGTAAAAAACAGCTACCTGCTGCCACTAGTCCCCAAACTTTTTCAGAGGCTGAAGTCAGCATCTGTCTTCACTAAACTAGACTTGAGAGGTGCCTATAATTTAGTCTGTATCAGAGAGGGGCATGAGTGGAAAACAGCATTCCGTACTAGATTCGGACACTTTGAATATTTAGTTATGCCCTTCTGCCTATGCAACGCTCCGGCCACCTTCCAGCATTTCATAAACGATGTGTTCAGGGACTACCTGGATATCTTCGTCGTTGTGTACCTAGACGATATCCTTATCTTTTCCCCAACCTTGGAGGACCATAGAGGTCACGTGAGGCACGTGTTAGAAAGGCTTCGCCAACACAGCCTATATGCCAAGGCAGACAAATGCTGTTTTGAACAGCGTAGTATTTCTTTTTTGGGTCTAACCATCTCTACCATGGGAATAGCTATGGATCCCCAAAAGGTTTCGGCCATCTTGGATTGGCCAGCACCCACCGATAAAAAAGCGGTCCAACGCTTTATCGGCTTCGCAAATTTTTATAGAAAGTTCATTAAGAACTTTTCGGGCCTGGTGTCCCCCATCACCCAGCTGACTAGGCAGGGAGTTCGCTTCCAGTGGACACCCGAGGCACAGAGGGCATTCGAAGCCTTAAAGGAGTTGTTTACGGCAGCTCCTATTTTGAGCCACCCTGATCCGTCCTTACCATATATCTTGGAGGTAGTCGCATCCGAGAATGCAGTTGGGGCGATCCTGTCTCAGAGAAAGGGCATCAAGGAGCTTATGCACCCGGTGGCCTTCTTCTCCAGAAAACTAACTACTGCCGAAAGGAACTATGATATCGGGGATCGGGAACTCCTGGCGATCAAGGTGGCACTAGAGGAATGGAGATACTTGTTAGAGGGGGCGGTACACCCGATGTTGATTTTCACTGACCACAAGAACCTAGAATATTTGAGAACAGCTAAACGTCTAAGGCCACATCAAGCCAGGTGGGCACTGTTCTTTTCACGGTTCTCCTTCCATATCACCTATAGGCCAGGGTCAAAGAATACGAAGCCAGACGCGCTCTCCCGTATGTTTGGGGATCCAGAAGAAATTCCCAAGCCAGACACTATCCTGTCCCCAGGGAATTTCCTAGTCCTCCAATCTGAACTTCATTCTAAATTGCAGACCGCGTCCGTAGGAATGCCAGGTCTACCCGGTATCCCCTTACTGAATAGGGAGGGACTTCTCTGGAAGGAGGATCATATCGTGGTCCCTGAGGAAGCCCGTATGTTAGTACTAGGATACTGCCACAATCACCCGCTGGCCGGGCACTTTGGGGTACGTAAGACCTTAGAGCTGCTGCAGCGTACCTTCTGGTGGCCTAATATGGCCAAGGAGTGCAAAGCTTATGTGAAGACCTGTCCCGTTTGTCAGAGAAACAAAACAAACCAACCAGGAATAAGGCTTGGGGTCTCTTGCGTCCATTACCAATACCTGACAGTCCATGGACAATGATCTCCATTGACTTTATTGTGAAACCTCCACCCTCTCAGGACCACACAGCAATCTTTGTGATTGTAGACCGCTTGTCCAAAATGGCCCATTTTGTACCTCTGAAAGACACACCTACGGCTCTTAGGACAGCAGGAGTTTTTATTAAGGAGGTGGTAAGACTCCACAGAATTCCCAGGGATATTGTATCTGACAGAGGGGTTCAGTTTACATCTAGGTTCTGGAAAGCTCTATGTGAAACCCTGGGAATTAAGCTATCATTCTCCTCAGCTTACCACCCACAGACCAATGGCCAGACGGAGCGAACGAACCAGACCCTAGAGCAGTACCTCAGGTGCTATACCACCTTCCTCCAAAATGACTGGTTTACTCTCCTGCCACTTGCGGAATTCGCATATAAAAATGCGAGTCACTCTGCTACAAAACAATCCCCGTTTTTCGCAAATTACGGGTTCCACCCTGTATTCCTGCCAGATCTGATCCCACAGGTCGCAGTCCCGGCCACGCAGGATATGTTAAACTTTTTGTCGTCTAATAACAAGGTATTACAGGAAGCAATGGCAAAGGCCCAGGGTGACAATAAGAGGGCATTTGATAGGAAAAGAAGAGGGGAATTAAGTTTGCAGCCAGAGGACCAGGTTTGGTTGTCCACCGCAAATTTAAAAATGTCCTGCCCATCGAAGAAATTGGCTCCCAAATTCCTGGGCCCTTTCCGGGTAAAATGTAAGATCAATGAGGTAGCATACGAACTCACACTGCCCGAATCTATGAAGGTTCATCTGGTCTTCCACGTGTCCATATTGAAACCAGCAACTCCAGACCCCTTCCTGGGTCAAAGGTCTAAACCAGGGGTGTCCAAACTTTTTTGGAAGAGTGCCAGATTTGATGAAGTGAACATGTGCGAGGGCCGACCATTTTGCCCGACATTCTGATGAACCATTAACATTAAATGCAAATGAACTATTTTATGCAAAAGTTTATTGAAAATGGCATACTTTTCATTTTGTGACTTGGATGACAAATCTAAACAGGTGTTAAATCACTCTGCCAGCACAGGGAGAAGGAAAGCCCAAATCTCGCGAGATCTCGGAGGTCGCGAGATTTGGGCTTTGTTTCTCCTTGCACTGTCTGATGACATCAAGCGATCCTGAGCACCAATCCATTATAGCCCAAATTGATACCATATTTTTCGCTCCATAAGACGCACCTAGGTTTTAGAGGCGAAAAACAGGAAAAAAAAATACTGAACCAATGGACTGCAGACATAGTACAGGAGATGACCAGAGACTGCGGACATAGTACAGGAGATGACCAGAGACTGCGGACACAGTACAGGAGATGACCAGAGACTGCGGACACAGTACAGGGGATGACCAGAGACTGCGGACACAGTACAGGAGATGACCAGAGACTGCGGACACAGTACAGGAGATGACCAGAGACTGCGGACATAGTACAGGAGATGACCAGAGACTGCGGACACAGTACAGGAGATGACCAGAGACTGCGGACACAGTACAGGAGATGACCAGAGACTGCGGACACAGTACAGGAGATGACCAGAGACTGCGGACATAGTACAAGGGATGACCAGAGTCTGCGGACACAGTACAGGAGATGACCAGAGTCTGCGGACACAGTACAGGAGATGACCAGAGTCTGCGGACACAGTACAGGAGATGACCAGAGTCTGCGGACACAGTACAGGAGATGACCAGAGACTGCGGACACAGTACAGGAGATGACCAGAGTCTGCGGACACAGTACAGGAGATGACCAGAGACTGCGGACACAGTACAGGGGATGACCAGAGACTGCGGACACAGTACAGGAGATGACCAGAGACTGCGGACACAGTACAGGAGATGGTCAGAGACTGCGGACACAGTACAGGAGATGACCAGAGACTGCGGACACAGTACAGGATACATACATACATCCCTTGTATGTGTCTTTTTACATGTGCACTGTATGGTTCTTGGCTGCTTCCCTGATTAATGCTCTCTTTGCCCGGTCTGTCAGTTTAGGTGGATGGCCATGTCTTGGTATGTTTGCAGTTGTGCCATACTCTTTCCATATTCAGATGATGGATTGAACAGTGTTCCATAAGCTGTTCAAAGCTTGAAATATATTTTTATAACCAGGGGCGGACTGATAATTCATGGGGCCCCCGGGCAATAGGGGATCATGGGGCCCCTGTGTAAATGCCCAAACTCAAAAAAGCCTATGAAAAAGGTACCAGGGGCATCTCATGGGGCCCCCTACTGACCCCAGGCCCTCGGGCAGTGCCCGAGTTTCCATATGGTCAGTCCGCCCCTGTTTATAACCTAACCCTGCTTTAAACTTCTCCGCAAGTTTATACCTAACCTTTCTGGTGTTCCGTAGCCTTAATGATGCTCTTTGTTCTTTAATGTTCTCTAACAAACCTCTGAGGGCTTCACAGAACAGCTGTATTTATACTGAGATTAAATTACACACAGGTGGACTCTATTTACTAATCAGGTGACTTCTGAAGGCAGTTGGTTCCAGTAGATTTTAGTTAGGGGTATTAAAGTAAAGGGTACTGAATACAAATGCACAACACACTTTTCAGATATTTATTTGTAAAAAATGTTTAAAACCATTTATCATTTTCCTTCGACTTCAAAATGATGTGCCACTTTGTGTTGGTCTATAACATTAAATACCAATAAAATACATTTACTTTTTTGGTGTATATATATATATATATATATATTGTACATTCACATCAGTCCCTGTCCTCAAGGAGCTTACAATCTAAGGTCCCTAACTCACATCCATATATACACATACTATTGCCAGTGTTTTTAGACAGGAGGTAATAAACCTACCAGCAGGTCCTTGAAGTGTGGGACGAAACCGGAGTACCTGGAGGATACCCACACAGGCTCAGGGAAACCATGCAAACTATATGCAGGTAGTGTCATGGTTTGGATTCAAACCGATGACCCTAGTGCTGCTAGGTGGAAGTGCTAACCCAGACAGATGAAAAAAAAATCTTCCTTTGCAATGCTTTAGTTATGTGAAACTTATTGCTGCTACATGCTACTACATGCTTATACCCTAAAGAGCCATTTGCTTCATATAATTATAATTAGTGATGATCAGTCCCTACAACTAGTGAATAACCACTTGACATTATAGTAGCATGAATTATTTCTCTACCCTTAGAGAGCAACACACAAATAAAATTTGCTGCTGTTCATCCTTCTTCTTCTTCTTATCAGCTGCACATGCTGTATACTTACCTGGAAAGGGTGACTGATTGGTCTGACTTCTTTTTCCCATTAGGTGGCCATGGCTAATCACATGCCACAGCTGGACTGTAATTGGCCAAGATTGTGCATGTGATTGCTGTGACCATTCCCAGCTAGACACACTTGACAGGAAGCCATCCATTGTATACAACTGTCATGTGACCTGCTGTGATTGGTCACAGCAGGTCACATGGTACTGGCAACGGGGGCCGGTACACAGATCTGTCATTGGCCGTGTCCGAGGTACACGGCCAGTGACAAATTGCCCTGCGGGCATATGGCGTCCACCCAGGGAGACGAGGTGTTTGTCTGGCCGCCATCTGGCTATAGGCAGGGTGGCTATGGGTTAAATTCACTTTGCACATGGACAAAGACAAGCAAACAGCTCCATTTTTCAGAATAGCAAAAGGTAGGAATATACTACAAAGTTTGTTAAAATCCCTGCACATGTACATAGATCACCCAGAGGGGAATGTTTTTTCTCAACAAAATTGGAGTTACTCTTTAATGAATACCATATATAAAACATATTCACTGCCCAGCTGCACAATGCCACATTTGTAGTATTACAAATGTGGTATTTACAAATGAACCTGTCTTCTCTTTTGGTCTTTTTCCAGTTTAAGCAAATGTTTGCCTTATTTTGGTATTAAAATTAATGAATGCAATCTGAATAACAGCTGGATCTATCGGTAGCTACTTTGAGTCTCTTGAGACCAAGAATCACTAATTAATTGCTTTAGGATTTTGTACTGTCTAAACCCTTGTGTAAAAATGCTAATGACCTTTGTTTTACCCTAGTGGTTTTATCGAAAACCATTTTTATAGTTGTGTAGTTCAGTAATACAACAGTAGGTCATTAAACAAATTAGAGTTGTTGCTGCAATTGGAATTACTCACATCTCAAGTCAAAGAGCAGGTCACTCATACATTAACAAAATTATAATCCTTTATCTAATCATATAGAATTCAAAGCTTGCTATAAATATTTTGCTGGTATTTCAGTTCCTGTTCAGTTCTGCAACAAAAGTATAACAACTATGGCTTGATGTTTTGCAAATTATTTCTTTGCTTCTGTAAATAATTGACAGATTAAGGTAGGAATTAGGATAATTGTTCAAATTGCTGAATGCTGTGGCTCTTCTCTTAAATCAATGCTCATGTCGACATATTTTCCAAGAATAAAATAGCACATAGTCAGCAATCTGGCATGGAACTTTCATTATAAACTGTAGTATCATTACATGAAACAAAACAAACCATTCACTAGATCTTTTTTCATGAACCACTAATTTGGTATATAAACAGATGACTCATAAATTGTTTTTAATGATTTTGAATCTTTAAAAAAATGTTTAGGTTTAATTGTGGCTTACTTAGAAATGATGGATTGTTGACATCACAATAATGATAGAGTAGGACCACAGTACTAAAGAGGCTTCATGCCCCTTACTACTTTGTCCTATCATAAAAACAATAGAATGCTACAAATGCTTTCTTGCTTCTAAAAATGCAAGTTCCCTGGCTTTCATAAGCCTTTGAAAGTCATTGACCTATAACAAGTATGCATGTAGGAAATTGGTAGAGCAGGTCCCCTTTAAGGTGCCTCCTCCCCTTGGGAGAAGATTGGGAGTTTAGGCAGGACCAGGGAGGGTAGTGGGGCAGACTGCAGAGGAGGAGTAAGAAGCAGAGCAAGGTGCCCTGGGGTTTCCAGTTCTAGCCTCATAGAGAAGGAGAGACAGTTTAGGGGGCTCAATGCAGGCCCTGGGCAGCTGGTATACCCCTCTGTCCCTCCCCACCTTAGCCCAGGAAAAACATCAGGCCTACAGCGAGTGAGTGCCTTCTGAAGGGCTACAAGCAGCCACCAGCAGGACCTAAGACCAAGAAACCACATTGCTGTTGGGACTGAGTTAGGGTCTGAGACCCATTGCCATGTTCTTAATTGATGCCTACAAGTAAAGACGTTAACTACAGCCAGCCTCATGTTGCTTTTATTCAGTCAGAATTCTGCTTGCAAAAGAGTGAATTCTACTGGTGTCCCTTGGCTGTTGGGTCTGGAAATGGTAGGCCAGTGGAACTCCTTGGAGTGAGGGGGCAAAGCCACACAGGCAGGAAGGTAGATCAAGTTTAGGTCTTCAATTGGCTCCACACATCAGGGAGAACCGTGGGCAAAAGTATCGTATTGCTCTGAAGGTCAGCTCTACATTGGGGGTCCACCACCCACCAACATGCAGATTAAATGTGCCAGAAATCCTAATATGCACTGAAACCAATGGCAGCAAACATACATTTGCATAAGAACTTTGCTGTTTGTCCTATGACAGCTTCACTTCAAACTATTTTATTGAAGGCACTAACTATCGAATACAACTGCAATTTTGTTGCCCATTATGAAGTTTCACTATGAGAGGTAGTGGGTTACATGTGGAAGCACAATTTTATTGTTTGCACAGCAGCAAATGTTCCTAAGAGAATAAAAATCAATAGAAATGTTTAATACAGTACAATTTCATTGTCGTATCAGGGCCCACAAGTTCTTTATTAAGCAATAACTGCACATCACAAGGATGGCAGAGATGCTTAGCAGCCTGTATCAACCTATCATAATTTTGGAGTTTATGTAAAGATGGGCTTTAACCCATGCTGGTTTACTTATTCACTGTTTCTGTCCAAGTTTTTCCCAAACCTTTTTTTCATTTTTATTTTAATGCAGCCCTTAGACAGGGGGGAGAGGAAATTTAGGAGGTGATCAAACCTTACTTTATATTGTTTAACTTTTCAGGAAGTTATAATGCAGATAGAAATTTTGTTGACAATATCTTGCCACAATTAACAACACTAGTTAATCCCTATAAAATAGTAATTTATTGAGTATAGGTCACCTTAAGTAAAATGTAAAAACTATGCTTTTTAAGCATTGGTTTTTTGCTCTAAGTTTGAAATGATTAAAAAAAATCAACCTGTAGATTGCACTTTTGTAAGAGTCAATGAAATGTCAGATTTCCAGGAAGTGATTAACTCATCTCTTGTGATAATGAGTGCTTGCTGGAAAATAAATTGATATGTCACTTGCCTGTGTGAACAGATGTGGAGCTTCCATCCAAGCTGCTGCACAAATGTTCTGCAAAACATGTACCATGCAAGGGGGATAGTTTTATTTTTACTTTCAAAAGCATATGCAATAACATATAACCTTATGATTAACAGGATCCCAACATTCTTTATTTAAAAAGAGTTGCTTTTTGTGTTAACTAATCATTGTCAGACTAATAACAATTTTTAAAATAATTTTTTTTTAAAGTAATGGATATCTGAGGCCATCAGTCCATCATAAGAATATTTATTGAGAGCTAGGACTGTTATGTAATTTTTATAGAAGATAATATGTACCTGCAATTTGCACTGTGCATTACCAGTGCAAACCAGTATGTGTATTTTCCTTTCTTTATTTTAATTTTCATAATTTTTTATGCAGGTGTTTTGCATAAATGAACTGTTCACTTTACAAGGGATTTTCCACTTTGCAGGGGAATTAGTGGTGCAGTGTTTGTGAACTGGTGAAATTTGCTTTGCAAAGAATACCCAATCACGTGCCAGAAAAATATAAGAAACAGTATTTTTTCTTGCTCATGATGGAAGTCTACAGTGCTTCACCTTATTCAATAAGGTTCCTTGCAAAGTAAAAATTATTTTGCAAACAGCCTACTGTCATTTTAATAATAGCATCTCCAACACTATTTAAGTTTTTTTTTATTGTACTCTTACATTTTCTGACATGCCTTAACTTACTTCTCTTTTCCATGGAAAATTTTCAAATGCTTTTCAGGTTGCCCGAATTTCAGAAATTTGTCATTACTATCCTTACACCTATGTGCCCAATGTTTATCCTCCATTGTCTAATTTACTTAAGTGAGTCATTTTCCCACTGTGGGTGCACTGTTTGATTTCCACAGAACAGGGACCAGGCTCTTTCCTGCATTCAGCAGGTGTGGCAAAATTGACCAGCCCTATGGGGCTGTACATATTCTGAAATGAGACATTTGAGAGATCATCTGTGGTACAATTTACAAAGACTGTCATACAGTTAAAACATAGTGAATAACTTTACAAAATTGAATTTCAATAACAGTAAAAAGATAAAAAAGACAACTTATTGGAGCAAACGTCAGATCAAGTACAAATGTAAGCAACTGAGCAACCCTGATTCTTGGGGAAAAATAGACTAAAATTAGATGCTCCAAAATGGAAGAAGTAAAAGGCAGCTTCTCAAACTTTAACAGTTCAAAATCAAAAGAAAGGGGAATAGAGAAGGGAGGGAAAAGAGAAGAAAAGGAGGGGAGAGAGAACCAGGGGATCTGGTAGACATACTGAGGCAGTAAAATTCTAGTACAGGTCAACCTAGTAAAATACTAAAACTACAAAATCAGGGTTCCATTAATGATTGGTCGAAGTCTTGTGGTAAAAAGTTGTCAACCCATGGCTGCCATATTTTTAGGTGTTTGGGGATACGGTCTAGCAATGTAGCCTCAATTTTGCTATGGATCATAAACTGGGTTATTCTATGTTTTGTGTCAAGAAAACAGAGATTGGGTGTTTTCCAAGCTTTGGCAATGGTTTGTTTGGAGGCATCAGTGATGTAAAGCAATAGTTGGAATTGTGATTTAAATATATCAGATGGACATTTGTTCAAAAGAGCTATGGTTGGGTCGGGTGTAAGAGTGAATTCAGTAAGTGTAGACAGCACATGAAACACCCCATTCATTTCAACAAAAAATGTCTGCAAAGATTATACTGTGTGTGCACCTAACCTATTTTATTCATGTTATTTACCTGAAAAAGCCTCCCTTGTGTAGGTATAGCAAAAGGACTGAGACTGCTGCTGGGTGCCACCATCTCAGATAAGTAAAAACTCACAACAATCTTTTCAGCTATCTGTAGTAGGGACATTCTTACCTCCTGACTAATACTGTAGGGAACAATCTTTCCAATGGCCAATACTGTAAGAAGCATTTTTCCTACTGACCAATTCTATAGGAACATTCTTCCCATTATCCATCAGTGTAATGGGGCCATTCTCCCGCTAACTACCAGTTTAAAGAGACCCTTCTCACACTGACCAAAAATGTAAGGGTCCTTCTTCACTGACCACCAGTGTAAGAAGACATTTCACTGACCTCCAATGTAAGGGGAAATGTCTACTAAATATCCATTTGTGGAAACACAAACATTTTCCATGTCTGGGTTTCTTTATTTGCACTTATATTATTATAATTATTTATTTTCATTATTATTGCTGAAAATAGTTTTGTCATACAGAGCAGCCCTAAGTGTCAAAAATGCCTTATTTTTGCTTATGCTTATTTTTTATTTATATTTCTGTATTTAAAACTTACTGTTCACACTAATGTACTATGCAGTGTAAACATACAAATTATCAACAGAGACTATCTGAGAACTGAAAGTAACTTTAAGCATTCCTTTGCATTAAACAATTTGAGAAAGGCTACTCTATAGTGTTTTTATTCACTCCTCCACTAAATAAAATGTTATATAGGTGCATCAAGGGAAGGGTGGAGGAGCTGGACCAGCACAGTGAATAGTTAGACACTCCTAGAAGAGGAGAAGGCTATGACATGGCAGGAAGGTGGAGAATGTGCTACTTAACGTGGAACTTTAGGAGAAAAGAAATATCAAACAGGATTTCTGATACAGATGAGACAGACTGGGGTTTATTTACTAAAGCTGGAGAGTCCAAAATCAGACTCCCTTCTGCATAGAAACCAATCAGCTTCTAACCTCAGCTTGTTCAATGAAGATTTGGTAATGAAACCTGGAAGCTGATTGGTTTCTATGCAGAAGGGAGTCTGATTTTGGACTCTCCAGCTTTAGTAAACCCCACTATGTCTCTTCTGCATTAAACTTCCTTACCTGCCTACATGCTTTGTACACTGAGTTGCTCACACACAGCTCAGTGTAAAATTTCAGTAATTCTGAGATGAATGAACTCCTATACATTCACAGCAGTGATGTAATCTTGGCTCGGCCAATGAAAATGACTGAAGATTGATGCCTTGAAACTGACTGGCTGAAGATATCAACGGCCAGCAAGGAGCTCCAGGACACTGCACGGCTGAAGAAAAGGCGAGTATAGTTTTTATTTCAAGTGACCCTTTCTGTAGTAGGTGAATTTTCAAACAACTTTCACACACTGGAGAAAGGTTTTGAACTCAAAAGATCTAATGTAAAGTAAACGTAGAAGGGAAAAGGGAAATTTGCTTTAAAATTGCAAAAGCTTTTAAATATGGAACTGTTCAAAACAACTTAGCAAGCACACTCTCACACTAAAAGATTTTATTTTTGCATTTATATTTCACATTTGTACATAAATCATGCTTGATGTCAAAATACTTGCAGAATGGAGAATTTTAATAATACTGTAAATTTGATAGCTTTCCTTTCATTATTACTTTCATTGTGAAGAGTGTTCAGGCTCCATTTATCTTCCATTTCCCACAACTTGGTTATTGGACATGCCCAGGGATTACACATTCCTCAGATTCCCTCCCTCAGCATCTCAGAGAGGCCACACCTGATGAGGCATTGCTAGCTGAGCAAATGATGTGCATCCAGATGAGAGGCCCTTCACTGTCAGAACTTATATTAGCTCGAAAGTAAATTTTAGGTAATGTTTGAAGTGTTTATGTGACTGCTTTCTGTTTCCTTGCCCTTCCAAATGTCAAGGGCTGTGGATAGTAAAACACTGCAGCAGCAGTTTACTTTCACTGATATCAAAATCAGGTCCATGGAGTTCTAAGCTGGAGCACACAGTGAAGGGTGACAACACTTTTGCTACATTAGCAGCCAATGAGTGAGCATTTTTACCCTGCTACAGACCATCCTAGGATTTACAACTTAATCATAGGATCACCAGGTAATCCTTTAAATTTGCTAGAAAAGAGATGAAAAGTGTTGTACTTTGCAACTTTGAAGGATCCTGAACAACAATACATTTTTATTTTGGTTTCCGGGTTTGCATGCACTCTAAGGAGCAGGAGTGAGTCACTGACCTAGAAAAAGAATGTAGCCAATATTAAGGTCTCAATGCCTTGTTCAAGGTTAGATACTCATTAAGTAGTAAAGCCAGAATCATAATAGAAGCCCAAGTGTTTTCTGCTTTAAAAATATGTCAGCTACTATATTCCTTACATGTTCAATTTAGGATAATACAAGTGATGTAAATCAGAATCAGACCTGAAAACACATAAAATATGTAAGACGCTGCAACACAGCTTTCTTAAGTATCTGACCTTAGGAAAATGCCAAAAAATACATTTGAACTCTATAGTTTCAAAAATGTGTTCACCTTGACATGCATTAACCAGGGAGATATAGAAACCCGGTCATCCAATTATTTTGTTCTCAGCTAGTGACTACTATTACCAGACACTGATCAGATAATGAAAATGTACCTTCTAACCAAAGCTTTGTACATTGACAAAGACTTAGATTCAGTATCTGTATGAACTCAAGTAGTACATTCGCTGTATTTTGCAAGGTTTTATATTGCTCTTAAACCCAATAGTGACTATTTACAAAGCAGGTGAAAGGTGGCTCAGCTTTTAATCTTATTAAAGCTCTGCTCTTCTGATAGACCTTGTAGGATATTTTGTAGGTATTTATAAAGCTAATAAAACCAGACCTGCCAAGCTAAAAGCTACCAGGTTGACAGCTAAAAGTTAAGAAGTAGAGTTGCAAAGTTTTATCAAACTTTGGAAAATAAAACTGGAGAATCAGTTAAAACCCACTGATGATCTAAAGCTCAGTGTGAATTAATTATAATGTATTATTAAACTATTTTAATGTGTACAGTACATGCTATAGTTATGGACATTAAGTAAGGAGGGAAGAATGCAAACATACAGAATGTTGTGTTAAAAATGTTAGCAGCTTTGCTTGGTACATTTAAAGGGAAACATCTAAGATGGACACAGACTCCAATGTAAGTACAAAATAACTATTTACACTGGTCTTAGCCATCCCAATCATAATACATAGTTAGTCTAGCTGAAAAAAGACAAAAGTCCATCCAGTTTGACCATTAAAAAAAAAAGAAAAGTTATAATACTACACCCACAGTTGACCCAGAGGAAGGCAAAAAACCCCCAGCTAAGCAGGATCCAATTTGCTCCTGCAGGGGAAAAAAATTCCTTCCTGATGCCCCGAGAGGCAATCGGATATTCCCTGGATTAACTTTACCTATAAATGTTAATAACCAGTTATATTCTGTGTATCCAAGAAAGAATCCAGACCTTTTTTAAAGCAATCAACTGAGCTGGCCAGAACCAGCTCTTGAGGGAGTCTATTCCAGATTTTCACAGCTCTCACTGTGAAGAAACCTTTCCGTGTTTGGAGATTACATTTCTTTTCCTCCAAAAGGGATACTTAGAGCCAATTTTATCAATTTTGCAAAGAGAAGGAACTGGTTAAAGTTCCTTCTTTGACATCTGTATGTTACCCAGGAGATTCCTATACACCTTGTTCCCTGTGGAAACAATCAATAGGAAATTAGAGAAAGTCATTTGTCAGGGGCAGGGGCGGACTGACAACTCATGGGGCCCCCGGGCAATAGGGGATCATGGGGCCTCTGTGTCCTTGCCCAAACTCAAAAAAGCCTATGAAAAAGGTACCAGGGGCATCTCATGGGGCCCCCTACTGACCCCGGGCCCTCGGCCAGTGCCCGAGTTTCCAAATGGTCAGTCTGCCCCTGGTCAGGGGAGATTCCCCATTGCTTTCAGTTTTGATGACAAAGGTCATCAGGAGAAAAAAAAAAGTGTGGAAATCCCCAATTAAGATTGAGGCAGTAATATCAACTGGACATAGTTTTGACTGTTCCCTGATCTATCAAAAACTGAGAAAAAAAAGTTTAAGCTTTAGATACACTTAAAATACAAGGGCCCCCTTAATATGGCAATACAGTTTTGAGGAGCTCAGGATAGATTTCTGTTTAACAGGTAAAAAAAAAAAACTGATCCGCAGTCCAAACAGTTCATTAGGCACAATCTTTACTAGGGTACAGAGTTCCTCTCCTTTTTTACAGTATCCTTTTTTTACAGCATACAGAGGCTCTAAAACTATTCAGGAAAGCCTTCATCTTCCGAATCTCTTACCTGTCCTAAATCTATTCATTATTAGACATGCGCTTCTTTTTATGGAGGCTCTCAAAATTTATAGAGTGAGGAAGTGCAGAATACTGGGGTGCTGTGAAGAGGCTCTGCTGCTTATGCATGTACTTACAAATGTGTGCAAGCTAAACGCTTGTTTTTAATGTGAACTGTTAGGCAGGGTAATTAAGTTGGTTGCATGCTGGTTGCTAAGCTGAGCTGAGAATTTTTCTTTGTTGTTGTTTGACATGTGTCGTCCTTCCATGTGTTCCTTGCTGCAAAGGCCAGTTATTGGTGGGGGCAGTTGCCATTTGTTTGTACTTTTCACATGTTTCACTTTTCTTTCTTTAGAAGCCAAAATCTATTATTTTTCAAAAGACTACCTTAAAAAGAACCTCAAAACAATTACTAAATGCATCAAACAACTACTAATTAATGTACTCTTGTACCTAGTGAGAGGAAGGGGATGTTTTTGAGGTTGTAGGGAGTGCAAAGATGGGAGAAAACAAGGTCTAATGTATTCCCATCGAAGTGAATGGAGGACTGTATCCATTGTGTTAAGGCAAAAAACGAGGTTAGGATGAAGAGTTGTGATGTAGCTGGGTTATTCACATTAATGGGGATGTTAAAATCTCCAAGAATGATAGTGGGTATTTCAGAGGAGAGAAAGTAGGGTAGCCAAGCAGAGAAGTAATCAAGAAAGCATGATTCTGGTTCAAGAGGCCAGAAGATCACTGCAATCCTCAGAAAAATGGGAGAAAACAGCCCGAATGCAATGAGTCTCAAAAGAAGAGAAGGATAGAGAGGGAGGGTTAGGGAGGACTTGAAAGGTGCTCAGTGGGGATAGAAGCAAACCAACCCCACCTCCTTTCCGACCACTGGGTCTGGGTGAGTGGGTCCAGAGAAGGCCTCCATAGGAAAGTGCTGCGGGAGAAGCAGAATCTGATGCTTGAAGCCAGGTTTCTGTAATTGCTAGTAGGTTAAGGGAGTGGGACACAAAAAGGTCATGGACAGAGGTGAGCTTATTACAGACAGAGTGGGCATTCCAGAGTGCACATGAAAAAGGGAGGGTGGTTTTTAGGAGCATAGGGATTGAGATTAAATTGAGTGGATTGCGGCTATTATTGAAGGAAGGAGGGTGCCTGGTGTGGGGGTGAGATACTGGAGGACCAGGGTTTGGGGAGATATCCCCAGAATTTAGGAGAAGAAGGAGGGTGAGGAAAGTAAGATGGGAATGTGCATGCCTTCCTGTCCTTGTGCCTGGGTCAGCGGGTGAACATAGTATTAGCAGGAGGTGAGGCGCAATAATAGGGAGATGGTAGAAGTGAGGGTGAGATGTGTAAGCTTTGGGGTGGAGCAGAGGGGTAAAGAAATTAGATTTTGAGGACAGAAGATAGTAATATGAAAAGGAGGAGTAGAGGGGGCATATTAACCATTTCAATACCGGGCAATTTTACACCTTCCTGCCCAGGCCAGTTTTCACGTTCCAGCGCTCTCACACTTTGAATGACAATTGCGTGGTCATACAACATTGTACCCAAACTAAAATTTTATCATTTTCTTCACACAACTAGAGCTTTCTTTTGGTGGTATTTAATCACTGCCGGGGTTTTTATTTTTTGCTAAATTAACAAAAATACCAAAAATTTTGAAAAAAAACACGTTTTTCTTTGTTTCTGTTATAAAAGTTTACAAATAAATATTTGTTCTTCATAAATTTAGGCCAAGATGTATTCTGCTACATGTCTTTGGTGAAAATAACCCAAATTAGGATATATTATTTAGTTTGTAGGAAAGTTATAGAGTTGACAAACTATGGTATAGATCTTAATATTGATCAATCCTGAAGTACTGACAGCCAATCTAATTTCTTGAGGTCCAAGAATGTCAGAATAGTACAGATATCCCCAAATGACCCCTTTTTGCAGAGTAGACAGTCCGACGTACTTCATAAGAGGAATGGCGAGTTTTTTGAAGTTTTATTTTTTTGTCATAATTTTTCAGAAAATGAAAAAATGTAAAAAAATTATTTTCACTATTTTTTTTTTTACATATTGTCACCAGTGCAGCACAGCGTCATCATATAACTGGTATGGCGGTGAACAGGGACACCGACTGGTGACAGTATGAAAAAAAATATATATATATATTTTTTTTTCTTATTACTTTTAATTTTTTATTTAATTTTTTTTAAGATTTTGTTTTCATATTTTACTATGACCAAAGTAGTACAATGTTACCATAGTAACATTGTACTACTTTGGGGAAGTGATCAGTATTTTTTTTTTTTCTTTTACACAATTTGCTTATAGCAAAGAATTACTTTGCTATAAGCAAGCATTTACCTGAATGAAATCGATTTATTCAGGTTTTTTTTTTTTTTGTGCTTAGCTGTGATTTGGCCACAGCTAATCACATGACATGTGTATGTGACCTGCTGTGACCATTCACAGCTAGGCACTAGTATACAATGGATGGCATGAATGAAGTCATCCATTGTATACAACTGTCATGTGACCTGCTGTGATTGGTCACAGCAGGTCACATGGTACCGGCAAGGGAGGCCGATACTCAGATCTGTCATCAGCCGTGTCCGAGGTACACGGCCGGTGACAGATCGTGCCGCTGCGCGGCTCTGCCACCGTGCAAACTGCGCATGTGCGGGAGCACGCCAAATGGCGTGCACCCGGAAAGGTAAAGCGTTTTTGAGGCCGCCAAACGGCTATAGGCCGGGCGGCTAATGGTTAAAAGGTACACAAACATGGAAGAAAAATATATTTTTCATATATTTAAAAAATACATTCTTAATATACTCTTCCCAAAATATATTGACATATATTTCAAATACTAAAATTTTGGCCATTTTCAATATATTTAAAAAATATAATTCAAAATATTTGTGTATATATTTGGGAAATATATTTCAAAGTGTATTTTGGAATGCATTTACAAATATATGTAAAAATATCTGTTGAAATTACTTTTTTATCTGTTAAAAAAATCTGAAGAATATATTTTAAAAATATATTTTCAAATATATGTCTTTGGAAAATACATTTAAATTACATTTTTGGAATGCATTTACAAGTATATAAAATATATCTTTAAATGCATTTTTTTAGATGTTCAAAAATATCTGGAAAATATATTTTAAAAAATATATTTTTAAATATATGCCTTTGGAAAATATATTTTAATTTACATTTTTGGAATGCATGTTAAAATATATTCACGTAGGCCAATATATTGTAAATATATTTGGCATGTATAATTTTTTTTCTAAATATATTGGAAATATATTTATCTTCCATATGGGCATGGAGTGGGAATCAAACTTGTAAGAGATGTTTCCCAGGGTGTGTGCTTGCAGTCCATCCAGCACGCAGTAGAATTCTTTGTTGTATCTTCCTGCTGCTTGAGCTATCCTGCTTTATTTAAACTGCTGTGTTCAACTGCATCTTCACACTCCAGCAGAAAATGCACTCACACAGGACAATGCCACATCTGCGACTGTACCCCCCATCTGTGACCTCCCCCTTAAGCTGGTCTAAATTTATAGGGAGATGATCAAATGAGCAGCTCTTCTCCGCCCCAATTAGGAACTGATAAGGATCACATGAATTTGGGGGGAAGTTGGTGAAAACCAGATCAGTCGCACATACAGGCCAGGGTCATAAAAGATGATTGATTCTCTGATCACAGAAAGGCAAAAGAGGTGAAAATCATTCACCACAAACAGACAAAAGTTTTGCAGAAAGTCAGTGCATAGCAAGGAGACAGTTTAAGGTGGAGATCACCGAACAGCATTTACCCTAAGTTTGCAGAAAGTCAGTGCATAGCACTGACTTAAATTGTACAATATGAAAATATTAGATCTGACATTTAAAAGGAATGTGCAACACAACATTGTATACTTAATTCATTAGGCAGTTACATGTTTTTTATTTAAAAGCCCTTATAGAAGTTGCTTACTTGCAGAAGAAAAGCATTTCCCTTTAAAGTCTGAAGCTCTTGCAACATTCTTTCTACAATATTTTTTTACAATGATGGAGTAACAATGTTTTGTGGTTGCAAGAGAAATCCATCCTCTCGCCGCATGGTGCTAATGATAAGTTGATACAATAAATTGTAGTCATTACTTTGGTTTGTCTATTTCTTTAAAGGTGAATTGGAGGACTTGGTGTCTTTTCTATACACCCTGATGTAGAAAGTGTGCAGTAATATATAAAAGAAGTATGGCGAAGATACAGCTACTGTAAAGTGCAAAAGAGAAGCAGTACATACATTGACCCATAAAACACAGAACAAATGAACTGCAGCTTACCTGTAGCTACTAAACCAATTTAACATGCCCTTATTCAACAATGAAACATTAAACTGAATTGAACTTTACCCATAACAACTTGATAAAAAAATAATGTTCTTTAGCAAGAAACATACAGTACATTCCATGTTAATAATTAGTGCATGTTGTTAGTTGCTTCTAGCATTGCTCCTGTTTCTTGAAGGTTGCCATTTTGCTGAAGCCCAGATCCCCTGAGCAGCAGTAAATCTTTAGGTTGTTGCCCTCTACATTCTGTGACAAAAAATATTGATTTTTCTCCTTCACTGATGTGCGCTAATGAGGCTGCAGTGATGGGCACTGATAGGCTGCACTGATGGACACTGATAGGTGGCACTGATGTGCACTGATGAGGAGGCACTGGTAAGTGGCACTGATGGGCATTGACAGACATCACTGATGGGCACTGAAAGGCAGCACTCATATATGGCACTGATAGGCAGCACTGACTGGCACTGATAGGTGGCACTGACTGGCACTGTTAGGTTCACTTACTTGCACTGTTAGGTGGCACTGCTAGGCAGCACTGACGGGCACTGATAGGTGGCACTGATTGGCAGCACTGATAGGTGGCACTGACTGGCACTGTTAGGTGGCACTTACTTGCACTGTTAGGTGGCACTGCTAGGCAGCACTGACGGGCACTGATAGGTGGCACTGATTGGCAGCACTGATAGGTGGCACTGATTGGCATTGATAGGTGGCACTGACTGGCACTGATGGGTAACACTGGAAGGCAGCTCAGATGGGCACTGATATGTGGCATTGATGTGCACTGGTAAGCACTGATATGTGGCATTGATGTGGCACTAATGGGCACTGGCAGTTGGCATGGATGAGCACTGACAGCTGGCACTGATGGACACTGACAGGTTGCACTGCTGGGGCTACACAGATCATCAGGGTACACTGATCACCAGTGCCCTGATGATCAGTGTACATGTCCCCTCTGAGGGATGCCGATTACCGGCTCTCCTCTCCTCACGAGCTGACAGCGTGACAGCTCGTGAGGAGGGAAATGCCAACAACCGGCATTTCCCTATTTACATGTGATCAGCTGTGATTGGACACAGCTGATCACATGACCGAGCCGACATCTTCGGCTCTTTCCGTTGATCAGTGATCCGCTGTGTCCGAGGGACACAGCGCACAGCCAATCACTGCAGTGCGCGCTCCCAGAGCCGTGCCTGCGTGGTTAGAATGGGAGGACGTCATATAACATCCTCCCAGAAAGAGAGAGCCGCCTTGCACCCGTCATTGTACTATATAGCGGGTGGGAGGTGGTTAAACTGTATAGGAACTTTTTTGTAATGTTTTACCTATCTATACTGTAGCTGCAAAAGGGACTAGCTTGAAGTGATATTACAGGACTTCATTTTCTGACTAAAGTTCCACTTTAACTTCTATTTTCTTTTGTTCTAGGGTTACTATTAGAGATGAGCGAATCGAATGCATGAGCAATATATCATTGAATTGACAACTATGTGTAAAAATAAAAAAATAAATGTCATATTTAGAGATGAGCGAATCGAACCAGGCGAAGTGGAATTCGTTTCGAATATCGGGAAAAATTCAATTCGCATCGAATCCGAATTTTAGCCAACTTCGGGTGCACGAATCGAATTTTTCCTGATCAGCCGGCAAAAGTGTCACTGCAGAGAGCTCCGCTATTTCTGACAGTTCTGACAGTTCATTTACAGCGGTTGAAACATTGTATCTATTTGTTTCCATTTAGGATACAGATGTTTTTATTCGGAAATAAATAGATACAATGTTTCAACCACTGTAAATGTGAAGGAACTGTCAGAGAACTGTCAGAAATAGCGGAGCTCTCTGCAGATACACTTTTTGCTGTACTTTAATTCTTCTTCTTTTCATTCTTCTTCTTCTTTTCATTCTTCTTCTTCTTCTTCTTCTTTTCATTCTTCTTTTCATTCTTCTTCTTCTTCTTCTTTTCATTCTTCTTCTTTTCATTCTTCTTTTCATTCTTCTTCTTCTTCTTTTCATTCTTCTTCTTCTTCTTTTCATTCTTCTTCTTCTTTTCATTCTTCTTCTTCTTCTTTTCATTCTTCTTTTCATTCTTCTTCTTTTTTTTTAAATTCTTCTTCTTCTTCTTTTCATTCTTCTTCTTCTTTTCATTCTTCTTTTCATTCTTCTTCTTCTTTTCATTCTTCTTCTTCTTCTTTTCATTCTTCTTTTCATTCTTCTTCTTCTTCTTTTCATTCTTCTTTTCATTCTTCTTCTTCTTCTTCTTTTCATTCTTCTTCTTCTTCTTCTTTTCATTCTTTTTTTCATTCTTCTTCTTTTCATTCTTCTTCTTCTTTTCATTCTTCTTTTCATTCTTCTTCTTTTCATTCTTCTTCTTCTTCTTTTCATTCTTCTTTTCATTCTTCTCATTCTTCTTTTCATTCTTCTTTTCATTCTTCTTCTCATTCTTCTTTTCATTTTTCTTCTTCTTCTTTTCATTCTTCTTCTTCTTCTTTTCATTCTTCTTTTCATTCTTCTCATTCTTCTTCTCATTCTTCTTTTCATTCTTCTTCTCATTCTTCTTCTCATTCTTCTTCTTCTTTTCATTCTTCTTCTTCTTCTTTTCATTCTTCTTCTTCTTCTTTTCATTCTTCTTTTCATTCTTCTCATTCTTCTTTTCATTCTTCTTTTCATTCTTCTTCTCATTCTTCTTTTCATTCTTCTTCTTCTTCTTCTTTTAATTCTTCTTCTTCTTCTTCTTTTCATTCTTCTTTTCATTCTTCTTTTCATTCTTCTTCTTCCTCTTTTCATTCTTATTCTTCTTCTTTTCATTCTTCTTTTCATTCTTCTTCTTCTTTTCATTCTTCTTCTTCTTCTTTTCATTCTTCTTTTCATTCTTCTTCTTCTTCTTTTCATTCTTCTTCTTCTTTTCATTCTTCTTTTCATTCTTCTTCTTCTTCTTTTCATTCTTCTTCTTCTTCTTTTCATTCTTCTTTTCATTCTTCTTCTTTTCATTCTTCTTCTTCTTCTTTTCATTCTTCTTGTCATTCTTCTTCTTCTTCTTTTCATTCTTCTTCTTCTTCCTTTCATTCTTCTTTTCATTCTTCTCATTCTTCTTTTCATTTTTCTTTTCATTCTTCTTCTCATTCTTCTTTTCATTCTTCTTCTTCTTCTTTTCATTCTTCTTCTTCTTCTTTTCATTCTTCTCATTCTTCTTCTCATTCTTCTTCTCATTCTTCTTTTCATTCTTCTTCTCATTCTTCTTTTCATTCTTCTTCTTCTTCTTTTCATTCTTCTTTTCATTCTTCTTCTTCTTCTTTTCATTCTTCTTCTTCTTCTTTTCATTCTTCTTTTCATTCTTCTTCTTCTTCTTCTTTTCATTCTTCTTCTTCTTCTTTTCATTCTTCTTTTCATTCTTCTTCTTCTTCTTTTCATTCTCCTTTTCATTCTTCTCATTCTTCTTTTCATTCTTCTTTTCAATCTTCTTCTCATTCTTCTTTTCATTCTTCTTCTTCTTCTTCTTTTCATTCTTCTTTTCATTCTTCTTCTTCTTTTCATTCTTCTTCTTTTCATTCTTCCTTTCATTCTTCTTCTTTTCATTCTTCTTCTTCTTCTTTTCATTCTTCTTCTTCTTTTCATTCTTCTTTTCATTCTTCTTCTTCTTCTTTTCATTCTTCTTTTCATTCTTCTCATTCTTCTTTTCATTCTTCTTTTCATTCTTCTTCTCATTCTTCTTTTCATTCTTCTTCTTTTCATTCTTCTTCTTCTTTTCATTCTTCTTCTTTTCATTCTTCTTTTCATTCCTCTTCTTCTTCTTTTCATTCTTCTTCTTCTTCTTTTCATTCTTCTTCTTCTTCTTTTCATTCTTCTTCTTCTTCTTCTTTTCATTCTTCTTCTTCTTCTTTTCATTCTTCTTTTCATTCTTCTTCTTCTTCTTTTCATTCTTCTTCTTCTTATTTTCATTCTTCTTTTCATTCTTCTTCTTCTTTTAATTCTTCTTCTTCTTCTTTTCATTCTTCTTCTTCTTTTCATTCTCCTTCTTCTTCTTTTCATTCTTCTTTTCATTCTTCTTCTTTTCATTCTTCTTCTTTTCATTCTTCTTCTTCTTCTTCTTTTCATTCTTCTTCTTCTTCTTTTCATTCTTCTCATTCTTCTTTTCATTCTTCTTCTCATTCTTCTTTTCATTCTTCTTCTTTTCATTCCTCTTCTTCTTCTTTTCATTCTTCTTTTCATTCTTCTTCTTCTTCTTTTCATTCTTCCTTTCATTCTTCTTCTTTTCATTCTTCTTCTTCTTCTTTTCATTCTTCTTTTCATTCTTCTTCTTCTTCTTTTCATTCTTCTTCTTCTTCTTTTCATTCTTCTTTTCATTCTTCTCATTCTTCTTTTCATTCTTCTTTTCATTCTTCTTCTCATTCTTCTTTTCATTCTTCTTCTTCTTCTTCTTCTTTTCATTCTTCTTCTTCTTCTTTTCATTCTTCTTCTTTTCATTCTTCTTTTCATTCTTCTTCTTCTTCTTTTCATTCTTCTTTTCATTCTTCTTCTTCTTCTTTTCATTCTTCTTCTTCTTCTTCTTCCTTTCATTCTTCTCATTCTTCTTTTCATTATTCTTTTCATTATTCTTCTCATTCTTCTTTTCATTCTTCTTCTTCTTCTTCTTTTCATTCTTCTTCTTCTTCTTCTTTTCATTCTTCTTCTTCTTCTTTTCATTCTTCTTTTCATTCTTCTTCTTCTTCTTTTCATTCTTCTTCTTCTTATTTTCATTCTTCTTTTCATTCTTCTTCTTCTTTTAATTCTTCTTCTTCTTCTTTTCATTCTTCTTCTTCTTTTCATTCTCCTTCTTCTTCTTTTCATTCTTCTTTTCATTCTTCTTCTTTTCATTCTTCTTCTTTTCATTCTTCTTCTTCTTCTTCTTTTCATTCTTCTTCTTCTTCTTTTCATTCTTCTCATTCTTCTTTTCATTCTTCTTCTCATTCTTCTTTTCATTCTTCTTCTTTTCATTCCTCTTCTTCTTCTTTTCATTCTTCTTTTCATTCTTCTTCTTCTTCTTTTCATTCTTCCTTTCATTCTTCTTCTTTTCATTCTTCTTCTTCTTCTTTTCATTCTTCTTTTCATTCTTCTTCTTCTTCTTTTCATTCTTCTTCTTCTTCTTTTCATTCTTCTTTTCATTCTTCTCATTCTTCTTTTCATTCTTCTTTTCATTCTTCTTCTCATTCTTCTTTTCATTCTTCTTCTTCTTCTTTTCATTCTTCTTCTTCTTCTTTTCATTCTTCTTCTTTTCATTCTTCTTTTCATTCTTCTTCTTCTTCTTTTCATTCTTCTTTTCATTCTTCTTCTTCTTCTTTTCATTCTTCTTCTTCTTCTTCTTCTTTTCATTCTTCTTTTAATTCTTCTTATTCTTCTTTTCATTCTTCTTTTCATTCTTCTTCTCATTCTTCTTTTCATTCTTCTTCTTCTTCTTCTTTTCATTCTTCTTCTTCTTCTTTTCATTCTTCTTCTTCTTTTCATTCTTCTTTTCATTCTTCTTCTTCTTCTTTTCATTCTTCTTCTTCTTCTTTTCATTCTTCTTTTCATTCTTCTTCTTCTTCTTTTCATTCTTCTTCTTCTTCTTTTCATTCTTCTTCTTTTCATTCTTCTTTTCATTCTTCTTCTTCTTTTCATTCTTCTTTTTATTCTTCTTCTTCTTCTTTTCATTCTTCTTCTTCTTCTTTTCATTCTTCTTTTCATTCTTCTTCTTCTTTTCATTCTTCTTCTTCTTTTCATTCTTCTCATTCTTCTTTTCATTCTTCTTTTCATTCTTCTTCTCATTCTTCTTTTCATTCTTCCTCTTCTTCTTTTCATTCTTCTTCTTCTTCTTTTCATTCCTCTTCTTTTCATTCTTCTTCTTCTTCTTTTCATTCTTCTTTTCATTCTTCTTCTTCTTCGTCGTGCCCCGTGACTGCCCAAATGAGTGAAGTGTGTGGTGATTCTAAGATCGACGGCACTCATCTGCATGTCATACTGACTGACAGTATTATTTCTCTTCCCCAGCACACTCCAAGGGCATTTAAATTAAAGGTACAGTGTTCTGCACTAATATAAAGGCTCTCTGAAGCCTAGAAACCCTTTTAATAAGTTAAATTCGCGGCGAATAATTTCGCATCGAATCGAATTTCTCCCGCAAATTCGGCGAATCAGCCGAATCGAATTTTTGAATAATTCGCTCATCTCTAGTTACTATGCGCCATGCAAGTACCCAAACACAGAGAATTCTACTGCAGTTGTATAACAATATCTACCTGTATAAGGAATAGATTATCACAGCAAATGTCCCTATCAGTCTTCTTCTTCTTTTCATTCTTCTTCTTCTTCTTTTCATTCTTCTTTTCATTCTTCTTCTTCTTCTTTTCATTCTTCTTCTTCTTCTTTTCATTCTTCTTTTCATTCTTCTCATTCTTCTTTTCATTCTTCCTTTCATTCTTCTTCTCATTCTTCTTTTCATTCTTCTTCTTCTTTTCATTCTTCTTCTTCTTCTTTTCATTCTTCTTCTTCTTCTTTTCATTCTTCTTCTTCTTATTTTCATTCTTCTTCTTCTTATTTTCATTCTTCTTTTCATTCTTCTTCTTCTTTTCATTCTTCTTTTCATTCTTCTTCTTCTTTTAATTCTTCTTCTTCTTTTCATTCTTCTTCTTCTTTTCATTCTCCTTCTTCTTCTTTTCATTCTTCTTTTCATTCTTCTTCTTCTTCTTTTCATTCTTCTTCTTTTCATTCTTCTTTTCATTCTTCTTCTTTTCATTCTTCTTCTTCTTCTTCTTTTCATTCTTCTTTTCATTCTTCTTCTTCTTCTTTTCATTCTTCTTTTCATTCTTCTCATTCTTCTTTTCATTCTTCTTTTCATTCTTCTTCTCATTCTTCTTTTCATTCTTCTTCTTCTTCTTTTCATTCCTCTTCTTCTTCTTTTCATTCTTCTTTTCATTCTTCTTCTCATTCTTCTTTTCATTCTTCTTCTTCTTTTTTTCATTCCTCTTCTTCTTCTTTTCATTCTTCTTTTCATTCTTCTTCTTCTTCTTTTCATTCTTCCTTTCATTCTTCTTCTTTTCATTCTTCTTCTTCTTCTTTTCATTCTTCTTTTCATTCTTCTTCTTCTTCTTTTCATTCTTCTTCTTCTTCTTTTCATTCTTCTTTTCATTCTTCTCATTCTTCTTTTCATTCTTCTTTTCATTCTTCTTCTCATTCTTCTTTTCATTCTTCTTCTTCTTCTCCTTCTTTTCATTCTTCTTCTTCTTCTTTTCATTCTTCTTCTTTTCATTCTTCTTTTCATTCTTCTTCTTCTTCTTTTCATTCTTCTTCTTCTTCTTTTCATTCTTCTTTTCATTCTTCTTCTTCTTCTTTTCATTCTTCTTCTTCTTCTTCTTTTCATTCTTCTTTTAATTCTTCTTATTCTTCTTTTCATTCTTCTTTTCATTCTTCTTCTCATTCTTCTTTTCATTCTTCTTCTTCTTCTTCTTTTCATTCTTCTTCTTCTTCTTTTCATTCTTCTTCTTCTTTTCATTCTTCTTTTCATTCTTCTTCTTCTTCTTTTCATTCTTCTTCTTCTTCTTTTCATTCTTCTTTTCATTCTTCTTCTTCTTCTTTTCATTCTTCTTCTTTTCATTCTTCTTTTCATTCTTCTTCTTCTTTTCATTCTTCTTTTTATTCTTCTTCTTCTTCTTTTCATTCTTCTTCTTCTTCTTTTCATTCTTCTTTTCATTCTTCTTCTTCTTTTCATTCTTCTTCTTCTTTTCATTCTTCTCATTCTTCTTTTCATTCTTCTTTTCATTCTTCTTCTCATTCTTCTTTTCATTCTTCCTCTTCTTCTTTTCATTCTTCTTCTTCTTCTTTTCATTCCTCTTCTTTTCATTCTTCTTCTTCTTCTTTTCATTCTTCTTTTCATTCTTCTTCTTCTTCGTCGTGCCCCGTGACTGCCCAAATGAGTGAAGTGTGTGGTGATTCTAAGATCGACGGCACTCATCTGCATGTCATACTGACTGACAGTATTATTTCTCTTCCCCAGCACACTCCAAGGGCATTTAAATTAAAGGTACAGTGTTCTGCACTAATATAAAGGCTCTCTGAAGCCTAGAAACCCTTTTAATAAGTTAAATTCGCGGCGAATAATTTCGCATCGAATCGAATTTCTCCCGCAAATTCGGCGAATCAGCCGAATCGAATTTTTGAATAATTCGCTCATCTCTAGTTACTATGCGCCATGCAAGTACCCAAACACAGAGAATTCTACTGCAGTTGTATAACAATATCTACCTGTATAAGGAATAGATTATCACAGCAAATGTCCCTATCAGTCTTCTTCTTCTTTTCATTCTTCTTCTTCTTCTTTTCATTCTTCTTTTCATTCTTCTTCTTCTTCTTTTCATTCTTCTTCTTCTTCTTTTCATTCTTCTTTTCATTCTTCTCATTCTTCTTTTCATTCTTCCTTTCATTCTTCTTCTCATTCTTCTTTTCATTCTTCTTCTTCTTCTTCTTTTCATTCTTCTTCTTCTTCTTTTCATTCTTCTTCTTATTATTTTCATTCTTCTTCTTCTTATTTTCATTCTTCTTTTCATTCTTCTTCTTCTTTTCATTCTTCTTTTCATTCTTCTTCTTCTTTTAATTCTTCTTCTTCTTCTTTTCATTCTTCTTCTTCTTTTCATTCTCCTTCTTCTTCTTTTCATTCTTCTTTTCATTCTTCTTCTTTTCATTCTTCTTCTTTTCATTCTTCTTTTCATTCTTCTTCTTTTCATTCTTCTTCTTCTTCTTTTCATTCTTCTTCTTCTTCTTTTCATTCTTCTTTTCATTCTTCTCATTCTTCTTTTCATTCTTCTTTTCATTCTTCTTCTCATTCTTCTTTTCATTCTTCTTCTTCTTCTTTTCATTCCTCTTCTTCTTCTTTTCATTCTTCTTCTTCTTCTTTTCATTCTTCTTCTTCTTCTTTTCATTCTTCCTTTCATTCTTCTTCTTTTCATTCTTCTTCTTCTTCTTTTCATTCTTCTTTTCATTCTTCTTCTTCTTCTTTTCATTCTTCTTTTCATTCTTCTTCTTCTTCTTTTCATTCTTCTTCTTCTTCTTTTCATTCTTCTTTTCATTCTTCTCATTCTTCTTTTCATTCTTCTTTTCATTCTTCTTCTCATTCTTCTTTTCATTCTCTTCTTCTTCTTTTCATTCTTCTTCTTCTTCTTTTCATTCTTCTTCTTCTTCTTTTCATTCTTCTTCTTCTTCTTCTTCTTTTCATTCTTCTTTTAATTCTTCTTATTCTTCTTTTCATTCTTCTTTTCATTCTTCTTCTCATTCTTCTTTTCATTCTTCTTCTTCTTCTTTTCATTCTTCTTCTTCTTCTTTTCATTCTTCTTCTTCTTCTTTTCATTCTTCTTCTTCTTCTTCTTTTCATTCTTCTTTTCATTCTTCTTCTTCTTCTTTTCATTCTTCTTCTTTTCATTCTTCTTTTCATTCTTCTTTTTCTTCTTCTTCTTCTTCTTCTTCTTCTTTTCATTCTTCTTCTTCTTCTTTTCATTCTTCTTTTCATTCTTCTTCTTCTTTTCATTCTTCTTCTTCTTTTCATTCTTCTCATTCTTCTTTTCATTCTTCTTTTCATTCTTCTTCTCATTCTTCTTTTCATTCTTCCTCTTCTTCTTTTCATTCTTCTTCTTCTTCTTTTCATTCCTCTTCTTTTCATTCTTCTTTTCATTCTTCTTCTTCTTCTTTTCATTCTTCTTTTCATTCTTCTTCTTCTTCGTCGTGCCCCGTGACTGCCCAAATGAGTGAAGTGTGTGGTGATTCTAAGATCGACGGCACTCATCTGCATGTCATACTGACTGACAGTATTATTTCTCTTCCCCAGCACACTCCAAGGGCATTTAAATTAAAGGTACAGTGTTCTGCACTAATATAAAGGCTCTCTGAAGCCTAGAAACCCTTTTAATAAGTTAAATTCGCGGCGAATAATTTCGCATCGAATCGAATTTCTCCCGCAAATTCGGCGAATCAGCCGAATCGAATTTTTGAATAATTCGCTCATCTCTAGTTACTATGCGCCATGCAAGTACCCAAACACAGAGAATTCTACTGCAGTTGTATAACAATATCTACCTGTATAAGGAATAGATTATCACAGCAAATGTCCCTATCAGTCTGGGTTTAATTGGGTGGGCTAGATCAATTCAAACATTTTTATATTGTTTTGTGCTATTGCTATTATTAACCATTCTTTTTTTAATGCTTCAAATCTAAGACATCTTTTTGTTCTAGTGGCTCATTAACACAAAATGTAATTGACCTCTATGTGTGAACTGTCCACTTTCTATATTGAGAGGTTTTCAAGCACAATTATGGAAGTGTTTTAGTACATAATGAGCGCAGTGGTTATACACTTTTAAGTCTTTGGAGGACAACTCTAATTAGTAGTTTTAGAGCTAATAGTTATGGTATTGTGCAAAAAAAAGGAATAGGAAGCTGGACACGGCTATTCAGGATGCTAAAATATTGTAAAAATGCTGTAAGGGGGGAGAATTTCTTTCTCATGTAACTTCATAGGCAACAAATCCCTTAGATTACACACTTGAGGGATGCATGGTATTACAGAACAGTACAGTTTTCATGGAATGCAATGCATATTTGAACAGTAATTTTTTTTTTCATTACAATTACCTTGGTTTACATACAGCAGCACACAATTTAATTCATTTAAGTTAAAAAAGGCTTTTTTTCATGAAGTAATCTTAGAAACACTCTCTTTCATCAAGCATTAAAATTATAGATTTAACTGGTGGTTAAAAATTGGCCAGCTATTCACTGAGGCTTTCTCTGTTCTTGCTGATGTGTTAGACCCAGCAGTCAGGATTTGATCTATTGTACTTTATTATTATTATCTTTGCAGAATATAGAGCTTGTAACATTGTTACTTTAATGCTAATTTGGACTTGGACAGTGACATGGCGGACATAGTGTGCAGTGGGATAAATATGCTGCTCCCGCCCCCTCGTACAATCCATACAAGGTATTGAGAGCTCTCAGAGGTAAGACCTCGAAACGTCTTGGAGATCTTGCATGCTCACTGGCACTATGGACTTCGGCAATATGGCTACTTGAGGACTTCCTGTTAGCAGTGATGCACTTTTGGTCAACAGAGCAGATCTACCATCCCTGCCAGCTTGAATGCTGCAGCTACCTTCACTCTTGCCTTCCACGGAGAATGGATCTTCCCACATTATACCTGCTGGTCGGGTTGTTTGTGAGAATGCACCTCAGACAAGGTTCCCACCATGGTTTAGATATGCTTTTCATCCACTGTACACTGTAGAAACCAGCATAAGTACTATGTATGATTGCTGCTTTTATGTGGATATCATGTACTTACTGTAGACTTTGTTAGCGTTTAACCACTTGCCCTCCAGAGTATTTACCCCCTCTTCCTGACCAGGTCATTGTTTGCATTATAGCACTGTGTTATTTTAACTGAAAATTGCGCAGTCGTGCAACACTGCACCCAAATGACATTTATGTCCTTTTTTTCCCCACGAATTGAGCTTTCTTTTGTTGGTATTTGATTGCCTGTGCACTTTTTATTTTCTGCGCTATGAAAAAAAAAGACCGACAATTTTGAGAAAAAAAAATGTATTTTTGACTTTTTGCTATTAAACATCTCCAGTAAAAAAATGTTAAAAATCAAATTTTGTCATAAATTTACACCAAAATGTATTCTGCTACGTCTTTGCTAAGAAAAACATCCCAATACGTGTAATTGGTTTACGTGAAAGTTAAAGCGCTTACAAATATATATATATATACTGGGATTTTTGTTTTTAATTTTTACTAGTAATAGCGGCAATCATCGACTTATAGCGGATGGACATTCTGACACTGGGGGGAACTGACTTGGTGTCACTGACATCCCCAGTGACACCAATACAGTGATCAGTGCTAAAAAAAGCACTGACACTGTACTAATGGCACTGGGCAGGAAGGGGTTAACATGAGGGCGATCAAAGGGTTAACTGTGAGCAGGGAGTGTTTTACTAGGGGGGCTTGTCAGTGTGCTTCACTGTAATCACACTGTTCTGAATGGCTGTGCTGTGCACAGCCATCCAGAACAGTGTGCCCTACCTGACAGGGAGGAGAACTGTTAGTAAACAAAACAGTCCTCCTCCCCATCAGAGATCTTTGGAAATTGCCGATCACCAGTGAGTAATTACCAGCTGAGACCCGGTGATTGACAGCTCGTGCGAATCCCCTACCCGGAAATACAAAATCACACACATATATATATATATATATGATTTTGCACACCTGTGCCACCCTGTAGCAGTATTTGTGCTAGATGGCGAACGGGAAGCAGTTAAATGAGATTGGCATCAATAAATTAGCACCACTATAAGAGTGTTTATTGCATGGGCATGTACCATAGTTGAACATCATGTGCTGCAATGGAATTAGCCTGCAATTGGCACTGTAAGCCAAATAATTTATAAAGACATCAAAACCATCATCTGGTCTGTTTACTAGGACACCATATACAGTCAGGTCCATAAATATTGGGACATCGACACAATTCTAACATTTTTGGCTCTATACACCACCACAATGGATTTGAAATGAAACAAACAAGATGTGCTTTAACTGTAGACTGTCCGCTTTAATTTGAGGGTATTTAAATCCAAATCAGGTGAACGGTGTAGGAATTACAACAGTTTGCATATGTGCCTCCCACTTTTTAAGGGACCAAAAGTAATGGGACAATTGGCTTCTCAGCTATTCCATGGCCAGGTGTGTGTTATTCCCTCATTATCCCAATTACAATGAGCAGATAAAAGGTCCAGAGTTCATTTCAAGTGTGCTGTTTGCATTTGGAATCTGTTGCTGTCAACTCTCAAGATGAGATCCAAAGAGCTGTCACTATCAGTGAAGCAAGCCATCATTAGGCTGAAAAAACAAAACAAACCCATCCGAGAGATAGAAATAACATTAGCCATGGCCAAAACAACTGTTTGGAACATTCTTTAAAAGAAGGAAAGCACCGGTGAGCTCAGCAACACCAAAAGACCTGGAAGACCACGGAAAACAACTGTGGTGGATGACTGAAGAATTCTTTCCCTGGTGAAGAAAACACCCTTCACAACAGTTGGCCAGATCAAGAACACTCTCCAGGAGGTAGGTGTATGTGTGTTAAAGTCAACAATCAAGAGAAGACTTCACCAGAGTGAATACAGAGGGTTCACCACAAGATGTAAACCATTGGTGAGCCTCAAAAACAGGAAGGCCAGATTAGAGTTTGCCAAATGACATCTAAAAAAGCCTTCACAGTTCTGGAACAACATCCTATGGACAGATGAGACCAAGATCAACTTGTACCAGAGTGATGGAAAGAGAAGAGTATGAAGAAGGAAAGGAACTGCTCATGATCCTAAGCATACCACCTCATCAGTGAAGCATGGTGGTGGTAGTGTCATGGCGTGGGCATGTATGGCTGCCAATGGAACTGGTTCTCTTGTATTTATTGATGATGTGACTGCTGACAAAAGCAGCAGGATGAATTCTGAAGTGTTTCGGGTAATATTTTCTGCTCATATTCAGCCAAATGCTTCACAACTCATTGAACGCTGCTTCACAGTGCAGATGGACAATGACCCAAAGCACACTGCAAAAGCAACCAAAGAGTTTTTTAAGGGAAAGAAGTGGAATGTTATGCAATGGCCAAGTCAATCACCTGACCTGAATCCGATTGAGCATGCATTTCACTTGCTGAAGACAAAACTGAAGGGAAAATGCCCCAAGAACAAACAGGAATTGAAGACAGTTGCAGTAGAGGCCTGGCAGAGCATCACCAGGGATGAAACCCAGCATCTGGTGATGTCTATGCGTTCCATACTTCAGACTGTAATTGACTGCAAAGGATTTGCAACCAAGTATTAAAAAGTGAAAGTTTGATTTATGATTATTATTCTGTCCCATTACTTTTGGTCCCTTAAAAAGTGGGAGGCACATATGCAAACTGTTGTAATTCCTACACCGTTCACCTGATTTGGATGTAAATACCCTCAAATTAAAGCTGACAGTCTTCAGTTAAAGCACATTTTGTTTGTTTCATTTCAAATCTATTGTGGTGGTGTATAGAACCAAAAATGTTAGAATTGTGTCGATGTCCCAATATTTATGGACCTGACTGTATATTCTCAAGATCCTTGTGCTGTGTTTTGCGTGTTATCTCGCTGATGTAAAGCTGTCTCGCCACTGACTAATTTCTATTAAACTCAGCCTAAAGAAGCCTATACAAGTGGACGCAGATGCAATGGCTGGAAGGACAAAATTTGACACGTGCAAGGGTGGAGGTATGGATCCCAATGCAAATAGTGGATCTCTGCACCTGCTCCTATATGCATGTCAACATTAACAATGGGAACGGAACAGGCAGGTGTTTTACAACAAGTAATAGGATACCACAGATAATAAAGCAGTGCAAATATTTGCCAATGGCAAGGCAATTTTAATGAGTAAGACTATGCTGAAATGTACTAGAGATACTAACAACAGGCAGATGTTTTCATAAAATAATTAAATGCACCAATCAGCAGATGTTAGTGTATAAAATGGCCAAAGGTAGGAAAGTTTTAATCAGAGACCTAACTGATGTATGCCTAATTTTCATGTTTAATTTGGGGATGGGGGGGGGGGGTTGATGTAATGTGCTTATGTGTGTGTGGGCTTTAGGTGCTCATGGTCTTTGCAACATTTTCTTTTTTTCAAACAATGCATTCACTTGTTGCTGACAAAGGAAAGTATCACAGCTCTCCCACTCTCTCTAACCTAGAGTGTTGGATTGTATTTATAAACAATGCCTCATCGATGCAATTCACAGTAGTATAGCATAGTTTGCTAACACCCCTAACCTCTATCTATGCAGTTTATCATCTCTCCTGACTTTATGGTTACTCTTTTCCTCCTTATATGGTGAGGGGATGGAGTATCCAAAAGCCCCATTATTAACACTTTTAAAACTGTTGTCTATGGCTAACTGACTATACAATGCATTATGCAATTTTCTCAGGTAACCATGAATTTCGAACCACCAGAAGTCACAGTAAATCTATGGTAGTGGTGAACCTGAAATTCTTTACTACCATCAGTCTTGAACAAGTATGCCAATCAAGAGAGTTAGGGGAATGTCAGAAGTCCATGTCAATAGTACGCAATGACTTTTATTCATAGCCATTCATTGGCTATTATTGTAAACTCTGTGATTGGTCATGGTGATCACATGGTACAGACAGGGTCAATCACATCATGTCTGTACCGTGTGATAGCTGTGGCCAATCAAGGATGCCATTCATAAACATGATTGCTTATAATAATGATCATCACTGTAATAAGCAATCATAGTTACACTATAGTGGCATTATGGTGAAAAAATATATATATATAAATAAAAAAATATATATATATAAAATGTGTGTGTATGTGTTTACATACCAGTCAATGTCCCTGATGATGCTGTACTGCTCTGGTGACAGTATGTTAAAAAACATTGCAAAAAGTTTATGTCATTTCTTCATTTTCCAAAAAATTGTTACGCCAAGCTGCAACTTAAAAAAACTCACCATGCCTCTTACTAAATACCTTGGACTGTCTACTTTCCAAAAAGGGGTAATTTGGGGGGTAGCATCTCAAGAAATGAGATAGGCCATCAATACATCAGGACTGATCAATTTTCAAATATGCATACCATAGTTTGTAGAGTCTAGAAAACTTTCACACAAACTAAATGATACACACTGATGTGGGTTATTGTTACCGAAGAAATGTAGCAGAATACATTTTGGCCTAAATATATGAAGAAAGATTATTTATTTGCAACATTTTATAACAGAAATGAAGATAAACATGTTTTCAGTAATTTTTCATTTATATAGCAAAAAAAATAAAATACAAGTTATGATTAAATGCTCTATGTTTCTAAAAAAAAAAGGTAAAAATTGAATTTGGGTATCTTGAGGCTTGGTCTGAGTGGACCTTTTTGTGATCTTACCCTGCAACAATAAAGCTTTGTGATGTCACTGATTATTGTTCATTCCACCTGGGGAAGAGTGACAAAATCCATCAGATGGCACCTGAGGCTACAGAGATGGGTGGATTGTGGATTTTGAGCAGTGGCTTCCTTTGGTATTCTGATACTGATAGGTTATTCTAAATCAGGCGTATCAAATCGTTTGACTTTCCTGGGCCATATTGAAAGAAGGGGAATTGTTTTGGGCCACACATAAAATACATTAAAGTGGTTGTAAAGGTTCAAGGCTTTTTGACCTTCATGCATTCTATGCATGAAGGTAGAAAAAACCTTTTGTGTGCAGACGTGCCCCCAGCCCCATCAATACTTACCTGAACCTGTGGCAGGGGACCCGAAAAGAGGAAGATCCAGGCTGCACTGTGCAAAAGTGGTGTCTCAGAGGCTGCTTCCAATATGGTGGGTCATCAATCTAATCAGCAGTTTGGTCATCAGCTCTGAGGAAAGGGATTCGTCCCCGAAACGCGTCAGCCATTTGACCGCACTGACTGTGAGAACACCTTGCCCGCCGTTGTGGCCATTGTCATTTTTCTATGCTTTTTAGATACATGCTTTGTCTGTGAGTATGTTTTTATGATTTAATTCCTACAATAAACCTTGGATAATGCACTAGGTGTGTGCGCCACCTGTGTTTTCTCTCTATGCACTGTGCAAAACCACTGCATGGAGCAGGTGAGTATAACATGTTTGTTATCCCCCCCCCCCCTTCAAAAAGCTAACCTTTAGTATCGCTTTAACAATAAGGAAAGCTGACGAGCAGACAAGTTACAAATCACTGATATAGATAATGTGCCTTTCTGAGTAATAAAACTTCATTTTTTGTACTATTTTTTATTCTAAAAGTAAAATAGGGCAACATACAATGAGTGCGATATTTGCACTCTTTTTGATAAACTAATGCATCAATATCTGGATCTATGGATGTACATTAGTAACAATTCTCAATGAATTCTCAAGGTGTTCATCAGATATTTTGGTTCTAATTTTGTCTTTTGAGCGCTTCATGCTTGCAAATAGCTCTTCACAAATACAGGTGCTACTGAAAACTGATGACATGAATAAGCCATGATTGTGAAGAATGGGATATTTTTCTTTTGGAAGATAAAATTTATAAAAGTCTAGTAAAGAGACACTGTCATATTTTAATTTGGTCGCATATGTTCTTTAGGTATAAGTGCATTTTACGAAAAAATTCCCCCTAAAAAAAAAAAAAATTAAGTAAATTTATAATTTTGTGCTTTTATAATTTCTGCTTTCATGGCCATCTTAGGCCACATGCAGCTCTTGGGCCGTGGGTTGGACACCCCTGCTTTAAGTTAATAGAGTAGAATTCCTATCCCCATATTGGATAGAACAAGCCAGATTTCAGAGTAAACAACTGGAAAGTACTGTATGAGTGGCACTTTAAATATAGCCAAGAGGTTTAGAACACACCAAGTAAAAATTTACAAAATGTATTAAGTTTGCATTTAAAATATTTTACAGAGACATCTTTTTTTTTAAATATCAAAAACATTGAATACCTAGACCTACTTATTCGATGTAGTTGGTATTTTTTAAAAATGTCTTTGTACAAATATGCAAAAAGATGCAAACTTAGTACATTTTGAAATTTTTTACTTGGTGTGTTCTAAACCTCTTGAGTATATTTAAAGTCCAACTCATCCTTTCCTATTGTTTACACTCTGTTAATATGGGATGCCCTGAGGTTTATTGAGTAATGTATAAATCACTCCTTTCTTCATATATTTAAGCCAGATTTCAGTTCCTCTTTCAGACCTTCACTGATGTACTTGATGTCACCTTCCTTTGTTGCCAGTTAATCTTTTATATATTCCTGTATTATACCTACTGTACTAGAGGACATAGGATAATGCATTCCTGATTTTTCAGAAAAAGCATATGAAAGCTGCTGGCTGAAAATGGTGATGTAGGAATATCTGTGGGTTGCAAAAATGTACTGAAGTCCCTGAGGGGACTTTAATTATATCCCAATCCACCCAAAATGGAAACCAGACTCCATATACTGCATGACATATGCATTTTGTTACTGATTAATTTTTTCTATTTAAAACCTAAAGGATAAGTCATCTGTCCTGGTGGTAGATGGCACTTGTAGTTTACATGACTGTACCTGCAAAGCCCCAAATGAACAAATGGACATGTCAATTTCAAACATGGCAGCGGATGGGGGGTGAATATCTTGCCCACTGTTACAGGGTTAAGAGAGTCAAGGGAAGAGGAGGGACAGGAGCTGGAACATGTTACATGCTAAATGTAACATGTTTCTAAAAGTGAACTTAGCCTTTAAGTTCAGTATTTTTTTTTCACCAAAGATGGTACTTACAATGAATGAAAAGTATTCCTTGTGCTGGTGACTGCCATGTTCATTGAGACCTGTCACAGGAACTGGTCACAAGTGTCAACTATGCCTGCCCTTTCCACACCCTTCCCCCCGTCCCATTCATAAAACCTGTACTATTGTTTTCTGCAGTGAGAAGTTCTCCAAGAATAGAGGAGATAGACCTTCTATTCTATTCTACCCACCTTCTATTCATAGCTTTCATTGCAGGAAGTGATTGTAAAGCTTCTATGAATGAAGCAGGGAGGCTGAAAGAGCAGGCATAATCGGCACTAGCATGAGTGTCTTTGACAGTTCCAGTCCCTCATATTAACTGCACAAGAAGGTCATAGCAGCAAGGGTATCTGGGGGGCACAGAACTGAAGATTTCAACTTTCATTAATTGTAAGTACAGTCCCTGATGCTGATCAACAAAAAAAAAATCACTAAATTTAAAGTGGCTGTAAAGGCTGAAGGCTTTTTACCTTCATATAATCTATGCCTGAAGGTAAAAAAACCTTCTTTGTGCTTATCACCCCACAGCCCCCCTAATACTCACCTGAGCCCCCTCAGGATACTGTGATGTGCATGGGAGCCTCAGCTGTCCTGGATCTCTCTCTCCTCATTGGCTGAGACAGCAGTGGTAGCCATTGTCAATCACAGCCAGTGAGCCAATGGGGAGAGAGCAGGGGGGCTAGAAGTGGCTCAATGTGTCTTAAGGATGCATAGAGTGAAGCATGCACCAGTGCCCCCACAGCAAGTGGCTTGCTATTGGGGGCACTGGTAAAGGGGGAGGAGCCAGGAGCGATGGTGGGAGACTTGATCCTGGAAAGTATTGCACAGAGCAGGTAAGTATGACATGTTTATTTATTTATTATTTTATTTCAGGTACTTATATAGCACTGTCAATTTTACTCAGCGCTTTACATATATATTGTACATTCACATCAGCCCCTAACCCTCAAGGGGTGTACAATCTAAGGTCCCTAACTCACATTCATACATACACATACTAGGGCCAATTTAGACAGGAGCCAATTAACCTACCAGCATGTCTTTGGAGTTATTAAAAAACAATGCAGCTTTAAAGTGTTACTAAACCCAGGACCCTGCATTAACTATATTAGGTCTCTCACAGTACACAGAACATGGAAGTGCAATTATTTTATTAAATATAAACTGATAAATACTTTTTCTCATCAGCAGTTAGAGCAGTCTTGTGACTTCTATCAGTGTTCAGCAGAGCACTGGTTACAGCTTGTAGGAGGAGTTTTCATCCTCCTGTAGCAGGATGCAGGACCTTTGACCTCTCTCTGGAGAGTGCTGATTGGCCCTGTGCTGATCACATGCACTCTCCCAAGAAAAAAAACAACTCTCTAGCAATACACACTAAACTGGGCATGTGCAGCTTGCCCCTATTCTATGAGGAGATATTGAGATATTTGGGAGACACTGGAAGAAGGGGAGATCAGAGAAGAGAGGATTAAACATCTTTTTTACATAATGTAAGAGGATTAACCCCTTAAGTAAGTATAACAAACATGTTTTACTGCACATACAGACAGATTTTACTGTTGTGGGTTTAGTAACACTTTAATATCACTTTACGTTTTAACACACAAATCCATGTATATAGTCCTACACAACTATCCATTCATTTTTATGAAGCATCGACAGTAGTGTGCATTGGAGCAGTATTTACAAAATTAACTGTGTCTATGGTAGACAAATTGTGTGGTCATATATTTTTTATATTAGGGATTCCACTTGATTCAGCAAAGATTTACTTTCAGTGAATGGTTTTATTGTCAGGCTTTGTGGAGGAAAGTTGGAGATGGGACTGATTAATTAAAATGATGCTGGTTCTTCTTTAGCATCTTTCAGAGCTGACAAAAGCAAGAAATCTTGTTCTCAGCATGATAATTAAAGCACTTTGTGGGTAATACTGAGCTCCTATTGAGGTATTCAGCTTTCTGCACAATGGAGACAAACACCAACCCACAGGTATTCATGAACAAGATGCTGTAGTTGAAGTTATATCTTGGCAGAGAATAATGTGTAAAATCACGTAATATGCTGGCAGAGAGAAAAGGTTTAAGGTTGTACTGACACAGGATAATGAGAGGAAGACAGTGTGGTTCTGTGCCTGTGACAGAATGAGAAAGAAAACAAGCATAGAAGCTAGAACAGAAGGAACAGCATACAGAGAGACAAGAAATCTACAACAATCTGCACTACGGACACTAATAAAGTAATGAACTGAACATTACATCCAATGTGTAATGTTTGCTTCTTAACACATTGACCGTACTCCTTTATTCTCAACCTAGTTTCAAACCACAACATGATTTGCTCATTTTCATTAGAATGGTGTTTTCATATTACAAAAATAAATATACTGTTAAAGTACTATTAGGGGTTTTCAACAGATATTAACAGGCTTTTTTTTTTTTTACTGCAGGAGTAATTTTACATTAACCTATATTCACTTTGATATTCATTTCCATTATATCTTTTTTTTTTTTTAATAAAACTGCCTTGCACCTGCCTGGTATCTGAAGTGAGCATAGCAAAATAACCTTTTTAAAAGTAAACTGCAGATACAGATATATAATAAAATATCATAATAATATCATAATGTAATATATATTAACTAAAGATTTGTGATTCTGTTCAGTTACTCAGCTATGACTAAGACTTGTTCAGGCAAAAATGTGAAAGAGATGCTTGTTTTTATGTGTCATCTGTAATTTTTCATGAAGTACGGTATATTTCAGAGGACTTGCTTGTGTTGCAGCATTCTTTAGCATTACATAAGATCTGTTCAGTTCGGCACAGACAGTCCCGGACCTCTCTGTAGATTGAATTAATTTAAAGGATAAGTTCACCTTTCATAACATGTTACATGTTGTACCCATATTGAGGATGTAACATGTTATGATCAGACCGGCCCCTGCTCCCTCGTTCCCCCGCTGATCTTCTTCCCCTTCACTAGCTGTCAAATTTTTTAAAAATGTGTCTGGGCGGGCAGAGCATGTGTTCTGTGAATGAGAAACTACAAGTCCCGACAGCCTTAGCGGCTGTCTGCTCATAGTTCTCAATGAACTACCATGGCGCTGTGGAGCACCATGGTAGTTCACTGAATCTTCCTGTAAGTATATCTGGTTGCCCGTACATCTGTATAAGTAAGCAGATATACTGACAGGTCTGCAGAAGACCTGCATGGCACTATCGGCTGGTGCAATGGTTTGCAGGTTCCTGCAACAAAAAATAATAAATGCACATTTTTTTTACCTGCAAAAAAGTGCATTTATTATTTCTTGTATAAAAGTAAACTTATCAATTAAGCCATACAGACTAAGGCTGGCCATAAATTATACACTTTTTCTATTCAATTTCCTTTAGATTTACCTTCAATTTTATAGTGCAAGAGCCTGCCTGATTACATACAAACTGAAAGTGTTGACCTCATATTGTATGGTTTTGGTAAATGTAAAGGAAAATTGTACAAGAAAATTGTATAATGTATGGCCTGCCTAAATCAGAACCCACTCCACCCTCTGACTGAATAACGAAATATTAAAAACACACTGAATAGGTCTATACTGTATTCTTCCTTTTTTAAAGTTGATCTTTAGTCAGAAAATTAAGTCCTACTAGATCACTTTAGGCAGGCTCATTTTGCAGGTATAGCAATGTAAGACATTAAAAATAAGTGCCTATACTGTTTAATATCCAGTAATACACCATCTCACCCTGCCCTGCACATGTTCAGTTGCTCTCTATTTTTAGGCACTGTTCTGAATTTGTGGAGGCCTATCTGCTGACAGCCTAAATACTGCTCATTGCTTCAACAAAATGGCCGCCTCCAGCAATAAGAGAGAGAACATTGCTGAAGGTAATTTACAGCACACACTAATTTTGGTAGCATAATTATTAATGTGGAATGTATGTTTCTTGCTAAAGAATATTATTTTTTATCAAGTTGTTATGAGTAAAGTTCCACTTTAGGCAAGTTCCTGACAGAAACTAGCAATGAGTAGAGTCTTGACTCACAAAAAGTACTGCCCCTCCCTCTATCAGTGTTAGTACTGCTGTGTAAGACATTACAGGAGGCTGATATCATGGAATATTTAGGTGCTGTAACTTTCGCCATTCGCTTTCTGTTCTGCAGGCCAGTCCACTGCAGCACACACCTGCTCTAAACAAGAAAGCATAAGTAGCCTGCTGGAAATGCAACTATGTCTAATCATGCCCTCGATTTAGGCAGGCCATAGATGATGGTTGCAGGAATGAAAATCATCAAAATTGAGACTGTACCTTCAGCAGAGGCATTGTGTTCTCCCAGCAGGGGTGGGTAGCCATCCCTACTGGAAGGAGCTGAAGCCACTAGCAATAATCACATGCAAACAATGAAAATCATCAAAATTGAGACTGTACCTTCAGCAGAGGCATTGTGTTCTCCCAGCAGGGGTGGGTAGCCATCCCTACTGGAAGAAGCTGAAGCCACTAGCAATAATCACATGCAAACAATACAACATGCTTGTTGTACCCAAGTCAATTGGCGGATCAAATAGAGTACAGTCAGCCTGCCCATAGATGGTTCAAATCTCAACTGGTCCTCAGCTGAACCAGCCGAGATTTGAACCATCGATGGTCAGCTTTAGTTCCACTCAAAACTGTGTTTTACTCAGCACGTCTGTGCATATTTGTCAGGGATCGCGGCGTCCCGTCGGCCGGCGCATGCGCGCTGGCAACGGCTCACGCCGGGACACAGGCACCAGTGCAGGGCGCACTATTTAAAGATGCCCTGCACTGTCAGCAATTGCCGCAAGGTCTTCCTATGTTCCCGAGTTCCTGCACCTGTCTAGTGACCCTGTTTGACCCTGACTACGCTGCCTGCCCCTGTGATTGACCCGGATTGCCCTGACTACGCTGCCTGCTCCTGTGATTGACCCGGATTGCCCTGACTACTCTGCCTGCTCCTGTGATTGACCCGGATTGCCCTGACCATTCTACGGACTGACTTACCCTGCTGACCCTGCGTGTGACCCAACTACTCTTTGCCCGCCGATTCTGTACCTCGCTTACCCCCACGGGACCACGATCCGTTACTACCCTGCTGGGGCCGCCATCCGCTTCACATCTGGCTCTCCGGTACCTGCATACGTCCCCGTAGGTCTCCTCAGCCACTGGTGGGCCTGCTCAGAGGTCGTGACCTGGTGCGGGACTGTTTCAAGTCCATCCCCACCATCAGGGGCCCTGGTGAAAGCACAGCCCGGGCTTAGACCCCACGCTCTGGGTAGGTCTGTCAGTTGGAAGCCTGAGGCACCACCTGGCGGATCCTAACTGTACCTTGCGGCCATGACAGAGCCAGGAAGTGGACCGGCGTCCCTAGAGGATATTTGCCAGCACCTGGCAACTTTGACCCAGGCTTTCCAGAATTTCCACAGTCGCTGCGCCCGACTGGAGGACCGCATGGAGTCGTTAGCCCCCCCGACTCCCCCTGCTCAGAGTGCTCCATCTGCAGAACCTCCTGCTGCCCCGGCATCCAGAACGGTTGCCACATCCCTAGCTCCTGAACCCTGTGTTCCCCTGCCGGAGCGATTCCGTGGTGACCGGAGCCGCTTCCGAGCCTTCCGGAACGCTTGCACCCTGTATTTCGACCTGCAGCCCCGCACGTTCACCACCGAGACCGTCAAGGTGGGGTTTATAGTTTCTCTCCTTCAGGATGAGCCCCAGGATTGGGCTCACTGCCTGATGGAGAAGCACGACCCCCATCTTGACTCCGTGACCGAGTTCTTTCAGGCCATGGCTGTTTTGTATGACGACCCTCAGCGAGCTGCTTCCGCAGAGGCTACCCTATACTCTCTACGGCAAGGCCGCCGGACAGCCGAAGAATACGCGTCCGATTTTAGGCGTTGCATGGGAGACACCAGATGGAACGATGCTGCCTTATGTCACCAGTTCCGCATCGGGCTATCTGAGTCTCTCAAAGACGAACTGGCACGAGTAGGCCTACCTGACTCCCTGGAAAAACTGATTGAGTTAGCCATTCAAATTGACCGAAGACTAAGGGAACGTCGGCTGGAAAAGAGGAGCCAGGGTCAAAGGGTGGCATGGATTCCACCAAGGGACACAGCTCCAGCCCCAGGGGGCCATCTGCGAAGCACGGAATCGGGACAACCCAGAACCCATGCAACTGGGACTGGCCCGTTCCCACTTATCGGTCGAGGAACGTCAGAGGAGACGGTCACAGAACCTATGTCTGTACTGCGGGGAAGCTGGTCACCAGGTGCGCTCCTGTCCTGCAAAAATGAGTAAGTCCACGTCTTTTTCTTTTACTTTACCTGCAGGAAGGGATGATCAGTCAAGTTACCTGGCCATACCTGTGTCTTTACAGCTCCCCGGAGGAACATTGTCGGTGACCGCAATCGTTGACTCAGGAGCCTGTAGTTGTTTTATCGATCTGACTTTTGCCCACCGGCAAAAAATCCCTCTCCAGACCAAAGAAAGGGGGTTCAACATCTTCTTGGCAGATGGGTCCAGTATAAAATCAGGGGTGGTGGACCAGGAGACACCTCCCATTTTCACCACAATGGCAGACCATCACCAGGAGTTCCTCCGTTTGGATGCCATCGCATCTCCCCTTTTTCCAGTCATTCTGGGGCTCCCTTGGCTGCGGACCCATAACCCCCGGATTGACTGGGAAAAGGGAACCATTCAATTTCGGTCACCTTACTGTTTGAGTCACTGCCACGTCACAGGATCCGTGGTTCCCCGGTTCCTCCTGTGCTTGGATGGCGACACCAATCTATCCCAGTTTATTCCTCCGGCCTACCATGACTTCTTAGACGTGTTCAGTAAGTGAGGAGCTGACATTCTTCCTCCGCACCGTTCCTACGATTGCCCCATAGACCTCCTACCCGGGTCTGAGATCTCGTTCGGCCATATATTTCCTTTGTCTGAAACGGAATCGGGAGTACTAAGGGAATACATTGACGAAAACCTTCGGAAGGGATTTATTCGTCCATCCACATCCCCAGCCGGGGCCGGGCTGTTCTTCGTAGAGAAGAAGGACAAGTCATTACGGCCCTGCATAGACTACCGTGATCTGAACAAATTAACGGTAAAGAATCGTTATCCCTTACCCCTAGTCCCCGAGCTCCTCCAGAGATTGAGTTCAGCAATGATATTTACTAAATTAGACCTGCAGGGGGCCTATAACCTTGTTCGTATCAGGGAGGGGGATGAGTGGAAGACGGCTTTCCGCACGAGATTCGGCTACTATGAGTATCTGGTGATGCCATTTGGGCTCTGTAATGCACCGGCAACCTTCCAGCACTTTATCAACGATGTTTTTCGTGATTTCCTCGATGTTAGCGTGGTGATTTATTTGGATGACATCCTAATTTTTTCCCCCTCACTGGAGGTTCATCGAGGTCACGTGTCACGGGTATTAGAACGGCTGCGTCAACACGGGCTATACGCTAAGGCAGAAAAGTGCTGTTTCGAACAGCACAAAATCACATTCTTGGGACTGGTTCTCTCTTCCGCGGGGGTCGCGATGGATCCCCAGAAAGTCACGGCGATCTTAGATTGGCCAATTCCCGCCGACAAAAAGGGGGTACAGCGTTTCATCGGCTTTTCTAACTTTTATAGAAAGTTTGTTAGGAACTTCTCCGGTCTGGTCTCCCCCATCACGCAACTGACGAAACAAGGGGTCCGCTTTAAGTGGACCCCCGAAGCTCAAACGGCATTCGAAAAGCTCAAGAAATTGTTCACCTCAGCTCCCATTCTCTGCCATCTGGATTCTTCTCTCCCGTATGTTTTGGAAGTGGACGCCTCCGAAAACGCAGTAGGAGCGGTGCTATCCCAAAGGAATGGTACCAAGGAACTACTGCACCCTGTGGCGTTCTTCTCCAGGAAGTTGACACCGGTGGAACGTAACTATGACATTGGAGATCGGGAGCTCCTGGCCATTAAATCTGCTCTAGAAGAATGGAGGTATTTACTGGAAGGAGCCACACACCCAATCCTAATATTCACAGATCACAAAAACCTTGAAAATTTAAGAACGGCAAAAGGACTGACACCTCGCCAGGCAAGATGGGCTCTTTTCTTTTCGCGATTTACATTCCATATAACGTACCGACCCGGTACTAAGAATACAAAACCAGACGCTCTGTCCCGCATGTTTGAGGACCCCGACGACGCAGTGGTACCTGACACCATCTTACCTTCCGGAAGCTTCCTCGCTCTACAAACGGAGCTTCGCTCCCGACTTCTCGACGCTTCTGTAGGACTACCAGTTCCGTCTGGGTCGCCCCTCCAGAACCACGGTGGGCTATTTTGGAAGGAAGACCGGATCATGGTCCCGGAAGAAGTGCGAACCTTGGTCCTAGGGCACTGCCACGACCATCCAATGGCGGGTCACTTCGGGGTTACGAAAACTCTGGAACTACTACGCCGCTCGTTCTGGTGGCCGGATATGATCCAGGATTGCGAGCGTTACATCCAGACCTGTCCCACCTGTCAAAGGAACAAGCCCTCCAGGAGTAGAGCATGGGGATTGTTACGTCCTTTACCTATACCCAAACGGGCCTGGCAGATGATTGCCATGGATTTTGTGGTCGAACTCCCACCATCCCAAGGCTACACGGCAAAAATGGTGATCGTCGACCGCTTCTCAAAGATGGCACATTTTGTACCCCTGGAGAAGACCCCATCAGCACCAGAAACGGCACGGATCTTCATTAAGGAAGTAGCGAGGCTTCATGGGGTTCCCGAAGATATAGTGTCAAATCGGGGAGTCCAATTCACCTCCAGGTTCTGGAACGCCTTGTGTAAAGCGCTGGGAATCAAGCTGTCGCTTTCATCCACCTACCATCCACAGACCAACGGCCAAACCGAGAGGACCAACCAAACGCTGGAACAGTACTTACGATGCTACACATCCTACCTTCAGGATGACTGGCTGACGTTGTTGCCTTCCGCAGAATTCTCGTACAACAACTTGAATCACTCAGCTACGGGTCAATCCCCGTTCTTTTCCAATTACGGGTATCATCCCACATTCCTCCCTGATCTGATGCCTGAAAATCCGGTACCGGCGTCTCAAGACATCTTGACCTTCTTTTCTGTCAATAACAAGACGCTTCAGGAAGCCATCGCTAAAGCCCAAGAGGACAGTAAAAGGGCGTTCGACAGGAAAAGAAGAGGAGAGTTACTGCTTCAACCAGGGGATCAGGTCTGGCTGGCAACGACCAACTTGAAGATGCTGTGCCCTTCAAGGAAGCTGGGACCCAAGTACATCGGCCCATTTCCGGTAAAACGAGTAGTCAACGAGGTGGCCTACAAACTCGAGCTTCCGCGAACCTTCAAGATACATCCTGTGTTCCATGTGTCTCTCCTGAAGCCATCCAGACCGGACCCCTTCCCGGACCGTGAATCCAGACCTCCCGAGGCAGTCGCCATAGGTGACCAGGAGGAATATGAAGTGGAGACTATCCTCAATTGTCGAAAGAGGGGGGGGGCCAGACGCAGTTCCTGATAAAATGGAAGGGTTATGGCCCTGAGGAGAACTCTTGGGAACCCATCCAGAATGTTCACGCCCCCAGGCTCATCCGGGAATTCTTGCGTGGCCACCCGCGGTGGAGAGATCAGTGGGGCTCCCGGAGGGTGCCCGTAGGGGGGGGGCAATGTCAGGGATCGCGGCGTCCCGTCGGCCGGCGCATGCGCGCTGGCAACGGCTCACGCCGGGACACAGGCACCAGGTCCCGGCGAGTCGGAGATGACAGGATGCCGCGCATGCGCAGTGGAAGCCGCGGGCGTGCCTCGGGCGGCCAATGACAGCCCGGGGGCGAATCCTGGGCGGCCAATGACAGTGCAGGGCGCACTATTTAAAGATGCCCTGCAGTGTCAGCAATTGCCGCAAGATCTTCCTATGTTCCCGAGGTCCTGCACCTGTCTAGTGACCCTGTTTGACCCTGACTACGCTGCCTGCCCCTGTGATTGACCCGGATTGCCCTGACTACACTGCCTGCTCCTGTGATTGACCCGGATTGCCCTGACTAGTCTGCTTGCTCCTGTGATTGACCCGGATTGCCCTGACCATTCTACGGACTGACTTACCCTGCTGACCCTGCGTGTGACCCGACTACTCTTTGCCCACCAATTCTGTACCTCGCTTACCCCCACGGGACCACGATCCGTTACTACCCTGCTGGGGCCGCCATCCGCTTCACATCTGGCTCTCCGGTACCTGCATACGTCCCCGGAGGTCTCCTCAGCCACTGGTGGGCCTGCTCAGAGGTCGTGACCTGGTCCGGGACTGTTTCAAGTCCATCCCCACCATCAGGGGCCCTGGTGAAAGCACAGCCCGGGCTTAGACCCCACGCTCTGGGTAGGTCTGTCAGTTGGCAGCCTGAGGCACCACCTGGCAGATCCTAACAATATTCTAATCAACTACCTGATATCACTGCTGTTAAAGTTTTCTACTTTGTTTTTCTGGAACCTGGACCAGGGGTGGACTGAAAACTCATGGGGCCCCCAGGCAATAGGGGATCATGGGGCCCCTGTGTCCTTCCCCAAACTCAAAAAAGCCTATGAAAAAAGTACCAGGGGCATCTCATTGGGCCCACTACTGACTCCGGGCCCTTGGGCAGTGCCCGAGTTTACAAATGGTCAGTCCGCCCCTGACCTGGACTCTATTGGGGATCAATTTGTCTGCACCTTCTTTGACCACCAGTCTACTGCTATTGTCTGCAGTTAACTCTGAACATCTGTCTGAGGATTCTGCTGAAATTGGGTCTAACAAACTGTGTGACAGGTGTTTATAGCAGCTGAATGAAAAAAAATACATTGGAAGACATTTATCAGTTAGGTTGCTTCAGTTGTGTCCAATGATGTACGGCACTTTGTTAGTCTGTCGCATACTTGCAAATGGTTTATCATAATGTTGAATCACATGCAATGAATGTGCTGTATCGCTTTGCATTATATTGTTTCATTGCATTATATTTAAGTGTGGCAGATTTGCCACAAATTTACCAGTTTGTCTCAATTTGTCAAAAAGATAAATAAAAAAGACAGCTGAAAAGCATTTAAAAAGTCATGTTACAGATTGGTGTGTTAATTCTGCTGCTGTCTTGTTCATAGCACGTGTGACAAATGTATGAAAACTGACAGACATTCACAGATTAGTTACAAACATTCACAAAACAGGATGTAGTGCTGCACTCACAAAAGTTTAGCCACAAAAGATACAATATGAACTGTGTATAATTTGCAAACATTCACCTGGTGCAACATTTACAAATAGAGGGCAAATTCTTTAGCTTTTTTTATGAATATGTAACTGGTGTAAATTGTTTTTTAAATACCTCCCTTTTAGTGTTCTAGTTCAGAAGTAATTAGCTTTTAGGCCTTTATTGCTTGATTACTGCAATTTTGTAGGATCATATAACACGCTATATTTAGAATGGAAAATGTAAGTCATGGTTCATTAGTTTATAGTTATTAGATGGTATGTGTAGGGGACACGTCACCACAAGCTCACAAAATGTTCCTTCTGTCTTCTTATTTTTCTACTTTTTTTTTTAAAGAATATTTATTGGGTTTTGACAGAGTTAAACCAATTATAATCTCAAGACAATTAAGATACAATTGCCACATCAAGTCTAGTCGGAGAGGTAGAGGTGCAGCAAAAAGAGAAGATATACATTCAGTGTGGTGAGAGCAGTTATTAGAAGGCATTCATATGAAACTGAATTGTAAAGTTGGTATGAGTAAGTAATGAAGAGAGTAGTATAGGTGAGTGATGGATATATAGACTATGCTTAGGTGAAGAGATAATAGAGGCCAATAGAAAGTGTGTAATCGTGGAGTAAGGTGAAGATGAGGTTGGCCAGTAAATGCTGGTAGATGATTTGGGTGTCACAGAAGGAATTTGCTATCCACCAACAAATTACCAGAAAGGAATGATAAAAGAAGTGTCTGTGGACTCGGAGTCTGTGATTAGGTAATGTGGTAAGAGAAAGGGAAATCAAAAGGCCTGAAGGACAAGAGATGTAAGGAGTGAGAATTAATGACAGATAGAGTAGTCAGAGTAGTTAAGTGTGTTAAGATTATTGAAAATTGAAGGCCAGAGTGAAATAAAAATTGGGAGGGGAGAAGGAAGCCAGTGTTTACGGGTTCCACCGTAAGGAATGTAGCGGAAATGGCATGTTGCCATTGTTTATAGTAGGTCTATGGTGTAAGTATGGTGTCCATGAAGAAGGAGGTTGAGAGAAGGTGCATGGGAGAAACGGTGAGAAACAACAATGTATTATAACAGTTCATTCATCAAAATCAATATCTATTAAATTGGTAGGAAGTTACTCCAATGATATTGGGATGAATGAAGATTTCGTTGAACGGTTTAATAAATGAGGATTCTGGAGATAAGATGCCTGTTCCTGTGCGGATAGGGATCCCTTGATGTAGGATTCCCATTTACAGAAGTAAGAGGACTCCTTTGAGGAGGTCGGGGAGGTGATTAGGTTGAGTTTGTCAAGGCGTAGAAGAGAATGAAGTTCCTGTTTGACATCTGTTAAGGTTGGAGGACAGTTGGAGACCCATTTCTGAAGAATGGCCCGTCTGGCTATTAGAAGTGTTGTGGATATCACGGTTTATTGTTTCTGAAAGATGAGGTTTGGGAAGAGAAGAGGCCAATGCCTGGCTGTTCCGAGAGGCTGAAAATGAGCGGTAGAGGGTTCATGGGTAGCTGAATAGTAGTGATTACGGTTATGAAGTTTACCACTTGTTTCCAGAATGAAGAAATAGCCGGGCATAGCCAGAATCTGTGTTGCAAGGATGGTGTTTGACTTCCACAGAGAGGGCAAGTAGATAGAGCCGGATCAGTTTTTGAAAAGAGACAGGGCATATAGGCATGGTGGAGAATCTTGAGTTGTTGTTCCCGCCAGAACTCATTGTCATTGAAGACACATGTGGAGTTGTAACCTGATATAGATGGTCGGCTGTAAATGCATTTCTGAATTTCTTGACCCAGGATTTCACAGCGTTGAATGTCTCAAAAGGTTTTGCGTACAGTAGATTCAGAGGTCTGTATATGTTCGATATTTTATATTTTCGCGAGTTCGCTAAGACCTCAATGAATGTAGATTGAAATCTTGTAGACCTCGTAGGTGCCACAGAGTTGACAAAGTTTCTTACTTGAAGCATGTAGAAAAAGTGGTGTGCTGGTAGACCATAGGTGAGTAGGACAGTATTAAGAGGTTTTGGGGAACCCGTAGAGGTGTCATACAAGTGCTGTACCAAAGTTAAGTCTTGAGTCTTCCAAATATCATAGGCTTCATATAATTGAGGGGAGTAAAGGAAGGGTTATGGTAACTAGGAAGGAAACGAGAGAGCCACAGAGATACCCCCAGTTTACGCCTGACCTCTCCATGTGATAAGGGTGTCGTGATTGAGTAAATTATGTTTTAGATAGGGTGGAAGAGAATTAACATTGGAATGTAGTAAGGCCAATAGATCGTAGGGATGTGCTAGTGCAGATTCAATGTGGTGGTCGGAATAAATTGAGGAGTGGGTGAGCCAGTCCAGGCATATACGGAGTAGATATGAGAGATTATAGGCTCGGACATTTGGGAGACCAGAGCCTCCTTCCTCGAAAAAAAAATTTGGCAAGTGCTATACGGGAACGTTTACCTTTCCATAGAAAATTTGTGATTGCTCACTTTAGCCTCGATATGTCGCTGTGTCTAAGTAGGAGAGGTATGGTCTGGAGTGGGTAGAGAATTTTCTGAAAACTCACCATCTTAAAGAAGTGTGATCTGCCCAGGAGTGAGAGTGGTAGATCTTTCCACATTTCCAGTTCCCCAATAATTTTAGTGAACATGGGCATATAATTTAGCTCATAAAGAGATGAAGTTAGTTTCCCAATATTTATGTCTAGATAAGTGATATACTTGGTGGCAATTTTAAAACTGGAATTCTGCATCCAGACCGGGAGGTGAGAGTGAAATAATGGAAGCATTTCACTTTTAGAGAAGTTTATGCAAAGCCCTGAACAAAGGTGAAAGGATGAAAAAAATCTGTTGAATGTATGTGAATCCAAGAGATGGGAGCGAGGTAAAGACTAGTATGTCATCTGCAAACAAGGCAAGTCTCAACCCCTGTTGTCCTATTGTAATACCAAGAAGATTAGAGTGGAATAATAGGAAGCGTGCTAGTGGCTCAAGAGCCAAGTTGAAAAGTAGAGGGGATAAAGGACAACCCTGTCTGGTGCCCTTATGAAATTTGATGGGGTTAGATATGTGACCTGCTGCTATGACCTGGGCTGTAGGGGAGGAATACATGGCTTGGATCAGATGTAGAAAAGAGCCCTCGAAACCGAACTTCCGTAGTGCTAGGAAGAGCCATTCGTAGTTGACTTTGTCAAATGCCTTCTTTGCATCTAGTGAGATGATTGCTGCGTCTAGATTTGTGTCTGTAATAAATCTAAATTATGATTCGGCACTTATATTGATGGCAAGCTTGCAAAATATTTGGTTTTTATGATTAGTCATAATTAATATTAATATGTGTGAATGGTCTTTTGACAATGGTATTACAATTCTTCAATCATAGCTGAGACCAAAAGATATGGGTAAGTTAGCTGAGACAGCTAACTAGCTGAAGACTATATTTAGATATAGTTGGTTAAAAGTATCTGGTAGTTATGTCAAGGTTATTAGAAGTGACTTACTATTACATTATGTATTTTAATAGTATCTGTGTGTATTTAGTATACGTTTCTAACATTGATACATATATAGTTTAGTGATTATACATTGATATGTTCTTAAGCTATACTATTCTTTAAATATATAGCTGAGGGTTATAATATTATTTACATCAGCATACATATGTTCCTGTCCATCAAACATCATATGTATAGCATCAGCTCCTTTTATGAAATGGCTTTGCTAAGCAGTGATAATTTCCATAGAAGTTATTAAGATCACTAACTATGACGTACATTTGCCTCATAAAAGACCACGAGACAACGGACAAGAAAAACACACACTTACACGCTAACATGACACTCTTGCATACACACGTCTGAGAAGCTGCAACAGGTGCATACTGTTACAAGATCACTTCCGGCTACGATATCGTCACGTCCGGCTTCTTCTTCACAAAGTCATTGAGACGGACAAGGACATGGATAACTGCACATGGCCAGGACAGCCATGACAAATAATGGTGACTTTATCTTTACACTTTTGCTTGTTATTTCTACAGTAATTTTATCTACATGGAACTGTTCATAATACGCTTTACATTTGTTATTTTACACCATTGTGTGATAGAATAAAATCACACTTCATTTTTTATTTCAATGGCTCTTTCATTCATAATCGCCTCAAGACACTAGAAGAAGTATTATATGTGTCTAAAAATCCAACAGTGTCATTAGAAGCTTGACTCAGGGCAGATATCACCTTGCGAATGTTTGAAGCCGCCGAACGGCCCTGTATAAACCCTGCTTGCGAAGGATGGATAAGGGTAGGTAGGATAATTGCTAAGCAAGAGGCGATCATTTTTGACAGGAGCTTTGAGTCGATGTTCAGAAGAGAAATTGGCCAATATGATCCTGGTTCCGTCGCGTCTTTGTCTTTTTTGACAATCAATTTAATGTGGCCTTGAAAACCGGAGGGAAGGTAATCCCCTCCCTCCTGAATGGCTTGGAATACCAATTGTAGGGTAGGAGAAAGGGTTTTGGCCCTGAACTGGTAGAATTCAGCTGTATAGCCATCTGGCCCCGGGGCTTTGCCAGTCGTAAGTGATTTAATGGCTAGAGAAATATCCGCCTGAGTGATGGGAGCATTTAAGGATTGTGGTGCGGTTGGGTCTAACTGTGGCAGAGGAATAAGATCAAGAAAGGAAGTGGCCTTAGCCGTGTCTATAGGGTCCGAGCCATATAGAGTTTGCTAGTAATTTTCTAAGATGGAGATAATGTCTGAAGGGTCGCTTTTTAGTGATCCTTGCTGATCCCGCAAAGATGTAAAAAGGGTAGGTGTAAAAGGTTTTCTACATAACCATGCTAGCAGCTTGCCCGGCTTGTTGCCGAATTTGTGGAATAGTAGGTCACTGTGGGATTGGTGTGTGGCTTCTTGAGCTGCTGCCCATGTGTAGAAGTATTGTTTGGCCTCTGACCATGTTTTCCTATTTTCATGTGAGTTGAGACTTGGCAAGTCTTTCTGCGCCCATCTTCTTTGAAATTTCGGAGATATTTCTTGTATGTGGAACACAATTATTCTACGTCGTAGTACCGCTTTGCCTGTCTCCCAAAAAAGATTAGGGTTAGTTTGGTGCTCTGAATTTGTGCTACAGAACTCACTCCAGGCAGTATTTAGTACCCGTAGTAGATCCTGATTTTTTGCCAGGAAAGAAGGGAAATGCCATGTATGCAAATGTTGGTTGTTCTGTGGATGTTGTATAAGTATGGAGATCGGGGAGTAGTCGAAAATCGCTATGTCATGTATTTCAGAGTCTTTGATGTGTTGTAATAGGATGTTGTTAGCGAAGAAGTAATCTATCCTGGACAGAGTATGGTGGACGGAGGAAAAGAAGGTAAATTCTCTTCCTTCTGGATGAGTTAGGCGACATACGTCCGTGAATTGTAGTGCTTCTGTGAAGTTGTTCAGTAGCGTGTGAGTTGTTAAGGGGGGGGGGAAGGAATGGGCAATTTGGGTTAGAAGGTTTCAATTTATCTTCTAGCGCATTCATAAATTGGTTAAAATCCCCTCCCAACACCAGTGGAAGATGTATTAAATTTGACAAATTTGAGGACAGCTTTTGGAAGAAAGGCTTAGGTGAGGAGATTGAGGCATAGATGTTAACCAATACCAGTGGGGAAGAGTCTATTTTGATGTGAGCAGCGATGTAACGTCCCTCTTCATCTGTAGCTATCTTTATTATGTCTGGGGTTAGGCGTTTATGTATGAGGATGATAACTCCTGCTTTGCCGCTGGGCGAGGGTGATCCCAGCACCTGTCCCACCCACAATTTTTCATGCGCGGGAAATCAGTTTGTTTTAAGTGAGTTTTTTGAAGAAACGTGATATCTGTTTTCAAACGTTTACGATGGCGAAGGAAGGCCATGCGCTTATGGGGTGATCGCAATCCCCTAATGTTCCATGATACTACTCGAGTCATGGGTGTGTGATTATGAAAGTGTTCAGACTGGAATTAGACTCTCCTCTATAGGGCGGCAGTTTCGCAGCCTCATCCCTATGGTCCCTCTTTTCTCATTGCCTTATAAGAGAGTAAGGCGTAGTGGGGTCTCCGGCTAAATGTGAAATGAAGAGAAGGAAGGAGAAGAGGGGGGAGGAAAAACAAATAACAGGGGGACCCAACAGGGGTCTATTGTAAGAATAAAAGTAACAACAAACTGAGTGGGTATCATGAACTTCACCTTATTCTGCATGATGTCTCCTATCGTTGGCCTGCGTTACCGGAAATGATAGGGTGTAATCCTGCACCGTGATGATGCATAATTAGGTACGGAAAGAGGAGAGAGGAGGGCCCCCGATAGTGGCATGGTTCACCATTGCTAAATGGGTCAGTTCACCTTATTATTATCAGCAACGCAGCAGCCAAGGATCATATTAAGGCATTACACGGTCAACAAATTAAAGCAAAGAAGAAAATAGAACCTGAGAACACGAAATTCAACAGAACATCTCAGCTTGTGAAATATCATATGCGAAATAAAAATACTTTAACATAAGCCATTAATTGCTCGTAAGGTAATCGAAAGAGGTGGGTTTCAACCATCAAGATGGTTTTTGCCTTGCCAAGGTATAATTGATGCGTTGGCGCTTTGATGGTTCCTTTCTTGGGCTACGCTGGTCTCGCGGGTCGGGGTCTCGTGGGGAATGCAGTAGCTGCAGAGGACCCAAGATGTCAGATAGATTGGTTTGAAAGTACTGTAAGGCCTCCTCTGGGTGCATGAATGATTTGGGTTCTCCTGCTGGCGTAGTGAAGCGGAGTGTGGCAGGGTAAGCTAAAGTGAATTTGACCCCTTTTTGAAATAGTGTGGCGCAGACTTGTTGGAATGCTTTTCTTTTGCGGGATACTTCTTGCGAGTAGCCCGTGAATAGTAGTAACTTATGTCCGTCTAGCTGCATGGACCGGGAATTGCAAAACGAATTTAGTATAGCTTCCCGGTCCGCGTAGTTGAGATATTTGACAATTATTGAGAGCGGCGTACGTCTATCATTTGACGGTGCGCCTAAGCAGTGTGCCCTTTCGACCTGGCAGGGTCCCGTGATCCCAATGCTGCAGGATTGCGTTTAGAGCAGATATCGGATGGGAGACCCGAGTTGTAGAATCCTGGGAGGCCTACAACCCACAAATTGTTCCTGCCGGAGCGGTTTTCTAGGTCATCTAGCTTGTCCAATATATTCTGTTGCTCGCGTTTGGATTGTGTGGCACTTGCCTGCATAGCTTGAACCTCATCCTCTAAGTCCGATAGGCGATGTTCAACTTCTGTAATGCGTTTGGCGTTGTCCCCCAGGTCACTTGTAAGCTGTTCTATGCCCTGTGTCTACTGTTCTATGCCGCTCTGTCTACTGCCTGAGTAATGGTAGGTTGCACAGCCTGTGCAATCCTTTCATATTGATCTGTGGGACTACTGGGATCAGCATGTCCTGTTGATGGAGTATGGGGCGGCTGTGCCTCTCTCCTACTTGTTCCTGGGTCTGGCTCTGTGTCCATGTTGTCCATTCCTGGGAGTGGGGCTGCTGCCATTGTGGATGGAGCTGCTGCTGTTGATGCTGGCTTTGCTTGTTGTTTTATTGCTGCTGCCAGCAGCCTGATCGACGGCCATCTTGGCTGCTGCAGGGGGAGATCTGTCCCTCAGGGCTCGAGGAGCGGGATCGGGGCCGGGTGTCGCTGGCCTTATGTACCAATCCATAGTGGATCAGGTAGGGTGTTTGACAGGGGCGCTTCCATGCCAGTTAATGCTTTCCTCCGATGCAGGAGGCAGTATTTTTATGCAGATTGGTCTGGAGCCACAGGTATCCGCTCCTACCTCATGCGTCACTGGAACCGGAAGTTCATTTTTCTACTTAATAAAACATATTCATGTATAAAGCTTATCAAAATATCATAAAAAGTATGGAAAGAGCTTATGAGGCAATGCAGCACCTGTCAACTTTAGACCACCCCCAATTTTCTTTAAGTAGTTAACTACTTTCCCTATCCTCTAAATTGTTACTAGATAGATAATAGCAGCACTGCAGGAATTTGTCTTTTACTTACACTCTTATATGCCCCTTTATAACAGGCCCTGATTTACCTTTTGTTACAGTAGGCATATGGCCATAGGCAGCAAAAACCTGTTCAATAATTTCTGTCGTCAGTGGAAAGAGTCATCTCGTATAAGCTTTTTTTAAAAACTTTATCACAATATTCTTAGACAGATTTAACCCAGGAAAACAAGTAAATGCTATCTATTAAAAAGGAGAACCTAGAAGAGGGGTGTTACTCCTGAATGCAGGTCAGCTTTTAAAATATGTCTTTTGGTAGCTTCACCCTCTCTAATAGAACTCTAAAATGATGTTTAAGTCCAAGAAAGAGAAAAATACTTACGAAATTCCTAGCTTCTGCGTGCTCTCCACAAAACTGCTAATCTGACTGGTCCTGCCACCCCCTTGCAACTTCATCACATATATTACAGTCCAGCATTCCTGCAATGTATGTGAGCACATTAAAGTAGAACTAGAAGTAGAACTAGTAGGGCAGCACAGTGGCTAAATGGTTAGCACTTCCGCCTGGCAGTACTAGGGTCATTGGTTCGAATCCCAACCACGGCACCACCTGCCTGGAGTTTGCATGTTCTCCTTGTGTCTGCATGGGTTTACTCCGGGTACTCCAATTTCCTTCCACACTCCAAAGACATGCTGGTAGGTTAATTGGATCCTGTCTAAATTGGCCCTAGTATGTGTATGTATGAATGTGAGTTAGGGACCTTAGATTGTACACCCCTTGAGGGTTAGGGACTGATGTGAATGTACAATATATATATATGTAAAGTGCTGCATAAATTGACAGCGCTATATAAGTACCTGAAATAAATAAACTATAGGTAAAACCTTTTATTTCCATTTTGGATAGAGTTAGGGAGGGTTATAACCCCTGTCAGATTTTTTTTGCCATCTGTGTCCCATTGGGGAGATTTCCCCTCACTTCCCATCTCATAGCCAAAACAGAAAGTCAGAGGAAATCCATACAAAATAAGGGAATTCTTTGGGGGCCCCCAGGTCACCAGAGTTAGTGTCCCCATTGAAAGATTTCCCCTCTATTACTTTCCTGAGACAACCCAAAAATTTGGATTTCTTTTACTTTCACTTTCAGTTATAAAAGTAAACAGGACAGCAATAACAACATGACAGGGGTTCTAATCTATGTCCACTCTATCCAAAACAAAAATATATATATATACTTTAGAGCCCCTCTTACACAGCATGAGAAGAGTAAAGGTAAATATTATTTTCTTTTATAGCCTTCGACACTCAATGAGCAGTAGAGATGTCCTAGAGAAGCGTCCTAGAGAAGCGAGGAGCTATGAAATGAACAGTTTTACAATCTGACCAGAGTTCAGCATTAAAGCACCAACAGTTTGGTGGCTAATGGGTTTAGTGATGTTGAGCACAGTGCATATATGTCACCTAAGTTTCTCACCTACACATGTTTAGGGGCTCTAGAGTTTGTGTCTGTTATAGAGAAAACAAATATTTTGTTTTATTGGGATCATAATGCTTAATATTTTGTGAATGCTAACCAATTGCCATAACCAGTAAGTAACTTTAGACTTTTGTATATCCTCTACCTGATAAAATACCTGGTTGATCCTGTCATTTCTCATCCCTGCCTCATCATTGGTGTCCTCAACATAGCAACCGATTCTCTAGCTGTTCTTTTGCCACCTCTTTTGTGCATGCTCTGCCAGTGGATTCAGAGGATGCTGTTCTCTTCTCAATTTCCTCTAAAAGCCACTTCACATAATTTTCTGCATCAATCTTAGGTGTGGCTCCAGTATGTAGGTGCAAATCCTCCCCATCTTCCCCTTTCTACCCATGTCATAACCTTATCATTAAGGTAGATGGGTGTAGCTAGAATGATTCTCCTCCCTGCTAGCCACCCTACCTGAAAAAAGTGTTTTTAATTACATACCTTTTTTTTTTTCAAACACTGCACTATGCAGGCAAGTGGGAGGATTTTTCTTACTCTTACACAGTATATACTGCATATTTCTCATTGTAATGTGTTAAAAGAGGACAATCTATAGGAAGTTGGTACTCAGAGTTTAATATCATTTTAGTCCCTTATAGATAGTATACATGTAGTTCTGTGTTACAAAAAAGGTCAATAATATTCTACTGTGAGTTTAAAAAAATGGAAGAACTTATTGGTTGGTATGAATTTTTTTTTTCTAATGGTTTACATAGAACCGCACCATAGTTTTTAGGATGGAACATTTGTCAGGTTGGTTCTCCTAGGATCAATCAAAGCCCAATATGTCTTAAATGAAAATACTATAGATATTATTTACTGTATTTGCTAAAGTAACATCTTCTAAAAGTTTCACCTGACATTGGAAGATCATGTCAAGTCATGAGTATTGTTTTACAGTAGAAAACCAACCTTAATAATGTTTTCTCCCTCTTTGATTTCTATACTTAATATTACCTTATAACAAAATAGATTGTACAGGAAGAACTAGACTGACCTTTGTATAGTCTTTGCATTTTTTATTTCAAATAATCCAGTTGTTCCTTCAGCTATTATTCCTATAATAGTAACCGTCTTCATAAAGTGTAGGTGCCATATAAACAGATAATATCTTTGTTTTTCTAATGATTAAAACAGCCATTTAATGAGCTTCGTTACTGTTAGTGGCACAAATGAGAGATGCAGCATAAGCACTATGATTAGCTAAATCATAACCTACAATCATTTGGGCTGCATCTATCTAAAGTAATGGCCAAAAGTAGAATTTTATGATACGTTTGATCAATTGCATTCTTTATGGTTGGCCCCTCTATTGGGAGATTTAAGAAAAGCTAAAGTTAACTACCAGCTTAGCCTTCCCTCTAGAGTAATAAATTAAGTAATTTATTGCATCTGCTGACATTAGATTTTTGGTTGGGGCATAAATACTGAAATATTGATCTTCACTTCTGCTCTTCTTTTCTCAAATAGGGTTCCTGAGAAAAAGCAAACACTTGATTTATGCTGCATGTATTGCAAATTAATTTAAAGTGTACATTGGTCATTAATTATTGCAAACTTGCTGTATCAGATGATTAGTCATCCTATTTCCCTCAACAAAGGATTAGACAAAGATACTATTTTTGGGGGTTGGTAGTAAGTAAGGAAAACAAGACAGGAAAAGAAAGCAAAATAAAAGGTGAAATAAAAAAGGCATTGCATATATATATATATATATATATATATATATAAACTAACAGCATGTACAGAGATGCACAGGGGTATCTCTAGGGTCCTAATAAATTAGGGGCACCTCTTGGGACAAAGATTAAAATGTTAAGGTGGTGGTATCATACCATGATGGCCACTTTAGATCAAATCTAAGACTAATAAAAAATGTTTAATGGAACAAAAATGGATTGGCCTAAAAGCTGTAATGTCATATTAGGATGATAAAATAAATAATAGATGAATTGAACAAATATATACATTTTGCAACAATCCAAAACTTTATAATGTATAACCTCCATATCTTAACGGAGACTTAGGGAATTAAGTAGAAGCCTGGGGCACATGCCCTGTGTGCCAGGGTCTAGCAATATCTCTGGCAATGAGTATTTTCAGAAATATATTGTGTGATGAAGGCACACATGTGTTGTGGGTTCACATTAGTTTGGTTATGTTCATGCAATCAGTAAACAAGAGTCCTTAACCACTTCAATACAGGGCACTTTTACCCCCTTCCTGCCCAGACCAATTTTCAGCTTTCAGTGCTCTTACACTTTGCATGACAATTACTCAGTCATGCTACACTGTACCCAATAAAACTTTTATCATTTTTTTTTCACAGGGTTAGAGCTTTATTTTGGTGGCACTTTATCACCACTGGGTTTTTCATTTTTTGCAAAATAAGCAAAAAAATAGCGACAATTTAAGAAAAAAAAAAACACTTTTTTCTTTTAGTTTCTATTACAAAATTTAGCAAATAAGTAAATTTTCTTCATAAGAAAAGGCCAAAACTTTTACTGCTACATTTCTTTGCTAAAAATAACCCAAATAAGGGTATATTATTTAGACTGTGTGAAATGTATAGAGTTTACAAGCTATGGTACCGATCATTGAAAATTGATCATACCTTATGTACTGATGATCTATCTAATTTCTTGAGGCCCTAACATACCAAAAAAGTACAAATACCCCCCAAATGGCCCCTTTTTGTAAGGTACACAGCTATTTAGTAAGAGGCATGGTGAGTTTTTTGAAATTGTCATTTTTTTCCCACAATTCTTGGGAAAATGAAGAAATTATTTTTTTTAACACACAATTGTCATATTAACAAGTTATTTCTCACACACGACATATGCATATTTGCAATTACACCCCAAAACACATTTTGCTATTCCTTCTGAGTATGGTGATACTACATATGTGAGACATTTTCACAGCCTGGACACATACAGAGGCCCAAGATCCAAGTATCACCATCAGGTGTGCTAGAGGCAAAAATTACACTTTTAACTTCCTGACTACCTATCACATTTTTGAAGGCCTTGGAGCACCAGGACAATGGAATTACCCACAAAATTACCCCATTTTAAAAAGCAAATACCCTAACATATATTGTGTGAGACATGATGAGTCTTTTGAATGTGTCATGTTTTTCCACAGGTTTTTGAAAAATGTGGAAAGTAAATGAAAACTTTTTTTTTACACAAATTTGTTAATTTATAAGATATTTCTAACACATAGCATGTACATGCCAATTATTACACCCCAAAATACATTCTGCTACATGTGTGGGACTTTTTCACAGCCTAGCTAAACAAAGGGTAAACAGAAGATTATCTGTGGTTATAGTAGAGAAGTTGTCTGCAGACAAGAGCAGTGGTCCAGGAAGCAGGCAGAGATGTGGTCAGTAATAGCCAAACTGAATAGTCCAGACAGCAGGCAGGAACATAGTCTAAAACAAGTCCTGGGTCATTACAGGCAGCAGGCAGAAATATGGTCAGCACAGCCAAAGTACTGGTTCAGGTAGAAGACAGGATAATGGTCCATAAAAAGTCCTGGGTCATTACAGGCAGCAGAAAGAGATATGGTCAGCACAGCATTGGTCCAGGCAGCAGGAAGAAACATCAGGCTTAGGGCCTCAGTCAGGTAAGACCTAGCCACAGGGGTAGAGACTTTGTCCCACCCAATCTCTTCAAAGCCCCCTAACAGACCCTGATCCAGGAATTGCAAAACCCAGAGAAAACCAAAAACTCTTTTTCTCCACTCTGAAGCCCCTCACATATGTGAGACCCCTGTGTTTTCTTGCATCCCACTACTACAGTAGCAGGGCAAAAGATCAGTTCAAGCTGCAGGCAAAACACGTGGTTGATACAAAGATATTACAAATTGCTTCAGAGTTGTATGATAAACTATACAATCTTGCCACCCCCCCCCCCCCAAGAGCGGAGAACAGTCCAGACCCCATTCAGATGCAGTCTTTCCTACAATCTCTCTGGCTTCCCTCTCTTTCTGCATCCTAACTGGAAGAACTTAATCAACTCTTTTCTGACGCAGATATAGTAAAATCAATCCACTCCCTCCCACTTCATAAAGCCTCGGGACCTGACGGCTTTTGCAATGAATATTTTAAATCTTTCCCCACCCTGCTTACTCCCCACCTTTGCAGATCCTTTAATCACTTCATGTCAATGGGAGACATACTGAAGGAATCCCTTGAGGCTTTAATTGTCACCATTTCAAAACCGGCAAATGACCCTGCTAATTATTGTCCAATTTCTTTATTAAACGCAGACACAAAACTTTACGCAAAAATTATAGCCACTCGCTTATCCTTGTTCATCTCCTCACTAGTCTCTCCCGATCAAGTAGGGTTCATACCTAAATGACAAACCTTAGATGGAACCCGATGATTCCTCGACCTAATACAATGGGCGGAACATCACAAAAGGCCCTCTCTGCTCCTCTTAATGGATGCAGAGATGGTGTTTGACAGAGTGCACTGGTCCTATCTTACAGCTGTACTCAAATCATTCAGATTTTCTGGAAACATATTTAAAGCTGTTCTTGCCCTTTACTCACATCCATCTGCCAGGGTCTGGACCTTTGGTATCACTTCAAACCCCTTCAACATTACTAATGGTACACGACAATGTTTTCCCCTATCCCCACTCATTTTTGCCCTAGTGATGGAGCTCCTCGCAGAAGCAATTCGGTCATATCCACGTATTTCAGGCCTACTAGTTGGCAATACCACCCATAAAATTGTATTACACACGGACGATGTAATTGTTGTAATGACTGATCCTACTTGATCCCTACCAGAGCTCTATGATCTCCTTACAAAATTCAGTCAAATCTCAATATATAAAATCAACTGCTCCAAATCCTGCCTCCTTGGTATCTGTCTGGATCAAGACACCAGACAACAGCTTGCAAGCTTGTCTCCCTTCCCATGGGCACCGGCTTCTACTCTTACCTATTTAGGTATCCAACTGACAGTTCCTTCTCAGAATGTAGTACGGACTAATCTTCAATGCCTGCTCAAAAAACTTTGGGACTTATGCTCTAACCTGAAAAAAGTGTGAGCATCCTGGGCTGGAAAGAACGATTTAGCTAAAATGTACCTTATGCCACATATCTTATACCTTTTCTGATCAATTCCGGATACATTTTTGCCAAACCAAATTGCGGCTCTACAATTAATTCTCACTACCTTCATTTGGGACAGCAAACACCCCAGAATACACCACTCTACCCTATGTACATTATCAGCATACGTGGATCTAGGAGCCCCAAACATCAAAGCCTACTATAAAGCTATTATACTCAACCAAGCTAAACAATGGTGGACTCACTCTCCTCATTCATCTTGGGTACAAATTGAAGAAACAGCACTAACACACGAAAATAAGCAAACTTTAGCTGCAATTTATCTCTGTTATTACCCTACACACTCATTTCTCAGCTCAGTTAAAGCAACAATAAAAGTATGGAGAGCTATCACACAGCAAAACAAAGGCCTTTGAAGACAGGCTTTGAAGTACCTCCCTCTATCATCAGTCGAACTTGTCCAGATCTCTCTCTACATGCCTGGACAACAGCTGGAATTACCCCCATAGGAGATCTTTTTGATAAAAACAAAATACAGTCCTTTGAAGAGCTATGTTCTGCATACAACATCCACAATCGGGAATTCTCCAACTTTCTTCGGATTTGTCATGACCTGAATTCAACTCAATGGTCAGATGACTCTCTCCCTGCAGATATTATACACTTCTTTGAACACTCATCAATTTCGTTAAAAGGAATCTCACACCTCTATGAACTACTAAACTCCCAATGCTCAGAACATAAATTGCCTTCCATGGAAACATTTGAAAAATTGCTCAACTTCCAGTCAGACTTAACTGAATGGTATGCAGCAACACAATCTACACTACAATTCTCTAAAAATCTCACCCACTGGAAAACAGCCCAAAAAATTCTTCACAACTGGTATTATACACCAGCAAAGCTCTCCCATCTTTTTTCATCCCATTCTCCAGCCTGTTGGAGAAATTGTGACCACAGAGGATCAACAGTGCACATCTGGTGGGCTTGCCTGCTTTAATATCCTTTTGGATTGATGTACAGTCCTTAAATAAAAGGATCACAGGTATATCCCAAGATCTTACACCCGAACTGGCGCTGCTCGGAATTGGCCTGGAGCAATGACCTAGACAGTACCATTCCATTATCACAGAACGTCTATCTGTTGCACGCACCTGGAAAAATCAGATCCTACCAAATATCCCACAACTTATTTCCATTCTTAACCTTAATCTAAACATTGAATATATGTTTGCCAAAGCACATTTAACAATCCCCAATTTTCTAGCAAATTGGTCACCTTGGCTAAATGACCTCTCCAGTGACCCTCTTCTCAGATAGCTCCTGCCTGTTATTGAAATATCCTTGGTGAAGTTCATCTAATTATCCCCGTCCAGGTTCACATTATGACAATATACAGCCTGCATTGAGTTATCTTATCTCCTGTAGTTTTTTTTTCTTTTAATGTGGTTTATGTGGTTGATACCCAGATCAGGATGTACAGTAATCCTTACCACTCTTGTATTGAACTGTATTGTTGCTGTATTGTCTCCTGTTATATTGTAAAGTGCTGAGCAAACTGTTGGCACTATATAAATCCTGTATAATAATAATGTGGTTGATACCTGGATCAGGATGAACAGTAATCCTTACTGATGTGCATCCTCTATACACACCTGATACTATTTTACATATATACCTTCTATTCAAAAATTTATTTACAGCTTTTCTAAATGCTCTTACTACGCTGTATCACTTATTTGTTGAAATTCAATAAAATTTTAAGTGATAAAAAAAAAAAAAAAAAAAAACATGGTCGATTAACAGGCTGAGGTCAGTGCAGATGGAAGGCAGAAACATGGTTTAGAAACAATCCAGACCGCAGGCAAAAGCATTGTCGGTAAACTGGCTATGATCAGTTCAGGTGGAAGGAAGATAAATGGTTTAGAAACAATCCAGACAGCAGGCAGAGGCATCATCGGTAAACAGGCCAGGGTCAGTTGGCATGGAAGGCATGGTCAATCAAGGCAGCAGGCAAATGATCAGCATGAATTTTAGAAGCTGGGAAATAGCAGGCTGTTAAAACTAATATTTTAGTGATGTGTGATAATATTGAAAGCAGTCTCTGATGCATAGGCCTGGTTGGAAGGTACATTGGGGACAATTAATACTGGTGTCTCTCCTAAGTCCTCTTCTGCTGCATACCCAACATTTTTTTTGGCTTCTTCTTCCTGATTCTGTGAGTGGAATGTTTTTTGAAAAATGTTGCTCCTGAAGGCTGCTCACATAAGCAGAGTGAATGTTTTCTGGGAGGGATCCTTGCTGGTAGATCAGGGCAGTGATAATTTCTTCTATATATTTGAGGAAGGTGGTGGGTCTTTCCGTTGTCTTTTGATAGATAACAAGCGCATTGTAAATGGCCAAATGGAAAAAATAAATTGCAACTTTTTTGTACCAGAACAGAGACTTTCTTGTTGACAAATAGGGCTGTATCATCTGATCATTTAAATTCACCTTCCCCCCATGAACTGATTATAATCGTGGATACATTCAGGTTTTTGAATGGGACCACATCCCCCATGAATTTCCACCAAAATGTCATTGTGGATGGTGGGCAGGACATAAACATGTCTCTTATCCCTCCACTTCATGGCCAACACTTCCTGGTTTCTCAGACTTGCTGATTCCCCCCTTTGTAGCCTTGTGGTTACTAAACTTTCTGTTTTTTTTTGAGTGGTACCACAGGCTAAAGCTTTCTCATGGTACAGAAGCCAGAAAAGGGGCAGACTGGTATAATAGTTATCAAGGTAGATATGATAACCTTTTTGGAACAGTGATAATACCAGGTCCCAGACAATTTTGCCACTTGTTTCAATGTAGGTTGGGCACTCAGGTGGCTGGAGCTGGGAGTCTTTGCCTTCATACATGCAGAAGGCATGCACATATCCTGTAGCTCTTTCACAGAGCTTGTTCAGCTTCAATCCATACCTGGCCATTTAACTGGGAATGTATTACTTGAATCCCAGCTGGTAAGTGAAGTGGAAAAGGGGTTCATCCACACAAATGTGTTGCTCAGGGACATAAAGTTCCGCAAATCTCTTAGCAAAATAATTTATTAGGGGCGGATTTTTTACAGTTTGTCATATTTTGGATGATCTCAGGGAGGGCACTGTGAGTTATCATTGAAATGCAGGAATCACATGATCAGATCATAGCATGACCTGGACATTACAGCAGAATAAACGGGCATATGATGGATGGAGTTGTAGACCAGTAGACATGCAATTTGTTTTTATTTTGTAAGCCCCATGTTAAACGCAAGGCCCAAAAACAATTTTAACTCCTCCACTGTGAGACGTCTCCATTGAAAAGGACGGGCATAGGATGTACTGGGATTGTTATCAATATATTGCTGAGCAAATAGGTTTGTCTGGTTCACAATGTATTGAAGTATATCGGCAGAAAAAAACTAATAAAAAAATCAATTTTAGCAAACTTTTCAGTATTGGTCTGCACACCTGGCTGTGCGGTGAATGGGGATTGAAGCTGATCTTTAGCTGGAAGGCAGCCATAAAGGGTTTGCAAAGGTGTCAGGAAGATATGTTTGGGCCCTAATTCTTGGATCTGGTGGGATATTTCAGTGCTTTTACTGGGCCTTTCATCCTGGGGTCTAGCGCCATTGGTGTCTGCTTATTGACCTCTGGGGTATATGGCACTGCTTGTGGTTGCCTGCTCTTCAGAGCGCTGTATCCTATTAGGAGCGACTACTTCCTCCTCCGATTCAGTCACTGACCCACTACTTTCTACTGGCTCATATTCTGAATCGGAATTGGATGGGGAGAGCTCCCCGCTGCTCTTGCCCGTCATGCTGAGGATTTTGAGCGCCTCCTCACTAGTAAAATATTTTTTGGACATTGCGGCTCTGGTGATTGTGGCTGTATGAGGGGTAAACTGCTGATGGGTGGCTGTGATGAGTATACTGCTGATGGGTGGCAGTTGTGTCAACTCTGTGACGGGTACACTGATTAGGCTGCACTGATGGCTGTGGTGACAGGTACACTGATGGGCTGTACTGATAAATGCACTGACAGGTACACTGATGGATGCACTGATGGGCTGCACTGACAGGTACACTCATGGATGCACTGATGGGCTGCACTGAGAGGTACACTGACAAGTCCACTGATGGGCTGCACTGACAGGTCCGCTGATGGGCTGCACTGACAGGTCTACTGATGGGCTGCACTGACAGATGCACTGATGGGCTGCACTGACAAGTCTATTGATGGGCTGTGCACCAATAGGCTGCATTGTCAGATCCACTGATGGAGATGCACTGACAAATCCACTACTAATGGCTCCACTGACAGATCCACTGACGGATCCACTGACTTGATGGATCAACTGATGGGTCCACTGGTGGGCTGATCTGACAGATCCACTGATGGGCTGACCTGACAGATCCACTGGGACTCTTTTTTAGGGACAGTGTGGTGCACAGTAGTGAAAGGGGTAACTGTAAAAACTCACTGTTCCTAGGTTCTCCTCCTCACACAGGATTGGTGTGTGAAAAGGAGAAGACAGGAACAGTAAGCGACAGCTGTTTGTTTATATTTATAAACGGCTGTGATCGGTCACAGCTTATCACATGGTAAAAAGCCATTTTCATTGGCTCTTTTATCCTCATTTATCCTGCCACACTTTGGAGCTGAGAAAAACCCTGCGTCCTCTCTTGGATTCCCTCTGCAATGCATGAGCTATATATCGTTGGGGCTTTACATTCCTGCTTACAGCTACTAAAGATGGGATCTCGGCTACTCTTCGTGAAAAAGATGATCTACAGCAATTTCTTCAAACTCTCCACCTGCCTGAGGTTGATTTTCCTGATTGGAGGGGTTTCTTCCTCTAATCAGACACAACGGGACTGGCAGGAACCACGTCGGAAATATAAACGGATCCGCAATCCCCCGGGCTCACCTAACGGCAAATAGAACACTTGAACTTTAGTTCTTGGTTATTGTTCATTTGAATTGTTCTGGGTCGGTTCCTGTGACCTCCCCTGAGGCTGATATCCTTTGCCCTGTTCTTTTGAGTCCATTGTCTGGGTCCCTGCATTTTATGCTAATCCAACTTGCTGGGGTGTTTTCTCCACTTTAAAATTGTTGTCCCCCTATTACCACCCATTACATTTTCTTGCCTATACTTCACTGTTAAGGATCTTGTTGCTATAGGGGGATTTGGGGCCATATAGAACGTTATATTTCCTGCCCTCGATAAATGGCTGTGTTATTTGTTTTACTGCTTTATGCCTTTACATTAACATCGACGATGGGTAGCTCCGGTTACAGGAAACCCATATTGTAGCGGGATCGATTCCCAAACTCCCACTGTGCCTGTTTCACCAATAGTTTCAAAGCTCGTCCCCAATCAAGCAAGACAAGGGTGTGGTGATATTCTTTCACAAGTCTTGCCCCTTTGTCCCTGAACACACTTGGAGGATCCTCTGGGCAGATATGTGATGGTGAAGAGCTCCCTTTATGGTAACCCGTTGACGCTAGCAAATATATACGCCTCAAACTCTGGCCAGATTTCCTTTATTGACAAGGTGCTCAGGATTTTACAGAACTTTTCCTCAGGTTTGGTGATATTTGGAGGTGATTTCAATGTCTGTCAGGACCCCCGGCTGGACTCCTCCTTGGGTAAATCCACATTGTCCTTTTCAGCTAGGAAACATATTTCCAGATCCTTACGAGACATGTGATTGGTGGATGGTTGGAGGACCCTAATGATAAAGACCTCCTATTTTTCCCAGGTACATCAGTCGTATTCTCAGATTGATCTAGTCCTGATTGATCAACCTCATTTAGATGTAGTCCATTCCACCAAGTTCCATCCTATTCTGCTCTCGGATCATGCCCCGATTGAACTAATCCACCAGCCTCGACCTAAGACTCGCCAGACATGGTCATGATGCCTTAATTAAAATCTTTTAGATGATGTTGCAGTGGCTGGAGAGATACGCAAGGTATTGCAGCAATATTTTGTAGATAATGAAGTTAGGAGACTCTCTGAGAGTGTGATTTGGGAGGCTCATAAGGCCGTTATCAGAGGTACCTTCATCGCTCAGGCTACACATTTAAAGAAACAGTTGAATGCAGACTTAAGTTTACTATCCCAGATCTCAGATCTCTCCTATAGACACAAAAAGAAGATGGGCCCCCAGATGGGGACTCAACTTTCGGACTTGAGGACGCAATTGAAACAGCTCCTAGACACCCAATCCAAAGGTAAACTCATATATCTGGCCCACAAATACTATGAGCAAGGACATAAATGTGGAAGGATGTTGGTGAGGGCGCTTAAGAAACAAATTTCAGGTTCCTTTGTCCTCCATATATACGATGCCTCAGGTATGAAGCTGTATTTTCCATACTAGATTGCCAAGTGCTTCCGAGATTTTTATCATTCCCTTTACAATCTCAGGGTTTCAGAGGGTGCAGATGCCAAATCCAGATGCAAAGCATCGATAGATGCTTACTTAGACAATATCGATTATCCACGACTCCCACTATCTCTATTCTGGAAGGAGATATCTCTCCGGAGGAAATTATTTCCATGGTCAAGGCCATTCCCTCAGGAGAGAGCCCAGGCCCGGATGGGTTTTCCCACCAATATTTTCTTCAATACTCAAATCTCCTTGCTTCTCATATGGTGACTTATTTTAGTTCGCCTTCAAGCATGGGCCCATATAACAGTGATCCCTAAGGAGGGGAAGGATCCTGCATATTGCCAAAATTATCGACCCATTTCCTTACTGAATTTGAATATAAAGATTTTAGTAAAAATCATGGCTAACCGACTAAAAGAGTTTCTGGGCAACTTGGTTCATGCTGATCAAGTGGAGTTTATCCCTGGCCGAGAAGGTAGGGATAACTCACAGAGAGCTATCTCTCTTCTACACTGGATTTCTACCTGAAAAATGCCTTGTCTTGTTCTCTCATCCGATGCCGAGAAAGCCTTCGACTGTATTGATTGGGTATTTAAATCACGTATATTGCACAGGCTAGGACTTGGGATCAAAATTCCATCTTGAATAAGAGCCCTATATGACGGTCCTTCGGCCCAGGTGAAGGTCAATCAGACCTTATCCCAACCATTTCCAGTTTCCATCGGTACAAGGCAGGGATGCCCGCTATCTCCACTACTATTTGCCTTAATCATGGGTGCCTTTCTATGCTAGGTCCGATTGAACCCTGATATTATCGGGGTTCAAGTGGGATCCACTGAACATAAACTGGCTGTGTTTGCAGACGATGTCCTTTTTTTCCTTAACTTTCCAAGGACAACCCTGCTAAATCTCTTGAAAGAAATAGATCAATTTCATTATCTATCCAATTTCAAGATTAATATAGGGAAAACGGTTATTCTACCTTTGAATATTTTGGAGATGGATAGACGCATACTCGAACATTAATCTCCCTTCCGATGGCAAGACTCTCCCCTCACGTATTTAGGTATTAAGCTGCCTGCAGACCTGAAAGATCTCTACAAGGCTAATTTTTCCCCGCTCTTACGTTCTGTCCAGGAAGAGCTGAAGTCCTGGGAGAAGGTAAAAACCACCTGGTTTGGTAGGATAAGCATATTAGTTTTCGTTATATGTCTGGCATGTATTCAAGGTCCTTAATGAATTTATGCAAGGAATGGAGCCCGTAACCCTGGGAGAGTTGGAAACATAGGCAGCTTCATACATTTTTTGATACTATATGAAAGGTTGTGAGATCCTATGACTGTTTATCTAGGTTTGAGTCTAAATGTTTGGATAGGAGGGGCACTACTCATCTTCTCTCCAAATTATATAAATTGCTGTTGGGAAATTGACTAAAATGACTCCTTTCTATATCCGACAGTGGGAGCGGGAACTGGGCAGAGACCTAACAGACTGTAGTGTAGATAAAATAATATACCTTGCTCATACTTCATCAGTTAATGCTAAAACCCAGGAGACGTGCTATAAATTTTTATCCAGATGGTATAGGTTACCCGACAGGTTATCCCTCATTTTCCAGAGTGTTTCTGGGTACTGCTGGAGAGGGTGCGGGCAGACAGGCAGTTTTCTACATCTGTGGTGGAATTGTTCAGTCATTCGCCCCTTTTGGTATGACATTCAAGCAATCACTCATGAGGTGACACAATTCCATTTGGCAGATGATCCCTTACCTATACTATTCCATGATACAAAGCAATTGGTTGGGACGTACAAACATCCTTGATGCCACACCTCATCGGAAATCACCTGTGCTGCCTTCAGCCAAGGAGTGGCTGCAGAAAGTACAGGACATTATGGAGGTGGAGGAGTGGAGACATCAATGTACACATACTTATGATAAATTTTATAGATGTTGAGCCCCTTGACTCGACTTTCTTACCTATGACAGATATAAACAATTGATGGCGCAATTGCTGTATCTCTTTTTGATAACAGGTTTTTGTCCTTAGCAACCTTTGGAGACCTATTGACCAGGACGGATTATATACTGTTTACTTATCTCTTTCTCTTTACATTCCTGTTTGATTTGTGTAAGAATTCAGATAGACCAACAATAATGTTCATAGTTTACTATTGAAGCACTCTATTTGAATCTGACTTATATCATATTGTCATGATACTCCTATATATTGTTTTTTTCCCTTCTCTTTTGGTAATTTTTGTATTGACTTATGCAAAACAAAATAAAGATTTAAAAAAAAAAGGAATGGGTGGGGAAGGTTTAAGGATATGACTTGGGAAGCAGTAAAGAATGAGTAACAAACAGCTAGGTGAGCAAATTGGGCCATCATTCTGCCTTCTTAGTAATTGTGCGGTTGATGGAAGTAATTAGTTAATAAGAAATGGGGTATGGGAGAAGGGTGGGTTCTTACTGATGCCAAAAAGAAAGATCGTTTGTAACATTTAGACTGGTGGTGTAACCTTAAAGTGTTATTAAACTCTCTTTAACAAATTGTATATGTAGCATCATACCTTATACCCTTATGTTGGTGCTGTCCTCTTTGGCATTGCAGCCTGTGTTTGCAGTACAAATGTTACACAAAATTTATGCTCCTAATCCAGCTGGGACTACAAAGGTTGAGAAAAGGGATCGCTAATTGGGTGATCATTCATGCACAATTTGTGCTGTGCCAAGGATGCAGGCACCCCCCTGATGCTGATAGAGTAGACATGCATGTGCAGTATGTGCAGGACGTGAGTAGTCATGGAACATTTAGTCTCAAATTAGCAGAACACATGACGCTACAGTGAGCGCTCCCTGTTCCAGAAATTCAAGTAGAGTCTGAAATAAATGTACTGGCTTTATAAATTTTCAGTGGGAAAGTGTAAATCTGTGGGCTAATAAACAGCTACAACTGGGTTAATAAACTGCCTAGCAACTTTTAAGAGTAATGTGGACTAAAAATGAAAATGCTTTCTATAGTGGGGCTTTATTACTGACCTAATGATTACAAATATGTATGATAATGTAGTGTTCTTGAAGAAAGTAATTACTAAGGTTCATTCTGTATGAACAATGGTGTACAATGACTGATATGTACTCACCTAGCGACTTGTGATTGCCAGGTGGTAGATAAGGGTTTACAGTGGATCATGACATTTGGTGGTGCTTTCAGGGCTGATTCACCCCATAATTCCTGTGCTTTTCTCTGCAGTGTGAATTTGCAGCCTATTCCATTGAATGGTCTGCAAATGGCACCGGAATGCACATAAATCACTACTTTTAAAAATGTGCTGCCATAGCCATGGTGCCTATATTTAACAAGGAATATACAAGTCTTTACCAAGTAACTAAATACTGTTAGTTTAACGTATATAGTTGGGAAGATACTTCAGAGTTTGATAAAAGACCTCATAGAAGAGTGTTTGTAGCAAGCAATATTATAAGCAATAAACAGCATGGATTCACAAAAGATGAAAAATTGCAACCAAATCTGATTTCTTTTAATGAGGAAATAAGCAAAAATTTAGAGAAAGAAATGGTTATGGCTATAGTATACGTCGACTTACAAAAAGCGTTTGGCACAGTCCCTCACATAGTCAATCTGTGAGTAATTGTCTATAGGTTTGGAAAAATCTGTTTGTAAATGGATATAAAACTGGCAAAAAGACTGTATTTGGAGAGTCGTGATTAATTATTCATACTGAGAATTGTCTAAGATTATTTGTGGTGTACCCCAAGGTATCCTTACATTTTAACCTATTTATAAATATAGACTTTGGGATAAAAAAACACAATTTTGCGTTTGCAGATGACATCAATCTATACAGCAGAATATTGTCCTTACAGGTTGTTGCCAACTTACAAGTAGTGCACTGCTTGATTAGGCAATTATGTGGCAAATGAGGTTTAATGTTGATAAATGTAAAAGTATGCATTTAGGGTTAAAAATATGCATGCATCATATATTCCAGGAGAAGCACAGCTGGGGGAGTCAATGATTCAAGAAGGATCTGGGCGTTCTGGTAGATCATATATTTAGCAGCATACCAGCATGCAATGCCATGATCCAGTTTCTGAAGCAAGCAAAATACTTTATTTTATTAGAAGAGGCATATTTCCATAGAGAATTATATAAATTTGCCCCTGTACAAAGCATTAGTAGGATCTCATCTGGAATATGCAATTCAGTTTGGCACCAATTCACTGTAGAGGATGCAGAACAGGGTGACCAAACTGACGTATGGAGGAGCTCAGCTATGAGGAAAGATAAGCTGAACAGAATATATTTGCGAAGCGGAAGGAAGCAAAGTGTCGCACTCCAAAGAAGCAGCCCAAGTATAAATGAAAGTCAAAAAAGCTTCAGCCCAGTTCTTCCTAGGCCACTCCATCGACACATTTCACCTAGCTCATAGAGCTTAGTCCATGACTATGCCCAATGGGCAGGGTGAAATGCATCAGGAAGAGCGGCCTAGGAGGAGCCCAATTGAAGCTTTTTTAACTTTAATTTATGCTTGGGATAATGCTTTGGAATGCTGCACTTTACTTCCTTCCTCTTCACATGTGTACATGGCATTCTGCGCAGTAGCAACTATTACAAAAGACTGCTCGCTGTTATTGATACTAAAGGAGAGGATACACGGTATTAAGAAGTAAGGATATGCAGACTTTTGAACAGGGGTATTTCATTTGATTACTTGTTGCCATGTTTTGTTTTATGATTGTGCCATTTTGTTATGACCGGTTGAATATGAATCCCATAAGAAATAAAAGAAATGTGTTTTGTCTGCTCACTCATGTTTTCTTTAAAAATAATATTACCAGTTCTCCAAGGGTATGCTAGCTTTTTAGCACAACTGAATATATATATATATATATATATATATATATTTGTAGATATAATTTTTTACAGCAATGCACAATTTAATGCAGCAGTCTTAGAACAAAAAAAATCAAAATACAGGGCAATATATTATTGCTTGTAAATCATTCTATTTTCTTAAAAGTGCCATCTTGTGTCCTTTTTCCATACTGCAGTTTTAACATTAAGTGCAGTTTTTCTTTACAAACAATCACAAATATATATACCATTTTCCAATATGGAAAGACAATTTGGGGCTTTCATGTATGTTTGTGGAATGTAAATGTTAGAAGATACTGTCAATGTGTGGCATTCTCTATAGAGTTGTGTCTGCACTGTAGCAAATCTCACTGTAGAAAAGTTTCTTTGCAGACTGTAATTATTACCTTTATACAACCAGAGTACTAAGCTATGAACTAAATTATCCTGCATAATGAAACTGCACTATCAGGGTGCACAGTCTATTTGCCTTTAGCAAATAATCCCCTCTAAAGGCAAATAGACTGTGCACCCTGATAGTGCAGTTTCATTATGCAGGATAATTTAGTTCATAGCTTAGTAAATGAAGGGAAACTCTGCTTACTTCCATCATCCAATAGTGTGCAAGCAAAAAATGCTGTTTTTTCCTTGCATGTGATTGGGCATTCTTTGCAAAGTAAATAAATTCCCTTGCAGAGTATGCAGAGTATGCTTCCCTTACAGGGACTGCAAACCACTACCCACCAGGGACTGCAAACCACTTCCCACCAGGGACTCTTGAACACAGGGGCAGCCAAATAAGCCCCCAGCCCACAACCCTACTGCCTCCCACCGCCCACTTCAGCCTACATCCAGGCCACACGTCACACCCAGGCCGCACCATAACTGGGCCCGAAGCCACACCAGCCACTTAACCACCAGGCCAACCACACCGCCCAGCCCCCACCTCACAACCCTACCACCCGGGTAGTTTGAGGGCTGAGTGAGGGCACCGGAGGTCCCCCCGACCCTGTCGTGAAGCAACAGGGACCCGCACCACCTAGGCCGAGGCCTACCTAATCACCAAAGCACCTGGCCTGGCAGGGCCTACTGCGCCCTACCACGACACCCCCCCCGGACAACCCAAAGGGAGCCTGCTCCTGGCCTAAAGGAGCTCCACCGGCACACCCCCATCCACACCCGTAGGGCTGACCTGAAGCGAGCGCTTCCCACACCATGAGCCCAGCAGATGATCTTGGCCTGGTGAGACCCACCATTGCCTCCCACGACACAACCCTGCCCGGACCGCTGAGCTCAACGGACGACCTCAACCTGGTGAAGCCTACCATCGCCCACCACAGCGCAACCTTGACCTGCCCGGACCTGAAACCCACCTGATGACCCCCGGGAATACAGTGCGGAAGAAGGCCCGACTGCTGGTTCTGCGATCCCTACTACGCCCATCATCCACATCTGATGCCCACCTCTCACAACCTTCTCTACACCCTATCTCCACCACCTAGAAAACGCCTCTGCTGCTGACGACCACCCTTCATCTCCACCACCTGGAAAACACCTCCACTGCTGATGACCACCCTTTATCTCCGCAAACCAAACCTCATCCCTCAAACCAGAGACTTTCACAAACTGATACTCAAAGCTTGATTACCCCCGGCTACAACCTATCGACCTGAACTCTACCCATCCTGCTCCTAGGCACGAGAACTCTAGCTACCTGAAGACACAGCGATGAGATATGCCACAGCATGCTAGACTATCTGCAGCCAAGATTCCCATCACACCTGTCCGCCACACCGTTTACCTCCCTAAAATGCCTCCTCCACTCCTCCTCCTCCTACTCCTCTCCTCTGTTCCCAAAATCTCTTCTCTATATCCCTCTGCTCCTCCCAAACATCTGTTCATTGTGCCCTCACTGCTTCCTTCCCCCCTCTACGGCACCCACCACCTCCTCCTAGTGCTCCACTCTCCCACTGACCCGAACACCTCCACTGGTAGACTTACACGCTCCTGCACATCCCGCTCCCATGCCACCGTTCTCACCCTCCTCCTTCTCTTAACCGCCGGGGACATCTCCCCGAACCCTGGCCCTCCACCACCTCGCCCACCCACAAGGCACCCTCCCACGTCCTGCCGCAACCCCCTCAACCTAGTACCTGTCCCTCTGCTCCCTAAACCCCCCCCCGCCCCTGTTTTCGTGTGCACTTCTGAACGCCCGATCGGTTTGCAACCAGCTTTCTTCCATCCACTACCTCTTTGTTTCCTGCTCCCTCAACCTCCTAGCGATCATGGAAACCTGGATCCAAGCTACTGACTCCACTTCCCCTGCAGCACTCTCCTATGGAGGTCTCATCTGAACCCACTCACCCAGACCCAATGGTCGTAAAGGTGGTGAGGTTGGTCTGCTCCTTTCACCACAGAGCACTTTTCCGAGTCCTCCTAAACCCCCCCCCTCTCTATCCTTCTCCTCCTTTGAGGCCCACTGAATCCGACTTTTCTCTCCAACCCCCCTGAGGATTGCTGTGATCTACCAGCCTCCTGGACCTGTATCCCGCTTCCTCGATGACTTTTCTGCCTGGCTACCCTTCTTTCTCTCTTCCAAACTACCCATCATCATCCTTGGAGACTTCAACATCCCTGTCAACATCAATAACCCGGCTACATCTCAGTTCCTCCACTTAACCTCCTCTTTTGCACTCACTCAGTGCATACAATCCACCACTCACTTCAATGGGAACATCCTGGACCTCGTCTTCTCCAATCTCTGCACCCCCCACAACCTCACAAACACCCCCTTCCCTCTCTCTGACCACAACCTTATCACCTTCTCTGTCTCCTCGTCCTCAAACGCCTACCCCTCCAAATGTCAAACTATTACCAGTCAAAACCTCCACAACCTGATCCCTGCCCCCTTCCACTCTGCAGCTGATCAACTTTACGACAGCATGCTTCCCCTGTCCTGCCCCGACCTGGCCACGACTGCCTATAACAACTCGCTGTCATCAGCTCTAGATTTGCTAGCGCCTTTAACCACACGAAGCATTATACCAAAACTCTCAAACGCTGCAGTTGTGCGCTGGAGCAACTATGGCGCAAAACCAGATCCCAACTAGCGTTCACCCACTATAAATCTGCCTTCCACACCTACACCTCCTCCCTCCATGGTGCCAAACAAGCCTACTTTCTGACCCTCATCAATACCCTCTCCTCCAATCCTCGCCGGCTCTTCTCCACTTTTAACTCTCTACTCTCTCCGCCCCCACCTCCACCCAGTACCTCATTCACTGCCCTCGAGATTGCCAATCACTTCAAAAACAAGATTGACACTATTCGCAGGGACATCGCTGCTGCTCATACCTCCACCCCACCTACCTCCTCTCACACAGCAACCCCCTCAACACCCCTCCCCCTTGGCCTCACCACTGTTCAGACCTCCACCCCATCTAACATCCATCTAACCCCATCTAACATCCCTCACACAGAAGCCCCCTCAACACTCCACTCCTTCGACCTCACCACCACTGAGGAGGTCACTAAGGTCTTCTCTGAAGCCCTCCTCACCACCTGCCCCCTCGACCCTCTCCCCTCAAAACTCCTATGATCTCCCTCCTCCTCCATCCTACGCTCCCTCACCCACATCTTTAATCTCTCCCTCTCTTCTGGCGCATTCCCCTCCCCTCTGAAGCAGGCACACATCACTCCCATACTAAAAAAGCCCTCCCTGGACCCCACCGACCTGAACAACCTTAGACCCATCTTCCTGCTGCCATTTACATCCAAACTCCTTGAGCACTTAGTCTATACTCGCCTAAGCTCCCACCTCAACGACAACAACCTCCTCGACCCTCTACAGTTCGGCTTCCGTCCCCTACACTCCACCGAAACCGCCTTACTCAAACTCACAAATGACCTGCTAACCACCAAAGCCAATGGCCACTATTCAGTGCTCCTACTCCTCAACCTTTCCGCGGCTTTCGACACAGTCGACCACCCCCTCCTCCTCAAGAAACTACACTCCCTTGGCCTCAGAGACTCCGCTCTATCCTGACTCTCATCCTACCTATCACAACGCTCCTTCAGCATTACCTATTGCACTACCACCTCCCCCCCACTCCCCCTCTCTGTTGGGGTCCCTCAAGGCTCTGTCCTCGGGCCCCTTCTCTTCTCCATCTACACCTCCTCCCTTGGCCAACTGATACACTCTCACGGCTTCAACTACCACCTCTATGCCGACGACACGCAAATCTATCTCTCGATCCCTCACCTCACCCCTTCAGTCTCCACCCGAATCACCAGCCTACTGAACGACATATCAGATTGGATGTCGCTCCACTTCCTTAAACTGAACCTCTCTAAAAGCGAGCTCCTACTCTTCCCCCCAGCCCACGCAAACTGACTTCTCCATCACGTCCAACCATGCCACCATCAAGCCCACCCCGCAAGTCAGAGTACTTGGTGTCATACTAGACTCCAATTTATCCTTCCAGCCCCAAGTCCAATTGCTAACAAACTCATGCAGACTCCACCTCCACAACATCGCCAAAATATGCCCATTCCTAACCCCTAATACTACTAAGCAGCTCATCCACTCCCTCATCATATCACGACTCGATTACTGCAACTCCCTCCTCATTGGCCTGCCTCACCACAGGCTATCCCCACTTCAGTCGATCCTGAATACGGCAGCCAGACTCATCCACCTTACCAACCGCTCCGTTTTCACCACCCCCCTCTGCCAATCCCTCCACTGGCTTCTGATTGCCCAACGGATCAAATTCAAACTGCTAACACTGACGTACAAAGCTGTCCATAACTCTGCCCCAAACTACATCACCGACCTAATATCCAAATACCATCCAAAATGCACTCTCCGCTCATCACAAGACCTCCTTCTCTCTAGTTCCCTGATCTCCTCCTCTTATGCCCACCTCCAGGACTTCTCCAGGGCATCACCCATCCTCTGGAACTCCCTACCCCAAACCAACAGACTATCACCCACTCTCCTCTCCTTTAGGCGCACCCTAAAAACTCACCTCTTCAGGGAAGCCTACCCCACCCTCTGCTAACTGCCGATCTCTTCCACTCTTCCTACCACTCCATCCCCCACAGCTGTTCCTCCCATACCACTATCCCCTCCCTCCTAGATTGTAAGCTCCAAGGAGCAGGGCCCTCGTACCCCTCCTGTTTCACACTGTATTGTTATTGTACTGTCTCATGTATTGTCCCCCATTGTAATGTACAGTGCTGAGCGAACTGTTGGCGCTATATAAATACTGTATAATAATAATAATACTACAGTAAGCATATATACAGTATATTGTATTGTTAGTAGAGAAATACATCCTTACATTGCTGGGCAGTGTTTAAGATCCTCCCTATACACTGCTGGTCAGTGGAGAAGGATACCATTACATTGTTAGTCAGTGGAAAAGCACCCCCATACTTTGTTGATCAATATAGGAAATGCCTGATTACATTAATAGTTAGTAATGTAGTGCTCCTGTGCAGAGGCATCCCTAGGGTTGGTGTCACCCGGTGCAGTAACACTTGGTGACACCCCCTCCGACTATCCCCGCAGAATGGATCCATTATGCTCAATCTGCAGATCCGATCCATCCTGCGTCGATCGCCGGCTTTCTTTACAACTTACCTTTTCTTGGAGCGGGTCCGGTGTCACCTCGTATAGGTTGCATGCCAATTATGCCCGCAGGATCATCAGCATGCAACCTATACGGGGTGACACCGGACCCGCTCCAAGAAAAGGTAAGTTGTAAAGCAAGCCGACGATCCCCGCAGGATGGATCGGATCCATCCTGCGGGGATCGTCGGCTTGCTTTACAACTTACCTTTTTGTGGAGCGGGTCCGGTGTCACCCCCTGTGGACCGCACCTGCCTCGGGACGCCACTGCTCCTGTGTTTAGTTAAAGTGGTTCTAGAGGCAGAAAGTTTTTTTTTTACCTTAATCCATTTTATGCATTAAGGAGAAAGCCTTCTGCAAGCAGTCCCCCCCCCCCTTATATTTACCAGAGCCCAAACTTGATCCAGCACTGTGCATGACAGCAGAGGCTCTGTTGGCTCTATCCCTTCTCATTGGCTCAGAGATAGCAGAGGACAAGTGAGTGGCTCCTTCTGCTGTCAATCACAGCCAGTGAGGAGAGAGCAATGGGTCACACAGCGCCAGCTCAGGAGTGAGTCTTGCTATGGAAGCACTCGACTGGGTGGCAGGAATGAGGAGCACCAGAAGGGGACCTGAGGAGATGAGGATTGGGGCTACTCCGTGCAAAACCATTGCACAGAGCAGGTGAGTATACATGTTTGTTATAAAAAATCCTATACAATCACTTTAATCAGTGAAGAAGTGCCCCTTATTTACTGGCAGTTGAAACATACCCCTTAAATTAACAGTAAATACATTGGTGCACCCTTACATTGATGGTCATTGGTAAGTGCTTAGCTGCTAGTCTAACATGACTAGTGTTAATATGTAAAAAAACAGATCTAATTCAGTGAGCCCAACATAAAGGAATAGCAGAGAGGAGCTGAGACACTGATTTTGTGACTCAAGCTACACTGAATAACAACAGAGTTGGAACTGTATAGTTCCCAGCACAGCCAGGAAGATATATCCACCAACAAAGTAATCTGGTGTTCCAAAAGCCTGAATGTTAGCAAGACTGAGATTCATTTACCATTTTCTGTGTGAGAGATTGCTGTACACCCTTCCCCATTTCCCATGCATACCCAGACTCCATAAAGGATCCTCTTTTTTTAAAAGAAGATTTATTGGGTTTTCACAAAGTAAAACATATCAAATTGGCGAGCACACATCTGACACATTCGCAACATCATATCTAGGCAATAAGATTATGGTGCGGTAAAAAAATTAAACACATAGCATAATGAAGGTGATTGCGAGAAGGCACTTATACACTACCCAGTTACAAAGGTTTGCATATGCGAGTAAAGAGGGAAAGTTGTATATGAAAGTAAGGAGAGAATAGCATGTGTGTGAAGAATAGCAAAATGGTAGCGAGTAAAGATTATATGTTCGGGAGAGAATATGAGGTTGTGATTTACCAGTAGTAGTCAAAGTTAGATGTTTAAGATGTACATAGATGCCATCTGTTATCCACCAATAACATACCAAAAGGGGGTGATGAAAAAGGAAATAGCCGAAGGCATGAGAACTGGGGCTAGATGAAAGGGTAAGGGAGAGGAAGAGCAAGAGGGCTAAAGTCGTAAGGGGAGGAAATAAAGAGCAGATGAAGTAGTTGGAATAGTTGAGGTTGTTGATGAGAGATGGTGAGAACAGAGTGTGAGCTGGAGAAGGGGAATATAGAGGACGAGGGGGGGGGGGGGTGTTTCCCAGGGACCCAGGTAGACTGGAGAAAAATGGAAAAGGGAGATAAGGAAGTCAATAGTAGTGTAGAAGAGATGTCGAACTCTAGTTGCCTAATATAGGCCTATGGTATACTGATAATAACTAGTAGCCACATGTCCCTAAGTTGAGAGGTCAATCAAGGGGTCAAGATACAGTTGAAGATGAGGAAAAAGATAAAGTGGAATGAAAAAGAGAAGGAGACCAGTAGATAAAGAATATTGCACATCAACAGCTTAGCATTTGTTACCAAAGTGGACTGATCATATGAACTATAGCCCCAATGCCACAGGACTTGTAGGAGGTTTCATAGAGCGTCTTAAAAGGCTGGGATACTGGAGAAAAAATGCCTGCTCCTGTGCGGATAGGGATCCTGTAATATAGGATTTCCACTTACGGAGATAGTGGGTCACTTTTGAGGAGGTTGGGTAGGTGATTAGATTAAGTCTGTCCAGGCGTAGTAAGGAGTTAAGTTCTTGTTTGATGTCCGTTAGGGTTGGAGGACAGTTAGAGACCCATTTCCGGAGAATAGCCTGTCTTGCTATTAGAAGGCATGTAGATATCCAGGGTTTGCTTTTTCTGATAGTTGACATTTGAGAGGAGAAGAGACAAATGGCTGGCTGCTCCAGGAGCCTGAAGAGGAGCGGTAGCGGATCACTGGGCAGTTGGTAAGTGGTGATGAAGGTTATGAAGTTGGTTACTTGCTTCCAGAAAGTGGATATAAAGGATCCTTTATCAGTTCACTGAATAAATTCTTTAAGCCAGATCTCTCCCAATGCATTAACTTCTTAGTTAAAGTAAACAAATTCTGCTATGAAAGGGATATACTGATTAGTGATATAGAGAAAGCCATTGGTACATGCTAGCTAAATATATCTTTTTTCAAAATATCAACATTTTTTCATGACTTGCCCAATATTAATCAATATATGTTGATACATTTGAACTTAGTTGATATCCCTGCACATCATGTTTCTGAGCAGGAGGCCCTCACTGCCATATTTACAAAACATTCAGCTTTCATGTTTATTTACAAAACATTCAGCTGCATTTAGGCTTTTCACTCTTTCACATGCTGTCAATTCCATACATTCCTATCATCATTTTCAGAAAACTAAAAAACTAGTTCTTCTGTGCTACTATGGACTCTATAACATGCTAGGATAGGAAAACAAAGTAGAAGGCTATGCTTTTGGTTCCTTTACAAATCAAGCCTTCCTTTGGCTCCACACACTTTCTCTGAGGCACACTGCTGAAAAGAGACAGAACACTTGGCCTTCCCAAATTTTACATTTGCTCATTTAAAAATACATGAACAAGACAGTTGCTAAGTTCTGTCTTGAACTTTTGATGTATGGTGAAGTATAAATGTTTTCATGATTGTTTGAACAAGCCCCAAAGTTGAACCATCTGCTACATCAGAAGGCGTGTCCACACAGTTATTATACAATGATTCTTCTATGATAGCGGAGGAGATCTGGTAAGGAATGGAACCACAAGGAGGGGCTAACCTCTAAACAGCATACAGTACAGTCATAATTGGTAATGGACGGGGGTATATTTATTTATTATTATTGTTAATATTGTTTTTGTTTGTTTTATTATAGAAGGGATTTGCAGAGTGGACTGGATACCAAAAATGCACAGGCACTGTTGAATAAGAAATAGGAATTATTTTTCCACAAATCACTACATTTTTTTTTATAATTCTGTACTTCAGGATGTTGTGTCACGTTTTAGCATACTGTATATAGTTGATCCAATTCACTGTTCAACAAATTTTTATTTTTTGCCAGTTTTGGAAACAAAAGGCTCCATTTCTTAATGAATTTCACATTCTGAGTTCAAATATAACAATGAAATTTGTCAATTGGCTCTAGTTTTTCTGTAAACGGAAAGTTTTCTACTATAGGCGTAATGACTACATAATGCACAATAATTATATAGATAGATGTCTTTCCACAAATATAAAGCAAGTGATATTGACTACATAACAAAGCCTAAATGGCATAATATATTGCATAGGATTACCAAGAAAAATTATAGCCATAAGCTAAGTTGAATCATTTTAATACTTAGGATTCTCACTAGTTTTGTCTTCAGTTTGTGTCGGTTTTGCTTCTCTTGGCTTTTCTCTTGTATTCGAGGAAAGGGCTATCTCTTACAACTGCACGTGACTACACGCTTCAGGTTCTTCCTCACTTGACTCAACCACAAAGGATTCTGGTGCTTTAGGAATTGGTAGCCCCTCTCCATGAGGAACTGGACGTATTGCCGATGGAATATTTGGATAGTGCACAGATAACTTTTTCTTCTTATTTAGCCCTTTTACAATTGGAGGCACCATACAAAAGTAACAATTACTAACATGATCTGTTGGCTCTCTCCAAATCATTGGCACAGCGAAAGGCATAGATGCCTTTTTTCCATTCAACCATTGCTCCAGTGCCGTCCCACAAGAATTGCAGCATATATGTGGTGTCCAGCTCTTGTCCTGGTCTCCTATCTTGCAGTCAAAATACAAGTTGTAGGCTTTCTTAATCATTCCTGTTATCCTCCTTTTTTGTGAGATAAAAGTTATTTCACCGTAGATATAGCAGAAATTATCTGCTTTATTCACACAAGTTCGAGGCATTACTGAGTAGCCTATATAAGCATAAAACGAAATGTAAAGACGCTGTCGAACTACAATCAGCTACAGATACTGCAGCTTTTATGCAGTGAAGTGATGCAATTAAAGGCTAATATTGCATCATCTCAGTATACATGCAATTTTCTATTGGTCACCAGTATCAATTGCGCAATATGCAGCTGAAGTTGCATCATAATTTTGAATGGCTTACGTCATTAGATGGGTGAATATATCATGGAAACTAGAGCCAATCAACATTTTTTAGGGTCATTTTCGTTTTCAGCACCCCAAAATTATGTAAGATTAGCTAATTTTATGCCCAAAACTTTTTACCTGTTGAACAGTGTTATCAAGTAAATGTGTAGTAGCATAGTTCATTTACATAATGGGATTAATGGAATGCTAATTATAGGTAGCTACAATACACAGAATGGTTGCCCTGGTATTGACCATATGATCTCTAAACAGATCATTTGTGACTGATGTACACAACAATGTATTGTTTCTGCATTAAAATGGTCAGAACCTTTTAGAATTGAATAAAGTTTATTTGTATTAAATGGGAATGTTTCTTATTTAATTTATTCATATCTCAAGTGGCTCCTGTGCAGAGTCCCCTATTTACCATTCATCATAATTGCATGTTATCTTTTATTGCTAGCATAAATGTCTTGTTGTCTTTTTGCCTGTCATATATCACCTTTACTATAATTTAATATCTAATTTTCTTCAGCATTGCCCTTTCAATGCCACTACCCATGCTAGTGGCATAATTTATTATGGCGTTCACAAAATAGTCCACTTCCCTAGAAAAAAGTCCTGACTTTAGATCATTCCTTTGGTTATGCTTGAACATTGAATAGTGGCTCTACTCTAGTTTCCTCTGCAATCCAAAATTATATAAGTTGAAGTGTGTCATATACCTGATAGGAGACCAAAATGACCAATGATGCTAACCAGGAATAACTAGCAGGATGCAGGCAGACGTTTCAGTGAGCAGTCAGTGGAACCACAGTAAGTGGAAGTTAAGGAGGACTTCTGGCTTGGAGTGGATTTAGAACAGAAGAGTTTACTAATGACATAAGTGGACAGGAAGTAGTAGTACTTATAGATGTTTATAGCTAGATCTTAGAGCATCCCTGGGCAGGTTATTGATGTCTGGGATCAAGTCAGAGACAATAGCAAAGTCACTGAGCAGGCCAAGGTCAGCAATGCATGGGCAACGCAGTACCAAATAATGAGCATAATTAAAGTTCAAGAATCCAAGGTCAGAAACTAGATAGGCAGAGGTAAACACAGTATAAAGGCAGATCAGGGATACGTTAGGTCCAAAAAAGAAAGCATATGCAGACCTTGCTTCAGCAGGACATATACTAAAATTGCAATGATACAGAGAAGATTAGCATGGCCCCTGCACAAGAATGGCACTCAAATTCGGGATGCGTCCCATATTTTCTTTTTTTTAGCAATACAATTTTTATTAAGTATTTTAAGATAATAAACAATACAAAACAGTGACATTTTCACAACTTGAAGTTACATTGAAAATATAGTGAACAAAGAAGGAACAAAGATGATATTTTTAAGCTGAGAATCACATTCGTAGAATTTGACCAGCAACACCATGCCAAGCACTATAAATTAGGATGGATGTTAGTATAATAATGCAATGAAAAGAAATAATTTACACAATTTACAAAAATCTACAATTAGAATGTACAATGTAACACACAAGGTAGTTATGTCTGAGACAGAGAAATATGAAAAGATCATACATATTTTTAACTCTGTTTCTATCAGTTTTATTTTTATGTTACTTCTTTGCTGAGTTTTCTTTTGTAAGGATACACTGCCTGTCTCATTGGAAATCTTTCTGACAAGATGTCCATGGATCCCATCGCATCAAGAACATCAGAGTCATTGCATCCCCAGTCACAATCAAAGTCTTACCTATGAAGACATCACAAGAGATTAGTGCCTATTGTCACTCTGTCAGCTTATCCTCCCATCATTGAGAGACTATTCTGCATCTCTGATTGCCTGTTTACTAATCATGCCCTTTAAAGTTTCCTGTATCAACTTAAAAAGAATTATCAGCCCTGCTACATAATATATGATCAGGAGGAAGCCAGAGCCTTGCTGTGTGATGTCTTGTGTCTTCAAGAGACCCACTTCAGTAATCAGAAACCTCCTAAGTTCTCCCATAGACACTTGCCATGTGTGTTTATTTCCAACAGGGTGTCAAAAAACAGAGGTGTATTAAACATTGTGAAAGACTTAGTAGCTTTCACTCACATAACAACTCTGGTGGATGATTCTGACTGGTATATCTTAGTCTCTGAGCTCAACAATGTTAACTATACTGTGGTCAATGAGTACCTTCCAAATGTGAAATTGAAAAAAGTAAATGAGGTGTGGTAAGGTTGTGTGCTTATTTGTATGGACAACGCAGTGCCAGATAGTCTCTTAAATGTGTCAAATACTGATCGCAAAACATCTTGCAGAACCCCGTTGAATCAATTCCTGTCATCATCAAATCTCTATGATGTATGGAGGTGTCAACACTCCATAGATTATACCCCTGTTTGCATCCATGTTATCTTCCCTAACTCTTCATCTTTATGATTTCGAGGCTGCTCTACCTGAGGCACATTGTATCATATATTTTGGTCCTGTCAAGTGTTGCAACCGGTGTGGCATAGGGTTTCTGAGATAGCTACCAAGATTTTGGGTTGTCTGCTGCTGCTCCGATTAACTTCCTCTCTGTGTTAACGTACTATTTAAGGGTGTCACACATCATGAAGGAATGCCTTATCCACACCATTTACATTGCAACAATTTGGGCAATTTGGTAGTTCCATTTTCTCTTATTATTAGAGATGAGCGAATGGAACTTGGCGAAGTGGAATTCATTTCGAATATTAGGAAAAATTCGATTCGCATCGAATCCGAATTTTAGCAAACTTCGGATGCACGAATCGAATTTTCCCCGATCAGCCGGCAAAAGTGTCACTGCAGAGAGCTCCGCTATTTCTGACAGTTCTCTGACAGTTCTGACAGTTCATTTACAGCGGTTGAAACATTGTATCTATTTGTTTCCATTTAGGATACAGATGTTTTTATTCGGAAATAAATAGATACAATGTTTCAACCACTGTAAATGTGAAGGAACTGTCAGAGAACTGTCAGAAATAGCGGAGCTCTCTGCAGATACACTTTTTGCTGTACTGGAATTCTTCTTCTTTTCATTCTTCTTCTTCTTTTCATTCTTCTTCTTCTTCTTCTTTTCATTCTTCTTTTCATTCTTCTCATTCTTCTTTTCATTCTTTTACTTCTTCTTTTCATTCTTCTTCTTCTTTTCATTCTTCTTCTTCTTCTTCTTTTCATTCTTCTTTTCATTCTTCTCATTCTTCTTTTCATTCTTTTTCTTCTTCTTTTCATTCTTCTTTTCATTCTTCTTCTTCTTCTTTTAATTCTTCTTCTCATTCTTCTTCTTCTTCTTTTCATTCTTCTTCTTCTTTTCATTCTTCTTTTCATTCTTCTTCTTTTCATTCTTCTTCTTCTTTTCATTCTTCTTTTCATTCTTCTTCTTCTTCTTTTCATTCTTCTTCTTCTTCTTTTCATTCTTCTTTTCATTCTTCTCATTCTTCTTTTCATTCTTCTTCTTTTCATTCTTCTTTTCATTCTTCTTCTCATTCTTCTTCTTCTTCTTTTCATTCTTCTTCTTCTTCTTTTCATTCTTCTTTTCATTCTTCTTCTTCTTCTTTTCATTCTTCTTCTTCTTCTTTTCATTCTTCTTTTCATTCTTCTTCTTCTTCTTTTCATTGTTCTTCTTCTTCTTTTCATTCTTCTTTTCATTCTTCTCATTCTTCTTTTAATTCTTCTTTTCATTCATCTTCTCATTCTTCTTTTCATTCTTCTTCTTCTTCTTTTCATTCTTCTTTTTCTTCTTTTCATTCTTCTTCTTCTTTTCATTCTTCTTCTTCTTCTTTTCATTCTTCTTTTCATTCTTCTTCTTCTTCTTTTCATTCTTCTTTTCATTCTTCTTCTTCTTCTTTTCATTCTTCTTCTTCTTTTCATTCTTCTTTTCATTCTTCTTCTTCTTCTTTTCATTCTTCTTCTTCTTCTTCTTTTCATTCTTCTTTTCATTATTCTTCTTCTTCTTTTCATTCTTCTTCTTTTCATTCTTCTTTTCATTCTTCTTCTTCTTCTTTTCATTCTTCTTCTTCTTCTTTTCATTCTTCTTTTCATTCTTCTTCTTCTTCTTTTCATTCTTCTTCTTCTTCTTTTCATTCTTCTTTTCATTCTTCTCATTCTTCTTTTCATTCTTCTTTTCATTCTTCTTCTCATTCTTCTTTTCATTCTTCTTCTTCTTCTTTTCATTCTTCTTCTTCTTTTCATTCTTCTTCTTCTTCTTCTTCTTTTCATTCTTCTTTTCATTCTTCTTCTTTTTCTTTTCATTCTTCTTCTTCTCATTCTTCTTTTCATTCTTCTTCTTCTTCTTTTCATTCTTCTTTTCATTCTTCTTCTTCTTCTTTTCATTCATTCTTCTTTTTCTTTTCATTCTTCTTCTTCTTCTTTTCATTCTTCTTTTCATTTTTCTTCTTCTTCTTTTCATTCTTCTTCTTCTTCTTTTCATTCTTCTTCTTCTTCTTTTCATTCTTCTTTTCATTCTTCTTCTTCTTCTTCTTTTCATTCTTCTTCTTCTTCTTTTCATTCTTCTTTTCATTCTTCTTCTTCTTCTTCTTCTTATTTTCATTCTTCTTCTTCTTCTTTTCATTCTTCTTCTTCTTTTCATTCTTCTTCTTCTTCTTCTTTTCATTCTTCTTTTCATTCTTCTTCTTCTTCTTTTCATTCTTCTTTTCATTCTTCTTCTTCTTCTTTTCATTGTTTTTCTTCTTCTTTTCATTCTTCTTTTCATTCTTCTCATTCTTCTTTTAATTCTTCTTTTCATTCATCTTCTCATTCTTCTTTTCATTCTTCTTCTTCTTCTTTTCATTCTTCTTTTTCTTCTTTTCATTCTTCTTCTTCTTTTCATTCTTCTTCTTCTTCTTTTCATTCTTCTTTTCATTCTTCTTCTTCTTCTTTTCATTCTTCTTCTTTTCATTCTTCTTTTCATTCTTCTTCTTCTTCTTTTCATTCTTCTTCTTCTTCTTTTCATTCTTCTTTTCATTCTTCTTCTTTTCATTCTTCTTCTTCTTCTTTTCATTCTTCTTCTTCTTCTTCTTCTTTTCATTCTTCTTTTCATTTTTCTTCTTCTTCTTTTCATTCTTCTTCTTCTTTTCATTCTTCTTCTTCTTCTTCTTTTCATTCTTCTTTTCATTCTTCTTCTTCTTTTCATTCTTCTTCTTCTTCTTTTCATTCTTCTTTTCATTCTTCTTCTTCTTCTTCTTCTTCTTTTCATTCTTCTTCTTCTTCTTTTCATTCTTCTTCTTCTTTTCATTCTTCTTTTCATTCTTCTTCTTTTCATTCTTCTTCTTCTTCTTTTCATTCTTCTTTTCATTCTTCTTCTTCTTCTTTTCATTCTTCTTCTTCTTCTTTTCATTCTTCTTTTCATTCTTCTTCTTCTTCTTTTCATTCTTCTTCTTCTTCTTTTCATTCTTCTTTTCATTCTTCTCATTCTTCTTTTCATTCTTCTTCTCATTCTTCTTTTCATTCTTCTTCTTCTTCTTTTCATTCTTCTTTTCATTCTTCTCATTCTTCTTTTAATTCTTCTTTTCATTCTTCTTCTCATTCTTCTTTTCATTCTTCTTCTTCTTTTCATTCTTCTTCTTCTTCTTCTTTTCATTCTTCTTTTCATTCTTCTTCTTCTTCTTTTCATTCTTCTTCTTCTTCTTTTCATTCTTCTTTTCATTCTTCTTCTTCTTCTTTTCATTCTTCTTCTTCTTCTTTTCATTCTTCTTCTTCTTCTTTTCATTCTTCTTTTCATTCTTCTTCTCATTCTTCTTTTCATTCTTCTTCTTCTTCTTCTTTTCATTCTTCTTTTCATTCTTCTCATTCTTCTTTTCATTCTTCTTTTCATTCTTCTTCTCATTCTTCTTTTCATTCTTCTTCTTTTCATTCTTCTTCTTCTTCTTCTTTTCATTCTTCTTCTTCTTTTCATTCTTCTTTTCATTCTTCTTCTTCTTCTTCTTTTCATTCTTCTTCTTCTTCTTTTCATTCTTCTCATTCTTCTTTTCATTCTTCTTTTCATTCTTCTTCTCATTCTTCTTTTCATTCTTCTTCTTCTTCTTCTTCTTTTCATTCTTCTTTTCATTCTTCTCATTCTTCTTTTCATTCTTCTTTTCATTCTTCTTCTCATTCTTCTTTTCATTCTTCTTCTTCTTTTCATTCTTCTTCTTCTTCTTCTTTTCATTCTTCTTTTTATTCTTCTTCTTCTTCTTTTCATTCTTCTTCTTCTTCTTTTCATTCTTCTTCTCATTCTTCTTTTCATTCTTCTTCTTCTTCTTTTCATTCTTCTTTTCATTCTTCTCATTCTTCTTTTAATTCTTCTTTTCATTCTTCTTCTCATTCTTCTTTTCATTCTTCTTCTTCTTCTTTTCATTCTTCTTCTTCTTCTTTTCATTCTTCTTTTCATTCTTCTTCTTCTTCTTTTCATTCTTCTTCTTCTTCTTTTCATTCTTCTTCTTCTTCTTCTTTTCATTCTTCTTCTTCTTCTTTTCATTCTTCTTTTCATTCTTCTCATTCTTCTTTTAATTCTTCTTTTCATTCTTCTTCTCATTCTTCTTTTCATTCTTCTTCTTCTTCTTTTCATTCTTCTTCTTCTTCTTCTTTTCATTCTTCTTCTTCTTCTTTTCATTCTTCTTTTCATTCTTCTTCTTCTTCTTCTTTTCATTCTTCTTCTTCTCATTCTTCTTTTCATTCTTCTTCTTCTTCTTTTCATTCTTCTTTTCATTCTTCTTCTTCTTCTTTTCATCCTTCTTCTTCTTCTTTTCATTCTTCTTCTTCTTTTCATTCTTCTTCTTCTTCTTTTCATTCTTCTTTTCATTTTTCTTCTTCTTCTTTTCATTCTTCTTCTTCTTCTTTTCATTCTTCTTCTTCTTCTTTTCATTCTTCTTTTCATTCTTCTTCTTTTAATTCTTCTTCTTCTTCTTTTCATTCTTCTTTTCATTCTTCTTCTTCTTCTTCTTCTTCTTTTCATTCTTCTTCTTCTTCTTTTCATTCTTCTTCTTCTTTTCATTCTTCTTTTCATTCTTCTTCTTTTCATTCTTCTTCTTCTTCTTTTCATTCTTCTTCTTCTTCTTTTCATTCTTCTTCTTCTTCTTTTCATTCTTCTTTTCATTCTTCTTCTTCTTCTTCTTTTCATTCTTCTTCTTCTTCTTTTCATTCTTCTTTTCATTCTTCTCATTCTTCTTTTCATTCTTCTTCTCATTCTTCTTTTCATTCTTCTTCTTCTTCTTTTCATTCTTCTCATTCTTCTTTTAATTCTTCTTTTCATTCTTCTTCTCATTCTTCTTTTCATTCTTCTTCTTCTTTTCATTCTTCTTTTCATTCTTCTTCTTCTTCTTTTCATTCTTCTTCTTCTTCTTCTTTTCATTCTTCTTTTCATTCTTCTTTTTCTTCTTTTCATTCTTCTTTTCATTCTTCTTCTTCTTCTTTTCATTCTTCTTTTCATTCTTCTTCTCATTCTTCTTTTCATTCTTCTTCTTCTTCTTTTCATTCTTCTTTTCATTCTTCTCATTCTTCTTTTCATTCTTCTTCTCATTCTTCTTTTCATTCTTCTTCTTTTCATTCTTCTTCTTCTTTTCATTCTTCTTTTCATTCTTCTTCTTCTTCTTTTCATTCTTCTTCTTCTTCTTTTCATTCTTCTCATTCTTCTTTTCATTCTTCTTTTCATTCTTCTTCTCATTCTTCTTTTCATTCATCTTCTTCTTTTCATTCTTCTTTTCATTCTTCTCATTCTTCTTTTCATTCTTCTTTTCATTCTTCTTCTCATTCTTCTTTTCATTCTTCTTCTTCTTCTTTTCATTCTTCTTCTTCTTCTTTTCATTCTTCTTTTTATTCTTCTTCTTCTTCTTTTCATTCTTCTTCTTCTTCTTTTCATTCTTCTTTTCATTCTTCTTCTTCTTCTTCTTCTTCTTCTTCTTCTTCTTTTCATTCTTCTTTTCATTCTTCTTCTTCTTCTTTTCATTCTTCTTTTCATTCTTCTTCTCATTCTTCTTTTCATTCTTCTTCTTCTTCTTCTTCTTTTCATTCTTCTTTTCATTCTTCTCATTCTTCTTTTCATTCTTCTTTTCATTCTTCTTCTCATTCTTCTTTTCATTCTTCTTCTTCTTCTTTTCATTCTTCTTCTTCTTCTTTTCATTCTTCTTCTTCTTTTCATTCTTCTTTTCATTCTTCTTCTTCTTCTTTTCATTCTTCTTCTTCTTCTTTTCATTCTTCTTTTCATTCTTCTTCTCATTCTTCTTTTCATTCTTCTTCTCATTCTTCTTTTCATTCTTCTTCTTCTTCTTCTTTTCATTCTTCTTTTCATTCTTCTCATTCTTCTTTTCATTCTTCTTTTCATTCTTCTTCTCATTCTTCTTTTCATTCTTCTTCTTCTTCTTTTCATTCTTCTTCTTCTTCTTTTCATTCTTCTTCTTCTTCTTTTCATTCTTCTTTTTATTCTTCTTCTTCTTCTTCTTTTCATTCTTCTTCTTCTTCTTTTCATTCTTCTTTTCATTCTTCTTCTTCTTCTTTTCATTCTTCTTCTTTTCATTCTTCTTTTCATTCTTCTTCTTCTTTTCATTCTTCTTTTCATTCTTCTTCTTTTCATTCTTCTTCTTCTTCTTTTCATTCTTCTTCTTCTTCTTCTTCTTTTCATTCTTCTTTTCATTATTCTTCTTCTTCTTTTCATTCTTCCTCTTCTTCTTTTCATTCTTCTTTTCATTCTTCTTCTTCTTCTTTTCATTCTTCTTCTTCTTCTTTTCATTCTTCTTTTCATTCTTCTTCTTCTTCTTCTTTTCATTCTTCTTCTTCTTCTTTTCATTCTTCTTTTCATTCTTCTCATTCTTCTTTTAATTCTTCTTTTCATTCTTCTTCTCATTCTTCTTTTCATTCTTCTTCTTCTTCTTTTCATTCTTCTTCTTCTTCTTCTTTTCATTCTTCTTTTCATTCTTCTTCTTTTTCTTTTCATTCTTCTTCTTCTCATTCTTCTTTTCATTCTTCTTCTTCTTCTTTTCATTCTTCTTCTTCTTCTTTTCATTCTTCTTTTCATTCTCCTTCTTCTTCTTTTCATTCTTCTTCTTCTTCTTTTCATTCTTCTTCTTCTTTTCATTCTTCTTCTTCTTCTTTTCATTCTTCTTTTCATTTTTCTTCTTCTTCTTTTCATTCTTCTTCTTCTTCTTTTCATTCTTCTTCTTCTTCTTCTTTTCATTCTTCTTTTCATTCTTCTTCTTCTTCTTTTCATTCTTCTTCTTCTTCTTTTCATTCTTCTTTTCATTCTTCTTCTTCTTCTTCTTTTCATTCTTCTTCTTCTTCTTTTCATTCTTCTTCTTCTTTTCATTCTTCTTTTCATTCTTCTTCTTTTCATTCTTCTTCTTCTTCTTTTCATTCTTCTTTTCATTCTTCTTCTTCTTCTTTTCATTCTTCTTCTTCTTCTTTTCATTCTTCTTTTCATTCTTCTTCTTCTTCTTTTCATTCTTCTTCTTCTTCTTTTCATTCTTCTTTTCATTCTTCTTCTCATTCTTCTTTTCATTCTTCTTCTTCTTCTTTTCATTCTTCTTTTCATTCTTCTCATTCTTCTTTTAATTCTTCTTTTCATTCTTCTTCTCATTCTTCTTTTCATTCTTCTTCTTCTTTTCATTCTTCTTCTTCTTCTTTTCATTCTTCTTTTCATTATTCTTCTTCTTCTTCTTTTCATTCTTCTTCTTCTTTTCATTCTTCTTCTTCTTCTTTTCATTCTTCTTTTCATTCTTCTTCTTTTCATTCTTCTTTTCATTCTTCTTCTTCTTCTTTTCATTCTTCTTTTCATTCTTCTTCTCATTCTTCTTTTCATTCTTCTTCTTCTTCTTCTTCTTTTCATTCTTCTTTTCATTCTTCTCATTCTTCTTTTCATTCTTCTTCTCATTCTTCTTTTCATTCTTCTTCTTCTTCTTTTCATTCTTCTTCTTCTTCTTTTCATTCTTCTTCTTTTCATTCTTCTTTTCATTCTTCTTCTTCTTCTTTTCATTCTTCTTCTTCTTCTTTTCATTCTTCTCATTCTTCTTTTCATTCTTCTTTTCATTCTTCTTCTCATTCTTCTTTTCATTCTTCTTCTTCTTTTCATTCTTCTTTTCATTCTTCTCATTCTTCTTTTCATTCTTCTTTTCATTCTTCTTCTCATTCTTCTTTTCATTCTTCTTCTTCTTCTTTTCATTCTTCTTTTTATTCTTCTTCTTCTTTTCATTCTTCTTCTTCTTCTTTTCATTCTTCTTTTCATTCTTCTTCTTCTTTTCATTCTTCTTCTTTTCATTCTTCTTTTCATTCTTCTTCTTCTTCTTTTCATTCTTCTTTTCATTCTTCTTCTTCTTCTTTTCATTCTTCTTCTTCTTCTTCTTTTCATTCTTCTTTTCATTATTCTTCTTCTTCTTTTCATTCTTCCTCTTCTTCTTTTCATTCTTCTTTTCATTCTTCTTCTTCTTCTTTTCATTCTACTTCTTCTTCTTTTCATTCTTCTTTTCATTCTTCTTCTTCTTCTTCTTCTTCTTTTCATTCTTCTTCTTCTTCTTTTCATTCTTCTTTTCATTCTTCTCATTCTTCTTTTCATTCTTCTTTTCATTCTTCTTCTCATTCTTCTTTTCATTCTTCTTCTTCTTCTTTTCATTCTTCTTCTTCTTCTTTTCATTCTTCTTCTTCTTCTTCTTCTTTTCATTCTTCTTTTCATTCTTCTTCTTCTTTTCTTTTCATTCTTCTTCTTCTCATTCTTCTTTTCATTCTTCTTCTTCTTCTTTTCATTCTTCTTCTTCTTCTTTTCATTCTTCTTTTCATTCTTCTTCTTCTTCTTTTCATTCTTCTTCTTCTTCTTTTCATTCTTCTTCTTCTTTTCATTCTTCTTCTTCTTCTTTTCATTCTTCTTTTCATTTTTCTTCTTCTTCTTTTCATTCTTCTTCTTTTCATTCTTCTTCTTCTTCTTCTTTTCATTCTTCTTTTCATTCTTCTTCTGCTTCTTTTCATTCTTCTTTTCATTCTTCTTCTTCTTTTCATTCTTCTTCTTCTTCTTTTCATTCTTCTTCTTCTTTTCATTCTTCTTTTCATTCTTCTTCTTTTCATTCTTCTTCTTCTTCTTTTCATTCTTCTTTTCATTCTTCTTCTTCTTCTTTTCATTCTTCTTTTCATTCTTCTTCTTCTTTTCATTCTTCTTCTTCTTCTTTTCATTCTTCTTTTCATTCTTCTCATTCTTCTTTTCATTCTTCTTCTCATTCTTCTTTTCATTCTTCTTCTTCTTCTTTTCATTCTTCTTTTCATTCTTCTCATTCTTCTTTTAATTCTTATTTTCATTCTTCTTCTCATTCTTCTTTTCATTCTTCTTCTTTTCATTCTTCTTCTTTTCATTCTTCTTTTCATTCTTCTTCTTCTTCTTTTCATTCTTCTTCTTCTTCTTTTCATTCTTCTTTTCATTCTTCTTCTTCTTCTTTTCATTCTTCTTTTCATTCTTCTTCTTCTTCTTTTCATTCTTCTTTTCATTCTTCTTCTCATTCTTCTTTTCATTCTTCTTCTTCTTCTTCTTCTTTTCATTCTTCTTTTCATTCTTCTCATTCTTCTTTTCATTCTTCTTCTCATTCTTCTTTTCATTCTTCTTCTTCTTCTTTTCATTCTTCTTCTTCTTCTTTTCATTCCTCTTCTTCTTTTCATTCTTCTTTTCATTCTTCTTCTTCTTCTTCTTTTCATTCTTCTTCTTCTTCTTTTCATTCTTCTCATTCTTCTTTTCATTCTTCTTTTCATTCTTCTTCTCATTCTTCTTTTCATTCTTCTTCTTCTTCTTTTCATTCTTCTTCTTCTTCTTTTCATTCTTCTTTTTATTCTTCTTCTTCTTCTTTTCATTCTTCTTCTTCTTCTTTTCATTCTTCTTTTCATTCTTCTTCTTCTTCTTCTTTTCATTCTTCTTTTCATTCTTCTTCTTCTTCTTTTCATTCTTCTTCTTCTTCTTTTCATTCTTCTTTTCATTCTTCTTCTCATTCTTCTTTTCATTCTTCTTCTTCTTCTTCTTCTTTTCATTCTTCTTTTCATTCTTCTCATTCTTCTTTTCATTCTTCTTTTCATTCTTCTTCTCATTCTTCTTTTCATTCTTCTTCTTCTTCTTTTCATTCTTCTTCTTCTTCTTTTCATTCTTCTTCTTCTTTTCATTCTTCTTTTCATTCTTCTTCTTCTTCTTTTCATTCTTCTTCTTCTTCTTTTCATTCTTCTCATTCTTCTTTTCATTCTTCTTTTCATTCTTCTTCTCATTCTTCTTTTCATTCTTCTTCTTCTTCTTTTCATTCTTCTTCTTCTTCTTTTCATTCTTCTTTTCATTCTTCTTTTCATTCTTCTTTTCATTCTTCTTCTCATTCTTCTTTTCATTCTTCTTCTTCTTCTTTTCATTCTTCTTCTTCTTCTTTTCATTCTTCTTCTTCTTCTTTTCATTCTTCTTTTCATTCTTCTTCTTCTTCTTTTCATTCTTCTTCTTTTCATTCTTCTTTTCTCTCTTCTTCTTCTTCTTTTCATTCTTCTTTTCATTCTTCTTCTTTTCATTCTTCTTCTTCTTCTTTTCATTCTTCTTCTTCTTCTTCTTCTTTTCATTCTTCTTTTCATTATTCTTCTTCTTCTTTTCATTCTTCCTCTTCTTCTTTTCATTCTTCTTTTCATTCTTCTTCTTCTTCTTTTCATTCTTCTTCTTCTTCTTTTCATTCTTCTTTTCATTCTTCTTCTTCTTCTTCTTCTTCTTTTCATTCTTCTTCTTCTTCTTTTCATTCTTCTTTTCATTCTTCTCATTCTTCTTTTAATTCTTCTTTTCATTCTTCTTCTCATTCTTCTTTTCATTCTTCTTCTTCTTCTTTTCATTCTTCTTCTTCTTCTTCTTTTCATTCTTCTTTTCATTCTTCTTCTTTTTCTTTTCATTCTTCTTCTTCTCATTCTTCTTTTCATTCTTCTTCTTCTTCTTTTCATTCTTCTTCTTCTTCTTTTCATTCTTCTTTTCATTCTCCTTCTTCTTCTTTTCATTCTTCTTCTTCTTCTTTTCATTCTTCTTCTTCTTTTCATTCTTCTTCTTCTTCTTTTCATTCTTCTTTTCATTTTTCTTCTTCTTCTTTTCATTCTTCTTCTTCTTCTTTTCATTCTTCTTCTTCTTCTTCTTTTCATTCTTCTTTTCATTCTTCTTCTTCTTCTTTTCATTCTTCTTCTTCTTCTTTTCATTCTTCTTTTCATTCTTCTTCTTCTTCTTCTTTTCATTCTTCTTCTTCTTCTTTTCATTCTTCTTCTTCTTTTCATTCTTCTTTTCATTCTTCTTCTTTTCATTCTTCTTCTTCTTCTTTTCATTCTTCTTTTCATTCTTCTTCTTCTTCTTTTCATTCTTCTTCTTCTTCTTTTCATTCTTCTTTTCATTCTTCTTCTTCTTCTTTTCATTCTTCTTCTTCTTCTTTTCATTCTTCTTTTCATTCTTCTTCTTCTTCTTTTCATTCTTCTTCTTCTTCTTTTCATTCTTCTTTTCATTCTTCTTCTCATTCTTCTTTTCATTCTTCTTCTTCTTCTTTTCATTCTTCTTTTCATTCTTCTCATTCTTCTTTTAATTCTTCTTTTCATTCTTCTTCTCATTCTTCTTTTCATTCTTCTTCTTCTTTTCATTCTTCTTCTTCTTCTTTTCATTCTTCTTTTCATTCTTCTTCTTCTTCTTTTCATTCTTCTTCTTCTTTTCATTCTTCTTCTTCTTCTTTTCATTCTTCTTTTCATTCTTCTTCTTTTCATTCTTCTTTTCATTCTTCTTCTTCTTCTTTTCATTCTTCTTTTCATTCTTCTTCTCATTCTTCTTTTCATTCTTCTTCTTCTTCTTCTTCTTTTCATTCTTCTTTTCATTCTTCTCATTCTTCTTTTCATTCTTCTTCTCATTCTTCTTTTCATTCTTCGTCTTCTTCTTTTCATTCTTCTTCTTCTTCTTTTCATTCTTCTTCTTTTCATTCTTCTTTTCATTCTTCTTCTTCTTCTTTTCATTCTTCTTCTTCTTCTTTTCATTCTTCTCATTCTTCTTTTCATTCTTCTTTTCATTCTTCTTCTCATTCTTCTTTTCATTCTTCTTCTTCTTTTCATTCTTCTTTTCATTCTTCTCATTCTTCTTTTCATTCTTCTTTTCATTCTTCTTCTCATTCTTCTTTTCATTCTTCTTCTTCTTCTTTTCATTCTTCTTTTTATTCTTCTTCTTCTTTTCATTCTTCTTCTTCTTCTTTTCATTCTTCTTTTCATTCTTCTTCTTCTTCTTTTCATTCTTCTTCTTTTCATTCTTCTTTTCATTCTTCTTCTTCTTCTTCTTTTCATTCTTCTTTTCATTCTTCTTCTTCTTCTTCTTCTTTTCATTCTTCTTCTTCTTCTTCTTTTCATTCTTCTTTTCATTATTCTTCTTCTTCTTTTCATTCTTCCTCTTCTTCTTTTCATTCTTCTTTTCATTCTTCTTCTTCTTCTTTTCATTCTACTTCTTCTTCTTTTCATTCTTCTTTTCATTCTTCTTCTTCTTCTTCTTCTTCTTTTCATTCTTCTTCTTCTTCTTTTCATTCTTCTTTTCATTCTTCTCATTCTTCTTTTCATTCTTCTTTTCATTCTTCTTCTCATTCTTCTTTTCATTCTTCTTCTTCTTCTTTTCATTCTTCTTCTTCTTCTTTTCATTCTTCTTTTCATTCTTCTTCTTTTTCTTTTCATTCTTCTTCTTCTCATTCTTCTTTTCATTCTTCTTCTTCTTCTTTTCATTCTTCTTCTTCTTCTTTTCATTCTTCTTTTCATTCTTCTTCTTCTTCTTCTTTTCATTCTTCTTCTTCTTCTTTTCATTCTTCTTCTTCTTTTCATTCTTCTTCTTCTTCTTTTCATTCTTCTTTTCATTTTTCTTCTTCTTCTTTTCATTCTTCTTCTTTTCATTCTTCTTCTTCTTCTTCTTTTCATTCTTCTTTTCATTCTTCTTCTGCTTCTTTTCATTCTTCTTTTCATTCTTCTTCTTCTTTTCATTCTTCTTCTTCTTCTTTTCATTCTTCTTCTTCTTTTCATTCTTCTTTTCATTCTTCTTCTTTTCATTCTTCTTCTTCTTCTTTTCATTCTTCTTTTCATTCTTCTTCTTCTTCTTTTCATTCTTCTTCTTCTTCTTTTCATTCTTCTTTTCATTCTTCTTCTTCTTTTCATTCTTCTTCTTCTTCTTTTCATTCTTCTTTTCATTCTTCTCATTCTTCTTTTCATTCTTCTTCTCATTCTTCTTTTCATTCTTCTTCTTCTTCTTTTCATTCTTCTTTTCATTCTTCTCATTCTTCTTTTAATTCTTATTTTCATTCTTCTTCTCATTCTTCTTTTCATTCTTCTTCTTTTCATTCTTCTTCTTCTTCTTTTCATTCTTCTTTTCATTCTTCTTCTTCTTCTTTTCATTCTTCTTCTTCTTCTTTTCATTCTTCTTTTCATTCTTCTTCTTCTTCTTTTCATTCTTCTTTTCATTCTTCTTCTTCTTCTTTTCATTCTTCTTTTCATTCTTCTTCTCATTCTTCTTTTCATTCTTCTTCTTCTTCTTCTTCTTTTCATTCTTCTTTTCATTCTTCTCATTCTTCTTTTCATTCTTCTTCTCATTCTTCTTTTCATTCTTCTTCTTCTTCTTTTCATTCTTCTTCTTCTTCTTTTCATTCCTCTTCTTCTTTTCATTCTTCTTTTCATTCTTCTTCTTCTTCTTCTTTTCATTCTTCTTCTTCTTCTTTTCATTCTTCTCATTCTTCTTTTCATTCTTCTTTTCATTCTTCTTCTCATTCTTCTTTTCATTCTTCTTCTTCTTCTTCTTTTCATTCTTCTTTTCATTCTTCTCATTCTTCTTTTCATTCTTCTTTTCATTCTTCTTCTCATTCTTCTTTTCATTCTTCTTCTTCTTCTTTTCATTCTTCTTCTTCTTCTTTTCATTCTTCTTTTCATTCTTCTCATTCTTCTTTTCATTCTTCTTTTCATTCTTCTTCTCATTCTTCTTTTCATTCTTCTTCTTCTTCTTTTCATTCTTCTTTTCATTCTTCTTCTTCTTCTTTTCATTCTTCTTTTCATTCTTCTTCTTCTTTTCATTCTTCTTCTTCTTCTTTTCATTCTTCTTCTTCTTTTCATTCTTCTTTTCATTCTTCTTCTTTTCATTCTTCTTCTTCTTCTTTTCATTCTTCTTCTTCTTCTTTTCATTCTTCTTTTCATTCTTCTTCTTCTTCTTTTCATTCTTCTTCTTCTTCTTTTCATTCTTCTTTTCATTCTTCTCATTCTTCTTTTCATTCTTCTTCTCATTCTTCTTCTTCTTCTTCTTCTTCTTCTTCTTCTTTTCATTCTTCTCATTCTTCTTTTAATTCTTCTTTTCATTCTTCTTCTCATTCTTCTTTTCATTCTTCTTCTTCTTTTCATTCTTCTTCTTCTTCTTTTCATTCTTCTTTTCATTCTTCTTCTTCTTCTTTTCATTCTTCTTCTTCTTCTTCTTTTCATTCTTCTTCTTCTTCTTTTCATTCTTCTTTTCATTCTTCTTCTTCTTCTTCTTTTCATTCTTCTTCTTCTCATTCTTCTTTTCATTCTTCTTCTTCTTCTTTTCATTCTTCTTCTTCTTCTTTTCATTCTTCTTTTCATTCTTCTTCTTCTTCTTTTCATTCTTCTTCTTCTTCTTTTCATTCTTCTTCTTCTTTTCATTCTTCTTCTTCTTCTTTTCATTCTTCTTTTCATTTTTCTTCTTCTTCTTTTCATTCTTCTTCTTCTTCTTTTCATTCTTCTTTTCATTCTTCTTCTTCTTCTTCTTTTAATTCTTCTTCTTCTTCTTTTCATTCTTCTTTTCATTCTTCTTCTTCTTTTCATTCTTCTTCTTCTTCTTTTCATTCTTCTTCTTCTTTTCATTCTTCTTTTCATTCTTCTTCTTTTCATTCTTCTTCTTCTTCTTTTCATTCTTCTTCTTCTTCTTTTCATTCTTCTTTTCATTCTTCTTCTTCTTCTTTTCATTCTTCTTCTTCTTCTTTTCATTCTTCTTTTCATTCTTCTCATTCTTCTTTTCATTCTTCTTCTCATTCTTCTTCTTCTTCTTCTTCTTTTCATTCTTCTCATTCTTCTTTTAATTCTTCTTTTCATTCTTCTTCTCATTCTTCTTTTCATTCTTCTTCTTCTTTTCATTCTTCTTCTTCTTCTTTTCATTCTTCTTTTCATTCTTCTTCTTCTTCTTTTCATTCTTCTTCTTCTTCTTTTCATTCTTCTTTTCATTCTTCTTCTTCTTCTTTTCATTCTTCTTTTCATTCTTCTTCTTCTTCTTTTCATTCTTCTTCTTCTTCTTTTCATTCTTCTTTTCATTCTTCTTCTCATTCTTCTTTTCATTCTTCTTCTTCTTCTTCTTTTCATTCTTCTTTTCATTCTTCTCATTCTTCTTTTCATTCTTCTTTTCATTCTTCTTCTCATTCTTCTTCTCATTCTTCTTCTTTTCATTCTTCTTCTTCTTCTTTTCATTCTTCTTCTTCTTTTCATTCTTCTTTTCATTCTTCTTCTTCTTTTCATTCTTCTTCTTCTTCTTTTCATTCTTCTCATTCTTCTTTTCATTCTTCTTTTCATTCTTCTTCTCATTCTTCTTTTCATTCTTCTTCTTCTTCTTCTTTTCATTCTTCTTTTCATTCTTCTCATTCTTCTTTTCATTCTTCTTTTCATTCTTCTTCTCATTCTTCTTTTCATTCTTCTTCTTCTTCTTTTCATTCTTCTTCTTCTTCTTTTCATTCTTCTTTTTATTCTTCTTCTTCTTCTTTTCATTCTTCTTCTTCTTCTTTTCATTCTTCTTTTCATTCTTCTTCTTCTTCTTCTTCTTCTTCTTCGTCGTGCCCCGTGACTGCCCAAATGAGTGAAGTGTGCGGTGATTCTAAGATCGACGGCACTCATCTGCATGTCATACTGACTGACAGTATTATTTCTCTTCCCCAGCAGACTCCAAGGGCATTTAAATTAAAGGTACAGTGTTCTGCACTAATATAAAGGCTCTCTGAAACCTAGAAACCCTTTTAATAAGTTAAATTCGCAGCGAATAAATTCGCATCGAATCAAATTTCTCCCGCAAATTCGGCGAATCAGCCGAATCGAATTTTTGAATAATTCGCTCATCTCTACCTATTATATTGGGAGTTGATTCTGTAATGCTCATGAAATGTATACACCATATATTATTTGATACAATGAACCTCTTTGATGCCAAAAAGAACACTGGGAAGTCCCCCCATTCCTCTATTGTGTCATAACTGATATTTTGCTGACATAACTATATGTTGAGCTATCCTGTTTTTTCTTTATTATTCATTTTATGTCTTAAATTATTTGACAAGCTATGTCTGTATCCCTATACTTTTCTATGAAGATTTGGACATGTGGCTCTATTGTATATTAAACTGATTGTTTCCCATGGAAGCTTCTTATTCTCTGTTGTATTATTTTGTACAGTGCTGAACCTCATTTGTACTACTTTTCATTTACCAATAAAAAATTGTTTGTGAAGAAAAAACACTCCATTGAGAAAGATTTACATTTTTTCACATTCTCACCTCACAAGGCCATAACAGCGTACTGAAATTAAAGAACTTTCTGTTGCTTACCACTTCATCTTGTGGAATGTGCACAAAGCATATGCTTATAGTATCCTTCAAAAAATTATTACTGTTGCTAAAAAGCAGAGGGCACAGCAGATAGGTACACTTCTTGTCTCCATAAAATAGTTGGAAATCTTCAATGAACAAACGTCATATGAAATATCAGTTCACAACATCCCAAGCTAGGCATTAACTCCGATCTTTATTACGCTCTTATTATGATCGCCATCTTAGAACTTTGAAATCAAACTTTTAACAACATGGTAACAATGCAGGTAAATGATTGGCAGCTCAAGTTATAGAGAGGAAGATTAAACAACAAATATCCTATTTCATCCTCTTATAGATAAGTTAGGCAACCCATAAGAAATAGTAGACACATTTAGTATTTGTTATAGTAAGTTGTACTTCTGAAGTAAGTTGTAAGTCTGAAATCATATTGGAATTTTTGGATTCTATTTCACTACTGAAATTGTGTAATGAACAACTGGATTTGCTTAAAGTACCCTTCACTTGCAAAGAAATTGAAAACACCATTAAGGTTTTGCTCCTTAACAAGAAGGGTGACAGGGACAGCCAAAGACCTGTTAGCAAAGGTATTGAGTCAGGCCATCCCTTAACCACTTGCCTACCAGGCACTTTCACTCCCTTCCTGCCCAGGCCAAGTTTCAGTTGTCAGAGCTGTCGCACATTGAATGACAATTACGCGGTCATGCAACACTGTACCCAAGTTGTATTTTTAGCATTTTTTGAGAGATATAGAGCTTTTATTTGGTAGAATTTAATCACCACTGGGTTTTTTATTTTTTGCAAAAACATTTCTTTGTTTCTGTTATAAAATGTTACAAACAGGTAATTTTTCTTCTTCACTGATGTGCGCTGATGAGGCTGCACTGATGGGCACTGATATGCAGCACTGATGGGCTGCACTGATGAGTACTAATGAGGTGGCACTGATAGGCAGCATTGATGGGCACTGACAGGCTCCACTGATGGGTGGCACAGATGGTCACTGATAAATGGCATGGACTGGCAGTGCTGATGGGTATTGACTGGCAGAACTGAGAGACAATGACTGGCAGCACTGATGGACACTGACTGGCAGCACTGATGGACACGGTTGGGGCTGCACTGATGTCCCCTTGGGGCTGCACTGATGTCCTCTGATGTGTAAATACACTTGCTGATTACCAGCTCTCCTCACACTGTCACAGTGTAAGGAGATTGCAGAATATAATTGGCAACTGTATTTACACTGTGATCAGATGTGTCATTGGACACAGCTTATCATGTGGTAAAAGGGCACTGTGACAAGGACACAGCAATCATAGACCTCACCAAGTGTGTGCCCCAGGCACACGGGAGGCTTGGTTCTGGAGGACGCCTTCTCAGAACTAGACGACCATGCTGTAGCCGTCAGTCAATAGGCTACTTGGCCCACCACTGATTCTGGGAGCGAACACATGCCTGAAAGCGCACTGTAAAGTGCATAAACTCCAGCATGCAAACGCATGCCTAGCCAGAGTATTTCATGCAGAGCCATGAGCTAGGAAATGGACGAGTGGGTGCCCAGCCAGTCGCCTAACAGCTATTTCCTATATAAAGTGAATATAACACCAACAACATATTTAAGTTTTTGATAGAGTGGGAAGAGGTTTAGGAATTTCAGGTTTTTATTGCTTTCTGGGAAAACCTAACCCTCTCTATTTGTCAAGGGGACCATTGTAACTGAGAAGATTTTCAGTTGTCATCAGAACAGGAATAGAGGGCTACTCTTTACATTTGTACTGTTCAAGAGGTAATTGCCCCCACTTTCTTTTGTGCCTACATTATCCAAAATAAAAGAAATGTTTTTCTGTGGCTATACTATAAGTAATAGTTATTGACCAGGTTGAACATAAATCATGCACAAGGGTGGAATGGACATTAGATTGTAGCCATCTTCAGCAGCAAAAATTACCCAGTTAATCCCTTTACTATGTAAAGTGTTGCAAAATGCTTGCTCCTGTGTAAATATTGTAATCAGGTCTTACAAAAAGTGGCCAATGGACATCTCATAATCTTAAAGACTGGTATTAAAAAAGGACTTTAGTCAAGTATAAAAATGTTATTTAGTCCATGTGCATATTTCCAAAATAACTGAATATAGTACAAATAAACAGTCATATATGGTATATAAGATATAAAACAGAATAAGCATATAAAAAGGTTAGGCTCAGACAAAGCCATAATAAGCAATTGACTCTTTGACATACATATAAATTAACAGATTAAAAATACAAATTTCAAAGTATTATTAAAATACCCAGGATAATTTAACCAATTTGCTCCTCTGTCCTTTGTGGAATAGGATACCTTTTATGGAGATACTGTATGAATCCCCCTATAAAAATGAAAGGTACAGAACCCAGAGGTAAATTTCAGGGATTACTTGGAGTAGAGACACAAAGTCTAGTTTTTTTTTTAGGACAAATCCAAAGAAAATAAAGAGGAAACAGGGCTCTAGGGCTGGAAGGTGGGTACAATTCAAAGAAAAAAAAAACAGAAAAAAATAAAAAATATTTTAAATTTGAGTGATGTAAGTCTGGATAAAGACCACATTAAAGGCTGAGTTCACTTTTTTTTTATATAAAATCTAGCTCCCCTATGCACCAATATACCATTAATGTACCTCAGTTGCAAAAATATTCAAGCTCTCTTTGATCTGGTAAGCAAGGCCTTACTTTAGCCCCTGGTAAATTTCTTAGAAAGTTTTTTCAATTCCTGGAATGTAGACAGAGGAGCCAGTAGGACCCCGGAAGCAGAATACCAGCTGATCTCGTTAGCACGCACATCCTTATTGGCCTCATTTGTACACACCCTTCATCCATCTACTATTTTTTCACAACATCCCCAGGATCTCACCACACCTGCATTTGCCTGGCTACCCCTTTCAGATGGGCTCAGGTCACATACAGCCCATGGGACACTCCTGATGTAATGCAAGGACCTGCTTGATTGGATACAGAGTGATTGGATAGATGCTGTGTCCTCCTATTATATAGGTTTGGTAAATCTAAATGAGATTGTACAGAGATTGTACAATCAGATTGCATAGTGCATGGCCACATATATACACCTAAAATTAACTAGTTGCGCTTTCAGTGTCATTAAATGTTACCGGTGCACCAAACACAGAAACAATCACACATTTTGCCACATGAAAAAAGGGTTTCAAATGCAGTAAAATGCAACTCGCATCACACCAAAATGTCCCCTGAGCTATTTTGTCACATGTAGCACAGCCCATTGAAGTCTCACATGTGTCACTGGAAAAATTAGCCAAAAAACATGCACTCCCTCTACACGCAGTAAGAAGGGGGCCTGAAACTGAAATTGCTGCATTTACACAGAAAAAAAGAGGCTCCATTCACATATGTGTGTTGCTGAACTAACTGAAAACTGCACAGAAAATGTGCGCTTTGCCATGCATTTCAGAATGCAAATGTGCATCATGTTTGTGTTGTCATTACATGTTAAAGGCACCCCAAGTGTGGAAAACACATCAAAAACTTCAGTAACGCACCGTGCTCCGCTCCCAAAAAAAGTTCTGGAGCTAATTTTGCATGAAAACACTTTTCAGGAAAACTGACAGGATTGAGCACATACTCATTGAAAGCTGCCACCCCTGTAGCTAAAGGCAATACCTAAGTGTCAATTTCTTACAATACAATCAAACTATTCCTCTGTAGATGAATTCTTTCCTCAGGCAAACATCTTGAAATCATGCTTTCCAGAAGAAGGGAATAAGGATAATGAGTTGACAGATCACATACAACAAGTGTCCTTGATAAATCAGCATTCGCTAATTGATCAGTCAAAGCAGAGGGACATAACTAACAATTCTGATTGGGCTTTCATCACAACCTTTTCAACCCAACATTACAAGATCAAGAAACTGATAAAAAAACATTGATGGGTTCTTAAAAATGACAAGACTTTAGGCCCTGTACTTCCTGATAAACTTACTTTTTGTTTTACGAAAGTCCTTACTCTAAGAAAAAAAGTGGCTCCCAACTTGGTTAAGCTCCCTAAAAGAACCAGACTTTTTGAGCAACTGAATTGCATTTTTCCCTGCAGACAGTGTAGGGTCTGAAAATGTGTAGTCCCTAGTACATCAAAATCTTTCTCTTTCTGCTCAATGAGCACTGGCAACATTTATGAAATTTGTGATTTCATAATGTGCTCCATGCATAATGTAGTCAACCTACTGGAGTGCCCCTATGGCCTGCAGTATATTAGGTAAAACTACATGTAACTTGGAAACTAGGACAGGAGAACATTTTCTAAACATAAAGAAGGGGTTACAAGGTCATAGACTGTCTAGGTATTATGCCTCTGCACACCTCAAAGACCCTTTGGGGCTTAAAATTATGGGGATTGATACATTTTCCCCCACTGTCAAGGAAGTAACTGTAGAAGAGAAACATCCAAAATGGAGACACAATGGAATTTTCAGATGAAAACCTATAACCCCTTCAGTTTGAATATTGATTTGGATATAAATTGTTTTATTAACAAAAGGTGAAGTAGATCTCTGTTTGTAAAAGAGGAATCTATCCCCTTCCAGCTATCTTCCAATTTTTAAAAGAAAATTATATTTCTTTTTATGCATTTTTAATATATTGTTTGTATTTGTAATAAAAAATGTCAAATTATCCTGGTTTTTAATTATACTTTGAAATATGTATTTTTAAGCTTTATTCATATTTATTTATTTAGTACTAATTGAATTTTGATGAGTTTTTATTCCAATTTTTTGCCACTAACTTAGCTCTTTATGTCATCACTAGATGGAGCTGCCTGCATCCCCTTCAGACATTAATATGATTATTTATAACATTTTTTAAAATTACAACTGAAGTAACAAGCTTAGGTTTGTGCATTAATAGAAATGTGTTTATGGGTGGCATTTGCTGTATATTTTTGTTTTGTTTTTTTTTCTCTGTGAGCAGCAATAGGGAGTATTTTCCTCTTCTACCCACTTTATAATGCTGACATATCATGCTTTTGAATCACCTGATAACATCAATTGTGATGAAATGCATAGAACAGGGCATACATTCTGATGTAATTGCATACACTCGTTCAGCAGCACAATAGAATGTACAAGCTGTTTTACTGCACACCTTGGTGAGCATGTTAGTTTACTGAATAAATGTGGATTGTCATTTTTGTGGTATTATGCCATGTGTAGTTTGTCTTCTTTGATGACTGGGACCTGATATGTGCCAATGCTTTGGAACCATTTGGAGGCATAAAAGTTTTCTGGTAAATCCATTACATACAATACAATAATCCATTATATGATGAGGGGTGAGCACATCTGACCACTTTTAATTAAGGGGTCTCAGTCTTTGATAAGAGGCATGTGAGCCTTGTTGGTGGTGCATCACAGTATCACTTTTATTTTAGTCTCATATGGTGTTTTGCACTTCTTTAGTCACAACTTGAATCACAATTTTATTAGGGTATTGCAGCCTTGAAGCCATAATATGACATAGAGAGTCCTTCCATTGAAAATCCATTTTAAACCATATCTTACCCTGTGATGAGGGGCATGTTTGTGTGACCTCCTGTATTCAAGAGATCTCATCTCTTGGAAAGGGGCTTATGACCTTAAGAGGTGCTGGATATGTTTGCCACTCTACAGCATTATGCACATTGATATTGGAAGTGATTGCACACATGATAGGGACTGTATTGGATTTTAGATGAAAGGACATTTATTGTGCTACACAATTTTGGTTTAATCATTCTTAAACTAAAGCCACTACAACATTTGATATATATTATTAGTTGATCTGTTTGTGGATATTTTTGTAAAAGCTGCTGTCACTTAGGGAAACATTTGGCACTACATTTGCTTTGTTTATTTAGCATGACATTGAGTGCAGAATCTATTAGGTTTTTTAATGTCAATAACTGAGCAAATGCCTCTGGTTGTCCACTTACACATTCAGATTAAATTCAAACATTGATTTAAACATGGACTTGTTTTTCAGAAAATAGTTTACAGGTAGACATTTTTTTCTTTTTTGACTGGATCATCTCTTTAATAATTCAATGATAAATGACAATTGATTGTCAGTTTTACATCATGAACCCCTCTTGGATAGCCCCAGTATCTAACCTCTACAAGTAAACGTTCAATAGTGTATATTATCCAGAATTATTTGTGTTAATCTCTGTTATACTACAAATGCAACCACAGATACATTTTTCAACATGCTCCCTTCATTTTTCCAGTTTCACAGCTTTGATTTTCTGCAAGATGTGCAGTCTCACTTTTCAAACACAATGGTTTTCATTTTGTGTAATGTTATAACCCTGTATGTATCATTTTGAATGGTCCCATCAAATATCACAACTGGATTTAGAAATGACAGTTAGTAATATCTTTAGAGAGTTGAAAGGCTTCAACCTTTCCTTAGTATACAGCAGTGAGATTAGACTTCTAAAGTGTTGATGTTAAACATAAACATTGATAAGTCAGTAATATGAAGGAAACTACTTTCCATCATAAACATTTTCTATAAATGAGTATGCTAAATCAACAGGCGTATAAAGTGTATGCTTCAAAGTGTGCAATTATCAAGGTTTTACACTTCTTAAATTGTAAAAAAAATACAAGTTACAATTTATATAAATCTAGTTTTTCAAGTTGTTTTCCCTTCAAAAGTTGACAATAATCAATATATTGTACATGGTTGTCATTTTTAGCAAACATTGCAAGCTATGAAGATTTCTTACTGAATACAGTATATGATGATAATCTGATAATAATGTAAATGAGTTGACATTTACAGTATTTAGAAATTGAACCTATGGGTGTCACTAAGCTGTAATATATACATTTTTTGTTCTTGGATTTAAGTACACTTTAATGATGATGAGTGCTTGGTAACAGATACGTAGTATATTGAAAAGGAAGAGAATAATAAAAATGAAATATGAAAACTTCTGACGCTCCGCTCTTGTATACAGTTTGCAAAGTTCAGATCTGCTGATCTGATTTTTTTTAAATTCTTTGTTTTTATAGTGCCCCCTTATCATAATACCACTCAAATTATAAATTATTCCCCAACAAACAACCAGTCCCTGTTTCATAAAAATACCCACTCCTAGTTTTTATGCAAACTTCTTTATCAGACTGTATCCTATATCCGTAGATAATATCCAGTAAAAAACCTTTAAATCTTTCCTTCACAAACTACACGCAAAGGGCTGAAAACTCACTGAGATCTTATTTAAATTCCAAATGGTTACAATCTCCTATGCAATGTGTAAAAATGCCATTGGCATATTTGTAACATTGGAATTTTAAATAGCAAAGTCATGTTTCCTTGTCTGTTGAGACGCATATGTATAAAACATGAAATAACAAAGGTAGCCTTGCCTAATAATGGAATGAAGGCAATTTAAATTGAAATGGGCAAGATCACAGATTTACTAACAGAGTTCATGTAAACCTAGCACTAACCACCATTGCAAATAGAACCTGTATCAGTCACAGATATACCTTGAGACCACTTGAACAATAACCTGAGCAACAGCCTAAATATCTTTTCCTACTTACTCTAAATGTCATGCAAGAAATCAACCACCATAAAAAAACTAATTGAGGATCTAAATAGTAAACACCATTTAAAAAGGCATGCAAAATAACAACTGCCACAATATAAACAATTGATAAAAGGTGGGTGGGAAACACATTAGATGGCTGGAGTCTTTAAACTCATTGGCTGTACAAGACTATCTCTACACACCACATACCTTTCAAAAGAGATATTTTTTCATTTTGCCTGTCAAAGGAAAAAGAAAGAGCAACCCCTCACCTGCTGAGGTTTGCCATTCCAATCCAATCCTGTCCTCGGATTCTTTTACTTTCTCTGGGCTGAAAGTATAAAATCTGTGTGAGCTTAGTGTTGGACGGTATCAAACAGAGGGTTAATGACTTACTCTCCTCCCTTTCGGAAAAAAGACACTCATACCCAAGCACTTCATCCTGGAGCAGAGGTAAGGGGTCAAATGTTTCCTCTTACCCAGAAGAACCAGGCATTCTCTAAGGATTCTGACAGAGCAGCAGATGGGCGCAGTTATGGTGAGTGTTGGTGAATGGGGGGAGAGGGGGTGCTCTTCCAAGAGCATCATTCAGTTAAATGTAGCAGATTTTCTTTAAAATGTTTAAAATGTTGCACAGCATTTTAAAATGCCATCATTCCTGTAGACATGTTCTATCTTGCTGCCTCATGCTATATTTTCTATATATTTTAAAATCCTTGGTATATTTTTTCACTGGAAAGAATGCTCTGTTAAAGTGGTAGTGAAGTATACCATTTTTTTTACATCACTCCCGCACATGTACTTAGGAGTCATGATCATGACAGACTCAGTGGTTGAGTTTTTTTTTTTAAAGACTTTATTACCACTTTAAGTCTTTACTCTAAATCTGATCGCCCCCAGTATTAAAAAAAACATCTCTACATTAAAGTAACTGCAGTATGAGTTTCATATCCCTATACTCCATTTAATGTTCAACTTTAAACGTAATTGATATTATAATGTGAGAGGCATGCCTCCAACTGTTTTCCAAGATATTTTACTACACTATTTGACTTTACATTACAAATCAGTTTTTTTATTATTAGCGTCTGTGAAAGTGCTTATTTATCCTGGTCTTGGTATATCTAGTAGTAGTTAGTCACAGTCAACTGGACTTGTTCTGTAATGTTGAAGACATTTTGTAGCTTATCCAAGCCACCTTTTAATGAGTCTTAGAAAAATAGCCCAGCATTTATATCCACACAGGTAGTGAAGCTATCTTAATACAATCACCATTGAAAGTCAGATGTTGTCATTCAAGAACAGGAGAACAGGATGGGAGGAGTGCAAGTTGAGGAACCACGTTGTTCTAATCACATAATCCCATCTTTGGTGCCAGAAAGACTTTATAAGTGTTGATCTTTCAAATTACTTAACTGAAGATATGAATTACAAGAAAATGGCTCTTGTCTGCACTCAGTACCTGCACACTGTGAACTTGTACACAAACAAGTAAATGTAAATGGCTTCAGTTTTCATTCCTCATCCATGGAGAGATCCCCTAATGTGTTTTTCCTATGTGAGGCTTAGTTGTAGAGGCAACTGCAGTAGAATGACTCCTGATTATATAGCATCATTAGCAGTAGAAAAGAAATTCATCCAGATGGATAAAGTTTTGGATTGGCTCATATGTACAACATCTAAAGTGACCACGCTGTATTGAAAGGTATTGATAACTAATGCTAAATAATCCCCCAACAAAATATATAAGTGCCAAGTGCTGAAAGTGCAAAAAAGGTCATGCGTTTGCTGACTAGATCGTGCCAAAATACAAAATACAATAAATGCACAGTAAACATAATACACAATAACATTGCACACTCTAACTGAAAGTGGAAAGAGCTCAGTATGGGTATGAATATAGGTTAAAAGTAAGATCCACAATAAAGTGCAAAACAGGTCATGCGTTTGCTGACTAGACCGTGCCAAAATACAATATATGCACAGTATACATAATACAAAATAACATTGCACACTCTAACTAAAAGTAAAAAGTGCTCTTTTTTTTATGTCATACATCCTGTTGTATTGGGAATAGGTGGTAGCAGCTTGCATATATTTGGGGTTGTGTTTGTTCATACCAGTGGAGCGCAGGGGGATTATATATTTTTATATTTGTTGTATGTACAACATCGCCACCTAGATGACAGCCAGTTAAAATGGAGAGCTAATGGTTACTACACTGACTGTGAACAAGCAGAATGACAGTACAGGTGAAACACGAAAAATTAGAATATCGTGCAAACGTTAATTTATTTCAGTAATGCAACTTAAAAGGTGAAACTAATATATGAGATAGACTCATTACATACAAAGCAAGACAGTTCAAGCCGTGATTTGTTATAATTGTGATTAGAGATGAGCGAAGTATTCAAAAATTAGATTCGACTGATTCGGCGAATTCGTGAAAAAATTTCGATTCGATGCGAATATATTCGCTGCGAATTTAACTTATAAAAGGGTGTTTCTAGGCTTCAGAGAGCCTTTATATTAGTGCAGAACACTGTACCTTTAATTTAAATGCCCTTGGAGTCTGCTGGGGAAGAGAAATAATACTGTCAGTCAGTATGACATGCAGATGAGTGCCGTCGATCTTAGAATCACCGCACACTTCACTCATTTGGGCAGTCACGGGGCCAAAACCAGAGTGTGGAGCCACAGTGTGGCGGTGGAGGCAGCAGCAATGGGAGGCCATACAGCACCCTATGACAAAATGGAACCCACCAGCAGTGTGAGGAGACCTGAAAGTGGCACATGGCAGAGTGTGGCGATGGAGACAGCAGCAATGGGAGGCCGTACAGGGACCCATGAGAGACTGTGGACCTGGCAGCAGCATGAGGAGGAGGTACAGGGGCCCATGGCAGATTACGGGCCTGGCAGCAGCTATGGGAGGCCCGTAATCTGCCAGCACCCTATGACAAAAAATGGAACACACCAGCAGTGTGAGGAGACCTGAAAGTGGCACATGGCAGAGTGTGGCGATGGAGACAGCAGCAATGGGAGGCGGTTCAGGGACCCATGAGACACTGTGGACCTGGCAGCAGCATGAGGAGGCGGTACAGGGGCCCATGGCAGATTAAGGCCTGGCAGCAGCAATGGGAGGCCCGTAATCTGCCAGCACCCTATGACAAAATGGAACCCTGGGCTGGGGCAGGCAGAACCGCCGTATCTTTATCACGGTTTTCCCAGGCCACCGAATGGCGACGCTACATATGCTGACGCAACGCTGTAGTCCCAACATGGGCCCCCTGGCCACGCTTGACTTTCTGGCCACATAGTCGACATACGGCTACGTTTACTTCCTCGGGCGGCTTGACGAAAAATTGCCACACCGCCGAGTAGGAAACTTTGCCCCCGCTAATCCTCACTGGCTGACTGCTACTTCCTCCGTGCACACCGGCACCACTACTGGCCGTGGTGGTAGGCTGCAGTGGAGCTGGTGCTCTACTCCGTGGCCGTTTGCCTCCACTGACACTGCTGCGACCCTGCTGCCTCCTGGCAGCAGCAATGGGAGGCCGTACAGGGACCCATGACACACTCTGGACCTGGCAGCAGCATGAGGAGGCGGTACAGGGGCCCATGGCAGATTAGGGGCCTGGCAGCAGCAATGGGAGGCCCGTAATCTGCCAGCACCCTATGACAAAAAATGTAACACACCAGCAGTGTGAGGAGACCTGAAAGTGGCACATGGCAGAGTGTGGCGATGGAGACAGCAGCAATGGGAGGCCGTACAGGGACCCATGAGAGACTCTGGACCTGGCAGCAGCATGAGGAGGAAGCACAGGGGCCCATGGCAGATTAGGGGCCTGGCAGCAGCAATGGGAGGCCCGTAATCTGCCAGCACCCTATGACAAAAAATGGAACACACCAGCAGTGTGAGGAGACCTGAAAGTGGCACATGGCATGAGACACTGTGGACCTGGCAGCAGCATGAGGAGGCGGTACAGGGGCCCATGGCAGATTAGGGGCCTGGCAGCAGCTATGGGAGGCCCGTAATCTGCCAGCACCCTATGACAAAAAATGGAACACACCAGCAGTGTGTGAGGAGACCTGAAAGTGGCACATGGCAGAGTGTGGCGATGGAGACAGCAGCAATGGGAGGCCGTACAGGGACCCATGAGACACTGTGGACCTGGCAGCAGCGTGATGAGGAGGCGGTACAGGGGCCCATGGCAGATTAGGGGCCTGGCAGCAGCAATGGGAGGCCCGTAATCTGCCAGCACCCTATGACAAAAAATGTAACACACCAGCAGTGTGAGGAGACCTGAAAGTGGCACATGGCAGAGTGTGGCGATGGAGACAGCAGCAATGGGAGGTCGTACAGGGACCCATGAGAGACTCTGGACCTGACAGCAGCATGAGGAGGCGGTACAGGGGCCCATGGCAGATTAGGGGCCTGGCAGCAGCTATGGGAGGCCCGTAATCTGCCAGCACCCTATGACAAAAAATGGAACACACCAGCAGTGTGAGGAGACCTGAAAGTGGCACATGGCAGAGTGTGGCGATGGAGACAGCAGCAATGGGAGGCGGTTCAGGGACCCATGAGAGACTCTGGACCTGGCAGCAGCATGAGGAGGCGGTACAGGGGCCCATGGCAGATTAGGGGCCTGGCAGCAGCTATGGGAGGCTCGTAATCTGCCAGCACCCTATGACAAAAAATTTAACACACCAGCAGTGTGAGGAGACCTGAAAGTGGCACATGGCATGAGACACTGTGGACCTGGCAGCAGCATGAGGAAGCGGTAAAGGGGCCCATGGCAGATTAGGGGCCTGGCAGCAGCTATGGGAGGCCCGTAATCTGCCAGCACCCTATGACAAAAAATTTAACACACCAGCAGTGTGAGGAGACCTGAAAGTGGCACATGGCAGAGTGTGGCGATGGAGACAGCAGCAATGGGAGGCCGTACAGGGACCCATGAGAGACTCTGGACCTGGCAGCAGCATGAGGAGGCGGTACAGGGGCCCATGGCAGATTAGGGGCCTGGCAGCAGCTATGGGAGGCCCGTAATCTGCCAGCACCCTATGACAAAAAATTGAACACACCAGCAGTGTGAGGAGACCTGAAAGTGGCACATGGCATGAGACACTGTGGACCTGGCAGCAGCATGAGGAGGCGGTACAGGGGCCCATGGCAGATTAGGGGCCTGGCAGCAGCTATGGGAGGCCCGTAATCTGCCAGCACCCTATGACAAAAAATGGAACACACCAGCAGTGTGTGGAGACCTGAAAGTGGCACATGGCAGAGTGTGGCGATGGAGACAGCAGCAATGGGAGGCGGTTCAGGGACCCATGAGAGACTCTGGACCTGGCAGCAGCATGAGGAGGCGGTACAGGGGCCCATGGCAGATTAGGGGTCTGGCAGCAGCTATGGGAGGCCCGTAATCTGCCAGCACCCTATGACAAAAAATTTAACACACCAGCAGTGTGAGGAGACCTAAAAGTGGCACATGGCAGAGTGTGGCGATGGAGACAGCAGCAATGGGAGGCCGTACAGGGACCCATGAGAGACTCTGGACCTGGCAGCAGCATGAGGAGGCGGTACAGGGGCCCATGGCAGATTAGGGGCCTGGCAGCAGCTATGGGAGGCCCGTAATCTGCCAGCACCCTATGACAAAAAATGGAACACACCAGCAGTGTGAGGAGACCTGAAAGTGGCACATGGCAGAGTGTGGCGATGGAGACAGCAGCAATGGGAGGCGGTTCAGGAACCCATGAGAGACTCTGGACCTGGCAGCAGCGTGAGGAGGCGGTACAGGGGCCCATGGCAGATTAGGGGCCTGGCAGCAGCTATGGGAGGCCCGTAATCTGCCAGCACCCTATGACAAAAAATTTAACACACCAGCAGTGTGAGGAGACCTGAAAGTGGCACATGGCATGAGACACTGTGGACCTGGCAGCAGCATGAGGAGGCGGTACAGGGGCCCATGGCAGATTAGGGGCCTGGCAGCAGCTATGGGAGGCCCGTAATCTGCCAGCACCCTATGACAAAAAATTTAACACACCAGCAGTGTGAGGAGACCTGAAAGTGGCACATGGCAGAGTGTGGCGATGGAGAAAGCAGCAATGGGAGGCCGTACAGGGACCCATGAGAGACTCTGGACCTGGCAGCAGCATGAGGAGGCGGTACAGGGGCCCATGGCAGATTAGGGGCCTGGAAGCAGCTATGGGAGGCCCGTAATCTGCCAGCACCCTATGACAAAAAATGGAACACACCAGCAGTGTGAGGAGACCTGAAAGTGGCACATGGCAGAGTGTGGCGATGGAGACAGCAGCAATGGGAGGCGGTTCAGGAACCCATGAGAGACTCTGGACCTGGCAGCAGCATGAGGAGGCGGTACAGGGGCCCATGGCAGATTAGGGGCCTGGCAGCAGCTATGGGAGGCCCGTAATCTGCCAGCACCCTATGACAAAAAATTGAACACACCAGCAGTGTGAGGAGACCTGAAAGTGGCACATGGCATGAGAAACTGTGGACCTGGCAGCAGCATGAGGAGGCGGTACAGGGGCCCATGGCAGATTAGGGGTCTGGCAGCAGCTATGGGAGGCCCGTAATCTGCCAGCACCCTATGACAAAAAATGTAACACACCAGCAGTGTGAGGAGACCTGAAAGTGGCACATGGCAGAGTGTAGCGATGGAGACAGCAGCAATGGGAGGTCGTACAGGGACCCATGAGAGACTCTGGACCTGGCAGCAGCATGAGGAGGCGGTACAGGGGCCCATGGCAGATTAGGGGCCTGGCAGCAGCTATGGGAGGCCCGTAATCTGCCAGCACCCTATGACAAAAAATGGAACACACCAGCAGTGTGAGGAGACCTGAAAGTGGCACATGGCAGAGTGTGGCGATGGAGACAGCAGCAATGGGAGGCGGTTCAGGGACCCATGAGAGACTCTGGACCTGGCAGCAGCATGAGGAGGCGGTACAGGGGCCCATGGCAGATTAGGGGCCTGGCAGCAGCTATGGGAGGCCCGTAATTTGCCAGCACCCTATGACAAAAAATGGAACACACCAGCAGTGTGAGGAGACCTGAAAGTGGCACATGGCATGAGACACTGTGGACCTGGCAGCAGCATGAGGAGGCGGTACAGGGGCCCATGGCAGATTAGGGGCCTGGCAGCAGCTATGGGAGGCCCGTAATCTGCCAGCACCCTATGACAAAAAATGGAACACACCAGCAGTGTGTGAGGAGACCTGAAAGTGGCACATGGCAGAGTGTGGCGATGGAGACAACCCACCGACTGTTTTGCTCGCTGCCAAGCTGCCACCCTCTTCTCCTGATGATGCGGAAGCAATAGCCTGTTGACGACGAGGCTGCCAAGTGCGATCAGCCTCATCATCATCAATTAGGGTCTCCGCCTCACTACTAGCCCCCTCGGCTGCGTGTGGGTCAGGAGACAGACCTGTCTCTAGACCGGCTACCGAGCCACTCTCCTCGCCACTACTTCTTCGCCTGGCTGCTGAAGAGGCGGATGTCTCCCCCCGTTCCTGACCGCCCTCTGTTAGCTCTTCCTCACTGTACAGTGGGGCTGAGCCCACAGCATGCGATACTTTGCTTGGTGAGGGAACACCAAAAGACAGGGGCAGGTAGAGGACACGTGATTTCAGTGGGCTTGCTCCCGGGCCATGCCAACTAACGGTTGTGTCTGACGTACCCACCGACCGTTGGCTGTAGGTGTCAGAGGTGACCTGGGAAGAGGAAGACGACCGAGCCAACCAATCGATGACGGCAGGGTTGTCGGTGGAGACACGACCGCTGGATGACACCCGGAGCACTGGCCTCTGGCTGCGACTAGTGCTGCCTCGACCCCTTCCTCTGCTGCCACGTCTGCTCGCTCCTAAAACATTGCCTCCTCTGCCACTCCTCTGCATGTTGTCTGACATACTCTTTAATTCAACGATTCTGTGTCCCTGAGTAACAATTCTGTGTCTGTCCCTGAGTAACAATTCTGTGTCCCTGAGTAACGTTTCTGTGGCCCTAAGTAACAGTTCTGTTGCCCTCAGTAACAATTCTGTGTCCCTCAGTAACAATTCTGTGTCTGTCCCTGAGTAACAATTCTGTGTCCCTGAGTAACAATTCTGTGTCCCTGAGTAACAATTTTGTGTCCCTCAGTAACAATTCTGTGTCCCTCAGTAACAATTCTGTGTCCCTGAGTAACAATTCTGTGTCCCTCAGTAACAATTCTGTGTCCCTCAGTAACAATTCTGTGTCCCTCAGTAACAAGTCTGTGTCTGTCCCTGAGTAACAATTCTGTGTCCCTAAGTAACGTTTCTGTGGCCCTAAGTAACGGTTCTGTGGCCCTCAGTAACAAATCTGTGTCCCTCAGTAACAATTCTGTGTCTGTCCCTAAGTAACAATTCTGTGGCACTAAGTAACGTTTCTGTGGCCCTAAGTAACGTTTCTGTGGCCCTAAGTAACGATTCTGTGGCCCTAAGTAACGTTTCTGTAGCTCTAAGTGACGTTTCTGTGGCCCTAAGTAACGTTTCTGTGGCCCTAAGTAACGGTTCTGTGGCCCTCAGTAACAATTCTGTATCCCTCTGTAACAATTCTGTGTCTGTCCCTGAGTAACAATTCTGTGTCTGTCGCTGAGTAACAATTCTGTGTCCCTCAGTAACAATTCTGTGTCCCTCAGTAACAATTCCGTGTCCCTGAGTAACAATTCTGTGTCCCTGAGTAACAATTCTGTGTACCTCAGTAACAATTCTGTGTCCCTCAGTAACAATTCTGTGTCTGTCCCTGAGTAACAATTCTGTGTCTGTCCCTGAGTAACAATTCTGTGGCCCTAAGTAACGTTTCTGTGGCCCTAAGTAACGGTTCTGTGGCCCTCAGTAACAATTCTGTGTCCCTCAATAACAATTCTGTGTCTGTCCCTAAGTAACAATTCTGTGGCCCTAAGTAACGTTTCTGTGGCCCTAAGTAACGATTCGGTGGCCCTAAGTAACGTTTCTGTAGCCCTAAGTAACGTTTCTGTGGCCCTAAGTAACGTTTCTGTGGCCCTAAGTAACGGTTCTGTGGCCCTCAGTAACAATTCTGTATCCCTCTGTAACAATTCTGTGTCTGTCCCTGAGTAACAATTCTGTGTCTGTCGCTGAGTAACAATTCTGTGTCCCTCAGTAACAATTCCGTGTCCCTGAGTAACAATTCTGTGTCCCTGAGTAACAATTCTGTGTACCTCAGTAACAATTCTGTGTCCCTCAGTAACAATTCTGTGTCTGTCCCTGAGTAACAATTCTGTGTCTGTCCCTGAGTAACAATTCTGTGGCCCTAAGTAACGTTTCTGTGGCCCTAAGTAACGGTTCTGTGGCCCTCAGTAACAATTCTGTGTCCCTCAATAACAATTCTGTGTCTGTCCCTAAGTAACAATTCTGTGGCCCTAAGTAACGTTTCTGTGGCCCTAAGTAACGATTCTGTGGCCCTAAGTAACGTTTCTGTAGCCCTAAGTAACGTTTCTGTGGCCCTAAGTAACGTTTCTGTGGCCCTAAGTAACGGTTCTGTGGCCCTCAGTAACAATTCTGTATCCCTCTGTAACAATTCTGTGTCTGTCCCTGAGTAACAATTCTGTGTCTGTCGCTGAGTAACAATTCTGTGTCCCTCAGTAACAATTCTGTGTCCCTCAGTAACAATTCTGTGTCTGTCCCTGAGTAACAATTCTGTGTCTGTCCCTGAGTAACAATTCTGTGGCCCTAAGTAACGTTTCTGTGGCCCTAAGTAACGGTTCTGTGGCCCTCAGTAACAATTCTGTGTCCCTCAATAACAATTCTGTGTTCGTCCCTAAGTAACAATTCTGTGGCCCTAAGTAACGTTTCTGTGGCCCTAAGTAACGATTCTGTGGCCCTAAGTAACGTTTCTGTGGCCCTCAGTAACAATTCTGTGTCCCTCAATAACAATTCTGTGTCTGTCCCTAAGTAACAATTCTGTGGCCCTAAGTAACGTTTCTGTGGCCCTAAGTAACGATTCGGTGGCCCTAAGTAACGTTTCTGTAGCCCTAAGTAACGTTTCTGTGTCCCTAAGTAACGTTTCTGTGGCCCTAAGTAACGGTTCTGTGGCCCTCAGTAACAATTCTGTATCCCTCTGTAACAATTCTGTGTCTGTCCCTGAGTAACAATTCTGTGTCTGTCGCTGAGTAACAATTCTGTGTCCCTCAGTAACAATTCCGTGTCCCTGAGTAACAATTCTGTGTCCCTGAGTAACAATTCTGTGTACCTCAGTAACAATTCTGTGTCCCTCAGTAACAATTCTGTGTCTGTCCCTGAGTAACAATTCTGTGTCTGTCCCTGAGTAACAATTCTGTGGCCCTAAGTAACGTTTCTGTGGCCCTAAGTAACGGTTCTGTGGCCCTCAGTAACAATTCTGTGTCCCTCAATAACAATTCTGTGTCTGTCCCTAAGTAACAATTCTGTGGCCCTAAGTAACGTTTCTGTGGCCCTAAGTAACGATTCTGTGGCCCTAAGTAACGTTTCTGTAGCCCTAAGTAACGTTTCTGTGGCCCTAAGTAACGTTTCTGTGGCCCTAAGTAACGGTTCTGTGGCCCTCAGTAACAATTCTGTATCCCTCTGTAACAATTCTGTGTCTGTCCCTGAGTAACAATTCTGTGTCTGTCGCTGAGTAACAATTCTGTGTCCCTCAGTAACAATTCTGTGTCCCTCAGTAACAATTCTGTGTCCCTCAGTAACAATTCTGTGTCTGTCCCTGAGTAACAATTCTGTGTCTGTCCCTGAGTAACAATTCTGTGGCCCTAAGTAACGTTTCTGTGGCCCTAAGTAACGGTTCTGTGGCCCTCAGTAACAATTCTGTGTCCCTCAATAACAATTCTGTGTTCGTCCCTAAGTAACAATTCTGTGGCCCTAAGTAATGTTTCTGTGGCCCTAAGTAACGATTCTGTGGCCCTAAGTAACGTTTCTGTGGCCCTCAGTAACAAATCTGTGTCCCTCAAAAACAATTCTGTGTCTGTCCCTAAGTAACAATTCTGTGGCCCTAAGTAACGTTTCTGTGGCCCTAAGTAACGATTCTGTGGCCCTCAGTAACAATTCTGTATCCCTTAGTAACAATTCTGTGTCTGTCCCTGAGTAACAATTCTGTGTCCCTAAGTAACGTTTCTGTGGCCCTAACTAACGGTTATGTGGCCCTCAGTAACAATTCTGTGTCCCTCAGTAACAATTCTGTGTCTGTCCCTAAGTAATGATTCTGTGGCCCTAAGTAACGTTTCTGTGGCCCTATGTAACGTTTCTGTGGCCCTAAGTAAAGATTCTGTGGCCCTAAGTAACGTTTCTGTGGCCCTAAGTAACGTTTCTGTGGCCCTCAGTAACAAATCTGTGTCCCTCAAAAACAATTCTGTGTCTGTCCCTAAGTAACAATTCTGTGGCCCTAAGTAACGTTTCTGTGGCCCTAAGTAACGTTTCTGTGGCCCTAAGTAACGATTCTGTGGCCCTAAGTAACGTTTCTGTGGCCCTAAGTAACGTTTCTGTGGCCCTCAGTAACAATTGTGTGTCCCTCAGTAACAATTCTGTGTCTGTCCCTAAGTAACAATTCTGTGGCCCTAAGTAACGTTTCTGTGGCCCTAAGTAACGATTCTGTGGCCCTCAGTAACAATTCTGTATCCCTCAGTAACAATTCTGTGTCTGTCCCTGAGTAACAATTCTGTGTCCCTAAGTAACGTTTCTGTGGCCCTAACTAACGATTCTGTGGCCCTAAGTAACGTTTCTGTGGCCCTAAGTAACGTTTCTCTGGCCCTAAGTAACGATTCTGTGGCCCTAACTAACGTTTCTGTTTCCCTAAGTAACGTTTCTCTGTCCCTAACTCTCTCCCTGAATACAGCCAGGTCTGCCTCTGTTGAATGACTGGAGGCAAATGGAGAATTCTAAAATGGCCGCCATTTATAGCTCGACCATTACACTGTGCTGGCTGGCTGGCTGCTGATTGGCTAATGCGATCACATGTCATGAATGAATGTATTATGGGTCAGCGCGCCTTGTCTGCGCGCCTTCCCAGACATCCCCACTCCGTCGCCGCACATGTCGCCGCCATTTTAGGAAAAATTTCGATTCGCGCATCCGAAGTCTGCTTATTTTCGGATTCGACGCGAATCGAAATTTTCCTAATATTCGAAACGAATTCCACTTCGCCTACTTCGATTCGCTCATCTCTAATTGTGATGATTATGGCTTACAGCTCATGAAAACCCCAAATCCACAATCTCAGAAAATCAGAATATTACATGCAATCAATAAAACAAGGATTGTACATAGAACAAAATCGGACCTCTGAAAAGTATAAGCATGTATATGTACTCAGTACTTGGTTTGGGCCCCTTTTGCACCAATTACTGCCTCAATGCGGTGTGGCATGGAAGCTATCAGCCTGTGGCACTGGTGAGGTATTATGGAAGACCAGGATGCTTCAATAGCGGACTTCAGCTCTTCTGCATTGTTTGGTCTCATGTCTCTCATCTTTCTCTTGGCAATGCCCCATAGATTCTCTATGGGGTTCAGGTCAGGCGAGTTTGCTGGCCAATCAAGCACAGTAATCCCACGGTCATTGAACCAGGTTTTGGTGCTTTTGGCAGTGTGGGCGGGTGCCAAGTCCTGCTGGAAAACGAAGTCAGCATCCCCATAAAGCTCGGCTGTGGAAGGAAGCATGAAGTGCTCCAAGATCTCCTGGTAGACGGCTGCTTTGACCCTGGACTTAATGAAGCACAGTGGACCAACACCAGCAGATGACATGGCTCCCCAAATCAACACAGACTGTGGAAACTTCACACTGGACTTCAAGCATCTTGCAGTGTGTGCCTCTCCATTCTTCCTCCGTACTCTGGGTCCTTGGTTTCTAAATGAGATGCAAACGTTGCTCTCATCAGAAAAGAGTACTTTGGACCACTGAGCAACAGACCAGGTCTGTTTTTCTTTAGCCCAGGTATGACACTTCTGACGTTGTTTGTTGTTCAAGAGCGGCTTGACAAGAGGAATACAACATTCGAAGCCCATGTCCAGGATCCGTCTGTGTGTGGTGGCTCTTGATGCACTAACTCCAGCCTCAGTCCACTCCTTGTGAAGGTCCCCAACACTTTTTAATGGCCTTTTCCTGACAATCCTCTTCATCCCTGTTTCTTGTGCACCTTTTTCTTCTACACTTTTCCCTTCCACATAATTTTCTATTAATGTGTTTTGATACAGCACTTTGGGAACATCCAACTTCTTTTGCAATTACCTTTTGAGGCTTTCCCTTCTTATGGAGGGCGTCAATGATGGTTTTCTGCACAACTGTCAGGTCAGCAGTCTTTCCCATGATTGTGATTCCTACTGAACCAGACTGAGAGACCATTTAAAGGCTCAGGAACCCTTTGCAGGTGTTATGGCTTAATTAGCTGATTAGAGTAGGAAACTGTGAGCCTAGAATATCGCACCTTTTCACAATATTCTAATTTTCTGAGATTGTGGATTTGGGGTTTTCATGAGCTGTAAGCCATAATCATCACAATTATAACAAATCACGGCTTGAACTATCTTGCTTTACATGTAATGAGTCTATCTCATATATTAGTTTCATCTTTTAAGTTGCATTACTGAAATAAATGAACTTTTGCACGATATTCTAATTTTTTGAGTTTCACCTGTATTGAAAGCACTAACATCTAAAACAGGACAGGTCATGGTGCTTCCTTAGCTCCTCAAAAATACTACATGCATTGAAAATTATGTTCTAATTCAGAACAGGAACATAACACATAGCAGAGAAACAATAACTAATATCCACCAGTCAACAAAAAGATATTAGTTAAAGTGGAGCTCCACCCAAAAGGAGAAGTTTTGCTTTAAGGCTTCCTCCCCCTCCTTTAAATCAAATGGCACCTTTTTTTAGGCGGAAGCAGGAACCTGATTTTGAAGTTCTCCTCTCCCACTCCCTCCCAGCAGTCTTCTTGGGTACATCACAGATCCAAGAAGACTGCGGGACCTTTCACAATGTGCAGCATGACTCATGCATATGCAGTGGGCAACCGGCTGTGAAACCACAAGTAGTCACATCCAGGTACCCACAGTTGAGATACTGGCACCGGGGGACAGAAGACCGAGGGTAGGAATGGCTTGGGTGAGCACATTGCTGGATCCATGGACAGGTGAGTGTCTGTTCATTAAAAGTCAGCAGCTACAGGTTTTATAGCTGCTGATTTTTAATACACACAAAAATGGAGCTCCTCTTTACTGTTTCCCCCCTCCTCTCTCTTTTACCCCCTCTCTCCCTCCCTCTCTCACCCCCCTCTCTCTCACCCTCCTTCTCTCTCACCCTCTCCACCTCCCACCTTCTCACCCCGCCTCTCTCTATCTCTCTCACCCTCTCCCTCTCTCTCTCACACCCACCCTCTCTCTTTCACTCCTTCTCTCTCTCACCCTATCTCTCTCACCCTCTCCCTCTCTCACCCTCTCCCTCTCTCTCACCCTCCTTTTACTCTCTCTCTCTCACTCCCTCACTTTCTCTCTCTCCCCCCTCTATCTCCCCCTCTCTCTCTCCTCTCGTTCTCTCTCACCCTGCCTCTCTCTCACCCCCTCTCTCTCCTTCCCTCTCTCTCACTCCCCCTCTCTCACCCTCTCACCTTCTCCCTCTCTCATTCTCTCCCTCTCTCTCTCACACCCACCCTCTCTCTTTCCTCATTTATTAAAAAGAAGAATTAAAAAAAGTCCCCTGAAGTAGATCCAACATCAATTATGATGCCCGCCGCCAACCCATAATAAGAGAAAAAGAAATGCTCTCCTCTAGATACTGGCTTACACCATCTGACAACTGAGCCTGATGACAGTTCTTAAATAGTGTGATGATATGATGATTAGAGATGAGCGAAGTATTCAAAAATTCGATTCGACTGATTCGGCGAATTCGTGGAAAAATTTCGATTCGAGTCGAATATATTCGCTGTGAATTTAACTTAAAAAAGGGTGTTTCTAGGCTTCAGAGAGACTTAATATTAGTGCTGAACACTGTACCTTTAATTTAAATGCCCTTGGAGTCTGCTGGGGAAGAGAAATAATACTGTCAGGCAGTATGACATGCAGATGAGTGCCGTCGATCTTAGAATCACCGCACACTTCACTCATTTGGGCAGTCACGGGGCCAAAACCAGAGTGTGGAGCCACAGTGTGGCGGTGGAGGCAGCAGCAATGGGAGGCCATACAGCACCCTATGACAAAAATGGAAACCACCAGCAGTGTGAGGAGACCTGAAAGTGGCACATGGCAGAGTGTGGCGATAGAGACAGCAGCAATGGGAGGCCGTACAGGGACCCATGACACACTCTGGACCTGGCAGCAGCATGAGGAGGCGGTACAGGGGCCCATGGCAGATTACGGGCCTGGCAGCAGCATGAGGAGTCGGTACGGGGGCCCATGGCAGATTACGGGCCTGGCAGCAGCAATGGGAGGCCGTACAGGGACCCATGACACAATCTGGACATGGCAGCAGCATGGGGAGGCGGTACAGGGGCCCATGACAGATTACGGGCCTGGCAGCAGCATTTGGAGTCGGTACGGGGGCCCATGACACACTCTGGACCTGGCAGCAGCATGAGGAGGCGGTACAGGGGCGCATGACAGATTACGAGCCTGGCAGCAGCAACTTGGACAGGAGGACGTTCAGTTTCTGCACCGTCTGGTGCGTGCTCGCAAACTGTTGTCTCTTGGAAACGGATTCCAAGAAAGACTGCTGACGGAATCCGTAAAGAGGAGTAGCAGGAGAAGGAGCATCTGAACGAGCGGAATATGCCAACAAGCGACAACAGGGGCCCATGACAGATTACGGGCCTGGCAGCAGCATGAGGAGTCGGTACGGGGGCCCATGGCAGATTAGGGGCCTGGCAGCAGCTATGGGAGGCCCGTAATCTGCCAGCACCCTATGACAAAAAATGGAACCCACCAGCAGTGTGAGAAGACCTGAAAGTGGCACATGGCAGAGTGTGGCGATGGAGACAGCAGCAATGGGAGGCCGTACAGGGACCCATGAGAGACTCTGGACCTGGCAGCAGCATGAGGAGGCGGTATAGGGGCCCATGGCAGATTAGGGGCCTGGCAGCAGCTATGGGAGGCCCGTAATCTGCCAGCACCCTATGACAAAAAATGGAATACACCAGCAGTGTGAGGAGACCTGAAAGTGGCACATGGAAGAGTGTGGCGATGGAGACAGCAGCAATGGGAGGCCGTACAGGGACCCATGAGAGACTCTGGACTTGGCAGCAGCATGAGGAGGCGGTATAGGGGCCCATGGCAGATTAGGGGCCTGGCAGCAGCTATGGGAGGCCCGTAATCTGCCAGCACCCTATGACAAAAAATGGAACACACCAGCAGTGTGAGGAGACCTGAAAGTGGCACATGTTTGGGGCATGATTCATGGCGAATTTAGTCAGTTGTGTCAGGAACTGGTGGTTTGAAATCCAGACTAATCCACGCCTGATTCATTTTCACAAACGTCAGTCTCTCCACACTTTGGGTGGACAGTCGTGTCCTCCGCGGAGTTGCAATACCTCCTGCCGCACTAAACACGCGCTCCGATGCCACGCTACTGGCCGGGCATGACAGCCTTTCAAGGGCAAATTCAGCTAGTTGGGGCCAAAGGTCAAGTTTCGTTGCCCAGTAGTCAAGGGGATTGTCTACCTCGGTTGGCAGGGTGCTGTCCAAGTAGGCCTAAGCCTGTTGTTTGAGGTCCTGCTCCAGGTCCACCTGATGCTGCTGCTGCGGCTGGTTAGTAGTTTCCTCACTGCGCTGGTGAAGAAAGCTACTCATCATCGACTGCAGACTGAGGCAGCCGCTGCTGGTGGAGCTGCCACTGCTCCTACCACCCCACCCCTCCCCTGCTGCCATGGCAGCGGAACGCGAGCGCACAGGGCCCACAGTGTCTGAGGATGGACGTTGGCGCAGACAGGCAGAGACCAGCTGACTACATAGGTGGTTTTTATAGTACGTTATTTTGGCCTCCCTCTCAGCAGGTGTGAAAAAGGCCACCATTTTTGAACGGTAGCGAGGGTCCAACAAGGTGGACAGCCAAAAGTCATCCCTCTGTCTGATGGTTATTATTCGGCTGTCGCTACGCAAGCAACCGAGCATGCTATGGGCCATTTGTGCCAAGGAATGCGAGGGACTCCCTGCCTCCATCTCCACAGCATACTGCCACGGTGCGTCTGGGTCCTCTGTCTCCTCCTCCTCCTCCTCTACCAGATGCTCCTGCTCCTCCACTCCTGTCCGCTGAGTGGAAAAACCACCCATTTCACTCAATAATTCCTGAGCACCAATGTCCTCCTCTACCTCCTCCTCTTCTTCCTGTCCTGCCCCCACAGGGGTCATGTGGCGTTGAGATCTGTGCGCCACGTCTACCGCACCCTGACCAGCCATTGTTAACAGCATTTGTTCCAGGACGTGCAACAGAGGAATGACGTCGTTCATCCCATAGTCCTGCCGACTCACGAATAGCGTGGCCTCCTCAAAGGGCCTGAGCAAGCGCAGGTGTCACGCATGAGCTGCCAATGGCTGACATCTAAGTTACACAGGGAGTACCTTTATCCGCTTTTAACATCAGGAAATCGGTGATGGCCTTTCGCTGTTCGTAAAGGCGGTCTAACATATGTAGGGTTGAATTCCACCTTGTTGCAACGTCACAGCATGAGGAGTCGGTACGGGGGCCCATGGCAGATTACGTGCCTGGCAGCAGCAATGGGAGGCCCGTAATCTGCCAGCACCCTATGTCAAAAAATTCAACACACCAGCAGTGTGAGGAGACCTGAAAGTGGCACATGGCAGAGTGTGGCTATGGAGACAGCAGCAATGGGAGGCCGTACAGGGACCCATGACACACTCTGGACTTGGCAGCAGCATGATGAGGCGGTATAGGGGCCCATGGCAGATTAGGGGCCTGGCAGCAGCTATGGGAGGCCCGTAATCTGCCAGCACCCTATGTCAAAAAATTCAACACACCAGCAGTGTGAGGAGACCTGAAAGTGGCACATGGCATGAGAGACTCTGGACCTGGCAGCAGCATGATGAGGCGGTATATAGGGGCCTATGGCAGATTAGGGGCCTGGCAGCAGCTATAGGAGGCCCGTAATCTGCCAGCACCCTATGTCAAAAAATTCTACACACCAGCAGTGTGAGGAGACCTGAAAGTGGCACATGGCAGAGTGTGGCGATGGAGACAGCAGCAATGGGAGGCCGTACAGGGACCCATGAGAGACTCTGGACCTGGCAGCAGCATGAGGAGGCGGTATATAGGGGCCTATGGCAGATTAGGGGCCTGGCAGCAGCTATAGGAGGCCCGTAATCTGCCAGCACAATATGTCAAAAAATTCTACACACCAGCAGTGTGAGGAGACCTGAAAGTGGCACATGGCAGAGTGTGGCGATGGAGACAGCAGCAATGGGAGGCCGTACAGGGACCCATGAGAGACTCTGGACCTGGCAGCAGCATGAGGAGGCGGTATATAGGGGCCTATGGCAGATTAGGGGCCTGACAGCAGCTATAGGAGGCCCGTAATCTGCCAGCACCCTATGTCAAAAAATTCTACACACCAGCAGTGTGAGGAGACCTGAAAGTGGCACATGGCAGAGTGTGGCGATGGAGACAGCAGCAATGGGAGGCCGTACAGGGACCCATGAGAGAATCTGGACCTGGCAGCAGCATGAGGAGGCGGTATATAGGGGCCTATGGCAGATTAGGGGCCTGGCAGCAGCTATAGGAGGCCCATAATCTGCCAGCACCCTATGTCAAAAAATTCAACACACCAGCAGTGTGAGGAGACCTGAAAGTGGCACATGGCATGAGACACTGTGGACCTGGCAGCAGCATGAGGAGGCGGTATATAGGGGCCCATGGCAGATTAGGGGCCTGGCAGCAGCTATGGGAGGCCCTTAATCTGCCAGCACCCTATGTCAAAAAATTCAACACACCAGCAGTGTGTGAGGAGACCTGAAAGTGGCACATGGCAGAGTGTGGCGATGGAGACAGCAGCAATGGGAGGCCGTACAGGGACCCATGACAGACTCTGGACCTGGCAGCAGCATGAGGAGGCGGTATATAGGGGCCTATGGCAGATTAGGGGCCTGGCAGCAGCTATGGGAGGCCCGTAATCTGCCAGCACCCTATGTCAAAAAATTCAACACACCAGCAGTGTGAGGAGGAGACCTGAAAGTGGCACATGGCATGAGAGACTGTGGACCTGGCAGCAGCATGAAGAGGCGGTATAGGGGCCCATGGCAGATTAGGGGCCTGGCAGCAGCTATGGGAGGCCGTAATCTGCCAGCACCCTATGTCAAAAAATTCAACACACCAGCAGTGTGAGGAGACCTGAAAGTGGCACATGGCATGAGAGACTGTGGACCTGGCAGCAGCATGAAGAGGCGGTATAGGGGCCCATGGCAGATTAGGGGCCTGGCAGCAGCTATGGGAGGCCCGTAATCTGCCAGCACCCTATGTCAAAAAATTGAACACACCAGCAGTGTGAGGAGACCTGAAAGTGGCACATGGCAGAGTGTGGCGATGGAGACAGCAGCAATGGGAGGCCGTACAGGGACCCATGAGAGACTCTGGACCTGGCAGCAGCATGAGGAGGCGGTATATAGGGGCCTATGGCAGATTAGGGGCCTGGCAGCAGCTATAGGAGGCCCGTAATCTGCCAGCACCCTATGTCAAAAAATTCTACACACCAGCAGTGTGAGGAGACCTGAAAGTGGCACATGGCAGAGTGTGGCGATGGAGACAGCAGCAATGGGAGGCCGTACAGGGACCCATGACAGACTCTGGACCTGGCAGCAGCATGAGGAGGCGGTATATAGGGGCCTATGGCAGATTAGGGGCCTGGCAGCAGCTATGGGAGGCCCGTAATCTGCCAGCACCCTATGTCAAAAAATTCTACACACCAGCAGTGTGAGGAGACCTGAAAGTGGCACATGGCAGAGTGTGGCGATGGAGACAGCAGCAATGGGAGGCCGTACAGGGACCCATGAGAGACTCTGGACCTGGCAGCAGCATGAGGAGGTGGTATATAGGGGCCTATGGCAGATTAGGGGCCTGGCAGCAGCTATAGGAGGCCCGTAATCTGCCAGCACCCTATGTCAAAAAATTCTACACACCAGCAGTGTGAGGAGACCTGAAAGTGGCACATGGCAGAGTGTGGCGATGGAGACAGCAGCAATGGGAGGCCGTACAGGGACCCATGACAGACTCTGGACCTGGCAGCAGCATGAGGAGGCGGTATATAGGGGCCTATGGCAGATTAGGGGCCTGGCAGCAGCTATAGGAGGCCCGTAATCTGCCAGCACCCTATGTCAAAAAATTCTACACACCAGCAGTGTGAGGAGACCTGAAAGTGGCACATGGCAGAGTGTGGCGATGGAGACAGCAGCAATGGGAGGCCGTACAGGGACCCATGAGAGACTCTGGACCTGGCAGCAGCATGAGGAGGCGGTATATAGGGGCCTATGGCAGATTAGGGGCCTGGCAGCAGCTATAGGAGGCCCGTAATCTGCCAGCACCCTATGTCAAAAAATTCTACACACCAGCAGTGTGAGGAGACCTGAAAGTGGCACATGGCAGAGTGTGGCGATGGAGACAGCAGCAATGGGAGGCCGTACAGGGACCCATGACAGACTCTGTACCTGGCAGCAGCATGAGGAGGCGGTATATAGGGGCCTATGGCAGATTAGGGGCCTGGCAGCAGCAATGGGAGGCCCGTAATCTGCCAGCACCCTATGTCAAAAAATTCAACACACCAGCAGTGTGTGAGGAGACCTGAAAGTGGCACATGGCAGAGTGTGGCGATGGAGACAGCAGCAATGGGAGGCCGTACAGGGACCCATGAGAGACTCTGGACCTGGCAGCAGCATGAGGAGGCGGTATATAGGGGCCTATGGCAGATTAGGGGCCTGGCAGCAGCTATGGGAGGCCCGTAATCTGCCAGCACCCTATGACAAAAAATGGAACACACCAGCAGTGTGTGAGGAGACCTGAAAGTGGCACATGTTTGAGGCATGATTCATGGCGGATTTAGTCAGTTGTGTCAGGAACTGGTGGTTTGAAATCCAGACTAATCCACGCCTGATTCATTTTCACAAACGTCAGTCTCTCCACACTTTGGGTGGACAGTCGTGTCCTCCGCGGAGTTACAATACCTCCTGCCGCACTAAACACGCGCTCCGATGCCACGCTACTGGCCGGGCATGACAGCCTTTCAAGGGCAAATTCAGCTAGTTGGGGCCAAAGGTCAAGTTTCGTTGACCAGTAGTCAAGGGGATTGTCTACCTCGGTTGGCAGGGTGCTGTCCAAGTAGGCCTAAGCCTGTTGTTTGAGGTCCTGCTCCAGGTCCACCTGATGCTGCTGCTGCTGCTGCGGCTGGTTAGTAGTTTCCTCACTGCGCTGGTGAAGAAAGCTACTCATCATCGACTGCAGACTGAGGCAGCCGCTGCTGGTGGAGCTGCCACTGCTCCTACCACCCCACCCCTCCCCTGCTGCCATGGCAGCGGAACGCGAGCGCACAGGGCCCACAGTGTCTGAGGATGGACGTTGGCGCACAAAGGCAGAGACCAACTGACTACATAGGTGGTTTTTATAGTACGTTATTTTGGCCTCCCTCTCAGCAGGTGTGAAAAAGGCCACCATTTTGGAACGGTAGCGAGGGTCCAACAAGGTGGACAGCCAAAAGTCATCCCTCTGTCTGATGGTTATTATTCGGCTGTCGCTACGCAAGCAACCGAGCATGCTATGGGCCATTTGTGCCAAGGAATGCGAGGGACTCCCTGCCTCCATCTCCACAGCATACTGCCACGGTGCGTCTGGGTCCTCTGTCTCCTCCTCCTCCTCCTCTACCAGATGCTCCTGCTCCTCCACTCCTGTCCGCTGAGTGGAAAAACCACCCATTTCACTCAATAATTCCTGAGCACAAATGTCCTCCTCTACCTCCTCCTCTTCTTCCTGTCCTGCCCCCACAGGGGTCATGTGGCATTGAGATCTGTGCGCCACGTCTACCGCACCCTGACCAGCCATTGTTAACAGCATTTGTTCAAGGACGTGCAACAGAGGAATGACGTCATTCATCCCATAGTCCTGCCGACTCACGAATAGCGTGGCCTCCTCAAAGGGCCTGAGCAAGCGGCAGGTGTCACGCATGAGCTGCCAATGGCTGACATCGAAGTTACACAGGGGAGTACCTTTATCCGCTTTTAACATCAGGAAATCGGTGATGGCCTTTCGCTGCTCGTAAAGGCGGTCTAACATGTGTAGGGTTGAATTCCACCTTTTTGCAACGTCGCAGATCAGGCGATGATGTGGAATTCCGTTCTGCCGCTGCAGCTCAAGGAGGGTGTGCTTTGCGGTGTAGGAATGGCTGAAATGCATGCAAAGTTTACGTGACATTTTAAGGATGTCTTGCAGTGGGATGGTGGATTTTAGGAACCGCTTGACAACCAGATTGAACACGTGAGCCATGCATGGCGCATGGCACAACCTTCCTTGACGCAGAGCAGACACCATGTTCTTTCCGTTGTCGGTCAACATGGTTCCGATTTTCAGTTTGCGCGGAGACAGCCATCTGTCGATTTCTCTGTTCATTACACTAGAAGTTCCTCCCCTGTGTGACTACGTTCGCCAAGGCATACCAGGTGCAGAACAGCGTGACACCGTTGCGCCCTGCACATGTGATATGCCGGTCGGGTAATGGGACTTGGCACGGGGGTGGCGGCTGAGGACACGGCGGAAGAAGAGGTGGTAGAGGCGGACATCTTTGCCGGACCAAGGACGTGCAAACGTGGAGGCAAAAGCGGCGTGACCTGTCCAAGTTGCTGGTGCGGCTGTGACGGCACCACGTTCACCCAGTGGGCCGTAAATGACATGTACTGTCCCTGACCGTAGAGACAGCTCCACACGTCGGCGCTGCCGTGCACTTTGGCAGAGACCGACATGCTCAAAGACTGGCCCACCATCTCTTCTACATGTGAATGCAGGGCTGGCACTGCCTTTTTGGCGAAGAAATGACGGCTTGGCACTCTCCACCGCGGCGCGGCACAAGCCATCATTTCTCTGAAAGGTGCTGAGTCCACCACTTGGAAAGGGAGGGACTGCAGCACCAGCAACTTGGACAGGAGGACGTTCAGCTTTTGCACCGTCGGGTGCGTGCTCGCAAACTGTTGTCTCTTGGAAACGGATTCCAAGAAAGACTGCTGACGGAATCCGTGAAGAGGAGTAGCAGGAGAAGGAGCATCTGAACGAGCGGAAGATGCCAACGAGTGACAACTCCCCTCAGCAGAGGTGTTGGAGCCTTGATTGGCTGATGGAGGGCGATTGACGTCGGGTGATGGAGCAAGTAACAGAGCGGGTGATGGAGCGGGGGCTGGGGCGGGCAGAACCGCCGTATCTTTATCACGGTTTTCCCAGGCCACCAAATGGCGACGCTGCATATGCTGCCGCAACGCTGTAGTCCCAACATGGGCCCCCTGGCCACGCTTGACTTTCTGGCCACATAGTCGACATACGGCTACGTTTACTTCCTCGGGCGGCTTGACGAAAAATTGCCACACCGCCGAGTAGGAAACTTTGCCCCCGATACTCCTCACTGGCTGACTGCTGCTTCCTCCGTGCACACCGGCACCACTACTGGCCGTGGTGGTAGGCTGCAGTGGAGCTGGTGCTCTACTCCGTGGCCGTTTGGCTCCACTGACACTGCTTCCACTGACACTGCTGCGACCCTGCTGCTGTCTCCTGGGCAACCCACCGACTGTTTCGCTCACTGCCAAGCTGCCACCCTCTTCTCCTGATGATGCGGAAGAAATTGCCTGATGACGACGAGGCTGCCAAGTGCGATCAACCTCCTCATCATCAAGTAGGGTCTCCGCCTCACTACTAGCCCCCTCGGCTGCGTCTGGGTCAGGAGACAGACCTGTCTCTAGACCGGCTACCGGGCCACTCTCCTCGCCACTACTTCTTCGCCTAGCTGCTGAAAAGGCGGATGTCTCCCCCCGTTCCTGACCGCCCTCTGTTAGCTCTTCCTCACTGTACAGTGGGGCTGAGCCCACAGCATGCGATACTTCGCTTGGTGAGGGAACACCAAAGGACAGGGGCAGGTAGAGGACACGTGATTTCAGTGGGCTTGCTCCCGGGCCATGCCAACTAACGGTTGTGTCTGACGTACCCACCGACCGTTGGCTGTAGGTGTCAGAGGTGACCTGGGAAGAGGAAGACGACCGAGCCAACCAATCGATGACGGCAGGGTTGTCGGTGGAGACACGACCGCTGGATGACACCGGGAGCACTGGCCTCTGGCTGCGAATAGTGCTGCCTCGACCCCTTCCTCTGCTGCCACGTCTGCTCGCTCCTAAAACATTGCCTCCTCTGCCACTCCTCTGCATGTTGTCTGACATACTCTTTAATTAAACGATTATGTGTCCCTGAGTAACAATTCTGTGTCCCTGAGTAACAATTCTGTGTCTGTGCGAGTAACAATTCTGTGGCCCTAAGTAACAGTTCTGTGGCCCTCAGTAACAATTCTGTGTCCCTGATTAACGTTTCTGTGGCCCCAAGTAACAGTTCTGTGGCCCTCAGTAACAATTCTGTGTCTGTGCGAGTAACAATTCTGTGTCTGTGCGAGAAACAATTCTGTGGCCCTAAGTAACAGTTCTGTGGCCCTCAGTAACAGTTCTGTTTCCCTGAGTAACAATTCTGTGTCTGTGCGAGTAAGAATTCTGTGTCTGTGCGAGTAACAATTCTGTGGCCCTAAGTAACAGTTCTGTGGCCCTCAGTAACAGTTCTGTGTCCCTGAGTAACAATTCTGTGTCTGTGCGAGTAACAATTCTGTGTCTGTGCGAGTAACAATTCTGTCTGTGCGAGTAACAATTCTGTGGCCCTAAGTAACGGTTCTGTGGCCCTCAGTAACAGTTCTGTGTCCCTGTGTAACAATTCTGTGTCTGTGCGAGTAACAATTCTGTGGCCCTAAGTAACAGTTCTGTGGCCCTCAGTAACAATTCTGTGTCCCTGATTAACGTTTCTGTGGCCCCAAGTAACAGTTCTGTGGCCCTCAGTAACAATTCTGTGTCTGTGCGAGTAACAATTCTGTGTCTATGCGAGTAACAATTCTGTGTCTGTGCGAGTAACAATTCTGTGGCCCTAAGTAACGGTTCTGTGGCCCTCAGTAACAGTTCTGTGTCCCTGTGTAACAATTCTGTGTCTGTGCGAGTAACAATTCTGTGGCCCTAAGTAACAGTTCTGTGGTCCTCAGTAACAATTCTGTGTCTGTGCGAGTAACAATTCTGTGTCTGTGCGAGTAACAATTCTGTGGCCCTAAGTAACAGTTCTGTGGCCCTCAGTAACAATTCTGTGTCTGTCCCTGAGTAACAATTCTGTGGCCCTAACTAAAGTTTCTGTGGCCCTAAGTAACAATTCTCTGGCACTCAGTAACAATTCTGTCTGTCCCTGAGTAACAATTCTGTGGCCCTAATAACGTTTCTGTGGCCCTAAGTAACAATTATCTGGCACTCAGTAACAATTCTGTCTGTCCCTGAGTAACAATTCTCTGGCACTCAGTAACAATTCTGTCTGTCCCTGAGTAAAAATTCTGTGGCCCTAAGTAAAGTTTCTGTGGCCGTGAGTAACAATTCTCTGGCACTCCGTAACAATTCTGTCTGTCCCTGAGTAACAATTCTCTGGCACTCAGTAACAATTCTGTCTGTCCCTGAGTAAAAATTCTGTGGCCCTAAGTAAAGTTTCTGTGGCCCTGAGTAACAATTCTCTGGCACTCCGTAACAATTCTGTCTGTCCCTGAGTAACAATTCTCTGGCACTCAGTAACAATTCTGTCTGTCCCTGAGTAAAAATTCTGTGGCCCTAATTAAAGTTTCTGTGGCCCTAAGTAACAATTCTCTGGCACTCAGTAACAATTCTGTCTGTCCCTGAGTAACAATTCTCTGGCACTCCGTAACAATTCTGTCTGTCCCTGAGTAACAATTCTCTGGCACTCAGTAACAATTCTGTCTGTCCCTGAGTAAAAATTCTGTGGCCCTAAGTAAAGTTTCTGTGGCCCTGAGTAACAATTTTCTGGCACTCAGTAACAATTCTGTCTGTCCCTGAGTAACAATTCTCTGGCACTCAGTAACAATTCTGTCTGTCCCTGAGTAAAAATTCTGTGGCCCTAAGTAAAGTTTCTGTGGCCCTGAGTAACAATTCTCTGGCACTCCGTAACAATTCTGTCTGTCCCTGAGTATGAATTCTGTGGCCCTAACTAGCGTTTCTTTGTCCCTAAGTAACAGTTCTGTGGCCCTGAGTAACAATTCTGTGTCTGTGCGAGTAACAATTCTCTGGCCCTAAGTAACAGTTCTGTGGCCCTCAGTAACAGTTCTGTGTCTGTGCGAGTAACAATTCTGTGTCTGTGCGAGTAACAATTCTGTGGCCCTAAGTAAAGTTTCTGTGGCCCTCAGTAACAGTTCTGTGTCTGTGCGAGTAACAATTCTGTGTCTGTGCGAGTAACAATTCTGTGGCCCTAAGTAAAGTTTCTGTGGCCCTAAGTAACAATTCTCTGGCACTCAGTAACAATTCTGTCTGTCCCTGAGTAAAAATTCTGTGGCCCTAAGTAAAGTTTCTGTGGCCCTGAGTAACAATTCTCTGGCACTCCGTAACAATTCTGTCTGTCCCTGAGTAACAATTCTCTGGCACTCAGTAACAATTCTGTCTGTCCCTGAGTAAAAATTCTGTGGCCCTAAGTAAAGTTTCTGTGGCCCTGAGTAACAATTCTCTGGCACTCCGTAACAATTCTGTCTGTCCCTGAGTATGAATTCTGTGGCCCTAACTAGCGTTTCTTTGTCCCTAAGTAACAGTTCTGTGGCCCTGAGTAACAATTCTGTGTCTGTGCGAGTAACAATTCTGTGGCCCTAAGTAACAGTTCTGTGGCCCTCAGTAACAGTTCTGTGTCTGTGCGAGTAACAATTCTGTGTCTGTGCGAGTAACAATTCTGTGGCCCTAAGTAACAGTTCTGTGGCCTTCAGTAACAATTCTGTGTCTGTGCGAGTAACAATTCTGTGCCTGTGCGAGTAACAATTCTGTGGCCCTAAGTAAAGTTTCTGTGGCCCTAAGTAACAATTCTCTGGCACTCAGTAACAATTCTGTCTGTCCCTGAGTAACAATTCTCTGGCACTCAGTAACAATTCTGTCTGTCCCTGAGTAAAAATTCTGTGGCCCTAAGTAAAGTTTCTGGGGCCCTGAGTAACAATTCTCTGGCACTCAGTAACAATTCTGTCTGTCCCTGAGTAACAATTCTCTGGCACTCAGTAACAATTCTGTCTGTCCCTGAGTAAAAATTCTGTGGCCCTAAGTAAAGTTTCTGTGGCCCTAAGTAACAATTCTCTGGCACTCAGTAACAATTCTGTCTGTCCCTGAGTAACAATTCTCTGGCACTCAGTAACAATTCTGTCTGTCCCTGAGTAAAAATTCTGTGGCCCTAATTAAAGTTTCTGTGGCCCTAAGTAACAATTCTCTGGCACTCAGTAACAATTCTGTCTGTCCCTGAGTAAAAATTCTCTGGCACTCAGTAACAATTCTGTCTGTCCCTGAGTAAAAATTCTGTGGCCCTAATAACGTTTCTGTGGCCCTAAGTAACAATTCTCTGGCACTGAGTAACAATTCTGTCTGTCCCTGAGTATGAATTCTGTGGCCCTAACTAGCGTTTCTTTGTCCCTAAATAACGATTCTGTGGCCCTCATTAACAAGTCTGTGTCCCTGAGTAATGGTTCTCTGTCCCTAAGTAACTTTTCTCTGTCCCCAATTATCGTTTCTGTGGCCCTAACTCTGTCCCTGTCCCTAGTACAGAGCGGTCTGCCTCTGTTCAATAACTGCAGGCAAATGAAGAATTCCAAAATGGCCGCTATTTATAGCTCGACCATTACACAGTGCTGGCTGGCTGGCTGCTGATTGGCTGATACGATCACATGTAGTTGAGGAATGCATTATGGGTCAGCGCGCCTTGTCTGCGCGCCTTCCCAGACATCCCCGCTCCGTCGCCGCACATGTCAGCCGCCATTTTCTGAAAAATTTCGATTCGCGCGTCCGAATTAGGCTATTTTTCGGATTCGGCACGAATCGAAATTTTTCCGATATTCGACTCGAATTCCACTTCGGATACTTCGATTCGCTCATCTCTAATGATGATATCATAATGTACTGTGATTGGCCAAAGCATTGCACTTGACCTGTGGTCAGGTGCATTACTTTGGCCAATCACAATGCACTGTCAGGGCGCAGTGCATTGTGGGATGAGGCAGGCGAGTAGCCCGCCAAATGCCCTTGCCATTCGTGTGTTCACTGAATCAAGGATAAAAACAATATGATATGAAAGACACAAAAATAAACATACAGTATAATTATAGAGTGAATAATGAAAAGATGAAAAAATAAGAGGGGAGGAAAAAGAGACTGATTTAATAAATGCAAAGGCTTATGTGAAATTAGTGTAAAATGAACTTAAAATAGTATAAAATTATATTATATTTTAAAACTACTACGGTCACCCTCTTCTTCCATCCTATGCTCCCTCACTCACATCTTCAGTCTTTCCCTCTCTACTGGTGCCTTCTCCTCCCCTCTAAAGCATGCGCACATCACTCCCATACTTAAAAAGCCCTCCCTGGACTCCACCAACCTGAACAACTTAAGACCCATCTCCCTGCTGCCATTTACCTCTAAACTCCTAGAACGCTTAGTCTACAATCACCTGAACTCCCACCTCACCGACAACAACCTTCTTGACCCTTTACAGTCTGGCTTTCGCTCACTACACTCCACTGAAACTGCCCTACTAAAACTCACTAATGATCTACTAACTGCTAAAACCAATGGCCACTATTCCGTACTCTTACTACTTGACCACTCTGCAGCTTTTGATACAGTTGACCATCCCCTCCTCCTCAAAAAACTCCACCCTCTTGGCCTCAGAGACTCTACTCTCTCCTGGTTCTCCTCCTACCTATCGCAGCGCTCCTTCAGCGTTACCTATAACGCTGCCTCCTCCTCTTCACTCCCTCTTTCTGTAGGGGTCCCTCAAGGTTCTGTCCTTGGACCCCTTCTCTTCTCCATCTACACCTCCTCCCTTGGTCACTTGTCAAACTCCCATGGCTTTAAGTACCATCTCCATGCTGATGACACACAAATCTATCTTTCTACCCCTCACCTCACCCCTTCAGTCTCCTCTCGCATCACTAACCTACTAAGTGACACATCGGCATGGATGTCACTCCACTTCCTCAAATTCAATCTTTCCAAAACTGAGCTTTTAGTATTCCCCCCAGCCCGTGCCCCCTCCCCTGACTTCTCCATCAAGATCAATAACACAATCATCCTCCCCTCATGCCAGGGTACTAGGTGTAATCCCAGACTCCCATCTGTCCTTTCAGCCCCAAATCCAATCACTGTCCAAATCTTGTAGACTTCACCTCCGCAACATCTCCAAGATACGTTCATTCCTGACCTCGGAAACCACTAAACAACTTATTCACTCCCTTGTTATATCTCGCCTTGACTATAGTAACTCCCTCCTCATTGGCCTACCTCATAGCAGGCTATCCCCTCTTCAGTCTATCATGAATGCTGCTGCCAGAATCATCCACCTTACTAACCGTTCTGTATCTGCCGCCCCTCTCTGCCAATCCCACTGGCTTCCCATTGCTCAACGGATAAAATTCAAAACACTAACAATAACGTATAAAGCCATTTATAACTCTGCCCCAAATTACATCACCGATCTTGTCTCTAAATATCACCAAAACCGTACTCTCCGCTCCTCGCAAGACCTCCTACTCTCTAGCTCCCTTGTCTCCTCCTCCCATGCTTGTCTCCAGGACGTCTGCAGAGCTTCCCCCATCCTCTGGAACTCTCTACCCCAATTTATCAGACTATCGTCTACTCTGCTCACTTTTAGGCAATCTCTGAAAACCAATCTCTTCAGGAAAGCCTATCCTGCCCTCAGCTAATACTGGAATCTTCTACTCTTCCAACCAGTCCATCCCCCACAGTTACTACCTTTTGTACCACTAGCCCCTCCCTCCTAGATTGTAAGCTCCAAGGAGCAGGGCCCTCAAATCCCTCTTGTATTGAACTGTATTGTTGCTGTATTGTCTCCCGTTATATTGTAAAGCGCTCAGCAAACTGTTGGCGCTATATAAATCCTGTATAATAATATAAAATAGGAAATTAATGTATTTTATAAGAAAGATGGTGAAAATTATGTCTGGGCTACTAGAGATGCAAAACTCCCTTATATATAAGTAAATGTTATGCCCTAGAACAGGGGCGGACTGGCAACTCATGGTGCCCCCGGGCAATAGGGGATCATGGGGCCCCTGTGTCCTTGCCCAAACTCAAAAAAGCCTACCAGGGGCATGAAAAAGGTACCAGGGGCATTTCATGGGGCCCCCTACTGACCCCGGGCCCTCGGGCAGTGCTCGAGTTTCCAAATGGTCAGTCCACCCCTGCCCTAGAATGAAATGTCACTATATAAATTGTACATATGACCGCAATATAATTCCTAGCTCAATAAAATGAATGGACATACAGTAATACAGTTGAAAAATGAATTAAACTAATGAAATGAAATAAGTGAAGTAAAACAAAATGGCTTTTAACTGTGAGTGTTATTCATAGAGTTATTCATAAAAATGGGTGATGGCACTCGTGGTAAAGTTATTAGATGGGTACTTAATTTGAAAATACAATTAGTCTCTCTCTTGTTTAATGCTGCATAATGATCACTTTCTTTTTTGGGGTTATCTACTCTCTCTATTATATGTACACTGCTCAAAAAAATGAAGGAACACTTTTTAATCAGAGTATAGCATCAAGTGAGTTAAATGCCTGGGATATTGATGTAGCAGAAGGGGGTTGTTAATCAGTTTTAGCTGCTTTGGTGTTAATGAAATTAACAACAGGTGCACTAGATGGGCAACAATGAGACGACCCCCAAAACAGGAATGGTTTTACAGGTGGAGGCCAGTGACAGTTTTTCACTACTCATCTTTTCTGATTGTTTTTCACTGCATTTGGCTAGGGTCAATGTCACTACTGGTAGCATGAAATGATACCTGGACCCTACAGAGGTTGCACAGACAGTCCACCTCCTCCAGGACCATTTGGAAGCTCGGGCACTGCCTGGGGCCCGATGAGAAGCCCCTGATACCTTTTTCATAGGCTTTTTTGAGTTTGGGCAAGGACACAGGGGCCCCATGATCCCCTATTGCCCGGGGGCCCCATGAGTTCTCAGTCTGCACCTGTGCATGCCATTGCCAGGAGGATTGCTGTGTCTCCCAGCACAGTCTCAAGAGCATGGAGGAGATTCCAGGAGACAGGCAGTTACTCTAGAAGAGCTGGACAGGGCTGTAGAAGGCCCTTAACCTATCGGCAGGACCTTTATCTGCTCCTTTGAGCAACGAGGAACAGGATGAGCACTGCCAGATCCCTACAAAATGACCTCCAGCAGGCTACTGGTGTGAATGTCTCTGACAAAACAATCAGAAACAGACTTCATGAGAGTGGCCTGAGGGCGTCCTCTAGTGGTTCCAGTGCTCACTGTCCGGCACCATAGAACTCGATTGGCATTTTCCATTGAACACCAGAATTGGCAGGTCTACCACTGGCGCCCTGTGCTTTTCAGAGATGAGAGCAGGTTCACCCTGAGAACATGTGACACACATGAAAGGGTCTGGAGAAGTCATGGAAAATGTTTTGCTGCTTGTAACATCGATCGATGCTCATCTGACCTAAATCCAATAGAACACCATGGGGATATCATGTTTCGGTACATCTGACACCGTCAGGTTGCACCTCAGACTGTCCAGGAGCTCAGTCACGCCCTGATCCAGAGCTGGAAGGAAATACCCCAGGACACCATCTATCGTCTCATCAGAAGCATGCCCCGACATTGTCATGCATGCATACAAGCATGACTAGCCTGCTGCATAATTTTTTCACTTTGATTTTCAGGGTGTCTTTGAATTCAGTGCTCTGTAGGTTGATCATTGTCATTTCCATCAAACGATGGGGCATTCTGATGTGTTTTAAAAGTTTCCTTTAATTTTTTTGAGCAGTGTACTTATAATGATTGCACAAAGCATGATGGTGAGCAAAATGTTTGGCCACATTGGTTTTGTGTGTGTTTTAAGAAATATTTACATTTTAACAGGCAGACAGACAGGGAGAAAGACATGACAACACAACAGTCCAATAACTGGAGGGATAATAAAGCAGATTATGGTATGACACAATCCACCATGATGCAGACAAATTTTCCATCTAGTGAATTTCAGCTATTCTAGTAAACCAGGGCTTAAACATCCTTGTCAGGCCGGCAGAGGTTAGAACCAGTCATGAAAATGTGTAATCAAAACCTTCCCCCGAGGTATAAGTGTTCTAAATCAACTATCCAAGAAGCCCAGTGGAAATTCTGGCTTATCAATCAGCAGGAATGAACACAAGATGTATAAGATAGTTCAAGGGCCAGTCACTATTTGTGACCCTGTACCATGTGATCACTGCACCATGCAATCACTCTGGAGAATTGGCACACAAGTTAGTACTGGAGCTGGTCCTAGAAGACCATCCCTCCATGGATTTTCTGTATGGCTAAGTAGGTGGGAACCAGATGAGGGTGTGAATGAGCCCAAACAAGATGAGCAAAAACACTACAGACCTTGTTTGGGAAGGCTTGTTAAATAAAGATAGGGAAAGTCTAGAGAAGATAAAGAAGCCTGGCATGGCAAAAAAAAATTTAAAAATTGCATTTCGCCCCATTAGGGAGTACACATTTTTATGCCATTTTTGGAGGTCTTCTTTCAATATGCAAAGCATGGGAGCAAAGTTAGCTGTAAAGATTTGTTTTACTGACCCAAAGGTGAGTAAGGTAGGAGGGCACCCTCGGGAAGGTAGCGATGAGCTAAGAGACTGGACCCTCCGAGTAGGTAACTTAATGTTAAGCATCTCAGATTTATGTAGGTTTACCTTTAATTGAAAGAGCCCCATATCTATGAAATTTGTTCAAAAAATTAGGTAAGGTAATTTCCAGATTTGTCAAAGAGTTGTGTATGTTTATATTTAATATCATGTCTCTCATATGATCAGTCAGGCATCTTGTGGTCTAGCATACATACTGTAGTGTACCTTAAAGGTTGTACCTGTGATCAAGTAAACTATAAATCTAGTCTGGCAGTTGACTAATTACTTGATGGGGAATGAACCACTATGGACACAAGATGTAACTGAGCGGGAACCCCAATATATTTACAACTGGAGCACCTAGAGATGTTGCATCCTTAGACTAGTTTGAAGAGGATACTTGGTGAAAGCATATTGCCAAATGTTGGGGCTTTCCTGGCCACAAATTTCATTCCTTGGGTAAGTATGAATTTGAACTCCATACACAATCAGTATATAATTATTAATTATGCATCTGATATCATGAAATTCCATAATGTATGAAGAAAAGCCTACTGGTTTTAAAATATCTCTATTGTTGAATGGACCTTGTGATCTTTTGCTTTTAGGGGAGTTTTTATTAATTAATTCCATCCATGGGATTTTCTTGTACTCTTTTAACCATTTGACCTTTGGATGGTTTTACTCCCTTCATGGCCAGGCCATTTTTTTCTATTCATCACTACTCTTAATTTAAGTGGTACTTGCTCCATGATGCAAATCTGTACCCGAATTAAATTTATATAATTTCTTTTCACACAAAGAAAGTTTTCTTTTTGTGGTATTTGATCACCACTGGGTTTTTTATTTTTTTTATTATATAAACAAAAACGATTAAAAATTTGGAAAAAAAACAATATTTTCTACTTTGTTATAAAACATGTCCAACAAAAAAAAATCAAATGTCTTCATAAATTTAGGGCAAAATGTATTCTATTACATGTTTTTAGAAAAAAATCTCAATAAATGTATAATAATAGTTATGTGTGCAAGTTACAGTGTCTACAAACTATGGTATGTATATTTGAAAATGGATAAATCCGAGGAGTGCGCATGTGCAGCCGGCGGGACGGACATGTCCCGATAAGGCTCCGTCTCCCCGTCGGGTGACAGCGCCCTTCAAGCAGCGGGTCCCGGCCCGCAATATATCCTGGGGGGGGACCCGATCCCCACGGCAATCCATCCAGGGTCTGATCCGCCCTGGTTCGCGGCGGATCACCTGCAGCAGAGCGGGGATTCCTGACAGGGGACTCGTGTCCCGTGGTGAGCCGCACATAGGCCCGCCCACCGCTGCCTACACTGCGCCCAGGCGGAGGAGAGGGAGAATAGGGGGGCTGAAATCTCTATAACAGCCCCCCCCACAAACTACACAATGGTTAAGGGGGCACCTCGGCACCAGGTCCCCCTTTCCACCAAAACAATAAAGGAGGCCCTGGCAAAGGCCTCCACAAAGATGGCCACCGCCCCTACACGTGGAAGCAAGCAAGCAGCAGGGGCATATGCAGCCCTGCAGGATCCGCAGCCCAGCCATCCCTGCACGTCTGAGGGTGAGTCTGACACTGAAACTGATGTCCCTGCACAATCCCTGACGCCTGACCTTACACCTCCTGACCTGTTGTCACGCTTCGAAAAAATGCTGCACAAAGCTTTGAAGCAAACCTCAGACCGCATCACTGCCACGCTATCTAGGGAAATCCATGAACTAGGACAGCGCACCGTGGACCTAGAACAGAGGGTAGATGGTCTTGACGCCTCACTTCAGACACATGCGGACGACCTGGATCTCCTGCGTGACGAAAACGCTACATTATTGATAAGACTGGAGGACTTTGAAAACCGGGCACGGCGCTCAAACTTGTGTATCCGTGGCCTTCCGGAAACGATCGTCGATGTCCAATCAACGGTTACAGCTCTGTTCCAAGAGCTTGCTCCAGCTATCCCAATCGAGAGATTAGAATTGGATAGAGTCCACAGGGCACTAGCGCCACGACGCACAGAAGGTCCCCCACGTGACATTATAGCCAAGCTCCACTTCTTCCGCACCAAAGAGCAACTCCTACAAGCTGCCCGTAACGTAGAATCTCTACAGTTCCAGGGACATACCTACCAATTATTCCAAGATCTATGCCCCACAACTATCTCCAAGCACAGGGCTATGAAACCTCACCTACAAGTGCTCCAACAACACGCTATTCAATATAGGTGGAGCTTCCCCTTCGCAGTGCGATTCCGATACCAATCCCGAGATTACACCTGCAAGACTCCAAAAGATCTCCTAGACACCTTGCGGATCCTGCAACTACATTCTCCAGCGATGCCTTCAGAGAGCGCCAAGCGGAGGTCTGCATCCTGCTCGCCGCGGAAGTCCCACCCCGTGCGTGCAACTGAAAGTCCACTCAACCTCCACAAACGAGGACGATTTTCGTCTCCGGGTCTATCCTCACAAGATACCATGGACTGAACTATATCCCATGATTATTCTTCTTTCTCCCTCATTTTTTTTGGCCACATACACCAAACAGTGTTCCCTCCTGACTGTCATTGTGGTTACCACTGTTGATATTCTTTCTCCCTCTGCCTGATAAATTTTGGTTGCTCCACAACCTGGGGATTGTTCCACATCCCCCCCCCGGGCTTCATTCTCATTCTAGTTTAGTTTATATTTGGGAGTCTAGGCTTCGACGGCAAGTGATTCCACAGCCCTTCCCCCATGATATCTCAATAGTACATCTACTGCCGTCTGAACCTAGGATACCATGATTTTCTTTAATGTGTTTTTTTTTTCATACACCTGTTCTACCGGGACCTCGCCATCATTTTCCAATTTCGTTGCTGTCATCCTTACGGTCCGTGTACCTGCACACTCCAACCTAGCCCCTGTGTTATTGGTTATTTAATAGCACTTGGGCTACTATTGTTCCCTAGCCCGCCTTGACTCAGTGTGTCCTTGGGAACCCACCCTCTAGGCCTTACATGGCCTCTTACACCCTTTCTTTCCTGTTGCCTCTCATATACCATACCCCTCCTCCCCTCCTCCAACGTGACTCCATGACTCTGCACAACATGCTTCGCAGCATTCTCATCCCTCACAGTAACCATCACGCTCCACCCCCGGAGGTAGTGACATGCTACTCTAACCACTATGCACTTTTCCCATGGGCTCGTTAAATATCCTTACCCTGAATGTACAGGGCCTCAATATTCCACAGAAGCGTAATAAGGCCTTCCGAACCTTTGCTACACTCAAAGCACACGTGGTCTGTCTACAGGAAACACACTTCACTCCCAATTCTACTCCTAAGTTTTTTGGCCCCCGATTTCCTCAGGTCTATACAGCCTCTGCCACCACCAAACGTAGGGGGGTACTGATTGCCTTTCATCGCACAACACCTTTCACTCTATGTACCAAAATCAAAGATCAGGAGGGTCGTTACCTCCTGTTAGTTGGGCAGCTCCTAGACGTAGATGTCACCATTGTTGCATACTATGCCCCAAACCAAGACCCTTTACCATTCCTTTCCCACATACTCTCGGTTATAGACCACCATAAACGCGGAACTTTAATTGTTAGCGGAGATTCTAACAGTGTAATATATCCCTTTCTCGACAAATCCCCTCAACCATCTTCTGTCCCTGCCTCTAAACAAACCTTCCAAGCCATACTACACCGTTATTCTTTGATAGATACATGGCGAGAACTCAACCCGGCTAAACGCCAATACACCTTTTATTCTCATCCCCACCAGTCATTCTCCAGGATAGATCATATTTTCATTATCACCGCCTCTACCTCCCGGCTCCTGACTTCTGAAATAATTCCAATCCCCTAGTCTGACCATTGCGCCGTACTCACGGCCATGACCTCGCTAGCCCCATCTCCTGCTGAACCCTCTTGGATTATTAATGATAACTTGCTTGCAAACCCAGCTCACTGTCTAGAAATTGAAGCAGCCCTTAAAGACTATTTTTCTCTCAACCAATCGCCTGATATTTCTCCTCTCCTGTTATGGGAAGCACATAAACCGGTATTGCGAGGGTTTTGCATTAGCAAAGCATCCTTCTTAAATAAATCCAAAAGACAACAACATCTCTCCCTGGAACAGGCCTACGATTGCTCCCATCAAGCTTTCCAGGCGGCTCCCACGCCTGCCAACCGTGAGGCCCTGGAGCGATCTAGATTGGCTTTAGATCTCATCCTCACAGATCAAGCGAAACTCTCACTCCGCAGATCTAGGCACAAATATTACACTAGGGCAAATAAACCTAATACATTCCTGGCCCTCTCACTCCGCAGGCTTGACCAACTTACTAAACCTATCCGGATGCGCACCTCTTCTGGCAACCTCACTAGCAACCCAGAACTCATTCTACAGACTTTCCATAAACACCTGTCACAGCTTTACTCCTCTTCCACACCTTTTGACCCCGCACAAGCAGAGGCCCTTTTAACTTCCATTTCCTTCCCGAAACTTTCGGAGTGTCAGTTAGTGGCACTTGAGCGACCCATCTCCCCAGCCGAAACCTTAGACCAGCGGTTCTCAACCTGGGGGTCGCGACCCCTTTGGGGGTCGAACGACCCTTTCACAGGGGTCACCTAAGACCATCGGAAAACACATATTTCCGATGGTCTTAGGAACCGAGACACCGCTCCTCTATCCGTCTCCAGGTGTGGGCGGGATGACATGCCGCCCCTGTCATCTGGACACCCCCCCCGGGATCAATCCTCGCCTTTGATTGGCCGCCGGAACTGTAACTCAGGAGAGGCACACAGGCGGCCAATCACCGGCAAGGAGGTGGAGCTTGGAGAGGAGGAGCCGAGCGGCACCGCGAAGATCGAGCGAGTGAAGAGGAGGAGAGCGGCCGGAGAAGGAAGACAGCTGACCGGTAAGTTTCTCTACCATGGGAGAGGGAGGAAGCGAGCGAGCAAGCCCAGGCTGGAGCAGGGGTCAGCAAGGTAAGTATCATTGGTGTCAGTGGGAGGAATAGTGCCCAATCATTGGTGTCACTAATACCAATGATGGGGCACTATTCCTCCCACTGACACCAACGATGGGGCACTATTCCTCCCACTGACACAAACGATGGGGCACTATTCCTCCCACTGACACCAATGATGGGGCACTATTCCTCCCACTGACACCAACGATGGGGCACTATTCCTGCCACTGACACAAACAATGGGGCACTATTCCTCCCACTGACACCAACGATGGGGCACTATTCCTCCCTCCACTGACACCAAGGATGAGGTACGATTCCTCCCCCCACTGACACCAGTGTTGGGGTACTTTTCCCCCCACTGACACCAGTGATGGGACACTTTTCCTCCCACTGACACCAGTGATGGGACACTATTCCTCCCACTGACACCACTGATGGGGCACTATTCCCCCCACTGACACCAGTGATGGGGCACTATTCCCCCCACTGGCACCAGTGATGGGGCACTATTCCTCCCCACTGACACCAATGATGGGGCACTATTCCTCCCACTGACACCAATGATGGGGCACTATTCCTACCACTGGCACCAATGATGGGGCACTATTCCTACCAATGATGGGGCACTATTCCTACCACTGATACCAATGATGGGGCACTATTCCCCCCACTGACACCAATGATGGGGCACTATTCCCCCCACTGACACTTATGATGGGGCACTATTCCCCCCACTGGCACCAGTGATGGGGCACTGTTCCTCCCACTGGCACCAATGATGAGGCACTATTCCTCCCACTGGCACCAATGATGGGGCACTATTCCCCCCCACTGACACCTATGATGGGGCACTATTCCCCCCACTGGCACCAATGATGGGGCACTATTCCCCCCACTGGCACCAGTGATGGGGCACTATTCCCCCCACTGGCACCAGTGATGGGGCACTATTCCCCCCACTGGCACCAATGATGGGGCACTATTCCTCCCACTGGCACCAATGATGGGGCACTATTCCTCCCACTGGCACCAATGATGGGGCACTATTCCTCCCACTGACACCAATGATGGGGCACTATTCCTCCCACTGGCACCAATGATGGGGCACTATTCCTCCCACTGGCACCAATGATGGGGCACTATTCCTCCCACTGACACCAATGACGTGGCACTACTCCTCCCACTGCAAAATTACAGTTATGAGGTAGCAACGAAAATAATTTTATGGTTGGGGGTCACCACAACATGAGGAACTGTATTAAAGGGTCGCGGCATTAGAAAGGTTGAGAACCACTGCCTTAGACGCTATTAAAAATCTGAAACTACGTAAACGCCCAGGACCAGGTGGCTTCTCAGCCACCTATTATAAAAAATTTGCTCATCTCCTTACACCTATCCTCACTAATGCTTTTAATGCCTTACTGTCTGGCCAAACCTTCAACCATGAAACAGTACAAGCAAACATATCAATGATCCCAAAGCCGAATTCTGATGACACGCAGTGGTCCAATTATAGGCCAATTTCTCTTCTCAACATTGACATCAAACTGTTAGCCAAAATCCTCTCTTCCCGTCTTAACCTGTGTATTGGCTCTCTAATACATAACGACCAAGTGGGCTTTATCCCAACTAGGCAAGCGGGGGATAATATTAGGCGTGCATCTCTTTTGGCTAATTTAGCCAGGTCTTGTAATATCCCAGCCTGCTTCCTGTCCCTGGATATCCGGAAAGCGTTCGATACAGTCTCATGGCCTTACCTCAGATATATATTGCACCGTTGGGGTTTCGGCCCACATTTTTTAACCTGGGTCTTCTTGCTGTATCGAGAGCCTTCGGCCAGAATTAGATATCTGGGGCATAGGTCAGCTCAGTTCCCAATCTCCAGGGGCACAAGACAGGGCTGCCCTCTGTCCCCTTTGCTCTTTGCTGGAGATAGGAGGCATGGACCATAAACTATGTCTCTTCGCGGATGACGTCTTGCTCTTTCTTACATCTCCATTGACCTCCTCCCCATCCCTACTCCGGCTTCTCGAAGCGTTTGGTTCGCTGTCTGGACTAGTAATAAACCCCCATAAATCAACAGCACTCAACATCTCTCTCCCCCCGGTAGAGTTGACACATCTAAAGCAGATTTTACCATTTTCTTGGTCACAGTGTCATATCCCTTTTTTGGGAATCAAACTGACCCCTAAGTTATCAGACCTTTACGCAGCTAACTATCTTCCGATGCTAAACCACCTTTCGGCCCTTTTGACCAAATGGTCTTCCTTACCCCTCGCATGGCTAGGCAGAATAGCAGTTATCAAAATTTCAATCCTCCCAAAAATCCTATATCTATTTAGAGTCCTCCCAGTCCCAGTCCCCCCTCACTACATCCGCACACTGCAGTGTCGCATTTTTTCCTATGTATGGGGCAAAACTTGTCCTCGTATACCACGCTCCACCCTATACCGTTCAAAGCTCAATGGTGGTCTAGGCTTACCCGACATCAGCAAATACTATCAAGCAGCGCATTTAGCCCAATTACCTAAATATCATGCAACCTTTGAAATCCCACAATGGGTGGCACTAGAGTCGATAGAATGTGACCCCTTATCTACAGCTAACTTACTCTGGTTGAGGCCAATAGACCGCCGCTCTATAACCAACCCCATCACTTCTCATTTTTTTTTTTATTCCATAAAAGTTTATTTAGAAGTGACAACATGTTACAGGAAAATATAAAGAAATGCACACGCAGCATCAATCAGGTCATAGACACAGCTTAAACCAAAATACAGGAAGAAACAACATGGTAGAGTGCGACACTATGGATAACATAAGCATGGCAAATTACGGCAGAGATATGCCTGTAGTACTCAAGATTCAAAAATGTACAATATAGAAGGTGATAACAGCTTACTTCCACCAAGTGAATATTGGCGTACTGGCCTAAGCATGGAGGAAATGAACCTTCAGAGCCTAAACCAAAAGCAGTACACTATCATGAGGCTAAGTGAGCATTGTAGTATAAGAGAAGACGTCGTGAGTACCATTGACTATCCTAGAGGAGAGAAGCTAACCATATACCAAGTAATCCTGGATAAAATGAAGATTAAGCCTGATCGAAGACTAAGAGGTTGTCGAGAAAGAAAAGAAAAAAGGGGAATAGAAAGAAAGAAAAGGATAAGAAAAGGAAAAGAATGGGAGTCATAGTAGAGAGAGAGAAGAGAAAGAGGGGGAGAGAAAAAAAAAAAAAAAAAAAAAAAAAAAAAAAGGGGGTGGGGGGGTAGAGTAAGGGGAGAGGGAGAAGGGGGAATAAGAGGCAAAAAAAAAAAAAAAAAAAAAAAAAAAGGGGGGGAAGCAAGGGAAGCGAAGGGTCCGGGCTGCGACGTTCGTGTCAGCATTGTTATTGGAGATCATAAATGAGAGTGTCAAGAATTTAAACACTCACCAAAGCTAAGCAGGCAAATATAAAGTACCGGAAAAGAGGTCATAACCACACAGATTATGAGAGAACCAAGGGCATAACCAGAGGTAGGGCTGAGCTCAATCAGGTATCCCGACCCATGAGAGATCCGAATTCAGGGGTAGTTACAAAGTGGGTCCAGCAGGCCCAAACATGTGAGTATTTAGTTGGCAGATCAAGTGCAGTCGCAATCAGTTCCTCCATTTCCGCCACTTTGCCTACTCGATTGAGCCAATCGCGTATAGTTGGGGGGTGAGTGGAGCCCCATAGCACAGGAAGACAGAGTCTGGCTGCGTTGATCATATGCATCGCTAGGGACTTGAAATATTGACTCCTAGGAATGGGGGTATGATGAAGCAATAGCTGAGCAGCAGAGAAAACTATGGGCAGAGTGGTCACTGAAGTCACCAACCGGTGGACCTCCTGCCAGAATGGTTGAATAAGTGGACAGGACCACCAAATATGCAAGAAAGAGCCATCAGGTGTCCCACATCTCCAACACACGTCAGGGACAGAAGAGTTAAACCGATGAATTCTGGAGGGAGTACGATACCATCTAGTGGCTAATTTGAAGCCATTTTCCTGCGTCGAAACATTACTCGAGCAGGAGTGGGAGTACATAAAAATGCGGTCCCAATCCGACTCTGATAAATCCGTCTTTAGGTCTCTGTTCCACGCACGGCAAGAGGGGAAAGAAGTGCAAGTCCTGCTGTCCCCTAGGAGAGGATAAATCTCAGAGATCAAATGCTTCCGCGGTTCGGATTGAGAGCATAAGGATTCAAATGGAGTAACAGGGCGAGTCCAATTATGGCGGGATTTATGGAAAAGCAGGAAGTGTCTAATCTGAAGAAAGGCCCAGAGAGGGAATTCGCGGATATTCAAGCTAACCTTCAGCTCCTGTAATGTTTTCACCTTGCCGGAGTGAAGAAAATGTTTTACTAAAATCTGAGCGTATGGCCAGTAATTTGATAAAAAATCCTTGTGCAACCCTGGGGGAAAATCTGGATTCAGGCGGATCGACGTCAAGGGACTAGGAGAGTCCGAAACGGAAGACGTTTTACAGGCCTTACGGAAAACTTCTAACGTGGGACCTATCAAAGGATGGGAGAGGAGAACTTGAGGTGTGTGTTTCGGCAATAGCCAAGGGATCGATGGTAGGGGAGTGGGCGAAAAAGCCTTCTCCAAAAGGACCCAGTCTTTGGAAGCAGAATGAATGTGCCAATCGACTATGCGGGAAAGATGACACGCCCAGTAATAGCGGTGCAGGTCAGGGAGCCCAATGCCCCCGCTGAGTTTGGGACGAGTCAGCTGAGAGAACGAGACCCGCGGACGCTTGTGATTCCATAAAAATAAGGAACATAGTTTCTTGCAAGAAGCAAAGAATGTCAATGGAAGTTGAATTGGCAAAGTTTGGAAGAGATAAAGGAGACGCGGAAGTATATTCATTTTAATAATGGCAGCCCTACCAAACCAAGAGAAGCAGGGGCGATGCCACTTGTTTAGGTCTTCCTGAATGACTTTGAAAACCGGTAAGAAATTTTTGGCATAAAGGTCGTCCAGATTGCGAGTAAGTTGTACACCAAGATATGGAAGGGCATCCTTCACCCACTGAAATGGAAAATGAGACTCACAGAAGGAGACGAGATCAGTGGGAAGGGTTATGTTGAGGGCGTATGACTTTGAAAAATTAATTTTCAAGTTTGACAAAAAGCGGAAAAAAGCAAAGTCTTTCAGCAAACTCGGTAGGGTGGTGCGAGGGTCAGCCAAAAAAAGGAGGATATCATCCGCATAAGCAGCAAGTTTGTATTCTTTGTCTGCTATCCTGATCCCCTTAATATCTGGGTTAGCGCGAATTTGTCTCAGAAGAGGTTCAAGGGAAATGACGAACAGAAGCGGGGATAGGGGGCAACCCTGACGAGTGCCATTTCCCAGGCGGAAAGGGTTCGATAAGTGTCCATTGACCCGAACTTGAGCTGTAGGGCCCGAGTATAGGGTCATAATAAAGTTTATCATTTTCTCGCCCAGGCCCAAAGCCATCAGTGATCCCTGCAAATAATCCCAAGCAATCCTGTCAAAGGCCTTCTCAGCATCCAATGAAAGGAAGAAGGCCGGAGAGTTAGATTTGCAAAGCCAGTGTTGGAGATTAAGGGCCTTGATAGTGTTGTCCCTAGCTTCTCTACCAGGGATAAATCCCACCTGATCCAAGTCAATGAGGGAAGGGAGCAAAGGGAGAAGTCGGTTAGCAAGCATCTTTGCAAACAACTTAATATCCACATTTAGCAGGGAGATGGGTCTGTAATTAGATACCTGGGAGGTATCTTTACCGCTTTTGGGGATGACGGAAATGTGTGCTTCCAACAGCCTATGGTGTGGCCTAGGGGACTGAGAAAGAGTATTGAAAGCGGAAAGAAATGGAGTACTCAGAATGTCCAGAAAGGATTTATAATAAGCTGCAGAGAAGCCGTCAGGACCCGGACTTTTGCCCGTTTTCAACTGCCGTACCGCGCACTGCAATTCGCTTAAGGTCAAATCTTGGTCCAGCGATAGAACCGTCTCCTCAGAGAGAGCGTTTGGACCATGAAGACGAAGAAATTCAGAGATTAGGGACGCTCTAGGCCTGTCAATGTGCATCGGGGGACGTTCTGGTGGAAGATTATAAAGGGACTTATAAAAATGTTCGAACTGAGAGGCAATATCAGGATTGGACGTGGCCATCACACCGTCAGGGCCTCTTATTTTATGTATAGTCATATGGGATCGTTTTTCCCGAAGAGCCCGAGCAAGAAACCTCCCACTTTTATTGGCAAACTCATAATAAAGCTTTTGGGAGAGGATGAATCTTTTCTTGACCACTTTGCCCAGCTCAGTAAGAAGTCGCAAGCGAGCACTTGTGAGTTCCGAAAGAGTCGACGCAGCCAGAGTCTGTTTATGTGCCCTCTCCAGAGAGCGTATCCTATCTGTAAGTAGCTTCAAACGTTGCTGTCTGTCTTTCTTACGTCTCGTTGCTGCCGCTATAAGGCAACCCCGGATAACACATTTATGAGCTTCCCATTGCGTAAGGGGGGAGGTATCCGAAGAGCCATTCAAAGAGAAATATTCACACAGATGAGAGCGAATATCTTGTTCAATAGCACAGTCTGCAAGAAGCGAGGCATCTAAGCGCCACAGCTTCGAGCAAGCAAGTTTCTCCGGGAGCCGCAAGGTTACGGTTATGGGGTGGTGATCGGAGAGAACCATCGGCTCTATAGATGCAGCATGTAGAAATGGGAGGTCCGACTGTGACAGAAAAAGTTAATCAATCCTAGAATACTTATTGTGCGGCGGAGAAAAGAACGTGTAATCCTTAACAGTGGGGTGGAGTGTGCGCCAGGAGTCATGTAATTGCAAGTGTTGCAACTGCAAATGTATCTGCCTGAGGGCCTTAAAAGGCAAAAATGAGCTGCCCGAAGAGGAGTCTAGCAATGGGTTTAATGGGACATTCAAGTCCCCCCCCATTATCAGCATACCCGATTGAAACTCAGCCAAAGTAGCAGCAGTCATACGCATAAACGTAACCTGTTTGGTATTGGGAGCATAAATATTGGCAAGTGTGATGGGTCTGTTGGAAAAAGAGCCCTTGACAAACAGATATCTGCCCTCCGGGTCAGCAAGGGAATCCTGTAGCACAAATGGGAGATGTCTGGCAAACAGGATAGCCACTCCTTTCGATTTAGCCAGTGGATTGGTGGCATGAAGAACAGTAGGGTATCTGAAGTTAAAAAGCTTGGGTATGGAGTCCCGGCGAAAATGCGTCTCCTGGAGGAGGAGTATATCCGCCTTTAGCTTATGCGCGTAAGAAAGTAACATAGATCTCTTTTCGGGAGTGTTCAGACCCTGAACATTGAGTGAAAGAATTTTTAAGGACAGCAGTCCCGCATTAGAGGCGGGAGAAAGCATGACTGCAGAGCTTGATCGCGGAAGCCTGATGACACAACTACAAACGAGCAGGGAGAAGAGAAAAAAAAAAAAAAAAAAAAAAAAAAGGGGGGGTGGGAGTAGGAGAAAAGGGAGAGAAGTAAGGGGGTAGAGAGCAAGAAAAAAGAGAAGGAATAAGAGAACTCCCAAGAGAGAGAGAAGAAGAGAAAAAAAAAAAGAGAGAGAAGAAAAGGGGTGAAAGTACTACACGGCTCGGGGAGAAGACCAGCTAGTCCACGTATGAAAGGAAGAGTACAGAAAGAGGGAGGAAAGTTAGAAGAAGAAAGAGATCAGAGCCAAAAAAGAAAAAAAGGGAAGGAAAACGAGAGAAAAGAAAAAGTAGAGGAGAGGAAACTAATAATAGTAGCCTAATGTAGGAGGTCAGTGAAAGCTCACAGAGCTCACTGTGTGGGGAACGAAGTAAGCGTTGAGCCAAGAGTGAAGCAACCGCCGGCCGGTCGCCTCGCAAAGTGCATAATCAAAAAGACAAAACTAAAGGAGGGTGAGTGTTGAAAAAGGGGGGGCTCAAGCAAGGCATGTAATACTGTGTACAGTAAAGGCCAAGCCAAAAGGGAGAAGACCTTGGACAACCCCAAGAGGTGATAAGCCAGGAGGCGTATGCGGGTGCCCGCGGCGGGCACGCTGGCAAAAAGGGGCAACAGTGACGGGATAATAGGTCACAGATATTCCATTATACGGATTGAGAAAAATCGAGGGGCTAACCAAGCCTGCATGAGGACAGGGCAAATTATATCCGTATAAGAACAGAACCTACAGGCAGGACATGTAAAACAGTAGATCTGTGAGAGGCCGTAAGGAGTAATACAGGCTTATCAATTAAAGAAGCAATAATACAACATAACATATGAACAAATGCCATACAGGAAAAACAAATTTCAATACAAAAACTGAGGTCAGGAGAGAACCCTAGAAAACAGTATACCCCAGCTTCAGGCATCCGTACTACTCAGGATCCCTAGACTCAGTGCCAGAACTGTTACCCCGTGGAGACGAGCTCATCTAATTATAGCAAAATATGGAACGGATTCTACCAAAACCCCTGTGACACCCACGAGAATGAGCAGCACCTCTCCCATAACCAATGCTGAAAGGAGGGGGGGGCACACCCCAGGACTGGGGGGAAGCATAGAGCCCCAAGACAGCCGTAAGCGCTTACATAAAAGCAGGTCACAGGGGAGTACACCAACCTGCTCCGTGAGGCCTCAAACAAAGTGCGCAGAGGTGATGGTCATTCACGCGGCATCGTTCAGAATGTAACAGGGCTCCCATCAATCCCCTGGCAGCAGCATTGTGAGGTAGATCCCTCTCCCCCCCGTCCCACCCCCCTCCCCCTAAATAACAACTGCCCCTCATCAAAATCCCGTATCTAGTGCAGAACTCAAAAAGGATATCAAAAGTAACCACGGGTATCATATAGAGCACGTGTCCGAAGCAGGAGCAGAGGCAACTCCCTCCGGTCAAATAGACCCCAAAAGGCTGCAAAAATCCTTCAGATGAAGCCGGGTCGCGGCCTGGGCTTGTAGTGCAGTACAAACTGAAAGGAGCCGGCCTTCCCGAGAGCTTTCACCAAACCGGAACAAGAGGAGCTTAAGACAGGAAGTGAACCGGGCACCCGGAAGGAGATAGAGACCCCTGCCGTAGGAGCAAGACCACTCTTCTTCAGTAGGCAATATACTGCGGGGAGGTAACTCCATGATGCGATAGGCGCAGAGATCCAGAGCAAGAGCAGTATGCTTGTTAGAGCAAGGAGAATCCGCAAACCAATGGGGTGTATACCGGGTGTCGATCTTGAACAAGTCTCCTGACCTGTACGCTAATAAATATCACCCCAAAACCTGGGGAGGTGGCATATCAACATGGATGACTAAAGCCTGCGAGAGCGACTGTAACGAGGCAACAGTAACCGTTGGGGCAAACCAGTAGAGCCCTACTCAAAGCAAAAGTAGCTGGCCAATCACAAATCAACAGGAAAACTGGAAAAACGGAGGCTGAAAGCCTGCTGGTGTAGCGGATCATTGGTTCTCGTGCCGAGGCTTCCTGTGTGCCGGGGAGGCCGTGGGACTGGAAGTGTCCATAGAGGCCCCTGCAGGGAATCGTGGAGGTGTCGAAGGGACCATCCGGCGCCGTCGCTGAGCAGGGTTAGGCCCGCCCGTTGCACCATCTTCAGCTCTCAGATCTGGGGCACGTGGCAACCTCATAGACCCGTTCCAATCGGGTAAGGCAATCGGAGGAATATCCAAAGCAGAGCAAAAAGATGGCAGTTCTTCAGGAACACGTAGGTTGAAATTACGGCCATTCACTTGAGCAGAAAGGCAGAACGGAAACCGCCATCTATAGGGGATGTTGCGCGTGCGGAGAGTATCCAATAGGGGGCGCAGCGCCCGCCTTTGTTGCAGGGTCAGATTGGAGAGGTCCTGATATAGCTGTATCTCCGCCCCCTCATAAGCAAGATGTCTTCTCCCCCTGGCGCATTTGAGGATATCCTCTTTAAGCGGGTAACTTTCAAGACAGCAAATTACGTCCCTGGGAGGGTCTGTGTTTTCCCCCCTAGGACGGGTCGCCCGGTGTACACGTTCAATGGCAATCATGGTTGAAGGTGGGCGACCTAGGAGGTCATTAAAGATAGCTATTACCGCTTTAGGGACATCACAAGGTTCCACTGATTCAAGAAGGCCCCGGACCCTAATGTTGCGTCTGCGTCCACGATTGTCTAAGTCCTCAATGTGTCTATAAAAATCTCGAATGGTCGACACGTGCAGCGCTGATTGTTGTTGTAGATCAGAAATTGCCGCCTGATTCTGCCTGGTATCCAGCTCCACCCGCTCCACCCTTGTGCCCATAGAGCGGATGTCATCCCTTAATTCAGAGAGGGCAGAGGTTAATGTGGTGGTTAAAGTGGTCTTTATGTCAGCTGCCACAGCTTGGAGGTCCCTTAATGATAGGGAATGTGTAGCATGTGAGGAATCCAGCTGTGGCACTGTGTCCAGCACAGCATATTCGGCTGTGCTTGCAGAGCCTGTGTCAGAGACTGCAGAGGGAGGGGGAGAGGGGGAGGACGCTGCAGAGGGAGAGGGCTGCGGCCCGTCTTTCAGCTGGGAGCGGAAGAGCTCCTTTATATGCCTCCCCTGAGCGTTCTGACCCCGCAGGGACCGCGATCTGGCCCCAGAGGGTGCCCTGTCGGTCTTCCCCATAGCAGAGGGGAGATGTCTCACCCGTCAGTGCAGAGCGGCAGCAAGGTAGGAACCGGCCGGCGGGAGCTCCGTGATTACGCGGCCATCTTCACTCGCGGCTCGGCCACGCCCCCACTTCTCATTTTTTATCCATGTGGGACAGGCTGAAAACCCGATATCCCCTTCAATCACTATATAATCCCCTGCTTTCATTCCTGCAAAACCCAGCTTTTCCCCCGGCCTGGCAGACACCCCTTTTATTCAAAGCCTGGTCCTCTGCTAATTTGCTCCGCACGCATCATTTCCTACAGAGGAATAAGTTTAAATCCTTTGCCTCGCTGCAGGAAATGCATAACCTCCCAGCTTCCGAGATATTCAGATACTTGCAGCTACAACACTTTTACGCCCCCTACGCTACCACAACTAATCGGCCAGATGCCATGTCTCTCTTCGAACGAGCATGCTACAAAGACCCTCACAGACGTGGGCTTATCTCTTGCTTATATTCACTCTTCACAACCTCGATCACCACGTCCCCCCCTCTGTATTCCCATAAGTGGGAAGTGGATCTGGGCAAGAAACTTGACCTATCTGATTGGGATCACATTTGGGCCAACACAAAATCTTCATCACAGAACATTGTAGCACTGGAAACAAATTATAAAGTTTTAACCCGCTGGTACTTGGTCCCAGCGAGAATCGCAAAATTTACCCCTAATTACTCTCCCAACTGTTTCAGAGGCTGCGCAGACCTAGGAACACACTACCATATGTGGTGGAACTGCCCAGTGGCCCAAGTCTTTTGGGATGAAATTTTCACTATGATATCTACACTTAGCACTATCACTCTACGTCCTGACCCAACAACAGCCCTACTCAATCGGTGCCCTCCTGGAGTTTCAAATTCACAATTCAAGCTTCTCATGCAAGTTACGACGGCAGCTAAACAAGTTATATCGAAATCCTGGAAATCCCCCACCCTAAGTGTTGCGGCCGTCAAAACCAGAATAACACAAGCCATGATACATGCAAAGGTGGAAGCCACAATTCTAGACAAGATTCCTAAATTTTTACGCATATGGAGCCCCTGGGTAGAGCACTTCCTCCCGCCTAACTTCGATGAATCACTCCTTCTTCCTTGATTTTTATACTGCGAGCCAAGGACGCTGTCAGCAGCCCTTCGTAGGCAGCACCTGAGGTCTGCTGCAGACTTGCTAAGTGCTCATGGAGTCACCGTTGCTGTTCCCCTTTCCCTCCCCTATCTTCCACCCCCGTCTGACCCCCCCTCCAAACTTCACCCTATTTCTTTTTTGCACCTGGGAGACAATACTCTGATTGGCTGGGACAATGATGTTATCTGTAGTCGACTTTTATATACCTGTTTCAGCTAGAATTATATAGAAATCTGTAATGTGATCCTCATTCATTTTTTCTACGTCCTACTGCCACCTCATTGTCCAATGTACACTAACAAAGTCTCCCTGTTTGTAACGTTTGTAACTTTATGGTTTATTGTTAATAAAATGTTTGAACAAGAAAATGGATAGATCCAGATGTACTGAAGACCATCTCATTTCTTGAGGCCCTTAAAATGCCACAACAGTACAAATACCCCTAATATTGCAAAAGGCCCCTTTGTGGAAAGTAGACAGTCTCAGGTATTTAGTAAGAAGCATGACGAGTTTTTTGAAGGTGTAATTTTTTTGTCTTTTTTTCTTTTCAGCTAATTTTTTTTTACATATTGTCAAAAGTGCAGTACAGCTTTATCATATGACATGTTTTCCTGTGATCTAGGATACTGAGTGGTGACAGTATGTAAAAATAAATAAATTTGTATTACATTTTATTCTTTTTTTAACTTTTTTTTTACATTCTGTCTTCAGAGTAGCTTAGTGTCACCACACTGTAATACTCTAGGAAGGGGGGGTGGGTTAACAAGGATTTTTTTCTTTTAACACTGCAATTGGTAATACAGTGGTGATCATGGATTCCCATTCATAAACAGCTTGCCTATGTTTGTGATCTGTGATTGGCTCCAGCTAATCACATGGTACAGGTAGCATGTTATTGCTGTGGGCCAATCACAGATCACAACAGTAAGCAAGCTGTTCTTAATTAGAAGCTGTTCTTAATGACAGGTTGTTTACTTTGTTATCATGTGATTGCTGTGACTAGTCATAGCGATTATATGATACTTGGTTACCCATTGCCGGTAACTTTAATTGGCTGTGTCCGGTGGACACAGCTGTAACAGGAGGGATATGCAGCATGCTCCTAAACTGGAGCAGGCTGGATGACTTACATGTACATGATCCAGCCTTCTCCTGCAGCCCACCCAAAGTATAATTACAGTGAGTGGGCGGCAAGTGGTTAATTAATGTCTTGCTGTACTCTCTTTCCAAAAATCTCAATGTGGTTTGCTTCTTTGTTAAAGTCTTGGAGAGTTGTACAGTTGCATTTAATTCTAACAAACTGTTCCCTTGGAATGGCCTTAATGACATGGTTAGGCTGCCAACTCTCAGCATGAAGAAAATTATTTTTGAAAGTGGGTTTGACATTGACCATGTTGATACTCAGACCGAAGTCTAAATAATGGATTTCTTTGGAGTTTTCTTCCCACAATACACTGAAGATTATAATCATTTAGATATGAGAGAATGTCTATCAAGGGACTGTAGAGTTGCACCTATACTGATACTGATATCAGTATTGATGCCGATATTAAGTATTTGCATGAATGTGTGTACCTGTGCAAATGCTCCAATACCTGATACCAATACCTTCAGGCACAGTTCTTTCAGCTGTCAGTGAAATGCCCGGCTGACAGTTGAAATGTAAATGTTAAAAAAGCCAGCAATTAATAGTTGTTAACTTAACAACTGATGACTTATTCAGCTGTCAGCTGGGTTCCCCTGCTGACAGCTGAAGTGTAAAAAAGTCCTGGCAATTGGGGCTGTCTAAAAAGGAAAGCAGCCTGACAATGTTTATCAACAACATTGCTCAGCCTCTAAAACAGAAAGATAAAAATAAACATTGTTTCTTTTTGTATCTTTTTTTTTAATCTACAGATCAAAGGGATGAACTTCCATCTGCAGATGAAGTCAGTTAAAAGCAACCTGTCAAGTAGAAAAAATAAATAAAGTTTTTTTTTTTAAATCAACTGTTCCTCTGTTTAACCCTTTATTAACCCTTGATTTAGTCTAATCAGCCCTATTTAACTCCTTATTCTCCTCCATTTAATTATTTTCCTTCTGATTTTTTTTGTTATTTTCCATTTTATAAACCATTAGTATTACTATTAAACTTTTTTTGTTTGCTTTTCTCAATAATATGTTTACACCTTTAACATATATTTACATGTTTCACATTGAAAAAAAGGGCAAAATAACAAAAACAATAAATGTATTTATTTTGTAAATAACTTCTTAATGCTTTGTACCAGAATCATAAGTTTAGTGTCAAAAATTACAGAATAAAATATGAACTTTTTATGTACAGTAACAGTAACACTAACACTGCTCAAAAAACCTGAAAAAGTTGTATTTTTAGTTTTGCTACATTTAATTGTCTAAGGATTGTGGAAAAAATATAATTGTTGCAAGACAATATTCATGAAGAAAGCCTTACTTGTCTTTAAAAAACTATATATGTATAACATTGTTATCTTAAGTAATGACAAAGTTATCACTGAATAAACAGGTCCATAGCAGAAATATAAAAATTGCTCTGGTCCATAAGGGGTGAACAAGTGTGAGTGGTTATCAAGTGAGGCTGCTGCATCAACAGGTAACAGCCAGGTAACAGGTGCCAGCAGGTATCCGTAATTGGTATTGGCAAGTACCAAAAAAAAGTATTGGTACTCTTACTTGCTGTAAAAAAATAGTATCAGTGTATCCCTAGTTATGAAGATCAAGTCAGCAATGTAATGAGGAAACAATACTATTAAGTCCCCATAGTCTCCATAGATCTCTATGAGTTTAAAAAAAAAAACTCAACATTAAGAATTTAGCTAAACATTGCCCATTAATGGTGAATTCATTTACTATAGTCACATGTCATGTGTAATACGAAATATACTGTACATAAACTGCCACTGCTGACCTTTCTATCTGAAAGGGCTAGTTTCCTGTCTATCATGCTGATGACTTAACATTTGTTCTGAGTTACTGACCAGTTAGAAGTATGCTGATCAGGTGTTTCAATTTAATTATGACTTTGCTAGTCTGCTACTTTTTACAGGTCATTAACTCACTGAAGCTAGACACCTCCATCTTTCATTTAGTACAGGTTAAAAAATATAACATTTATTTGGTGTCAGAGATGTAAATTATCTGAAAAACATGAACTGTAGGTCTGAGATTTCCAAAATCTCATCATTAGAAAAGTAAAACTCTACCTTGATTAAAAATATATACATAATTGCTACACAAGCCATTTTATAATTTAGTGTTATTAAAATTATCTTTCTATTTTCCTCTACCTCTATTTGATTTTCTGTAGGTGGCAAAAACCAAATGTTGCTTTCTTGTAATCATGGTAACCATGGCAACACCATGAAATCTGTGCACTGTGTCTATCAATGAATTCTTGAAATGACAAATGATGGCAGATTCCACCTGGGTCTGGCATTTGCCAATATTGATATCAGTAGAATATTCATAAAGCTCCCACAACTCAAATGAGTACCAAAAAGACAACTAAAAGAAATCTATACAAGTACACAGACAAAATATGTGAGCTTATATATCCTAAAGTAAAAAAAAATAAAATTAGCACTTTCTGCAATTCCAAATTATAGCCTCAGTAAAGAAAAACATACAAATTCTTAACGTGTTGTATAAAAAAAAAAGAAAAAAAAAAGAAAAACATAAAACTAACACCTTATTAGTAAATTAGTAGGGTGCCCCCCATATAATGTTTATCAATTATGTACTGTCTATGCACAAAAAACTCCTAGAAAAGTGACTGGCAGTTTGTTCTCTTTTACAAAACTGGGATTGATCATTTGACTGTGGAAGACTAACCCTCACACTTAGCATATAAGAAGTAGGAAGAGCTGAAATGTATGTATAATTTCCAATATAACAACAACAGGTAAAACTCTAACTCTTTATGATCAGGTACTATTCAACATACTATGTATCCGAGGGCAACATTTAGTAACTATCTTTGAACAAAAACTCTTTAAAATAGTTTATGAATATCGTTTCAATTAATATAATAACGACCTGGTGCCTATTGCTTACTTCTCAACAAAGGTAAAGTCACAACTCAATGGCCCACCCCCCGCCATTTGTCCCTTCCATGCTTTGGAGCACCCTGCACCCATAAAAAAAATCCATACAAATGTCATTCTTTTAGATGTCTTCAGTAAGGTCCTCTTTCCTTCTCTATCTCTGACAAATTATTATTGCTGCAAAGAGCAGTGTCGCATAATGACGTTACTGCTATCAGCGGCATTCTCTCATTAATTCAGGGTGGGGGCAAAGCTTTTATATCATGGATATTATTCAACCTAGAAGTTGATGGGCCACTATTATCATTTAAACATTGCAAAGATTATAACAGAATATGCAAAAAGGAAATAAAGGTCAAAATCTTTACCAAGCAATTATAGACCTTTTAGTTTAACTTCTATAGTTAGGAAGATACTGGAGAGTTTAATAAAAGGCCACATAGATGCGTTCATACTGGAAATAATATTTTAAGCAACAGACAGCATGGATTCATGAAAAACAGAAGTTGTCAAACAAATCTGAGGGGTGGTGGTGGACGTGGTATACTTGGATTTTGCAAAAGCATTTGACACAGTTCCCCACAAATGGCTAATGTGTAAGGTAAAGTCTATGGGCTTGGAAAAATCTGTATATAAATGGATAGAAAACTGGCTAAAAGATCATATTCAGAGAGTAGTGGTTAATGATTCATACTCTGAATGGTCTAGGATTGTCAGTGATGTACCCCAAGGTTCAGTGTTGGGATCCTTACTTTTCCTTAGGGATCCTTATAAAATATTTTTTATAAACGATATAGGGTCTGGGATTATAAATACCATTTCAGTCTTTGCAGATGACACCAAGCTGTGCAGTGGAATAACGTTCTTACAGGATGTCTTCAACTTACAAGCCAACCTCAATGCACTGTTTAATTGGGCAACTGTGGTAAATGAGGTTTGATGTTGATAAATGTAAGGTTATGCACTTGGGGGCTAAGAATATGCATGCATCATACATGCTAGGGGGGTACAACTGGGGGAATCAATGGTGGAGAAGGATCTGGGAGTTCTGGTAGATCAGAAGCTTAATAATGGCGTACAATGCAAAGCTGCAGTTTCTAAAGTGAGCAAAATCCTCTCTTGTATTAAAAGAGATACAGACTCCAGAGAGAGATATAATTTTACCCCTGTACAAATCATTAGTAAGACCTCATCTGGAATATGCAGTTCAATTTTGGGCACCAATTCACAAAAAGAACATTGGGGAACTGGAGAAAGTACAGAGAAGGGTAACTAAACTGATATGAGGAAAGATTAGAGGACCTGAATGTATTCTCTCTTGAGAAGAGGAGATTAAGGGGGGTATGATTAACATGTATAAATACATAAGTGGTTCATATAGTGAACTCAGTGTAGAGTTATTCACCCTGAGGTCATCACAGAGGACAAGGGGGCACTCTTTACATCTGGAGGAAAAGAAATGTAATCTCCAAACATGGAAAGGTTTCTTCACAGTGAGAGCTGTGAAAATGTGGAATAGACTCCCTCAAGAGCTGGTTCTGGCCAGCTCAGTGGATTGCTTTAAAAAAGGCCTGGATACTTTCTTGGATACACAGAATATAACTGTTTACTAACATTTATAGGTAAAGTTGATCCAGGGAATATCCGTTTGCCTTTCGGGGGATCAGGAAGGAATTTGTTCCCCTGCAGGAGCAAATTGGTTCATGCTTTGCTGGGTTTTGTTTGGCCTTCCTCTGGATCAACTGTGGGTGTAGACTTATAACTTCTTTTTTTTTTAATGGTTGAACTGGATGGACGTTTGTCTTTTTTTCAGCCAGACTAACTATGTAACTATGTAGCATGACTTCCTGAAAATGCCACCAGGTGAAACGTACGTAGAAGCATAATCCTGTTACTTCCTGGTCCCTATGACATCATGGCACAGATAGCGATCGCACGCCGGCTAGGATCAGTGCGATTCATAAAATATACAGGCTGCACAGACTGGTGCCGGTATTTGCCAATGTCATTTCATTTATTTGAACCACGGTTCCTATTAAATATTACACTTAGAGCTTTTTAATCTATTCATTTTATTTGAGATATTTCAAGTATTACCCATCCTAAGGGCAATTGGAGATATATCTTGAGGAGAGCCTAGGATTGGGAATCTATCCATTATTCGTTTGGCCAGAGCTATGTGATCACCTATATGGGGGTCAACACCCTTTGCTCGTTGGATCACCTTTCCTAATTAGGATACCAGGAGGCCCATCCCATGAGAGCCTTCAGGTGGATATCTACAAATTGCATGACTATAGAGATATATTTGACCACCTTAACAGGGGTCAACAATTTCTGGTGAGTGAGGAATTCTTCTGTTGCACACACATGGTGGAAAAGAACATTTCTTTGATCTATGGGACACTTCCCTATGTGACTGACATCCACTATCTATATTCACTATATTTTGTTGGCAAATTTAAGTCACTATATGTTGTTGTGAGAGCATTTTTGTTTATTATTTGTCACATTTTATATTGAGTAAGTGCCTACCTATTCACGATTTGGTATAAATTATTATTGCATTAAGACCATTGATACAGTCAACAGGAATATAATTAGCATAATGTGATCTGCAGAATGCTACAATCATAGCTGACAGCTTTTGTTTAAATGGGTCTCCATACCTATATTACATCATCTCCTAAATCTCCGGGGTCCAAGGTAGTAAGCTCTCTTTTTCGATGTTATGGAATTTGTATTAGTCATACCTAGAATCTCAAATTTATCTACTGTCTAGTAGATGATAGCAGACACTCGAGACAGACTTCCTTCAATTTTCCATGTCTCCTGCAGGTTTCAAGCAGTCTGTATGTGCACATAAAGTGCCCTTGTTCAAGTTCATGATTGCCTGTTTAAGCCCTGCTGTGCTGACAGGTCCTTGCCTCAGAAGTGCTTGGTGTTAGCTTACCATTTGTAGCTGACCTTGATGATTCACAATTTTGTTCTATTCCTGATTCTGTCACAACACTATGCAATGGATTTCCACATTCAATCCACTTTCATTGAACACAGATGTCCCTACATGTACAGACCCATCAGCTGGAGTGAAGTGGAAGAATTTTTCTTTATTATAAAATACACTTGTGCTGTAAATGAGAGAGTGTACTCCCAAAAACCTGGGGCAACAGAATAAAATCATAGAATTTCCCATTGACTTCCATTCTGAATAAAACAGAGATAAATCAGAGATTATCAGTTTAACCACTTCCTGTCCGGACACTTTTACCCCCTTCCTGTCCAGGGCAATTTTCAGCTTTCAGAGCTATCACACTTTGAATGACAATTGCGCGGCCATGCAACACTGTACCCATATGAATTTTTTACCATTTTTTTGAGACAGATAAAGCTTTATTTTGGTGGTATTTATTCACTGCTGGAATTTTTTTTTTTTTTGCTATATAAATGAAAAAGTCCAAAATTTTTGAAAAAAAGTGTTTTTCTTATAAAATTTTGCAAATAAATAATCTTTCATCATAACTCTTGGCTGAAATTTATTCTGTTATCTTTTTAGTAAAAAAAAAAAATAAGCCAAATTAGTTTATAACCAAAAATTATAATTTTTTAAATTTTTTTTTACATTTTTATTTTATTTTTTAATATTATTATTATTATTATTTTTTTTTTTTTACATACTGTCACCCTAGCAGTACAGTGTCACCATGGTGACAGTGTACTACTTGTGGGGGGTGATGACGTTTTTTTTTTTATTTTTTTACAGCGATTGCTTTTACACCCATATAGGATGTAAAAGCAATCATTTCTCTTTCTCTCTGTCTGCACTCTTGCAGCCATTGAGAAATACTGTGTGAGCTGTGATTGGTCACAGCTTGTCACATGGTACAAGGCTGTTGTGAATAGCCTTGTACCATGTGACCTCTGTGATCATTCACAGATTTCACAAGTAGTAAGCAATGATGTCACAAGTGCAAAGTACTACTTTGCATGTGATCACTGATTGGCCTATCAGTGATCACATGATTGGGACCTCGTACAGAGGTCCCGTCCAACGATCGGTGTTCCACTGTGTCTGGAGGACACAGCGGGCACCGGATCGCGGTGCTGCGCGCTTCCAGGGAGCGCGCACAGCTAGGAATGGCGGGTGCCGTTTATGAACGGCAACCCGCCCCTGGAGTGCCACCGTCCCTGCCGTTTTAAAACAGCAGGCGGACGGCAAGAGGTTAAGGAATTATAGAATGTCCATGCTGAGGTTAGAAAACTAAACAAGCAAACAAACAAATAAATAAAACCCCCTGAAGCCAGAAAAGTACACCTAAAATCCCAGCCTTGATTATCAAGGGTGGACCAGCTCAGCATAACAGAACTGATATATTTTATGAGGCAAACTGAAATTGTAAACATGTTCACCAGCAATTTTTTGCCACAGTTATACAGAAAAAAACTCTCTGGCATACTGGAACAACAGCAAATAAAAGTGCCAAATTTTAAGTATAAGGTACAGGATGCAAAATATTGATTTGTTTCTCAGAAAATTGTAGGTTTTTTTTCTATTTCAGGTTTTTTTATTACACTCTTTAGAACAGTACATGTTACAAAATCATGGTTAACAATCCACCTGTCATGGCTGAACAACAACAATATTTATGAACACAAGGTTCAAGCAATGAGAAGATCCATGTCTAAAAAAACAGTGTCATGTTGTCCAGCACTCGGAACACCAGGATTCTGGTTACACCTAGAAATAGTGCAGTTGCAATCATAAGGCATATTTTCTTGGCCTCCCTACACTGGTGCAGTTGCAAGGGTTCACCAGCTCAAAATAACAGAATGGAAACATTTTATGAGGAAGTGGCGAACTGAAATTGTAAGCATGTTCACCAGCCATTTTCTGCTACATTTATACAGGGTCAAAAACTTTCTGGCATACTGGAACAACAGTAAATATAAGTGCCACATTTTAGATATAAAAAGGTGAATAGGCTGTGTTACAGGTTGGTTTATTGATTTTTTTTCTCAGAAAATTGTACTTTTAACTAGAGATTTGCACACCGAAAAAAATGTGCTTTGTTTCATTTCAGGTCGTTAAGTTAATAATTTTGTTTTATCATATTTGTTACGGTAGAAGGATTTGTTTTTGTAATTTGTTTTGCATATACCTATTCATTTTGTATATTCGTTATTTTTTAATTGCTTCAAAATTCGAATTTCGGAAGACAACTGTATTCTTTCTATTTTATTATATTCAAAATTCAAAGTTCAATTTCAGAAGACAGCTATATTCTTTTTATTTTATTTTATTCTATTCTATTTGAAATTTGGAGTTTGGAAGACAGTTATATTCTTTCTATTTTATTCTATCTGAAATTCAGAACTCACATTTCAAAAGATGGCTATATTCTATTCTGTTCTCTTTGAAATTAAAATTTTGGAAGATGGCTATATTCTTTCTATTTTATTCTATTTGAAATTTGAATTTTGGAAGATGTTTATATTCTTTCTATTTTATTATATTCTATTTGAATTTCAGAAGACAGTTATATTCTTAATATTTTAGTCTATTTTTTTATTCTGTTCTATTCTTTTCTATTCTATTTCAATATATTCTATTTTGTTCTATTCTATTCCAATCTATTATTTTCTATTCTATTCTGTTTTATTCAATTTCTTTATTCTATTCTATTTGATTCTACTCTATAAAGCAGCCTAAGAATCATCATCTTATTTCACTTTTATACCTTACTGTATTTATTGCAATATATTTCAAATTAAAATTAATTTTTGAATTTGGATCATTTGTTTCTATATCATTTATTTTGGGTTAATTGAAATTCATAACTATTGTGATTCAAAAATTGGGATACATTTGAATCTCTGAATAAGGAAATTTTTGATTCATAACAAAGCAAATTGTACATGTCTTTTAACTTATATATTGTACATTTTTAAGTCCTAAACCACTCTGCAGGTCCTTGTTTTTGTTGTTCTTTTGTCTGAGTGACATAGTCTTCTGGAGCCCCAATATTTGGCTTATAGTGGAGAAATCTGCAGGGTATCCTACATTATGTAGACATGTCCTGCAAAGCTAGGGGGGCATTGAGGGGACCAGTCTCCCAGTGAATGGCTAGCCGGCTCAAATGAGTGGTCTCCTTAACAGGAAATACTGCTACTAGAACAGTTAAGAATAATTTCCTAATCAATTCTAATTGAAAGAAATGTGTCGAAGAATGAAATGGCACGATAATAAGGCTTGGACTCTTGCTTTAATGTCCTCATTGCTTGCTTAGATGCCCTCAGTCTTATGGTCCACATTATTCACCCCACTTCCACTGAGAACAGGTCATCCTGGACCCACCCCAGCCTGTTACTGGATAGTGAAGAGAGAAGCAGCGCAGTGATTAGCTCATCTCTCTGTCACTCTGCTTTTGCTGCCTATTAGCTTCTTGTTAGCACATTATTTGGTTCCTTACACTGCTTCTTCCACTCACAATCCAGCTCTACTATTCAGAGACTGAAAAATGCTTACAATAAATCAAAATGAGGTACTTATACTACTTGCATTAAAAATACATTAAATGGTGTATTAATGATTATACGTCTGCATTAGCTGTATAGAGTTAAACCCAAAACCAAAAATGTAATATATTGCAGTGTACCAATCATTAGATGTTGTGCCTACATCAGTTTCCTTATGTTCACATTTTCCCTCAGTTTTCACCTGGTGATCCAGCCAGTAACACACCTCTTTTATTAGGGATACACCACACTGGATGAATGAGCACAGGAGGCACTGCAGACAGCAGCATTGTCTGTCTGGGGGGATAGGAGTGTTGAATGTATTAGCAGACTTAAATGTAGTTACAAATTGAAGCCAATCCAGCTAACACTTTATAATCAGTTACAGCATTTTTTTCTCTTTTGAGATGAAGGTTTTACATGAATAAATAAAAGCCAATCATTTTAATCACCTCTGTCAGTGGTAAATGGATTGTCTCATCCCTGTAACTGATACATGGTACTAAAGAGCTGGAGCTTGTGAAAAACAACAGAATAACTGATTGAATCACCAGATGAAAAGAGAAGAAAGAAAGCCTAAAAAAAGAAAACTAATACATCCATTACATCTAAGAATTGGCAAGCTGCAATATAAAAATGTTTGCTTTTGGATTTAAAGTCACTTTAAAGTGGTTGTAAACAGGGGCGGACTGACAACTCATGAGGCCCCCGGGCAATAGGGATCATGGGGCCCCTGTGTCCTTGCCCACACTCAAACCACACCCAAAAAAGCCTATGAAAGGTACCAGGGGCATCTCATGGGGCTCTTTACTGACCCTGGGCCCTTGGGCAGTGCCCGTGTTTCGGAATGGTCAGTCCGTCCCTGGTTGTAAATCTTAAACATGAATTATGAACAAAGCATATCCCTTTAGAGTGTATACTTGTCTCAATTTGGAGCACTAAGTTTCATTTCTGTCTGATGCTTTGTTCCCTTGCTATTAGCATTAATCAGTACTGAGGGAGGGGGGACCTCCAGCAGATTGGTAGCCTCAGCTCTGCTCCTACTATGTGGAGGGGGGTGTATCTCTTTCCTCCAATCAAGTCTCAGAGCCCTCCTCCCTAAGATTTGCAGAGAGTAATTTCAGCTCTCCACCCACCTATTTTCTGAACTCTCAGACAAGCTTTATTAATTCAGTACTTTAAATGAATGTAGACAAGAGAAGAATGCAGACAAACAGTTACAACCTATTTAGGAGGATTTGTTTCATCTCTATGCATCACCTGAGGCCATTCACTCCACTGGGTATATGTAAGGGTTTATAACCACTTTACGCTTTTATATTTAAGAAGATACTCTATGCAGCCCATTCTCCCCTAAAGGAATGCAACACTGACTTTGCCCAGGCCTTAAAGTGATAAATGCAATAAAAAAGTCATACTTACATGCTCTGTGCAGTGGTTTTGAACAGAGCAGCCCTGATCCTCCTCTTCCATGTCAGAGTTCCTGCCCCCCCCCCTCCTATCAAGTGCCCCCACACCAAGCTGCTTGCCATGGGGCACCCAAGCAGGCCTGCTCCTGACCTGATGCTCTGCTTGTCAATTCACACACAGAGTCAGGGCTCCCCTCTCTCTCCTCGTTGGCTCACTGGCTGTGACTGACAGCAGCTGGAGCCAATCAATGGCTCCCACTGCTGTTTCAGTCAATGAGGAAGGAAAGCCCTCGGAGAGCTGAGACTTTTGTGCACATTGATGGATTGCAATGGGAATGAGGTAAGTATTAGGGGGGGCTGAGGAGGCTGCTGCACACAGAAGGTTTTTTTACATTTATGCATAGAATGCATGAAAGTCAAAAACCTTTAGCCTTTACAACCACTTTAAGGAACACTGAACGAACATTTAGAAACCATTCTAAGAAAGGACATTATATAAAAAATGGCAATTCTTCCATAAATAAAATAGGTATGACTCTTGGAAAAAAAAAGGTTTGCCATGGTTTTGCACAGAACAGCCTCGATCCTCTTTTTCTCGGGTCCCCTGCCAGAGCTCCTGGCTCCTCCCCCCACCCAGTTCCCCATGGAAAGCTGCTTTCCATGGGGGCATGGGTTAATTCCCCAACCTCTCTGTCTACATCTATTGACACAAATAGCAGGGCTTGGTCCCGCCCCCTGCTGTCTTGTCATTAGATTGGATTGACAGGAGTGGGAGCCAATGGCTCCCACTGCTATCAATCTGCCCAGTTAGGACAGACAGAGCCGGAAGACCGGCAGCTTTCCTGCACAGTGCTGGATCGGCATGAGCTCAGGTAAATATAAGGGGGCTGAGGGGGGAGTCTCTGACACAGAAGGTTTGTTACCTTAATGCATACAATACATTAAAGTAAAAAACCTTGAGGCTTTATAACCACTTGAATTTGTTACCAAGTTTGTAAAAAGATTTTTTGAAGAAAACATACTAGTTGAAATTAAAATGTCATATTTATTAAAGGTTCCCTTTAAGCAGCCTCTTGATATAAAGTATAGTGAAGTTCTGTCTATGGATACCAGTAGACACATATGGCTTAACAATGGAAGGGGACATTTTGGATGCCTACGATCAATTTTATATCTAATTAAAGTACAGCTAAAGGCAACATTTTTTTTTTAGTTTTGTATAGAGTGCAGAGGGATTACTATTATTATTGAAAGTGGAAGTAAAAGAAAATTCCAAATTGTGGGTTGTCCTCAGATAAGTAATAGAGGAGGAAATCTTCCAATGGGGACACTAGTTCGGGTGGCCTGGGGTTCCCCAAGGAATTCCCTAATATGCTGTAATTTCCTCTCATTCCCTGTTTGGCTGTGGGACAGGAAGTGAAGACACAGATGAGGCACAGATGGTGAAAAAAATATATATGGGGGTTATAACCCCCCTTTACCCTATCCAAAATGGAAACAAAAAGTGTTGCCTATAGTTCTAATTTGCCATTATTTCCACTTGACATCAGTCATTAGGAGTCTGTCCTTTCTTCTGCTTGCCTGTACATGTATTCTCTGTCAGTATGAACATGCCTGTGAACAAAATACACACAAAACTCCACAAACTACCGTATTTGCCGGCGTATACGACGACTTTTTACCCCTTGAAAATGTTCTCAAAAGTCGGGGGTCGTCTTATACGCCGGTATACGGCATACTGACACTTTTTAGGGGGGCGGCGCGGTGCTTACCCGGTCCAGGAAGCGCGGCTGCTTCTTCAGTTCGGCCACTGGATGTTCGCGCGGCTGCTCGGCTCCGCCTCCTCACCGGTGATTGGTCACCAGAACTATAGCTCAGGAAAGGCACACAGGTGGCCAATCACCGGCGAGGGGGCGGAGCCGAGCGGCCCTGCGAAAATCGAGTGCAGGACCAGCGGGTAAGTGTTCAGTGTAGAGGTGCTGCTGCAACCACATATGCTGGCTGCAGCAGCACCATACGAGAACAGGGTCAGCAAGTGTCAGTGGGAGGAATAGTGCCCCATCATTGGTGTCACTGATACCAATGATGGAGCACTATTCCTCCCACTGACACCAATGATGGGGCACTATTCCTCCCCCCCACTGACACCAACGATGGGGCACTATTCCCCCCCCCCACTGACACCAATGATGGGGCACTATTCCACCCCCCACTGACACCAATGATGGGGCACTATTCCACCCCCCACTGACACCAATGATGGGGCACTATTCCACCCCCCACTGACACCAATGATGGGGCACCATTCCTCCCACTGACACCAATGTTGAGACACTATTCCTCCCACTGACACCAATGATGGGGCACTATTCCCCCCACTGATACTAATGATGAGGCACTATTCCTGCCACTGATACCAATGATGGGGCACTATTCCTCCCACTGATACCAATGATGGGGCACTATTCCTCCCACTGATACTAATGATGGGGCACTATTCCTGCCACTGATACCAATGATGGGGCACTATTCCCCCCACTGATACTAATGATGGGGCACTATTCCTGCCACTGATACCAATGATGGGGCACTATTCCCCCCACTGATACCAATGATGGGGCACTATTCCTGCCACTGATACCAATGATGGGGCACTATTCCTTCCACTGATACCAATGATGGGGCACTATTCCTCCCACTGATACTAATGATGGGGCACTATTCCTGCCACTGATACCAATGATGGGGCACTATTCCCCCCACTGATACTAATGACGGGGCACTATTCCTGCCACTGATACCAATGATGGGGCACTATTCCCCCCACTGATACCAATGATGGGGCACTATTCCTGCCACTGATACCAATGATGGGGCACTATTCCCCCCACTGATACCAATGATGGGGCACTATTCCTGCCACTGATACCAATGATGGGGCACTATTCCCCCCACTGATACTAATGATGGGGCACTATTCCTGCCACTAATGCCAATGATGGGGCACTATTCCTGCCACTGATACCAATGATGGGGCACTATTCCTCCCACTGGTGTGCATTGGAAGAGGGGTAGTCTTATACGGTGAGTATAGCCCAAACCCCATATTTTAGCAGGAAAAGTAGGGGGTCGTCTTATACGCCCAGTTGTCTTATACGCCGGCAAATACGGTACCTGTGATATACAATATTCTTCTCAAAATGTAATATCTATGCAATTTACACAAAAACAGCAATGTGCAAGTTCCATGGTTAAAATAACAACAGTATAACACCTTAAAGAGTTAATTATTATCTTTTCTGACTAGAGATTTTTTATTTGTTATCTCCACTCCATTAGACACAAGGCTTAAGATATTTTATTACTTTCTATAATATTCCCTAAAATTAATTAGCCTTCAATTTGAAACTTCGTTACAAAAAGACCATCATATTAATTGTATCTATTTTAACTGTGCCTGTTTATTGCTCAGTTAAAGTGTCAACCCTTGTGTTCTTCCTGGCAAATGCAAAACTTCTAAAATCAATTAGACAAGTAGTCTCTTAATCCCTTTTCAATTAATCTTTGCACTAATGGTTTGAGATCCCTGAGATCTATGGAGTTGATCTAATTCATAAAATGTCACATGCTCTATAACTATTAGGTACAATTACTCCTTTGTGTGCAAGAGCAAGGCTTCAGATATGGTACACCCTTCATTAAATCTATATAGACTATTGGATAATTGATTCCCCCAATATATCATTATATGCTAATTCTTCTTTATCAAAAATACTGTCAGTGCTGATTCTGCTAAAAGCGCAGTGTAATTGGAAAACATATACTTAGCATGGTATTAGTTTTCTTTCCATGCTTGTTAACTGATATCCTTTTCAGACTGTGATTACATTTTGCATGATAGCAGCTTCCAAGAACACCTTATATAAACTATGGTAAAGTAATTTTGCTGTATACACATATAATTGGTATTACATTTTAAATATAATTTAAAATGTCTAGGCCACACTAGAAACATAAATATGAAAATGTGTAATTTGTTTAAACATTCATTGAAGTTTATATTTCCTTCTTGCTCCCATGATAATTGAAAATGTAGCAAACCTCTGACGTGAAATATGGACCAAGCATATCCCTCTATAGCAGGGGTGGCTAACCTGTGGCTCTCCAGCTGTTGTGGAACTACATTTCCCATGAGGCATTGCAAAGATGGGAAGTTACTGACTTGCAGAGGCATGATGGAACTTGTAGTCCTGCAGCAGCTGGAGAGATGCAGGTTGGCCACCCCTGCTCTATAGTATGTATTTGTCTCGGTCCATGTAATTTATTTCTGCTACCTCATTCCTCTGCTATCTGCATGAGTTACTTCTGACAGGTTTCCTGACACCAAGATGTAAAAAGGTGACAGAGGAGGGAGTTCCACCACACAGCCTGTGATTGACAGCCTCAGCTCTGTTCCTGTGTGCTGTGTGAAAGGGGGTGCATCTGCACTGGTGTGTTGGCAGCCCATTCAAATGAATAGCCTTAACACAATACACATGAATGCACTTCACAGATATGAATTAGGTCTCTCTATTATGTAAAAAGGGGACAGATCTGTACTGCATGTACAGCTGTGTGATGGAAGAGTGTTGAAGGATGTCCCAACATTGGAACAACTATTTTTATGACGAGTGAATCCTCTTGTACAAAATTGTACTGAAACTGTAATGTCTGCCTTCATTCTGTAGAGCACTGTGAAAAATGTTGGTGCTATATAAATCCTGCATAATAATAATGAGTGAATACCCAAACCATTGTTCCCAGGTAAAAGTATGTCCATCTTATGAAATTTTTAGAGGACTATTTAGAGGATATTTTCAGTCAAAGTCACACAACTTTCATCATATATTCACATATTTTGCTAATTAATTTCAAAGAACAAATGGGGGTTAATTTACTAAAACTAATTTCCTAAAACTGTAGAGTGCAAAATCTGGTGCAGCTGTGCATGGTAGCCAGTCAGTCAGCATCTAACTTCAGCTTGTTCAATTAAACTTTGACAGAAAACCTGGAAGCTGATTGGCCCCTACGCAGAGCTACACCATACTTTGCACTCTACAGTTTTAGGAATCAACCCCAATGTGTTGAACATTAGGTGAAATGTATGTGAATCTTGCATGAAAACATTTATAATCATACCCCTCAATTAGAATATGCAGAAAGCTAAACAACATTTTAGTTTCTCCATTAATTTCAGCCAAATATAGAGATTGCATTCCTTTCAGTCCAGAAGTGTACACTTCTTTCCTCTTTCCTCAGGAACATTTGCTATGTGCTCAGTTATCCTAGAGGCTGGAGGAATGACTGCTTGACCATAAAGGCACATTTGCTAAGTTCATAGCTATCAATTTACCCAGGAAATGCAGGAGACACCAGGTTTTGAGAGTCCTCTCCCAGGTCTACCAGGGAAATTTTTCAATTTTGTAAGACAGCATCTACATCACAAGGCTGCACTGGGGAGGAGGATATGTCATCAAGGGGTAGAAGAAATAGGTGGATGCATACTCTGAGTGATCAGAGAACTTAGTAATTCCAGGATCAGTTACCCATCCTCACCTGATATGGTATGGCCTCCTGAACAGGCGCAAGGGTGTTTACTTAGCATGGGCATTGGGGTAATTATAATTAGGTTATTTATAATTAGTACAGTTAGCCTTTAGGTCCCCTTCAGACTTATGTGTTGTGGTAATGCAAGTTTTACTATGCATTACTTTAACACATGGCAACATTGTGTAGGCAACCAATAAGCTTCTATTTTCAACGTGTTCAGTTAAGCTTTAAAGATAAAAGATGATTGGTTACCATGAACAGCTACTCCAGATTATATCAACTCCAGCTTTAATAAATTTCTTGCACTGTTGCATTCCAACATTTCAACATCCTAATACACAAGTACAGTAGGTACCACAGGACCTTGACCTGTGCTGCATGTGATGGCAGTGGGATCCAGGACCAGCATTTATTGGCAGTGCTGTTCATCTCTTCTAACCTGCTGCAATGCCCTTTACATACAATCAGCTTCATGTACAGGACTTGGGGCTCTCTTTACTAGATTATGTGACATGTTTAAGCCACAAATAAATTATTCATGGTGGGAGACTTTGTATCTGGTGACTTTCTTGTGTGGTGATTGTGATCACTGCAGGTCAGAGGAGACCAGCAGCACTATCGCTAAATGCCAAGTCTACTTTAAGGGTAGTAGGGTTTTTTTTTACCCTTTTCTTTCTAAAATGCCTGCACCAGGTTTTGGCCAAGCTGGCTATAGGTAAGATCATACCTGGAGTTCAATTTTAAGACAATTCTCTTTAATTGGACACAGAATGCAAATGTGTTTAAAAATGGCAACAATTTTCCCTTTCCCTATTCTACCCATAACTCAAAAACAAAACAAAAAGGTTTTAGATTTACTTTAATCAGAATATACACTTGAGGTGAAAGGGAAAAACTAATCAGAGTGTAGTCATTTATTTTATTATATTGTAAGGATGAGGTAAACCTGGGTAATTCCAAAAATATTCTTGGAAAAAGTGCAGTGCAACAGAAAAGAAATATAAAACTATTCCTTCATAAACTCAACAGATCACTTATATATCTGTGTATTTAGATATGTAACATAAAAACACCAACTTTACATATGACATAAAAAGTACAATACAATATGTGTATATGTTAACAAACAAATTATAAATGCAGTTCCATCCAATATCTAATAAAGTGATAAGAAAATAAGTGCTCAGTCCTTGTAAATCAAATAGAATCCACAGAACTTTCTTCCGAATATTCATGTGACTCCACAATAATAAATTATATATATTTATAGTGACATGCTTGCTCTGCCACAAAAAGGTGCAAGACAGTCCACTGCTGTGTTCCACCACCTGTCTCTGCTGCCTCTTACCTCCAAAACATGACCCACCATAAGGTGGAAGCCAAATGCGCCTTCTCAGATCACTGGGTCTAAGGAATGCCATAATCCTCCCAACGCTTCCTGCTCACGTTCATATAAAGACTTTGCAAAAAGGAGTGCACTGAACTGTTTGGACATCAATGGGAGAGATATGGTAAAATGGTAAAATCACAGACTTCTGGGCATGATGACATCACATGGTAACACCTCTGACACAGTGACTTCCTCTTAGGGCAGTTACTTTATATTCCATCTAACGTGTTACAGAAACTGCAGAATGACAGATTCTCTGAAGCTTATGAAACAAGTATTTTGCTATATAATTTTTTTCTCCTTAAAGCTTAAATGGATACAATATGGACACTTCAAGAGCTTTAAAAAATGTGTTATAAATCAAATGTTTTTGGTTTTTATTTTTCCTTCCAAAAATCAATCCTCCCCAAGAGACAAAATTGAGTTTGAAAACATCAGTAAAACAAAAACAAGACAGATAAATATCTTTAGTTGTATTTATATACCGTATGCAGCGGTTGGGCTAAATTTGAATTATTTTAATATGTTTTGTTTCCTGATTGTTGCTCAAAATGGCATTCATAATAAGAGGTCCTGTTAAAATTTATGCCAACATGCAATTTCTAACATTTTACTGTTATACATAATATTTGACTTTATTCTTTTACTAACCTTAACCAAAAGCAATAACGGGTGTTCCAAGACCACCTGCTAAATATTTCAATGCATTGGCATTACATTTCACAAAACATTACTACTGTGTTTAAAGTCTAATCCAGTTACTTAACTTTCATTTGTGCTATCCATGACAACTTGACCTTAGACAGCAGTCTCCATTTTTTTTGCCTTCAGTTCAGTAACTTCTTGACACATAATTGAGCACTGCACCACCTCCTTTCTCAATATAAAAGAGAGTATGAAGTTAGTAATAGTCAGGCAAGTGTAGACACTGCATGCACAATTGATTTTTCTGCCAATCTCTGAATAAAAAATATATATATATATATATTTTTTAATTTGCAATGTTTTACCATTTTACTAGTGTTATTTTATCATATAACTAATTGTAGCTCTCATTTAAACAAAAAACAGAAGTGTAACATGTCTATTTTTTATAACACTAACACTAGATACCATTTAAATAATTGGTATACATTATTATTTCAATATAAATTTCTTTAATTTAGTGTTTGACTTTAATGTAAACATATACCAATTACTGTAGAAAATCCCCTTTGTAATCAGGAAAATAACTAGCACCAGAACTCCAGTCCAGGACACTTGCCTCCCCATATCCTGCTGAGTTCCCCTGGGTGCTAATACCATGACTGCCCACGTACGATACATGTGATCAGCTGTCATTAGACAAGCAGTCCACAGTTTGTATTTACATTTGAGAGTCCTCCCCTTCCTCCTATGTCGCCAATTCTCCCAATCTTTACCATTCTTCCTCTCTGAGCACTTTTCATTTTAATCCTGTAAGTAAAACCACTCCCATAAACTGCCAATAAAATGGGGGGGGGGGCACACTGAGCAGTAAAGGAGACACACTAACCACCACTGAACAGCAAGGGGGTGCACAGGTGGTAAAACTGAGCATATAGGAGGCGCATGGACCAAGGGGACATAGACACTGACTACCTGAACACAATTATTGATGGACAATGTACGGATTGCACAGTAACTGACCACCAATATAAGGGGGCACAGACACTGACCACCAATGTAAAGAGACACAAGCACTGACTACCAATGTAAGGAGGGCTCAAAGACTGACCACTGATGTAAGGAGACACCAAAAAGACCACCAAAGTAAGTGGGGCACAGACAGTGACCACCAATGAAAGGAGGGTATAAACATTGCCCACTAATGTATGGAAGCACAGACACTGAGGGGGAGATTTATTTAAACTGGTGCACTTAAAATCTGTTAAGCTGTGCAGGGTGGCTAATCAGTTTCTAACTTCAGCTTGTTCAATTAAACTTTGACAATAAAACCTGGAAGCTGACTAGTTTCTATGCTGATCTGCACCAGAGTTTGCACTCTTCAATTTTAGTAAATAACCCCCTGACTGCCATCGTGAAAGAGACACTGACTGCCAATGTAGGGGTGCAAAGACACCGACCACTGACCCAATGAGTATACGGTATGGATTAAATCATATGATTAAGGAATCTGCTGTGTTGATCAGCTCCAAAGATGTGTTCGTAGGTAGACTCATTTCCAATGTAGTTTTTAGTTTACAAAAACTGAAAATGAATGGTTTGTCTTTCATGCAGAAAAAAAAAATTCCAATGCCAAAGCTGTCAAATAGATCACACTTCACACTGTTACAGGGCTATAGATCGCACTATGCAAGTGTGATCTGCATCAATGTGACAATGAGGATTATATCTATATATATATATACATATATATATATATATATATTTCATGTATTATGGGTTCGCTGTTCAGTTTGTAATGATGTATTTGTAATTCCAGATGCCTGTGGTGTTTATCCACTTTTTTGTACAACTATATCGTGAGGATTTGTGTGAAGTTTAATAATTAAATATTTGGGGATTCTTTGCTCTGAAGAAGTGATGTTCACCTGAAAAATGCTTTGATGGAGGGGAAATGGCTTATGATTACCATATGTTCTGTATCATGCTTCTTTTTATCATGTATTGTATCACTGGTGCATAATGTTGACATGCATGACTAGCTCAATAGTTGGATAATAGAATACTGACTCAGGGAGCCCTGACACTAGACATTCTCCACCCCTGACCATCAATGCTGGACATTTTTTCCCTGTTGACTGGTCTTTTCCTCCAGCTGACCAGAGATGCAGGGAACCTTTTGACAGCAGCACGTTCTGCATTGTGTGACTGCATCTTATGTGTGTAGTGTGTACAATATTTAACCATGTTCCTTTAGACCACACTCAGTGTCAGCACAATTTCACCACACCAACTCATGGCCTTGTTTTCTCTTCCCGATTCCAGATGTAGAGGTTAGGATTATGTCTGTGAGATGTTTATGTGTGGCATAGCAATTAAAGCATAGTTTGTGGGTACTAAAGGATTGTGGTCTACTTGTGTCATTTATACTGTGAGTAGGCTTAGATTTTCTTTAACCATGCTCCTTTAAGCTCCTCCCACTGTTAGCACAATTAGGACACATCCATTTCTTTCCTAAGGGCACCCCAGGTCTTTCAAAATCCTAGTTATTCTCCTATCTGTCAGAAATATAAAAGAGATACAACTAACAAAGATAATGTTTAACCACCACAGTATTAGTATGTTTCACCCTCATCTACACCATTTTTTAGTTTTCAGCACTGTGATACTTTGACTAAAAATTACTCCATCAAGAACACTGTACCCAAATTAATTTCATATAATTTTGTGAGACAGCTAGAGATGTCTTATTGAGGTATTCAATAACCACTGTGTCCAATCACATCACAATCACAGATGTGCTGCTCCTGGAGGACATACTGGTATGTCCTTCCAGAACTACAGGGGAGAAGACCAGCCATATACAGTATGTATAATGGCCAGTTTGCAAGAGATTAATGTAGTTTATCAATCTTTAGATGTAGTGGCTGCATCAATTTCCCGTTATCAGGCTTTTCTTTATTTTCACCTAGAGGATGACATGATGGTGGGGATAGCAGATGTTGCACATACAGTTAATAATTCCACTGTGCGAAGGATGGGTCGGGTGAAATCAGAAGTGTTTTATTAGGAACGGCTGTAATAAACACAGAAAACTCTTAATGGCATGAGACCGGATGTTCATTGTAATAACGGTCCTCTATACATTACTAAACATTTCCATATACATTAATAAGTATTTCCATATGCATTAATAAACATCTTTAATAGCAATACTGAATATCTAGACCTCTGCAGATATGCTATTAACCTATTCTGCATAACAATAGCGTATCACAATGGAGAAATCACATTCCCTGTATCTTAGCGCCAAATCGCATATCTGCAATATATCTTCACACTCATGTTGTGAGTAGTCTCATTGCATAATAGTAGAAGCAGCATTTACTGATCACCAGAGCACATATTAAGTAATTTTGTCCTTTTTATCACATTAAACAGTCTCTTTCTTACCTGTAATAAACACAGAAAACTCTTAATGGCATGTGACCGGATGTTCATTGTAATCACGGTCCTGCCGGAAACAAAGTGACTTTCAGTTCCCCCTTCTGTGTCCTTCTATTATAAACAGGATGTAGTTCTGCCATCTTGTGGTGATACAATAAAAATGCTATCACTAGTATCTTCTATTGACAAAGATAGATTACTGTTATATTAGGTATTAGACTTTGGATTTCAATTTTATGGGGCTGCCTATTTTCTACACCTCTTACACTCTCCCCCACAAAATTGTTATGTCGTCCCTGACATACGCAAAATCTTTTTAAGAAAACATTCTTTAATTTGTCTTGTAGTAACCATAGGAAGCCAAGGGTAGGTAGTAACCAAGTTACTTGAGGAAACATCCTCCCTGTGACATCTACTCCCTATTATGTCACAGCTTCCCACCAGGCCCACAGCGTTATAGTACCTGGCAAGATATAGTTGCGTGTAACCAACTATTTAGTAAAACCCCTTTCTATACATAGTTTAGACAAAGGTGAGAAACTAGGGAACATTTTATTACTTTTATACTTTTTTAAAATTTTTATATCATAATGGCGGAATACCCATTGTACATCGACAATGCAGCATAACGTTGCCACCTATTGCTCTTTACTTTTTTTCATCCAACTCTATCTCTTTGTAACATATAGTTCCCTCACCTAAAACTGTTTCTGCTTGACCTACAATATCTGCAGTACAAATACTATTACATTTTACCTTACTTTAACCAAAAGAAAAGTAACATATAATTTTTCTGGTTTAGGTAATTAACTTTGGTATAGTGTCCCAAATAGTAAACGGATCAATAGACATAATCACTTCTACCAATTTCAACAGTCTTCAGCAAAACATTCTGAACTAAAATACCAGCTAGAGAACAACAGATAATGCAGGACCTTGGTCGATAGGTAGATAATCACATGGCAATAGTAAGTTGCGATGTAAAATCCTTGTTCGGCCTTTTACTTTTCTGGTTGACTTTATACACTGGACTGTCTGCAAACTTCTTTTTAAGAACAACATGTATGGTATCTTCCCAAAATGATCTAAATTTTCCTGGACCTTTCGGTAAGATTTCTGACTAGAACTTTGCTACTGGGTGGAAGTTCAGCTCCATTAATTTTCTTGTCATAGTGTTCTTTTCCTCTCTTTGCAGCTTGAGTAGCTATTTTGAAACAACCTTATAGATCTCAGTCATTATATCTGTCCATGTGTTCACATATTCAGAGTAGGTCTTGTATTTTTCAGTTACTGGACTGTCAAACATACTATCAATGGGTAGTCTTGGAGACCTTCCAAACAGTAGGAAGAATGGAGATTGTCCTGTAGCTTCACTTCAAGTACAATTATATGCATGGACTACCTTTGCTAGTGAATTTCTCCAGTCCTATTTGGAATCTGATAACAGGGTACAATTAAATCTTTCAACTTGCCCATTACCTTCTGGATGGTATGGCATTGTGTGAGAATTTTGGATGTGGCAGTGCTTCCCTAATGTCAAAAACAAGTGATTTTCATATTCTCTACCAATATCATGGTGAATTCTGATAGGAAATCCAAATTGAATATTTTGTCGGCAACAGTTTGACCTTTTGACTTTGGGATTGGTTTCCTCTTCTTCTTTGTCTGGTTAGCAGGTGTTGAGGTTGTGGTAGGTGTCAAACCTGCTGACCATAGAGAGGTTTGGCAATTCTGGAAAGGTTTGAAAGTAAGGGCGATAGTAGGAAATAAATCCTAAATATTTCCTGAGTTCTCCAACAGTCTTTGGTTGGTTGTTTCTTAAGGCAAGGACAGGTGCTGTGTCTGCCGGGTTCATAGGGTGGCCTTCTTTTGACACCATCTTGCACAGGAATCTGACTTTATTTTGAAAAAGTTCACACTTCTTGGCTGTTAATTTGACTCTATGGTATACTTTCCCCTGGTCTAGCACAGAAAACCATGAACTTCCTCCTAGACTGTCCAGCATGTCTTGGATCTTAGGAATTGGATGACGCACACAATGGGTGAGGAGTATGATGATTTTGATTCTGCAATCCATCCCCGCTTTATCAGATCCTGCAAATATTCCTTAACTTCTTGGTGCAGTGGTTTCGGCCTGTCATTTCTTAAAAGCTCATGTGCCAATTGGTGAATGCACCACTTAGAAAGAATGCTTTACTAGATCTAGTGATTACAAATAACACAGATCTGGTCGCAGATGTAGAGATACGGGATAGCTTGGGAACCAGCGATCACAGGATAATTACATTCAGCATAAATCATAGAAAAACAAGGCACGTGGGTAATACAAGAACACTTCATTCCAAAAGATCTAACTTTCCTAAACTGCGTGAAATAATCCAGGATATTAAATGAGAACAAATCCTTGAAACGTTGAACATGGAGGAAAAATAGGAGTACTTCAGGAACACAATAAATAGAGGAATTAGCCAGTGTATCCTAATAGGCAACAAAAATAAAGGAGATAAGATTAAACCAGGGTGACTAAACTTTAACATAAAAAGTAATATTAAAAAGAAAAATATGGGCTTTAAAATATATAGGGTGGAGGGGTCATTAAAAGCAACACTACAAGGAATGCAATAAAAAATGTAAGAACACAATCAGGAAGACTAAGATAGAGAAACACATAGTGGAGGAGAGTTAAAAAAAATTCCTACACACAAATCACCATGACCGAATGGTCTTCCTTACTCGTACTACAAGACTTTTATAGGCACCCTGGCCCCACATCTTCTGTCCTTGTTTCAAGATCTTTTGAAAGGTTTGCCCCCGCACGATGATTTTAGCTGTGCATACATCTCATAACTATTTCCCTATAGCTTTATTAAACTCTGACTACAAGATATTCATGAAAATATTGGCTAACAGGTTGGCCAGATGTATATCCAAGCATACATAGAGACCAGGTGGGTTTTGTATCAGCCAGACATGCCACAGATAACACTAGGATAACACTAGGAGGACCATCAATTTGATAAATCTTGACTCCTGCTCTCTTGTTGAGCTTGGACGCCCAAAAAGCATTTGACCGTCTTAGCTGGCCTTAAATATTTCTGGTCCTGGAGAGATTTGGGTTTAGCGGCCCATTTATGGCAACCCAGAAAGCTCTATATTCCACCCCCACCTCCCAGGTCAAATTAGCATAATTCCTGTCTCCCACCTTCCAGATGTCAAACAGTACATGCCAGGGATGCCCACTTCCACCCTGCTGTGTATCCTCTGTCTGGAACCCCTGGCCATAGGTATTAGATCCAACCTGGATATACAGGGGATACGCACTCATGACTGCAATTTTAAATTGTCCCTGTTCGCTGATGATATCTTGCTGACACTGATGGAGCCTCATACTTTCTTACCTATTTTGCACCATATTTTACAGCTCTTTGGTGCCTTGTCGGGATATAAAGTCAATTAATCTAAAACTGAAGCACTACCACTCCATATCCCACCTACAGTCCTTTCCTCCTTTCTGTTAAACTATCCTTACAGGTGGTGTCCTCATTTCCTGAAATATTTGGATACCAACCTTACTTCCTCATGTCACTCATTTATGTGGCTAACTTCCCTCCTCTGCTCCATGCAATTTCCCAGCCCTTAAAATCCTGGGACACCCTTCCCATTTATTTCCTTAGATGGATTAACGTACTAAAAATGACTATATTGCCCAAGCTTTTGTATCTGTTTGAGACACTTCCCGTCCCTATCCCCATGCCCAAATTGCGCTCTTTTCAGAAGTCTTTTCTCCATTTCATCTGGCATAACAATTCACACCGGATTGCCCATACTGTCCTTCTTTCTCCTCGATTTAGGGATATGGGGCCCCATGCATTGTGGCATACTGTCTAGCTACCCACCTTCAGACTCTTGTATTGTGCTCCTAACAGCTCCTAATAAATGAACCGAGATTGAATCACTACAACTCAGTCAGACGCACCCTTGTTCTCTCCTCTGGTCTATGACCAATGCTGGCATCTCCTCTTACGAACGTTTACTGCTTGGACCCATGCAGTTTATGTTACCTATGTGGAGGAGGAGTAGGGTTAGATTCACCTTAGTCTCCAAGTGTTCCCCCTTGACCAATGTAATTTTCAATCCAAGTCTCCAGGATAGCCTGGCCATGGCTCGTGTGCATCCTTGAGGCGAGGCCAACCTATTCCAATTGCGACACTTGGTCAATCCAGCAACTCACAAGCTTAAATCTTTCCCTGAAATTCAAAAAGCCACTTGTATGCCACCCTATCAGTATTTTGTTTATCTACAGATACATCATTTTTTTTCCTCCAAAGCCTCTTCTCTGACTCTTGAGAAGCCTACCCCTTTTGAGTGTATTTGCATCCAAGGCCCATACCAATGGGGCATAATTTCCTCCATGTATAAGCTGCTTTTAGGTGTCTGCCCCCTTTCTATTGATACTCACCTTTATATGCGTAAATGGACCCAGTTCTTCCAATGTGATATTGGTTTAGATCAATGAAACAGGATTTGGGAGGCCACTTCTAAATCTTCTATATGTGTAGTATATAAAGAAAATACTTATAAAATCCTAATGTTTTGGTATAGGACTCTCCATGATCTCCATGATCATAACCCAAATGTTTCTTCTGTCTGCTGGCATTGTGGCAAGGAAACTGACACTCTTTTCCACATTTTCTGGGCTTGCCGGTTTATTGTGCCCTTTTGAAGAGAGGTCTTTGCCCTATTATGGTTACTTTTGCAGGCTCCTATCCCATTTGAGCCCATTTACAATTTGCTGGGCCTATCTTTTTCGGGCCTCTCCAAAATTACACAGAAACTCTCCACTCATGTTTTAACAGCAGCCAGGAGAATCATTCCCATGCATTGGCTTTCCTCTATACCCCCTAAATTTCTGGAATTGATGAAGGTTATAGCAGAGATTAGAAAGATGGAGTACCTAACTGATTTAAACGCTAATTCCGTTCCTGCATTTGAGGCAGTTTGGGACCCATGAGACACTTATAACTCTGACTTGTCTGCTCAAATTGTTTGCAATTGATTGCCATTTCACTGTTCTGTATTGACATTGTATGTACTTATGAAGCTCTCTTCAGTGAGCCTGTTTTTCGGCTTTCTCTCTTTTTCTTCCTTTGCTTTATGTTTACCTATGCAACTTGTTTATTGTAAATGTTTGAAAATCAATAAAAAGTTAACTACAAGAAAAAAAAATCCCCAAAATTATTTAAATATATCAATAGTAAAAAAGCAAGGCCAGAACATATTGGCCCCATAAAGGATGACATAAGAGGGAAGTTGGTTACAAATGACAAGGGAAAGCCAGCTGTACTAAATGTATTCTTCTCCTTAGTTTTTACTAAAGAAAATGAGGAGTATAATAGTCAAGATTGCACCACTAGTAATGCATCAGATAATGCACCCTCGTGGCTTACAAAAGCCAGTGTCTGAAAAAGACTTGAAAAGCTTAACACAAATAAATCACCAAGATCAGATGGCTTATGCCCAAGAGTTCTCGAAGAACTCAGTCAGATTATTGCTGGACCATTATTCCTAATTTTTATGGACAGCATGCTAACAGGAATAGTACCAGCTGATTGGTGAAGAGCCAATGTGGTACCAATATTTAAAAAAGGGCAGAGATAAATTCAGGCTAGTCAGTCTAACATTAATAGTATGTAAACTATTGGAGGGGATGATAAGGGACTATATCCATGATTTTGCCAATGAAAACAGTATCATTAGTAGTAATCAGCATGGCTTTACGAAAGGTCATTCTTGCCAAACCAACCTGTTAACATTTTATGAGGAAGTGAGTGGCCATCTAGATGAAGGAAGGGCAGTGGATGTGGTATACCTGGATTTTGCTAAAGCATTCGATACAGTTCCCCATAAATGCTTAATTTACGAACTGAGGTTTATAGACATGGACCACGTCCAAAGGGTGGTGAATAATTGTATTTATTCAGACTGGTCTGGAATGGTAAACAGGGTGCCCCAATGCTCTGTACTGGGTCCAATTCTTTTTATTTTTTCATAAATGATATAGAGGTTGGTATAAATAGCTCAATGTCAGTATTTGCAGATGATACAAAGCTAAGTAGGACAATAACGTCACAGCAGGATATAGAAACCTTACAAAAAGACCTCAATAAAATTAACCTCTTGGTGCCGGCCGCACGCAATTGTGCGGCCTCCCGAGTCTGGGCCTTGACGCAGAGAGGCCGCACATATGCGTGCAATTAAGAAAAACATATGTGCTGGGAGCGTGCGCCCTGTGCGCTCCCAGCACATGTCCGGTTCTCACGGAAAGGTCCCGATCTCCTCTTTCGATTGGGACCTTTCCCAATCATGTGACTGCTGTGATGAAGTGTCAAGGCGGTCACATGACCCTAAACCCCACCCCACCTCTCGGCCTCTGAAACCCTTAAAGGGCCGGGACGCACTGGTGCCGAGGGGTTAAGGAGTGGGAAAATACATGGCAAATGAGGTTAAATGTTGAAAAATGTAAACTATTGCATTTGGGGGAAAAAAATGTGAATACAAATTTCATGATAGGGGAAGTACCTCTGAAAGAATCCAGGATGGAAGAGGATCTTGGGGTCACAGTAAATGACAGACTCAGTATTGGCATGCAATGCCAAGCTGTAGCAAGCAAAGCTAACAGAATATTAACATGCATAAAAAGGGTATTTACTCAACTAATAAAGCTATAATCCTGCCACTTTAAAAAAAACTCTAGTTCAACTGCATTTGTAGCATGCCATCCAGTTCTAGTTACTAGTCCACAGGAAGGATGTGCTGGAGCTGGAGAGAGTACAGAGAAGGGCAACAAATTTAAAATGGGGGCTGGGGAACCTCAGTTAAGAGGAAAGGCTTCACACATTAAACTTATTCTCCCTGGAGAAGAGAGGCTTGAGAGGAGATATGATAGCTATATACAAGTACCTCAATGGTGATTCTACCATAAGGAATAAACTATTCTGTCCCAGGGAGTATAAAAAGACACGGGGAATTGTTCTAAATGTCTCATGTTTGTTCCAGGCTAAGAAAGGTGTCAGGAATCTAGGAATGACCAGAAAGGTGTGGACTGACACAGGGAAACACAGGTTTCAGGTATAGTATAATAATACAGTTTATTATTAGCCACCCAGATATATATATATAAACGCACAGTGAACAAATCAACCTTCCACTAATCTTAGTAGGTGCAGGAACACAGGCGTAGTCAGGGCTGGAGAGGTGGAATGGTCAGGCCGGCCGTAGGGTTCTGTAATGACCGTTAGGTGGTACCTCTAGCGGTCCCCAGGACAGGATTCCCCAGGGCGCGGAGTCTAAGTCCCAGTCTTCTTATTCACCAGGGCCCCTGATGGTGGGGATGGACTTGGAGCAGACAGGAACCAGGTCGCGGCCCCTGAGTACACCTGCTAGTGGTAGAGGTATCCGCCAGAGGTATGTGCAGGTAGAAAGCCTGATGTGAAGAGGCAGAAGGTGTGAGCAGGGACGGCTGGATCCGTGCAGGATGGATGGATGGCAGAGTAGTTAGCGTGGTCAGACGGGCCAGGTCAGCAACGTGTGGGCAGCAAGGTACCAAAGGAGCAGGCAGAGAATGGTCAGGGTCACAAGCTGGGTTCAGTAACTCACGGGCAGCGTGGTACAGGGGATCAGGCAGAAGGATGGTCAGGCAAGCCAGGGGTTCAACAGGAGACGGTCAGCAGAGGTCAGGATCAAGCAGGGTCAGCAACAAAGCAGGAACACAGAATACCAGGTACAGGGGCTCATGGGAAAACATACACCAAGGCCCCGATCACAGGCCTGGTCATGCCTTAAATACACCTTCTGCAATCAGCCCCAGGTTTGGCTGATTGCAGGAGTGAGCTTCTGGCTGCTGAGAGCACCCGCTGGTCAGCCCTGGTACTGCAGCCCACACGGCAGGTGAGTCCCACCACCAGTGCTGAGTCCATTCCTGACAAAAGGTTAGGTCCTGAGTGCAGTGTCTTGTGGGCAAACCTAATTAGATACTGTATCTTCATTGGGCTACCTGTTCTGAGATACCAGGCACCCTTTCTTTATAAAATCTGATTATTCTAGTATTACTCACCAAATCTGCTTCTGTCACAAATTAAAAAAAAATAAATAAAAAAACTGACCAGTGATCTAATAAAATTTGAATGATAAAGCGGAAGCTTTAAAGGAGTTTGATGCTATAATAGTACTGATTTCCAGAAATAATTCAGGGATAGTTATGGACAGCTCTGAAGCACGAATTTAGAGATCACAAGAATCATGTGCTTGCTGAATAACTTAATTTAATATTCCATAAACTACTTTAGAAAAATATGGTTAAAACACATTCATCTTTAATGTCTTATACATAGATATGATAGATAAAACTAACTGTGTTATTGTATATTTAAGGACAGTGTTAAGTCTCTGTCTTTTAAGAAAAATGCTTTGTTTTACTATGAGGGTTGATGATTTCATTAGACAGAATGCCTTCCTAGAAGATAACCATTTTCTCTATGGTACAATAACAAACAACAGATCTAGACCTATGAAATTCAGCTGAAGACCTGTGATGTAAACATACTATAAACTGGCAGGCCACTCCATCAGGTTATTTCTATATCAGATGCACAATATAAAACATAATTCACCAAGTGCATCATACAAATTTCCCAAGAATCCCTCTATCATTCCAGTAGAGATGACCCATCAAACTAGGTTTTAATTTATCATTAAAACAGATGATGCATCTGCATTCATTATCAGATATATTTTAAATGCACACTGCACATTAAGATATCTCTGTGTTGAGTAGTCCTTCTCTTTGACAATGACACATTTAATCACCTTGTGGATGCTCCCAGATTTTCATCACAACAAGAAAGATAGTATGGTGAGGATTTAGTGACCTTGACATTTGAAAATATCATTCCAAGAGTAAATAATGAGTTTTCAAATGAGGTACAACCAGCAACAGCTGTAAATAACAGTAATGTTAATAATGTGACCAGTATAACTAATGACTAATGTATTAGGAATGATCATTAATCACTTGTCCATAATTCTAATGCTAGCAAGAGGAGTAAGGGAATGTTTTTCATGAAAAGAAGCCTGGAGAAATGGAAGTTTTTTCTTTGACAGACAGCAACTGAAGAAGTTCCATTAGGACTCAGCTCTACACTAAGGGAATGAATGGTTCAATGGAGTTTTTTGCAGTACATAGCTACTAAGTATTATTACCCACAAAAGCTGTAGTGTTTAGCAATGATCAAGCAGCTATGGCACTCAGATGACCTCAGTGCACTTTTGCAGTATGGAAACATCAGTAAACCTGATTTCATAACACAAGTGCATTTTTTTCCACCAAACCTTTGGTAGAAGATAAAGATTTAAGCAGGAGGTCTCAAACGGTACCTGTTAACATTTCAAGGGATAGTGTAAGGGCAGTGGAGTGTGAAGAGATTGCTTAAAAAACACGTAATGTTAAAAAGCTGAATAACTCAAGTCTTATTATTTTAGAAAAATCATTCTCTGGTAAGTTAACACACGCTAACATAAAAAATGTCATGAACACTCCAACAGTGGGACCTCTCTATTTTAGTTCATTTCTTTTTCAATCCATCTTGATCTATAGCTATATATTTAAAACTTCTCCTGCTGTGTTCACTTTCGTCCTATTGCATTAACCGAAACAATAACGTAGGGACAATGCCAATGCAGTCATAGCACTGCTGATTCAAGATTTATTATAAAGTTACCTCACTTCTGAAGTTATCAAAGGAAAAAAGTAGTATAAAATATTTGCAGTATTGCTATAATCTTTACTGCAGTTAAATATAAACATTTTTATACTTGTATCAATATATAGAATTGTCTTTTAGGAAACACATCTTACTCCTTTTTGTGACTTTACACAAAGTTTATAGATGCCTGTGTCTTTGTTTTCTTGTATTACAGAATTTAACCCCTTTACAACCACGTAACGCAAGTACGTGGACCCAGGAAGTCAGCTGTATTCCTGAGCCTTACATTTATGTGTTCCTCTGTTGTGCTGGAAGCAGGCTCCATTGCGTGCTCCCAGCCCTAAGCCCTGAGCTGTTACTCATATCTCTGGATCTCAATTTACGATCAGGAACCAGAAGAAACCAGATCCCAATCATGTGACCACTGTGATTAGCCAATCACAGTGATCAGTAATGTGACTGACTGTGTATTGACCCATCCCAGTGTTGATTCTCCTATATAAAGAGGAAAAGATACATTGTTCCTTTTCCTCTTTACTTGAAGAGAAGTCTATACAAAACAAAAAAAGGTGTATTGAAAAGAAAATATGGATCCAGAGTTGATAAAGTTTAGTGAGTGTTAGTGTCAATGTAAGTGTCAATGTTATGTCAGTGTTGGTGTCAATTAGTGTCCATGTAGGTGTCAGTGTCAGTTAGTGTAAGTGTGTCAGTTGGTAGCAGAGTTAGTGGCAGTGTATGGGTCACTGTGTTTTAATTAGAAAAAAGGTTATACATTTAGTGTCAGTGTATTTAGGTAGGACAAAAAAACAAACAAACAAATGTTTCTTAGTCTCAATACAAGAACAAAGAACAAACACTGCACACATTTTCGGTATTGCCTAGATCATCAGGTGTGATAGAATTTAATTTGCAGGCTTTTTTGTTGGTGGGTCATGGTAATGGCATAAAAATATGCAGCTAATGTTTTTTTGGGCAAGTGGTCCTTCATGATAAAACAAAATCAGGAGATATCCATTACCATCTACCACCAAATGAAAGCCCAATCTGTCCTGAAAAAAAACAAGATATAATCCACCTAGAAACATTAAATAGTTCTGATGATATGTACATTTATACTAAGATGTGTCAACATTGCAAAATTGGGTTTGGGCATTAAGGTTTGTTTAGACCTTGGTCTTAAAGGGGTTAACACCTAACTCTGAGCTCCTTCCATAATTAACCCCCTCCTCCCTTGTCCCTCCTTCCCTCAAAGATTGCTTTTTTGCTTTGTTTTGTTTTCTTATACTTACCCATTACAAAGCCTTCAGGTTGGTCATCTAATATCACAGGGTCATCTTTGCCTTTTCTCAAGACTGGGCTGTAGTTACTGATGCACAGAATAGTGTTGATGTCAGCACCACTCTTTTTATCAATACATTGTGAATGAAGTACAGCATGGTGACATTCTCTCAGGTGGTGGAGTCATGACACCTTACATTCACAGTTGCATCCTCAGTCTCCAATGATGAGAGACATTGGGTGTCTTTCAACCTGGAAGACTGAGGGCACTGTGATAGGACAGCTGCAGATGAATATTGTGGGCAGAACTGCTTTTTGTTTTACAGTACATAAGGATCTTTAAAAAAAAATAGTTTAGTTGGGCTTTAACCCTATGCCGCGTTTTAAGAATCATGTTGCAAGATGCTTATCCTGAATATTTATCAGGTATACACTTTATGGATTCAAACTAGAACTGGATTAAAAACATCAATACATTTAATCAAAAGGATTCACCATTAATACAATACAATACAGTATGTAGAGAGAATGGATCCAATCTATTTGTTGGGGGCATATTAAGGAATTGTGTAGCATTATTCAATCCATTGTAGGCCCAACAAACATGGACACACCCTCTGGGGGTTCATCATTATCCTGGGCTCAAAGAACAATTCTATAGAGCAGTGCCGGGTCAAAACCTATGGCACCCAATGCAAGGATGGCAACATGAGCCATCACTTCACCCCCCTACACCCCCAGTTCATTAATTTAGCATTGCAAAAAAACAACACAATTTGAAAATGTTCATATGCTCATGGTAAAAAAAAGCTAAAGGAATTAATTCTAGGGTTGACAAATCCAATTAAGGTTAACTACAAATTTTCTTCTGTGAAAAGTTATTGCAAAGTTATTAGTAATTACATACATAGGAAATATCAATGGGACAATGTCAGACTCATCCATGGTTATCAATTTGTACAGTGCTGTAATTCATCTCCTTCCAACAACAGTCAGCATAGCCAAGCAATATTTAACAAGATAAGTCATGACACAAAAAATTTAGGTTGAACAGATATCAAGATCATACCACTCCTCTGGAAACTAAGAGGGGCAAACCCTGAGTACCGCAGAAAAAAAATGAGCATACAAAATAAATTTAAGGAACATAAAAAGTAAAAACCAATTAAAAAGGGGGTGCAGCTGGTTAAATGGTATATGGCATTCAATATGGGGTGAGGTAAGTTACGGTAGCATTGGTGGGTGTTTTTCACAAAGAGACAAATTTTTATGGAATGTATTAATTTAAAAAAATGGAGTAAGCCACCTGTTTTACATATTCATATATAATATATAGGTTTTTTTTAACCACTGGAAAATCTGGGGAATCTTTAGATTTACATTTTTCACTCAGGCTGTCTCAAAAGTAAGTGAATTTTCTCAGATGGGGGCAGGACCAGAGCATATGAATCAATGATCCATGCAGTCCGCATCCCTTCCAGCATCTGTCCCTAGTTGTAGGTGCAAATTTTGCTGTAACATGGGGGGGGGGGTAAGATACCAATGCAATCTTTTTTTTTTTCTTTTGCGACATTTCCCAATATGTTGAGAATTTAGAATATTTATAATTATTAATGATGGCTTTTCACCACCGTTCTTCCAAAAAGGATGTTTGTAGTACTGATTCCTATTTAAGAATAGGGAACAATTTAGTGAGTTGTAGTTTATCCTGCATTAGTTTATAGATGGTGGTAATGCCCTTGGCCTTGGGTGTAGCCCCTGTCCAATACAGTCAGGCTTGATGGGATAATGTCATGAATGGGACTAAGTTGCTTATAGCGTAGGCTCTCAGTGTTGCATTATCTTCCCTTGTGGAAGAATTAGTCAGGGAATGTGCCAAGGGCCATGCTTTAAATGAGATGAAGGGAGTGAGAAAATTAAATACTGATATAGGAGAGTATTTCATGATTTTTCCCATCTGATTTAAGTATGTAGAAAATGTCTCCATGCTTGGAGGGTGGCCTCAGTGGTAGGATGGCTGGAGTGAAATATATAGTTAGGGGCTGAGTGCACAAGCAATAGATGTTTTAAAGAGACCTTATTCACATAAGAATGCTCTGCTAATGAACATTTTTTAGATGTTGCAGGGCAGAACCAGAATTTAATTTGATCTAAAATGGATGCAATGTAGTAGTCTTTCAAATCTGGGAGGCCCATGCCCCCTGCTTGTTTGTGTTTGATTAGTATTTTATGAACACATCTTGCTCTTTTACCTTGCCAAGGATAAGTAGAGGTTAAGCATTGGAGCAAATCAAAGAATGAACAGGGTACTTGTATTTGAAAATGTATAAGATTTTTGTAAAGTTAAACACTTTAAATATGGCCAGTTTACCTGACCATGATAAGTAATATATACTAAATCTAGACAGTTATTGTTGTAGCATGTCTAAAAGAGGTACATAGTTCATCTGATATAACTTAGTCAAAGAATTTGTAAGTTTAATTCCAAGGTATGATAACGGATCTTCAGACAACACAAAGGGCACTTTATGTTGCAGGGAAGAGACAAAGTCTGTTGTTTGCCTTACTGCAATGAAACCAGCTTGTCTGATATCTTAGCATACAGTTTTAAATCAGTGTTTAGTAAAGGTATTGGTTGGAAATTTTGAGGTTGAGTTGGTTCTTTGCCTGGTTTGGGTAGAATAATGACCATTGCAGTTTCTTGGGGAAAAGATGCAGACGTCATGGCAGTGTAATACATCTTCTCAAGATAAGGGCTTAGAATGGATGAATGTAAGTGATAATACTCCGCTGATAGTCCATCAGGACCTGGGGATTTAAAGGAAGGCATTAGCTTAATGTTTTTTTCTATTTTGTCTTTGGTAAAGGGACGGTTCAAAGAATCACATTGCTCAGAGTTTAAAGTGGGAAGAGCAGCTGATGCTAATAACTATAATATGACTTGAGGGGTCGGTTGAGGTGTTTGGGAGTACTCTGTTAAATTATAGAGAGCTCTATAGTATGTGCTGAAAGCATTTTTTTCAGATTTCTTATGAGAGAAATTATATTTTATCTTCTCTCTTACTCAAGCTATATTTGTCTTAAACTTAAGCTGCCAAAAAAAAAAATCCAGAGTCAATTTAAGCTCTCAGTTCAAGCAGGATACAATCTCATTCCCAACTGAGGTAGTTTGTTTTTTGCAAACAAAGCTATTTTACAGAGCTCATCTTGTTGACCAATGGATCTCTCCCCACATAAAGTCTAAGAGTGATTACTCTTATTGTCATTCATATAGTATCTATTTGACAAGTACAAAATTGAGAAAAGCAAGGACACCTCAGTGCAGAAACAATGGGTGTTGGTCCTATTTACTGTACTCAGAGCAAATGAACAATTAGCATTCTGGCCATTCAATAACTACCATTGTCCAGCTCTGGGAAGTAAATAGATGAATCTTTGAACTACAGGTGAAACTCGAAAAATTAGAATATCGTGCAAAAGTTCATTTATTTCAGTAATGCAACTTAAAAGGTGAAACTAATATATGAGATAGACTCATTACATGCAAAGCAAGATAGTTCAAGCCGTGATTTGTCATAATTGTGATGATTATGGCTTACAGCTCATGAAAACCCCAAATACACAATCTCAGAAAATTAGAATATTACATGCAATCAATAAAACAAGGATTGTACATAGAACAATATCGGACTTCTGAAAAGTATAAGCATGCTTATGTACTCAGTACTTGGTTTGAGACCCTTTTGCAGCAATTACTGCCTCAATGTGGAGTGGCATGGAAGCTATCAGCCTGTGGCACTGCTGAGGTGTTATGGAAGACCAGGATGCTTCAATAGCGGCCTTCAGCTCTTCTGCATTGTTTGGTCTCATGTCTCTCATCTTTCTCTTGGCAATGCCCTATAGATGCTCTATGGAGTTCAGGTCAGGCGAGTTTGCTGGCCAATCAAACACAGTAATTGCACGGTCATTGAACCAGGTTTTGGTGCATTTGGCAGTGTGGGCAGGTGCCAAGTCCTGCTGGAAAATGAAGTCAGCTTCCCCATAAAGCTTGTCTGTGGAAGGAAGCATGAAGTGCTCCAAAATCTCCTGGTAGATGGCTGCGTTGACCCTGGACTTAATGAAGCACAGTGGACAAACACCAGCAGATGACATGGCTCCCCAAATCAACACAGACTGTGGAAACTTCAATCATCTTGCAGTGTGTGCCTCTCCATTCTTCCTCCATTCTCTGGGTCCTTGCTTTCCAAATAAGATGCAAAAGTTGCTCTCATCAGAAAAGAGGACTTTGGACCACTGAGCAACAGACCAGGTCTGTTTTTCTTTAGCCCAGGTAAGACGCTTCTGATGGTTTGTTGTTCAGGAGCAGCTTGACAGGAGGAATATGACATTTGAAGCCCATGTCCAGGATCCGTCTGTGTGTGGTGGCTCTTGATGCACTGACTCCAGCCTCAGTCCACTCCTTGTGAAAGTCCCCAACACGTTTGAATGGCCTTTTCCTGACAATCCTCTCCAGGCTGTGGTCATCCCTGCTGCTTGTGCACCTTTTTCTTCTACACTTTTCCCTTACACATAACTTTCTATCCTTATGGAGGGTGTCAATGATGGTTTTCTGCACAACTGTCAGGTCAGCAGTCTTTCCCATGATTGTGATTCCTACTGAACCAGACTGAGAGACCATTTAAAGGCTCAGGAACTCTTTGCAGGTTTTATGGCTTAATTAGCTGATTAGAGTGGGACACTTTGAGCCGAGAATATTGCACCTTTTCACAATATTCTAATTTTCTGAGATTGTGGATTTGGGGTTTTCATGAGCTGTAAGCCATAATCATCACAATTATGACAAATCACGGCTTGAACTATCTTGCTTTGCATGTAATGAGTCTATCTCATATATTAGTTTCACCTTTTAAGTTGCATTACTGAAATAAATGAACTTTTGCACGATATTCTAATTTTTCAAGTTTCACCTGTATATGTTTAAAGCTATCCACATAACTAAGTTCTTTTTTCTGAACAAAACCATTATAAATATCACAGACATATTTAGAAATATGTGATTTTAAAAATATAGCACAATATCACAAGATCCCATCTATAATATATTTTATCCTGACACAAGATCCCATTATAAGAAAAGAATACTAAATATTAACACAGGTTGTTATGTGTAATCCTATTATATTTAGTGTGTTGAAAGTTATCTTATTGTAGAAATCGTGTATATGTGATGCCATATCTCTAACCAATCAGTAGTGAAGTACATGAATTATTAGGTTTAAAGGGAGATATGGAAATATGTATATCTATATATAGTACATCTTTCTGTCCTAAATGTGCATACAGAATAGTTTTTTTATATAAAACTACAACTATTTTTAGTTAAGATTTTACATCGTTTACCCTCCAATACATTTATGCAGTTGTCACAAAGTCCAATTTGTTATAGTGAAATATGGATCTTAACAAATGAGTTACTTCAATTTCAAGGAAACTCAAACTAGTCGGGACTTATTTTAGAGTGTTACCAATCAAGAGAAGGTATATTCAAATTTTATGAATGTATTGTATGTTAATAGATAAAAGGGAGAGTCAGGTAGACAAAGGGAACCATATCATCACATTGACATCATCAAATCACCTTCACAAAATCAGATCACCTTTACAAAGGGGAGGACATTCACTGATCGGAGAGGACATACAGAGACCACAGCCATCTGATCACCACATTCTATTGGGACACTACCTTGCATCTGACCATCCATCTTACTGCATATCTGGCACTCAACTCCAGCCTGTCCAGACGCCATTTTGTGAGAGCTCCACTCCAACTTCAGCCATATTTTGATTTACCTGAGAATTGGAGGGTAACTATAATCTCTATTTTAGTAATTCTGCTTGACCAAATTAATAAGCTTTTTGTCATTTTGTGGTAACCTAATTGTTTCCTTATGATAAAATTTCCACCCGCCTGCATATAGTTTAGTTTTAGTAGTAATATTATTCTTATTTTGTTCTTGGGTCATATTGGCATATGGTTTTGTGTATTTTGACACTCATTCCTTCTGTAAAACATAGACTATTGTCTGATATTTAGATATTAATGGTTATTTTGTCTATGGGGAGAAATTAATTATTGATTTTATGTGTTTTATATATATATATATATATATATTTATCTATACATGAACTAGTGCTACAGAAATTTTTTGTAAAGTTTATGCAAATTATCTTGGTGTTTATGTGCATCACAATCGAGTTATTACGTTATGTGTTTGTATGTGACTTATTGTAAATAAATCATAATTTATTTTATAATCTGTAGTCCATATTTCCACTGATCTAATTTGTATTTGTTAAAAAGTATTTTGGTTGGCTCTGAATTACTCAGAATTATTAATTATGTCAGCTAAATTATTTTATAAATTATTGCTGTATTTGCAAGCACCTTTAGCTGACTGAGTTAATTGTCCAGGCGTTACCTGGCCGAACATATTATTTTTGGAGGTACTGCTGGATGAATTATTTAAAATTCATAATTCAACAAAAGCACAACAGTTTACTATGTTCTGTGGATTGTATAATTTTTGTTTAGTACAGAAATGTAGAATGAATGGTAATCTCTGTTTACAAGATTTTTCCTTAAGTTGGGAAGCCAAACGTTTCCTCGCTTTGTTGCCATGTTGATAAAATTTAGCCTTTAGGGATTTGAAATTTCTTGTGTGATAAGAGAGTAAAAGAGTGCGGAGTTGGTGTCTCGCTTGTGCAAGCTTAGACCTATTGATATGATTTGGTAATTATTTATTTAGTAATTTTAAGCATTCAGTTGTTTCAAGAAGTGTATCTATCTGCCGTGACCTCTGTTTTTTAGCAATTACACTCATTTTGATAAGGTGCCCCGTAATAAATGCTTTGTGTGCATTACAAAACATGAAAAGGTCTGTGATGCAGGACTCATTAAAGGAGAAGAATTTGTTTAAAGCATTAGATAAGCTCTGTATATTTTCTGGTTGAGACATGTGATGAGTATAATTTCTCCACAATCTACACGAGTCACCGCCACTAGACCCTGTCACAGTCATTGAAATTGGTGAGTGGTCTGACCACGAAATGGAGTGAATCTCCTATTTAGCAATTTGTTGTAGTAAAAATGTATCAGTTAACATCAAGTCTATTCTTGAATAGGTCTGTTGAGCTTGGAAAAAAAAGTAAAGTCTCTTTCGGTGGAGTGCTGGCTTCTCCAAACATCATATAAGTTAGATGATGAAATGAAACCTTTCAATGTGACTCTGTGCAAGGTACATGTTTTCCTAGAGGAGGTGTCCAAGGTGACATCTGGAACAGCATTGAAATCTTAACACAGTATCACTGATCCCTGTTTAATTTCTAGAACCTTTTTCCATATTTTTTCACAAAAATTATAATTGGTGTGTGTTCAGCAAATACACATTGACTAGGGTATACTTAATATTGTTTATCATACACACCAATATAACAAATCTGCCTGCATCATCCATGATGGAAGATATCAGAGAAAATGCAACAAAGTCATTTAAGGCAATCAATACTCCGCTATTCTTTGCTGCCATGTTAGACTTAAAAATATGTAAAAAGGTTGGGAGTTTCAGTTTGTGGGAATGAGTCTCTTGGAGACATAAAATGTCACAGTGAAGATTCCCCACTTCCCTCCATAGCATGCATCATTTTGTTGGGCTGTTTAGCCCTTTTACATTCGGGGAGGAGATTTTAAATTGCATAGGGGTTTTAAGATGGTATGCAAGGTGGTGGCTTTGATATATTGTGGTAAATATTCAGAGGTTCATCTTTACCTGAATGAAGCATCCTTGAGAAGGGCTGCGATGAGTGAAGATTTTATATGCCATCCATTTGACCAGAGTTGAAAGTGAAGATGTTAGTGGGTCCAGATGTTGCATAAATAGGCTGGACCCCCCCCCCCCAAAAAAAGAACAAATTAACATAATAACAAAAAGAAAGTTATAATTAAACAACATATCCAAGCAAAAGTCTGCCAGTTTGGCTTTTATCCAGGCCAGGACATCTTCCCAGGCATTGTGGGCATCAACTAGCTCATAAAACATATTGGCAAACTCCCCCATCTTGTGTTCAATGTGAGATACTTTTCTTGCATGTCTGATCTAAATTACCAAATACATTGCATGAGATCAGATTGGATAGAACTTCTCAACGAGACCAATATGTCCTTGAGTGTTGTATTCATGACAGGTTGATTGGTGGTATTGAAGACAAGGATAGAGTCTGGCAACTCCCTCGTTTCAGCCATCAGAGACACTCACCTCTTTGGCTGCCGCATGTGCCTGTGTCATCTTCTGCCTCAATTTTGCGGGGCTATGAGAAGGAAATGAAGCTTGGGAGGGAGAGCCCAGAAAGCTGCAAGGAGAGCACTGTGTGCTATGCCCACTGGACCTCATGCTGCCTTTTTGTGTGTGTGGGCTCCTGGATGAAGATGAAGGACTGCTTCCTCCACCATGTTGTGCAGACTGCCGGGCTGGTGGGAAGAAGAAATCAGTAAGTTTACCCGGGCGCTCCTGGTCTTTTCTCAAGTCTGGTGGCTGACTGGCAATGAGGATTGCTCCCATGGGTCCCGGATTGTAAAAGCTGTAGTGTCACACTGCCATTTTGCTTGGTGGTGACAACTCCCCAATTTTTCCCTTTTAATAAAGGCACTAGAATATTTTTGGTGCAATGTTTTTATTTGTTTTATTTGTTATCACAAGCTTGAACAAAAGCAGATTTAAAATGTTTACATACAAAATTGCTAAGATAAGTTAATAAGTGCCTAAACTTTATTTTGTTAGGTTTTTTTTACATATGACAGAACTTCAGTTTGAAAGCTCAGTCCTGCTTAATGATGCAGAGGAAACATCATGTAAGGCAGGTGCTCTTCTATCTGTGCCATAGCACCGTTTGTCTACAGAGAATAACACTCAAATCATAACATATTGTTAAGTTACATTCTCTGCAGTAATGAGGACAACCTCTTGCTGGATCAAGGAAGAGGACCCCATTTTTCAAAATTTAAATGTGGAGAGCGGAGTAAAAAAGTACTGGTGAAGGTCAGAGGCTGCCCAATATTCAAGATTTAAGAACTTTATTGAATAGTTAAGGATATTAAGTGATTATTTTATATCTATCTAGAACACAACTTAAATAATCATACACATTTTAAATAATTCAGTCCTTACAAGGTAAATAGCTAAAGATAAATATGCATCTAATTTCATTGATAGACTTTTTCACCAATTGAGGCAGAGCTACTGGGACTGAAGTATGTTCCCTCCTTTCTGTCTATTTCGTGAAGAGCTCAGCAGGTCACAAGCATATCTCTATTTTTGGATGGTGAGTATTTCAAAGATCCACCAGAGAGGGAAATCAATCTAAACTGACTTTTAAGTACTCTGAAAGTCTGTTCAGTTGCTAGCCTTGATCATTTATGCTCTGTATTGCCGACGTGCTGAGCTGTTACTTGTAGGTATAAGACAGCATCGACCAACCAAAGAAAGTATGAGTAGCTAGTAGCTAGAGATGCCTTTGTACAGTAAAATGTAATTCCATGTAAAATTTCACTTATAACAATTAGTCTCAAAAGAGAAATAATAACTCCTCTATACAATAATATAAATCCCCTTTAGTGACAACATACAATTGGAACTGTACTACAATGTTCTACACCTCCCTCAGTTGCATCATTAAAGGATAAGTTCACCTTTCGTAACATGTTACACCCATATTCAGGGTGTAACATATAACATGTTATGATCTGACCTGCCCCTGCTTCCCCCTAATCCCCTGTTTGACAGCTAGTGGGGAATCCCCCCCCACTAGCTGTCAAATTTAAAAAAAGACTGCCCAGCTGCATCATTCATTCATAGCATTCTGTGAATGAGAGAATACAAGTTCCGGCAGCCTTAGCGGCTGTCAGCTTGTAGTCCTCAATGAACTTCCATGGGGATGTGGAGCACCGTGGTAGTTCATTGATTCTTCCTGTCAATATATCTGCATGCTCGTGCATCCTGTATGAGCATGCAGATATTCTGACAGATCTGCAGGAGACCTGCATTGCACCAGTGATCCGCTTTACAGGCTCTTGCAGACAAAAATAATGCACTTTTTTTTACCTGCAAAAAAATGTGCATTTATTATTTTTTTTACTAAAAGGTGAACTTATCCTTTAACTAAGTAAAGTGCATGTATCATTAAAGTGCATAAATCAGTAACACACAATATTTCAACTATAACAATCGCTGTGCAATATACTAATGCACTGTATTTCATGGTGATTGTTTTAGCTGAAATGTTGTGTGTTATTAATTTATGCACTTTAATGATACATGCACTTTACTTAGTTAAGGACGCTACTGAGGGAGGGGCATTTTATCACAGGCCCATGTGTATGGTGTCACTGAAGGGAATTTATTTATATTATTGAACAGGAGAGTTGTTGTGTTGTAGTATTGCAAGTGCCACATCATATTGCCTTTACTTACAGTGAATGTATCCTATTTATAGGATATACAGTAAGCACAGTAGGGGCAGCTGCACTTGGTCAAAGACCCATAGAGTGGAGTATTGAATTGATTGATTAAAGAAAACCTGTTGTTTTGTGCTGTATTTGCAAAATTTAGGCACATATAAAGTTTTTAAGACCAGGTTTATGGAAAATTGTTGGGGAGCTAACGATCAAGAGCTCTTTAGGTTAGGATTATTTAGGTTAGGGAAATAATTGTTAGGGGATACTTTTAGGGTTCCATTTAGGTTTTATAAATATCTCACTTTTTGCTTTTCATGGTCCTTTTTGCAAGGGCGATCCGATCAGGTCCGCTTGTCCATTATTCAGGCAGACCTGATCGGATGGTCATTGTATCCCTATGGACCGGCAGGTGTAAATGGACTTGTGTCCTACCTCCAATCTGATCCAGTCCACTAATAAAAAAACAGAAGAGGATTCATCTTCCTCTGCCTAGGAATATCAGATCGAAGGGCAGTCTGGGGTAATAGGACAGCTAGTCTGTTTACACCCCACCACCCATAGAGCAGATAAGGTTTTGCCCATGTCCACTCTGCAGAAACTGAGCAGACACAGACCTTTCATCAGAGGACAGATTGCCTGCTGAGCAAAATGGAGTTTGCCCTGTATGAAAGGGGCCTTAATGTAGTTGGGCAAGGATTTTTATTTTGGTGTAAGTAAATGTTTTCATCAATAACTGTTAATTCCAACAGTTTCTTCTCACTTTCTGAGGCATTTTTTTACTGACCACTAGTTTCTAGTTCTGCAGGATGGTAGTTTCCCTTGGAATTCATCCAATCTTATGCAGTGAATGATCCCTACTGGCTGAATTATAGCTACTCTGACCTAGAACTATAACTGCCATTTGAGTTGGATAGCTTGTTCTCTTATAGTTAGTGAAAAAGTAACTTCTGGCAGCACAAACATGTTATGGGAGGGAATTAGTTTTCATCATATATGTTACTTTTTTATTTTACATACTGTATATGTGAGCAGCAATGTCCCCCTTTCCTCCACTGGAGGAATTCATTCTTTCAATCGTAGGACAAAATGTATTTTATTTATTACAGGTGCTTATACAGCACTGTTAATTTACACAGTGCTTTACATATATATTGTACATACACATCAGTCTCTAACCCTCAGATTGCCTGCAGAGCAAAATGGAGTCTGCTCTGTATGAAAGGGGCCTTAATGTAGTTGGGCAATGATTTTTATTTTGGTGTAAGTAAATGTTTTCATCAATACCTGTTAATTCCAACAGTTTCTGCTCACTTTCTGAGGCATTTTTTTAATGACCACTAGTTTCCAGTTCTGCAAGGTGGTAGTTTTCCTGGGAATTCATCCAATCTTATGCAGTGAATGATCCAATCTTATGCAGTGAATGATCCCTACTGGCTGAATTATAGCTGCTCTGACCTAGAACTATAACTGCCATTTGAGCTGGATAGCTTGTTCTCTTATAGTTAGTGAAAAAGTAACTTCTGGCAGCACAAACATGTTATGGGAGGGAATTAGTTGTCATCATATATGATACTTTTTTATTTTACATACTGTATATGTGAGCAGAAATGTCCCCCTTTCCTCCACTGGAGGAAGTCATTCTTTCAATCCTAGGCCAAAATGTGTTTTATTTATTACAGGTACTTATATAGCACTGTTAATTTACATAGTGCTTTACATATATATTGTACATGCACATCAGTCCCTAACCCTCAAGGGGTGTACAATCTAAGGTCCCTAACTCATATTCATACATACACATACTAGAGCCAATTTAGACAGGATCCAATTAACCTACCAGCATCTTTGGAGTGTGGGGGGAAACTGGAGTACCCAGAGGAAGCCCAAGCAGGTACAAGGAGAACATGCAAACTCCAGGCAGGTGGTGCTGTGGTTGGGATTTGAACCAATGACCCTAGTAATGGCAGAAGTGCTAACCATTTAGCCACAGTGCTGCCCAAATAAAATCACTGCAATAGTCACAATAAAGATGAATACATCCTGTAGGTAATTTCTGTTTCAATATTTTTATTAAGAAAGTTTTGTTTTGAGAATACAACAAGCTCAATATACGCCCACACAGGGGCAGAGCAGAACAATAACACATAAACAGATACATCCTGCTGACTTGTATTAGCCAAATAGCAAAATGTCCAATGACATCAAGGAGGGATGGCAAAAAGCAGAACCAAATAATAGCATCAGCAATCCATCATATTACCAGAAAAAGAAGCGGAAAGAAAAAAAGGTTAGAAGAAAGGAAAAAGAAAATTAAAAAAAATAAACAGCGACTATAAGAGACCATAACTAGTAGGAGGCAGGGATGGCAAGGAATAACGTATCCAAGGTTCCAGAACCTTAAGGAATCTCAGATAAGAATGATGAAACACTAGACATCTGTTCATTGATCAACATAGCATTCACCCGGGTCTTCACCCCATGGAAGACAACCGAAGGGGTTCTCCAAGCTTAAGCTATAACGCGTTTGGCCGAAATAAATAAGTAGGATGCCATTTTCTGCTGAGACATAGACAGACCCAAAATTGGGCAATGCAGGAGGGCCACCCTTGCATCCCTATGGACCGTAATATGAAATAGCGTTTGTAGCAAACCAAAAACCCTAGACCAGAAGCCTATCAACGACCACCAAATGTGCAAGACGTCCCCATGTAGACCACACCTATCTCCGCCAGTCGGATTAAAGTGAGCAGTCTGAGCCGGGACCCAGTACCACTGCAGGAGAACTTTGTAGGCTGCCTCAAGAGTGACTGTATTGAATGAACATTTTGCCACCATCCCACAGGCCCTACGCCAATCCTCCACAGCAATCGAGACACCCAGATCTCGCTCCCATTGAGAGACATAAGACAGGGGCGGTCAGGAGGACCTATAGTTAAAGGAGGCATAAATTACAGAAATGAGACCAGGGGACTCTGAGGAATACTGACAGACGTGTTCAAAGGGTGTTTTGTGGTAAGGGTATGTAGAGGTACGACGGAGGGATAAGATCCAGTGGCGCATTTGTAAATACCGATAATATTCCCGTTGCGGGACCCCCCTTGATTCTTGAAGAGACTCCCACGATGGAAACGTATGAGCACTCAGAAAATCATGTACAATAACACAGCCATGGGAGGTCCACCAAGAGAAAGAAGGGGGATATTCTAGGCCTGGCGGAAATAAAGGATTATGTGTAGTTGGCAAAAGAGGTAGAAATGATGATATCAAATTACCCAATTAGTTAACAGAATCCTAGGTTTGTAAACTGTGATGCATGATAGGGTTCAAATCCGTAAGGCGCAACTTAGGCAGGAGCCAAAGAAATGTAGTTAAGGAAAGCGGAGCACAGTTGGGCAATTCCAAGAGTACTGATAACGGGATATCTGTTATGGCATGATGCATAGACAGCTGGTAAATCTGAGACGCCAAGTAGTATCTAGAAACATGTCGAACTCCCAAACCTCCCTGTAATCTATGAGTATACATAGTGGCTCTAGGCACTCTGGGACGTTTATGAGCCCAAATAAAATGGAGAGTCTGGCTTTGCAGTACACAAAGAAAAGAAGCAGGGACCTGAATAGGGAGAGTGCGGAAAAAGTACAGGATCTTTGGCAAGATAGTCATCTTGACAGCATGTATCCACCCAATCCACAATAAAGAAGGAAACAAATATAAGGCAGAGTAGGAAGAAGTAAGTGTAACGCCAAGATAAGCCAGGGAATGGGATGCCCAACGGTAGGGAAACTACTAGGTAGATACTGGTATTTTTTTTTTCTACTGGTAATGGTGGCGATCAGCAACTTTTAGCGGGTACTGCGGGACTGTGGCTAACATTCTGACACTGGGGGGAATTAACTTGGTGTCACTGACTGTACTAATGGCACTGAGCAGAAAGGGGTTAATGTGAGGGGCGATCAAAGGGTTAACTATGTGCTGGGAGTGTTTTACAAGGGGCAGGGGGCTTTACTGTAAGCACACTGATTGGGATGGCTGTGCTGTGCCGAGCAGTGTGCTTGAGCTGACAGGGAGGAAGACTGTTTCTCTTCCTCACCACCGGTGATTGTCGGCAATCACCGGCGCCGGCAGGTAATTACCGTCCGGGACCCGGTGATTGAAATCCACAGCCACAAAAGGTGGTGCGGGTAGGGCGCTCGTGAGGCTCGCACGTGCATCCTACCTGTAAATACAAATTCACATATATATATGTGATTTTGCACACAGGTGCCACCGTGTAGCAGTATATCTGCTATACGGCTGAGTGGAAGCAGTTAAAAAAAAGCTTTCCGGTAATTTTCTTTCAAGATCAAATCAATATTATTTTGATCGATTGTCAAGGGACCCTGACATGGCATTGGGTCCATAGGCCAGTGCCTATTTGGTAATCCGGCACTGGCAAAAGGTGAGATTTTGCACATGGAAAGCTGAAACATATTCAATGTGAAATCATGTGATATCACGTGCTCCAACACAAAAGTCCACCATAAATCTCCAATAGTAAACTCTGTGTAACTTCTCTTTATCGTGCACCACCATGTGTCTTCCACTACCAAATGAATTAAATAAACTCACCAGAGCTCCAAACCGGTAATGTTGTAAACCAGCTGAGAATGCATGGGAGTAAGAATCTTCGGGAAAAAATATCTCCTCCTCTCAGGCACCCTTCAGAGAACACCACAGCCAGGAATCACTCCATCTCTAAAACTCCTCTGCTGAATGCCTCATATAAACTCACATGGATACATAGACCAAGAAGGAAAGAGGAAAAACTTCCATTGCGTAAAACCATAAAAATTCTTTATTAAAAATACATTCCATAAATTCACATATTTAAGTGTCACTACTGAAACAAGTATAACGAGTGTAATCTCAGAATGGGATTGTGTCTAGTCGCCGGTAATCCAACCGCAAGTCACGATCCACCGTTCGTGGTGACATAACATCCAACCCCCATGTGGATTTTTGTGTTGGAGCACGCAATTTAATATTGCAGTAACTTTTATGATTTGCAAGATTATTTATTACACAGCAGCACTTTATTCACATATTTACATATTTTTTGCATCAGTTCTAGTTATATAACAATTTGGTGTTACATATTTATATATATTTATGGTATGATTGTTTATAGGCACTACATATGTATTAGAGATATTGATTGTTTTGGTTGGAGGTGGGATAGCGCTATTCTACACATTTTTTTTACATACAGTCATGGCCGAAATTGTTGGCACCCTTGATATTTCTCCAGGAAATCATGTATTTCTCACGAAACGTATTGCATTAACACATGTTTTGCTATACACATGTTTATTCCCTTTGTGTGTATTGGGACAAAACAAAAAAAGGGAGGAAAGAAAGCAAATTCGACATAATGTCACACAAACCTCCAAAAATGGGCTGGACAAAAGTATTGGCACCCTTTCACAACTGCGGATAAATAAGAATGTTACAAGCATGTGATGCTCCTGTAAACTCACCTGGGGCAAGTAACAGGTGTGGGCAATATAGAAATCACACCTGAAAGCAGATAAAAAGGAGAGACGTTCACTTAACCTTTGCATTGTGTGTCTGTCTGTGCCACACTAAGCATGGACAACAGAAAGAGGAGACGAGAACTGTCTGAGGACCTGAGAACCAAAATTGTGGCAAAATATCAACAATCTCAAGGTTACAAGTCCATCTCCAGAGAACTAGATTTGCCTTTGTCCACAGTGCGCAACATTATCAAGAAGTTTGCAACCCATGGCACTGTAGCTAATCTCCCTGGTCGTGGACGGATGAGGAAAATTGATGAAAGATTGCAACGCAGAATAGTCCGGATGGTGGATAAGCAGCCCCAAACATGTTCCAAAGACATTCAAGCTGTCCTGCAGGCTCAGGGAGCATCAGTGTCAGCGCGAACTATCCGTCGACATTTAAATGAAATGAAACGCTATGGCAGGAGACCCAGGAGGACCCCACTGCTGACACAGAGACATAAAAAAGCAAGACTACAGTTTGCCAAAATGTACTTGAGTAAGCCAAAAGCCTTCTGGGAAAACGTCTTGTGGACAGATGAGACCAAGATAGAGCTTTTCGGTAAAGCACATCATTCTACTGTTTACCGAAAACGGAATGAGGCCTACAAAGAACAAAACACAGTACCTACGGTAAAATATGGTGGAGGTTCAATGATGTTTTGGGGTTGTTTTGCTGCCTCTGGCACTGGGTGCCTTGACTGTGTGCAAGGCATCATGAAATCTGAGGATTACCAAAGGATTTTGGGTCGCACTGTAGGGCCCAGTGTCAGAAAGCTGGGTTTGCGTCCAAGATCCTGGGTCTTCCAGCAGGACAATGACCCCAAACATACGTCAAAAAGCACTCAGAAATGGATGGCAAAGAAGCGCTGGAGAGTTCTGAAGTGGCCAGCAATGAGCCCAGATCTAAATCCCATTGAACACCTGTGGAGAGATCTTAAAATTGCTGTTGGGAAAAGGTGTCCTTCCAATAAGAGAGACCTGGAGCTGTTTGCAAAGGAAGAGTGGTCCAAAATTCCGGGTGAGAGGTGTCAGAAGCTTATTGATGGTTATAGGAAGCGACTGATTTCAGTTATGTTTTCCAAAGGGTGTGCAACCAAATATTAAGTTAAGGGTGCCAATACTTTTGTCCAGCCCATTTTTGGGGTTTTGTGTGACATTATGTCATATTTGCTTTTCTGCCTCTGTTTTATATTTGTTCCAATACATACAAAGGGAATAAACATGTGTATAGCAAAACATGTGTTAATGCAATACCTTTTTTGTGTGAAATACTTGATTTTCAGGAAAAATATCAAGGGTGCCAACAATTTCGGCCATGACTGTATGGTTGTTTTGGGAGATCACCAAAAAAGAATTTAGCTGCTTTCCTCCTATTAAGGATCGCAATTAGGAATTTGTGGCTCAGTCCGATATTGTTCTCTATACTTCAGTACTTACCATCTTGCAGCCTCAGCTTAAGTTCTGTGTACAGTACATCCTGAGCCTAAGTTTCAAAGGGAATTATGCAAAATGATAACTTTAAAGTACACAGATACCACTATAACTCCACAACAACACAGGGATTAGTCTGAAGGCTAAAACAGGTACTGTCTTTTTTAGGACATATATGCAGGAGAATTAAAATTGTTACCAATTTATTTATGTCTGTTCCTTTGCTCAGTCTTACTCCACTAGTCTCTGGCTTCTGTAATAAGGCTATACTGCTGTGCTGGAGTCACATTGCTATGAAAAATGGCCACCATCTGTTTTGTAGTAGGGCAGAAACTTACAACATTACTAGTTTAATCTCCAGAAAATGTCTAGGATCAGGACAATCAAACAGTCAGTCATGCTTGTATCACAAAAAGGACTGCTTAAATTTGATGATTCCAGCACATAATTTGCCTGATTTCAAAGGAGACTATAATATTTGGTCCATATAGCAGCCATCCAAACAAACATTTAATCCACTATGAGGCAAACATAAACTGCTTGTTAGAGTTGTGGTCACAGATTTTTTCTGACTAAAATTGAATCCTTGGCTCTAACTACTGCATGTGGCTAAAGGTAGCTGCAACTTCTCTCAATAACTGGTATGGTCACATTAGAAGCAAACACAGCTTTCTAAGCCCCCACATTTATTATAAAGCCTTTAAAAAGTTTACAAAATATGCAAGAGCTTACAAAAGCTTAATCACAGAAATAATAGTCTATATATATTTCTGTGACTGGAGTTGCCAATTTACTGTGCCAGTTTGCAGTGTCACAGTATCAAAGGTTATGATGGTGTATACAGTTTTCGGGAAAACATCATCTGTTAAGCATAAAGACCTCCAAACTTTGTGTGGCCTTCAGATTAGCACAAGAACAGTGCATAGAGAGCTTCATGGAATGGGTTTGGATGCCCCAGCAGCTGCATCCAAGCCTTACATCACCAAGTGAAATGCAAAGCGTCGGATGCAGTGGTGTAAAGCACGCCACCACTGCACTTTAGAGCAGTTCTCTGGAGTGACGATTCACACTTCTCTGTCTGGAAATCCGATGGACGTGTCTGGGTTTGGCAGTTGCCTGGAGAACGGTACTTGTCTGACTGCATTGTGCCAAGTGTAAAGTTTGGTGGAGGGGGGATTATGGTGTGGAGTGGTTTTTCAGGGTTTGGGCTTGGCCTTAGTTCCAGTGAAGGGAACTCTTAAGGCGTCAGCTTACCAAGACATTTTGGACAATTTCATGCTTCCAACTTTTGGGAACAGTTTGGGAATGGTCCCTGCCTGTTCCAACATGACTGTGCACCAGTGCACAAAGCTAGGTCCATGAAGACATGGATGAGCAAGTTTGGAGTGGAGGAACTTGGCCTGCACAGAGTCCTGACCTCAACCTGATAGAACACTTTTGGGATGAATCAGAGTGGAGACTGTGAGCCAGGCCTTCTCTTCCGACATCAGTGCCTGACCTCACAAATGTGCTTCCCAGCCTTCCCAGTTGAAGTTGTTCTAGCTGCAAAGGGTGGGCCAACTCAATTTTGAACCCTACAGACTAAGACTGGGATGCCATTAAAGTTCATGTGCATGTAAAGGCAGGCGTCCCAATACTTTTGGTAATATAGTGTATATATATATATATATATATATATATATATAAAATCACCTTCAAAATTATTGTTATTATGATCTGTCAACCTTCTCATTGGCTGTCCCCTGTCAGCCTGCCTAGTCATATTTCTTGGTTCAGCTTACTAGGTTATTCGTCACCTCTCTACCTCAAGCTAGCTCATTGGACATTGAAGCTAACCTAGGAAACAGTAAAATGATCTTTATTACCATGCAGGGGTGGACTGACCATTTGGAAACTCACTGCCCGAGGGCCCGGGGACAGTAGGGGGCCCCATGAGATACCCCTGGTACCTTTTTCATAGGCTTTTTTGAGTTTGGGCAAGGACACAGGGGCCCCATGATCCCCTATTGCCTGGGGGCCGCATGAGTTGTCAGTCCGCCCCTGGTACTATGCAGTGTGGCAAACGTGTGTAAATCTCAAGACTGAATTAATACATGAATAATATTTTAGTAAATTAAGAAGTAACTGTTTTTTCATCTACATTTTAGCTGTTTGGCTAGAGTTGCCTAGCAACATCTTTTAGTAACTCTATGGTGGCAGGAGGTATTTGCACAGCTTATCTTTATAGGCTATAATGTGAAAGCCAGTGATGTTATATTAGGTCCACTTCAAGAAAATCTTGTTATTCAATTTTCTTTTTTTTTTTATAGCAGTGAACAAGCTTTTGCTTCATTCTATATTACTGTAAACATGTCTTCACACAGCAATGTTTGTTGATGCATTTCCATTGAAGCATAGTAGCCAGCCGGTACTGCCCTATAACAATCTCATTAGTTTCTTACATCATATCATTCCAAAGTTTACCTCTTTATAAAATGACAGAAACTTTGATTCAATCAGCTTTAATTGCATAACCAGGAAAATGTCTAAACCACACATCTGTCATAAACAGACTCTCTTGAACTGTCATCATATGCAATAATTTTTTAAAGCATATTTCCACTTTTGTGGTCAAGTTTGGGAAAACTCCACTATAGCTTTGTTATATGTTCCCATTCACACGGCATGTCTACATAGTTTAAAATAAATATTTCTTACCTTTTAGATGTTTCTTAGGATGAGGTGTCATGGCTGACTGCAAGGTTTTTGAATAATAATAGAGTGAGTCTTTCCCAAGTCTGTCGTTATTACCATACAGTGCAAGAAGTCCAACATATACATCTTTAACCCTTTTCTAGGACAGACAAGGTTCAAATCGACATTGCAGATCTACCTGCACAGTACAGACAGGGTTTAAGAAAGATCCAAAGCTCTGGATGGCTGTACTCTGAAAAAACATCCATCTTTATTGAAATTGTAAAAACGCTCAAATGCAGCACTGTAACACTGGATAGAGAGAAAGGTCAACACATTTTGCGCTTACTCATGACTTCACACCTGGGAGAAATCTCCAATTAAAATAGTCGACACCCATGCTAGGATCAGCTGTGGGCAATCACTCCCAAGTGGTAACCTCTCAAGAGTAAATATTCCACACTATAAGCATGTACAAAATATACTGCCACTAAACAAAAAGACAAAACGCAGCATCATTTTAGTAAACAATAGATGCAGAGCTTTGCGGGTTTCATCCCATAAGGCTACATAAATAAACAGAAACTGTATAAATATATCACGATATAGATGAAGGCAAAACAGCATTCCCACATAGCAATAATTGTTTCACTATACAAACTACAATAAAAACAATAGAGATAATCCATAAAAACAAAAGAACAGGAAGACCAGATAAATCAAGCATACACAAGTTGTGGGTTGCTAGAGAGCAAGGGGCATCACTCCGAATCACTCTAACTTGCATAGAAGAAACATAAGTTCATACAAAACAATATATGTATACAATGTTAGATACTCCCCAACAAAGTGTATATATAAATCTCATGTAAGGAGGAAAATATTATATCCTTCCTCCAATGTAGATAGCACACAATATGCAAGTGAAGTGGAGTGCTCCCTATACGCATACAATATGATTCAATTCATTCATCAGAAAAACGTGTAAAGTACATAAACCCTTGACAATGCTTATACCACACCTGGAAACCAATGTACCAGGATGTTTATGGGACTATTATTTTCTATATATAATCCAGGAAAAACTCCTCAGCAATATTCTGTGAGATAAACACAAAGATAACTGCACTAGGACCAGCATACTACTCTTCTCCACCCCAGAATAGGCAGACAACACAACCCCTCTAGTCCATATACTCACATCTGTGAGGCAAGTGCTGTACAGGGCAAACAGTTCACCCAAAAGGATGTCCACTCTGCCACACATGCCAACATTACAGAAAAAATATAAATAAAGCCTTACACTTGCTGGGATACTCATCTGCAAAAGTCGTTGTGGAAAAGCAACCCATCGACTCCATACAATAAAGAGTGCAGTGCTCGGGGCACTAAGACGTTCTCAAACACTGATCCTATAAAACCAGCATCTTACTCATCCCCACCCCGGCACCCACAGATGGAATAGCAACAATCAACATAAAGCATCACATTTGAGGGCTTGAAATAAAAATAAAAATAGATCATCCCATATTAACCACTTGCCTACTGGGCAATTTTACCCCCTTCCTGCCCAGGCCAATTTTCAGCTTTCAGTGTTGTTGCACTTTGAATAACAATTGCATGGTCATACAACACTGTACCCAAACAAAGTTTTTTATCATTTTTTTTAGACAGACAGAGCTTTATTTTGGTGATATTTAATCACCACTGGGGTTTTTTTTATTTTTTGTTAAACTAAAAAAGTTTTTTTCTCAGTTTCTGTTATAACATTTTGTAAATAAGTAATTTTTCTCCTTCACTGGTGTGTGCTAATGAGGCTGCAGTAATGGACACTGATAGGCTGCACTGATGGACATTGATAGGCAGTATTGATTAGGAGGCACTGATACAGTAGGTGGCACTGAAGAGGACACCAAGCTGTCAGCGTGAGGAGAGGACTGCCGATAACCAGCATTTCCTATTTACATGCGATCAGCTGTGATTGGACACAGCTGATCACATGATAGAGCCTACACAATCGGCTCTCTACTATGATTGGTGATGCGCTGTGTCTCAGGGACCACTGATTGCTGTGCCGTGTGCACACCACTGATCGCCGCGCCATGTGCCCCTGAGGAAGAATGTGTGCAACTAGAGAACTAGAGAACCATCACCCATCCGTCATTTCCTTATATGGCAGGCGGGAGGCGGATAAACAGCTGTCTCAAAATCAGGCACCAACAAAATAGATACATAATCAAACAAGAATGAATTATAGACATCATTGGTGGGTGTTAAATATGAGGTTTCACACCAGTACATCTGTAGAATACAAATGAGTAGGACCTCACTCGTAAAAATGAGCGAGATCCATTTCAAAATGAAGACCAGCTGGATTGTGGGTCTGTAGATGGAAAATCCAATACACCTCTTGTTTGTACAAACGTTCAAATGAAACACCATCTATACTTGTACTGGTCATGTTTTCTATAGCCTGAATCTCTGAATCTGTAAAGCTGAGATTGTCTCCATGTTGTCCAATGAAATGTCAGGGCACATTAGTGGCATGCTTCTTCTGTGTATTATACATATTATCATGGCGATGATCTTGCAACCTTTTCATAGTCCTCTCAACATATTGGGTATGGAAAATCCTACATGTAATCAAATAGATTAAATTTTTTATATTACAATTAATAAATGTTTTAATACCAAAATTCTTGCAATTTGCTGAATATGTAAATCTGCCTGTATCTCTCTTTATTAGGTGTAGACAGCACAGACAATCATCGGTAGTTCGGTACCAATAGTGAAATGACCTTGAAAAAAAACAGCATATCACTTTTGACAAAAAGAAATTGGGAGTTGAGTACCCAAGGATTGTGCTCCTCTGGCAATAGTCCTAATGCCACCTGAAAAGAATTTGGGTGTAAATTCAATCATTGAATAAGATTGGTAGCTAATGTTCCACTGTACTTGAACCTTTTTAAACACAAGGCTGTAGGATATAGGGAGCACCGGTACATTTCAGTCCGTAGTTTGGTACAGAGTTAAAAAAATTGTCTTATAGGAATTCCCCTGATTGTATGTATAGGGTGACTTGAGTCCACCCTCCAAATGGTCTTTCCTGATAGGGGTTTTCTAAAGAACCTTGTTATCATTTGACCACTACAGCTCGAGAGGGCAGCATTCAAAAAAGTAGATTATCTGCTCTGCTGTCCAGTGAATTTCAAATTCAAACTATTATTATTCAAATAAACCAGAACAGTATCCACATTCTCCAAATCTCCTGAGCAGATGAACAACAAGTAATTTATATAGCACAACATTTATATTTTGCATAGCAAACACAGTGTTTAACAAGAACTCCCATCAACACAAACCATAAGGCACTCTGATTGTCACTTGCTAGCTTTGTGAATTGCTTGCCAGCTTCTTCGTTTTGGGATCTTCAGCTATCTTGATTGGCCAGGCTGGTATGATGTAACCAGCATGCATGTACACCAGAACTTTTGTGTTCTTCCACTCTCCTCTTCTTCCCCATCTCCCTAATTTTTTCGATCCTTTTCTAGCTGTTTCTCTCAATCTATTCTATTTCCTCTCATCTTCACTGCTCCATCAGGCTCCCAGCTCCTCTCCACAAGCCCAGTTACTTTTAGATTATGAATTCCCTTGTAGCATCAGGAGCTAAGCTCTTTGCATGCTATCCATGCACATGGATATTCGTGCCCTAGTTTAACAGGACAAATCTCACATATCTGATTGAGAAATCTATACCAGCTTTGCATGTTTGGGTTTATTGTGGTCTTTTACATATAAAATGTTCAGACGGAATGTACTCCTACTTATGTCTCTTCTTCTCTTGAAGCTAAGTCTGCTGACGAAAACACAGCAGTTCTCTGTACTCTTTCAAAACTCAAAGACTTTATGGAAAAAAATCCTACTTACAAATATTGATTAAATTGAGAAAAAATAGAAAATAAAGTTTTGCTTTTAGTTTCTGCTTTAACAACTCTTAGACAGAGCACCGATGCATCCCCATTATTAATACACAATCAATTACAGTTGTGTTCAAAATAATAGCAGTCATACATCACTAACCTGATCAATCACTGTTTTTGGTAGAAATAATATTTCTACATGGCAAATAATTTACTAGCAGGTGTAGTAGAGTAATAGAAATCCAACAGACCCAACAGTCATGACATGCATGCTGCTGATTCTGTGTAATTGAACCACTAATTGAAAGGGGCATGTTCAAAATAATAGCAGTGCGGAGTTCTATTAGTGAGGTCATTCATTCTTTGAAAAACAGGTGGCAATTAATGCCCTTATTTAAGGAAGGAAGGCAGCAAATGTTGTACATGCTGGTTACAGTGCATTTCTCTCTGAAATTCTGAGGAAAATGAGTCGTTCCAGACATTATAAAAAATATAAACAAATATAGGAATGCACTATATAATAACTTAATCAAGGAAAAACCACTTAATGGTGCAAATTAAACAACAAAATCCATGTGTCAAGTCCAAAAAAAATTATATCACGCTGTAACTTATTGTGAAGAAATGTATATATATCACTGTGATCACAATCCACCACCAGAAGAAATAAATAGACTCACCAGAGCTAAATGCTGATTAAATTATAAACCAGCATTAGCACTGTTGCTCTGGGAGCGATGATAATAAGGTATATCCAGACTTTAGGAGCAAAACTCTGTAGCAAATTGGGATATCCAAACTCTGGGAGTAATACTCTGCAGCAACACCAGGCCAGTGGATAAGGAAACCTTTTATCTGATCATCTTCTCCATCCAGGGGCAGACTGACCATTTGGAAACTCGGGCATTGCCCGAGGGCCCGGGGTCAGTAGGGGGCCCCATGAGATGCCCCTCGTACCTTTTTCATAGGATTTTTTGAGTTTAAGCAAGGACACAGGGACCCCATGATCCCCTATTGCCCGGGGGCCCCGTGAGTTGTCAGTCCGCCAATGTCTCCATCATAATCGTAGAACCACACTCAGGATGATAAAAAAAAGGCATGATGGTGCAGGGTGTTTTAAAATTATTGACATTTATTCAAACAGCTATAAAACTCACAACCAAGGTGTCACCCCGACACCAGCATGATCAGCATTAACGATCCGCAATGGACCACAAAGGATAGACGAGTCCCGCTTGCTGCGAACACCGACGACAATACCAGGGAGCATCCTGACATCACACCTATCCAAGCTCCGCCTTACGCGTTTCATCACAAAGACGTCCTCACTGAGCCGCTTAGATGTCAGACGCCATATTAACGATATAAATACCACACACACTCTGCAATGCGGCCGGCTTTAACCAATCAGCGCAACATCCCTGTCAGGGCAGGGCTGTGGAACGGACAGGTAGGCCTAGTGGCAGGGTAACGCACTGGCTGACGACAACCACCACCAACAGACCAAAGTCCCTCAGGGCGCGGAGTCTAAGTCCCAGGCTGCCCTTCACCAGGGCCCCTGATGGTGGGGATGGACTTGACACAGCCAGGAACCAGGTCGCGGCCCCCGAGACACCCCGGCTGCGGTAATGGCCGCCGCCAATGGCGTGTAGCTGGTGAGAATGACAATAGCGTAGTCAGGCAAGCCGGGTCGACAACAACGGGACAAAACAGTACAGAACAGTAGACAGAGAATCACAGGTCACAGGCCGGGTTCAGCAACAGAAGGTCAGATCGAAGGAAAACACAGAGAATGGTCTTAGTCACAAGCCGAGTCAGAATACCAGAAGAGTCACAAACGTATACACAGAGCTGTAGCAAGACAAAGACACAAGTGCAAAGAGCATGTGTGGATCATAGGCTTATATATACTCAGCCACACCCCTCTGGGGGATGGACCTCAGAGACCTGAAGGCATAAAAGCTTCCCACCATGCTCAGCCGAAATCCAAGATGGATGCCAGCACATGGAGTAACATAACCTCTGGGAAAAGGTAGGACCTTGACAATCCCATCGATGTAATGAACTGATTGTTACAATTAGGTAACTGTTAATCTGTTACAAACATGTTACATATATCAAATATACAAAGTTGCTATCTTAAATATTGCACAGAATGATCTTAGTCAACTGAAAACATATAAAAAATGAGCAATTCAAGTATCTAAAAAACGGAAAGGAGTAACGGATATAAACTTCCATTTAAAGGGCCATTTTCACATCTAAAGGGGTACTCTACTCAAAAATATTCAAACAATATTTATAATTGACATAAAAAAAAAAAAATTTTAAATTTATAACTGAGTGACCAATTAAAACAAGACAAAAAAGGGGGGACCTTTAACATGAAAGGCAATATCCACAATTACAATTTAGCATCTTTTTATAATTTCATCGTTCTAGACATTGTTCAGAAGAACAGCATACCTTGATTAAAAAGTTGATTGGAGAGGGGAAAACATATAAAGAAAAGCAGAAAATGATAGGCTGCTCAGCTAAAATTATTGCAAATGCTTTAAAATGGCAACCAAAACCTGAAAGACGTGGAAGAAAGCGAAAAACTACCATTCGAATGGATAGAAGAATAGCCAAAATGGCAAGGACTCAGCCACCAATCAGCTCCAGGAAGATCAAAGAAGGTCTAAAGTTACAGTACTTGTGAGTACTGTTACAATTAGAAGATGCCTATGTGAAGCCAAGCTCTAGTGGCCAAGGGTCTAGTGGCCAGAGACAGTTTGTCAGTCGACCCCCAAACACTGAATTCAAGCCACAGTACACTGAAGACAGTGAAGCATGGTTGCGCACGCATCATGATATGGGGATGTTTCTCATACTACGGTGTTGGGCCTATTTATCGCATACCAGGGATCATGGATCAGTTTGAATACATCAGAATACTTGAAGAGGTCATGCTGCCTTATGCTGAAGAGGAAATACCCTTGAAATGGGTGTTCCAACAAGACAACGACCCCAAACACACCAGTAAACGTGCAACATCTTGGTTCCAGACCAACAAGATTGACGTTATGGAGTGGCCAGCCCAATCCCCGGATCTTAATCCAATAGAAAACTTGTGGGGTGACATCAAAAATGCAGTTTCTGAGGCAAAACCAAGAAATAGAGAAGAACTGTGGAATGTAGTCCAATCATCCTGGCCTGGAATATCTGTTCACAGGTGCCAGAAGTTGGTTGACTCCATGCAACACAGATGTACAGCAGTTCTCAGAAACAGTGCTTATACAACTAAATATTCATTAAGTGAATCAAAGGAAAGCAAAATCTTTAAACATTTTTCAGTTTATATAGTGAATGTTTGAGCTTGTAAAGAAGAATACAAACACTGCTATTTTTTTGAACAGTCTAATATTCACTTTTCTTCAATGTTTTTAGAGGAACAACACAAATGTGATATATTTTTCTTCATGTTTTGATTTGGAATAGAATGTGTAGTGTTCCCAATGTATTTGTGTGTATGGAAATAAAAGCTATTAGAAGGATTTTGAGTTTTATTCACTTTTTTCAACACTCTGCTATTATTTTGAACACAACTGTATATAATAATAGCAACAGTTAAATAAAATATTACAACAGTTAAATAATGGCATGGTGGATTAACTCCATGTATACAAGCTGTCAGCACCTGTGGTAGAGAGCTCTTATTGATACTCAACTTGGGGTTCCCCAGGGCGCAGGGTCTAAGCCCCAGCCTGCTTGTTCACCAGAGCCCCTGATGGTGGGGATGGGCTTGCAGCAAGCTGGGACCAGGGCGCGGCCCCCAGGTACGCCCAGCTGAGGTTGAGGAGACCGCTCGCAGGAGCAGAGTACAAAGGGAGGAGACAAACGGAATCTGATAGGCAACCCGAGGTCAGGACAGGCGGAAAACAAGCAAGGTCACAGAACAAAGTCGCGGTCGGTACACGAGTAGTCAAAGTAGTATTCAGACAGTAGTAACACACAGAAGCTCCAAAAATTAGGAAGTTGCTCAGGCAAAAGGGGCTAGACTGAGCATGTCTTAAATAGGAAAGCAAACTAGGAGGCGGGCCAGGAAGTGATGGAAGGGAAGGAGATAAAACCCAGAGGATAGCAGACGACGCCCATAGGTGAGCACAGACAAACATACATGTGAAGGGATCAGGAGCAGCAAGGAGGTAAGAATAACAAACAAGAGGCTACAGGCTAACTTGTGACACAAGCATTTTCCAGGAAGTACAGTCAGGCTTGTATATTTACCCTACAGATATATCCAAATTGGAGGGTACATCTGCTGTACGGCTATGAATGCTGGCCAAAACAAAATCATACATGTACTTAAATTATTGATTTTTGGGGGGATTTTTTTGTAAAAATTAATTTACACTTAGTGAACACGTATGTGAAGAAAAGCTTGACAGTGTCTCTTTACTGCACTTTAAGTTTTATCTTCAAAAGAAAAATATCCCACTCTTCAAAATCACGCCTAATTCATGTCATCAGTTTTTGTCAGTACCTATATTTGTAAGCAATTATTTTCAAGGGTGCAGCACACAAAGGGAAAAATTAGGACCAAAATATCTGATGAGCACCTTGTCAAATATGACACTAGTTTTATGTTTTTAATTTTATAATAAAAAATATTACAAAAATTAAGTTTAATTACTAAGATAGGTACAGTGATTGTTAAGTTGGGATCTGCCTGATTATTCCTGCTCATGCACTATCCTTATTGTTAGTGTACTTTATGTGTGGCCCAAGACAATTCCTCTTCTTCCAATGTGGCCTAGGAAAGTCAAAAGGTTGGACTGCTCTGCTTTAGAAGATTGGCAGACTGCAAAGACTCTATTATCCATAGAAATAAAATAAGTAAGTCTGTGATTTCAGAGCCCCTGTTTCTCCACAATTCCAATAGCTGCAGAGGTAAACAAGGGCTTGATTTAAAGGTTAGAATAGATCTTTTAGCTGTTTAGAATATGCACGCACTTTGGTGTGCATAGTCTGGACACAGGTTCACGCTAAGCTCAGAAATTACATATCTTTGTTCCTGCTGTCTTTTCATGTTCTAATGTATGCTGTCATAGTGTTCCCATTTGTAGAGCACTTCTCACTTCAGTTCTAAAACTTGAAGGGTCACAAAAAACATTAAGATGTCAAGCAAGCCTGTTGAAGCACATTAGTGGCAAACACTGGCCTCTGCAATTCCATTATTTTTAGACTGAGAAGATATACAGTATGTGAACAATAAACACAAAGAATGAATAATAACATGTACATAGTAGACAATCTTCTGCAAAAGAGAAGAACAGGGGTCATAGGCACCATTTCTTTTCTTTTTTTCATAAACTCTGAATAGAAATGACAGCAATCTATAGAACAAAAATGGAGCAGCACATTTGCCATTTGAAATGCATTTACTATGCATGTATCATGTGTTTACCATGCTTTTATATGTTTTACTATGTAATTGCTTTGCATTCACACTGACTTGTAAGGATGAATAAAAAAAGAAAAGTACAACATTTCAGTATGATGCTAAATGCAAAATTATAATTTACAATAACCCTTACTGAAATTACATATCAACCCATCACATTTAACATACACCTAAATCTAATCTGTTAGGATTGCCATTGAAACATACAAACAAATGTTCTGCCCTATATATTACTTTATATTATAAACATGGTAATCTACCTTCCAATCTCTCATAATTTCATAGTCATTACTAAATTAGAAGGAAAATCACACGTAAAGCAAGCTTTGAATATCATTTCTTCATTCAATCCATCAAAATCAAGCCTCTACCAAACTATAATTTCACCCAAAAAGAAAAATGAATGAAAAAAAGAGCATAATTCTTTTATGAAGTTTTATTCTACTGATATCTGCACAAAAACAAAATTTGAATATGTACAACGTACATACCCAACAAGCAAATGATCTCAGGGGTTCTAAATACTTTCAAAATTTGTATACACATAGAACCAGTGCAATATATTTTTACATTATCTTATGTTAAAGCTAAAAAATAATTTAAACTTTATTAAATTGGAACATTTTAAAATGTTTATCATTATTACATTTATAATCCAGTTATACTGTATTTTCATATTAAAGTGAACGGAAAGGCTAATACGTAAATTATCCCCTGCAATTATTAATTTAAGCTAACGTCAGCCTTTTGTCTCAAAATGAAGATAATCCTTGTTTTTATATCTTTAAATTGCAGTATGCAGTGTTTGTCACATGACTTCAATCCCTCTCCATTCTGAGTCTAAGAGTAGCCAGTGGGTATGCTTACTGAAGGCTAGTGACATCACTTTCAGAAGTGATGCTGTTCTTGTGTAGCCAGTGGGTGTATATAGACTGGGAGGAACTGACCATAAGCTCCCCTGGTCATACTCTCTCATGAATAAGGATGCTTATGCTTCTTCATTCATAAGTAAATTAAGAAATAAAAATAGAACAATTCACAAAAGACATAAGAAGGCTGGGTGGTCCAGTGCACATATATGGTATAGCTGTGCAGGGCTTTCAATCAAGACTACCACAGGAGAAGGGAGCTGGATGCAGGGGGAACTGTCAGTTGTAGCTGGCAGTGTTCTGTAAGTATACCACACAGCAAGCAGAAAACTCCATGATTCCAACTTGTAGTGTGAGTGTGAAGTGTGTAATAGAATCCCCTGGATTACACTTTCCAGTGTATGTGCTCTGTGTGTGTGTTGGGGGGGGGGGGGGGGGCTGTATAAAGGTTCAGTGTGCTTTACATAAAATAATAAAAAAAACTATTGTGCTGACAGGTGCCCTTTAATGCTAAAAAAAAAATGAATGGGTGGATAATACAAAGTCACTATATTGGTGGTTCCAGCTCCACATAAAAAGATCTTGAGCTACCTAATGTACAAACAATAAAAAATAAACCAGAAAAGCACACCCATCTAAGTGTAGAAGTTTAATGGGAAATAGAGGGTTAATAACAAAATGCACTCCCTCTGTGGAAGGGAAGATAAGGCTTGTCATCATGCACTGGGACCATGGAAGGCTGCAGCAGGTAAGCGCTGGAATTGCAGAGTTTAGCAGGGAAGCTGGTGGTGAGAGGTGAGCCACTGTGGAAGCCTTGCAGGCTAACCTCTCACCACCAGCTGCCCTACTAAACAACACATTCTGCTGATGGCTGGGAGAGATGGGGGCAGTGCTGGGTAGGACTAAGAAGGAGAGGGGTGAGTTTACTGAAACCTCTGCTGGATTTCTCACACAGAGACCAGCAACATTTCAGGAAGTGCCTGAGAGCTGTCAAATTCAGCTGAGCAGGCAAACCGCTGTCACTAAAGAACAGAAGACTTCTGATTGTCTAGTTCAGATTAGACTTTCTAAGCTAGACAATCAGCAAGTCTAAAATTAAAAATATCAAAATTAAAGATATTTAACATAGTAATCATGGGCAAATTTTCAATTTTGGCTGGAATTCTATTTAACTAAAATCCAACAGTAATATATTGAGGCTGACTTACTAAACAAGATGGGAATGTTCACACAATAAATTGTATAAAAATTCACATCATGATTATCGAATCATGTGCAGATTTAATAATAACTTTTTATTTGAAAATCATCTCTGTATTAATTATTTCCCATCCACTAGTAACTTTTCAGTCTGCATCCCATAGCTCTTATAATATTACTTAATATTTCTCTTTTTTTTGTCATTTCTTTATCACCTCCATTTGTCTCACTGATAGTATGCAAAAATTACTTTAACCTACATTGGTGCCTGAAGCATAGGAAATTGGTTAAAATAAACTTCAGAGCTAAAAAACCCTTATTCAATATTCACCAAATGTATCCAATCATGTGAAAAGCATCTGCAAATTATTAGATATTCAAAGTGAACATTGGATAATTGAAGTGAATATTCACATACTCTTTAAGATTAGATTCTCATTTCATTTAATAAATCAGCCTCATAGGCAAGTATTTTTCACAAAAGTGATTCACATGGGGGTCTATTTAAAAGCCGAGGTACTGTATACTGCACTGCAAAAAAACAAAACAAAAACACAGCACATTTATAAAGCACATCAATTTTCATACATATTTGACAGTGACATAAAAAATACAAATCTTTTACATTTCAAGCTTGGGGGATGCTTTAAAGCCATACATGGTATTACGTAACAGTATGTTTTTCGTGGACAGCCTCAGTGTCAGAATAGTCTGGCTGTACATATACTTTGCAAACAATGATTTCCCAGCACACTTACCAGCTAGTCTGCAAAGAACCAAATTGACCCTGTCTAGCAATTCACATAAAAATAGAGGGTTTGTATGCACACATTTGCAAACATATGCATAAGTTGCAGTTCTAACGTCAAGTCTCCTCCGTGCACTTTAGTCCTAACTTTCGGCATAGGTACATACAGAATGACCAGCAAGAGCACAATGACAGATGAAGACATCCAGTGCATTCCTGTATCAAATTCAACCAATTGGACCACATAGTGTGTAAACATAACCCCCTGTTTTAATGAGAATTGTTAGACAGGATCAAATTTGTTTTTTGGTAAGTGTGCTGTGAAATCTTTGTTTGTAATATGTGTTGTCCTTCCATGTGCACCTTACTGCAAAGGTTATTGATAGGTTGGGGTGGTTGCCACTTTTTTGTAAAATTGGTTGACTTTGATGTGGGGATACAATGGATACCTTCAGCTGTCATTGAGCTGTCGCTGGGGGTCTTGTCTATTCCTGTGCCTTTAGGGCTCATTCACACCATGGTGTAGAGACATCAGTTTTTCTGCATGCGTCCTTCAAGGGCACAACAAAATCAATTGTTCTTTATGTGTTCTATTCACACCACAACACTAGTATCACGTGCAGATTTTTTCTGCTCATGAATCTGCAATGTGTATAAAACTCATTGAAGTGTGCATAAAAATTGAAGTAAACTAAAGTCTCTGCAGGTAAAATCTGCACGTCAGTTTCCATCAGGTTTTCTACAAGTATGGTGTGAACAAGACCTTAAGGGTGGGTGGGATCAAGGGCGGACTGACCATTGGAAAACTCAGGCACTGCCCAAAGGCCTGGGACAGTAGGGGGCACCATGAGATGCCCCTGGTACCTTTTTCATAGGCTTTTTTGAGTTTGGGCAAGGACACAGGGGCCCCATGATCCCTTATTGCCCAGGGGCCCCATGAGTTTTCAGTCTTCCCCTGGGTGGGATCCTTCCAGGCCCACCTGCCCTTAATCTATCCACTGCTTTATGTACTCCAATTTTGGAGATTCTGAAAATTACAAAGTTAGGACCGTAGTACACAGAGGAACCTTGAAGTAGGCACTGCAGTTTATGTATATATTTGCAAATGTGTGCCAAAAAAACCCATCTGTTTTAAAGTGAATTGTTAGACAGGGTCAGTTTGGTTCTTTGCAGGCTAGCTGGTAGGTGTGCTAGGAAATCTTTGTTTGTTTGTAATGTGCATTGGCCTTCCATATGCACCCTACTGCAAAGGCTAGTTATAAGTTGGGATGGTTTCCACATTTTTGTACAATTGAGTGCATATGCTTTGGGCAGTGGTTCACTGAGGCTGTCCCTGTCCTCTCTAATGTAAAGCTTACCTGACCCTAGCCAGTTTCTCTCAAACTATCATTATGAATTAAGAGACTACAGATGGCACAACAGTGTGAAATTGGTCAGCAGCAGGATAGTTTTAATAAGCAAGACAAGGCTGAAATGTATTACAGACAAAAAAAATAGGTCTCTAAAATACAATTCTCTTGAAACAAAGATCATTAAAAAAAGCAAATGATTGCAGATAAAACAGGTTGCCAGGACAGAACAGCAGCTAAATGTGACCACTGTTCTCAAGTCAAGCATGAATTAAAATTAATGATAAAAATGCAAAGAACATTATTGCCCAATAGGATAGCAATTAGAAATAAAGCAGAGTTTGACACCCGACTCTTCTATGCAGTTTGTCACATTTCATATCCTTTCCCTGCACATGCATCATAACACTGACCTTGGGGGATGTGTACTCCCTCACTTTTATAATTTGGGTCTGGCTTATCCAAAAGTCCCTTATTGAACATTGTAAGCAAACTAGCAGTTATGGGTAAACAAAAGCCTCCTGAATAAATCTTGACATTCACCCTGAGAGTGAATTTCAGACTCGCAGAATTCACCATGAGCCATTGTAAGTGGCCAAACTGAACCTTATCCCAATTAAGAAGCAATCTAACAATGTCATCTGACTAGTTTTTAGAAGACAATTTTAAAGTATTTTCACAAATCATTTTATAAGTAAAGGTCTTAAATGCATGCATTAGAGATGTGGATGACAGAAAAATTTGTTTCATTTCAGATTAATTGATTTTGCTTCGTTATATTCATTATGTTAGAGTAGTTCATTTTTAAATTTGTTTTGTATTCGGAATAGTATCCTAATTTTGTTAATTTCAAGCAGATTCAAATTTCAGAAGACGGCTATATTCATTCTATTCTATTCTTTTATTTTATTTTCTATTCAATTCTATTCTTTTCTTTTCTATTCTATTATTTTCTTTTCTATTCTATTCTCTGTTATTCTATTCTACTACTATTATTTCATTCTATTATATCTAATACTATTTCATTCCATTATATTCTATTTTGTTTTATTCTATTCATAACTATTCTATTCTGTTCTATTCTACTGTATTCATTGCATTATGTTTCCATTTTGAATCAAATTTTGAATTTGAATTCAAATTAATTTTCAAATTCAAATACATTTTTGAATTAGAATTTGCATAATTTGCTTTGTTATAATTTATTTTGGATTCATTGACATTTGTTACTATTGGGATTCGGAAATTCAGATACATTTGAATCTAAGAATAAAGAACATTTCATCTGAATTTTGTTTTGTAACGAAATGAATTGCACATGTCTAGCATGTATCAGAAGCAGGGGTGGACTGACAACTTATGGGGCCCCCGGACAATAGGGAATCATGGGGCCCCTGTGTCCTTACCCAAACTCAAAAATGCCTATGAAAAAGGTACCAGGGGTGTGACAATCGCGGCGAACCCAGCCCTTCTCACCGAAATCGTGATCGAAGGACTAGCCAATCCAAAACCGTGCTGTCATGTGCAAAACAATGCCACGCCCAGCTGCACTCTGCACAAACATTTTTCAGCTAATGGAGCACAATCTATGTATCTGCAGCCTGAGAGCGATTGTTACTGGGTCAAGTTAATTACGCAATTAACCCTTCACACTGCCACCACCTCCTTTTTGTACAGAGAAAGAGGAAACTCGTCAATATCAGCAAGAACACTATGATGTTTGAATAATCGTTGGAATAACACTGTCACCGCAGGCAGAGATACACCGAAGTTTAAAACACACACACAGTTGCGCTTTTCAGAGGCAGGGAGTCTTAGTTTGCATTAAAGAGCTTTAGAAACAGTTCAACACTTTCAGAAAGTAAGATGTATTACTAAAAGGTCAAAAGGGTGCAATAAAAATATTTACAGAAAAAGATGTAGCCAATATATATATAAATATACAGAAAACAATAGCAAAGAGATAACAGAAAGACGTTTAGGGTGTTAAAGTGCTTGCCAAACGTCCTGGTTTAAGCAGATCAGGTTTCATGAGGATGCCTTATCTCCCACCATTAGTTCTGATGTTAAAAAGGGAGAATCTTCAACTTTTTTCAACTCAGCTTAGCTCAGCTTTTTCTAGGAACTCCACAGGGTGTCTCCCTGAAGCAGAGAACCAATTGCCTCATTTGGGGAGGGGGTTGTGTAGGCGGGGAGCTCGGGCTATGACCAAAACTCTCACAGTTGATGTCATGATTCATAACTTATTCTCGGTGCATTTAGCAGCCTTGCCACTAGTAGATTAATATGCCGACGCATCTGCTGAATGGTTAGATATGAAATATGACATATCTGCTTGAATGGTTCAGGAGATATAATTTCCTGTTCTCCTTTATATGCCAGCTAGGGGGTGTAATATACCAGACGACTTGTCTTAAAGTGAGCCGTCCGAATATGTGCTCCCTGTTTATGTAATTATATCCTATTTGAAGATATAAAATTATATGGAAAAGTGAGTTTTTTAAATGTAAGTCTGTTTTTACGACTACCTGGAATGCCCTTGAGCTCAGTGAAGGACTTGGTTTATGGCTTTACAATATCCCAGATTCAGAAGTTAACAGACATCTAGGCCCCAGCGCGGTTGGAAGTTTACAGCCCTGGAGCTCTCCCATTGGGGCCTGTTGCCTTTTTAACACAGACCACATTCCTGAGGGAGGGGAGAAATTGGAGGAGGAAGCCTGATATGGGAGAGAGAGATGATACAAAATGGAGGGGTTTGGGAGCAAAATGGATGACCGTGTCCATCTCTGTGTGCATGATTGCTGCAAGGGGCATCTCATGGGGCCCCCTACTGACCCCGGACCCTCGGGCAGTGCCCGAGTTTCCAAATGGTCAGTCCGCCCCTGACCAGGAGTTTCTGTACTGAAATATATCTTTGTTCTTGTGCATTGACTTCCACTTTAAAGAGAACAGCGATTACAAAGAGATCATTAGATTTGTTTTATCAAGATCCCTCCTTGTTTTTACATCTTTCTTAATGTAAAAGTAATTTGTCTAATCTTTCACACACTTTGTAAGGAGCTCAATAAAGTGCATATTAAAATAACTATTCCTGTTGTATCAATTAGGTATTCAGTTGGATTTCCATGTAAAAATACATATACAATGATTCATTTTATGTAATATTGTTTGTTAATATATCACATACACAGGGTTGGAATTACAGGGAAAATAAAACTCCCTTTGGAAACTTTAACTAATATCCATCTCTTAGTTCAATACCTGTCGCACAAGAACTCTTCACTACTAGATGTTGTTCTTCTGTGCCGAATGAATCACAGTATCATTCAGCTCACTTTCTGTGAGCCCAGTGTGTTAGGCACCCACCCACCATAGGTGTATCAACAGCTCACCTTGGACTAACTGGAGAATGCCACATGGAGTATTACCTGGTCCTTAAGTGTTCCTGCTCTCTGCAAGATTTAGTACATGATCATCTCCAAGGTCAGAAGAGGATGAAAAGGATCTCTGATATCACGTAACTAGACACTAGAATTTTTTCTTGTTTTTTAACCACATGCCCTCCTGAGGATTTACCCCCCTTCCTGACCAGGCCATTTTTTGCCTTACGGCACTGCGTTACTTTAACTGACAATTGCGTGGTCAAATTAAATTTACATCCTTTTTTTTCCCCAGGAATAGAGCTTTCTATTTGATCGCCTGTGTGTTTTTATTTTTGACAATTTTGAGAAAAAAACTATATTTTTGACTTTTTGCTATTAAACATGTCCAGTAAAAAAATGTAAAAAATTTATTCTGCTACATGTCTTTACTGAAAAATCCCATTACATGTAAATTTATTGGTTTACATGAAAGTTATAGTGTTTACAAATGGCGGTATATATACTGGGCTTTTAAAAAAATGTTTTTACTAGTAATGACAACGATCAGCAACTTATAGCGGGACTGCAATGGGCATTCTGACACTGGGGGGAACTGACTTGGTGTCACTGACATCCCCAGTGACATCAATACAGTGATCAGTGCTAATAAAAAGCACTGTACTAATGGCACTGGACATGAAGGAGTTAACATGTGGGGTGATCAAAGTGTTAACTGTGTGCTGTGTGCCATTTTATAATATGTTCTGTGTTTGTGCTTCACTGTAAGAACACTGCTTTGCAAGGCTGTGCTGTGTACAGTCATGCAAAGCAGTGAGCAGGAGCTGACAGGGAGGAGAATTGTTTTGTTCCCCACTGTCTAAGATCCTCGGCAATCACCGGGTGCCAGCAAGTAATCACCGGCTGGGACCTGGTGATTGACAGTCATGGCTGCGAACGGCCTCACGTGCGCCCCCACCTGGAAATGCAAAATCATGTATATATACATGATTTTGTGCACAGCTTCCGCTGTGTAGCAGTATTTCTGCTATGGGGCAGAGCTAAAGCGGTTAAAAAGGGTGCAGGGATGCTCCAAAGATGTGAAGGTGTTGAGCTGGAGTTAGATTTAAGTGATTGGGTAGGTTAGGTTGCTACTGACCCTCCATTCTTCACATAAGCTGCTGTCAGCACTGCTTGCTCACTGCAAAGCTTTGTCTACTCATCCCTGCTCTATTGTCTAAGCTGGAATGCTCAAGCAACAAGAGGAATTTGTCTGCAGAGGTTAGGAGATGGCGATTTCCTGAATGCATGTCTTACTGTTCCCTGATGTGCATGACCAGCTTAGAGCCCAATTATTATTTGCGGGGGATAATAAGTTAGAATCTAAGGTTATGTGTTAACATTTATTAAAGTAGTTATTTATTTATTTTTAAACTTTCTGTTTTAAATTCTTATTGATTGTTAACAGTGAACACCAACAGCTTCAAGGGGGTCTATATCAGGGGTCTCCAAACTATGGCCCTCCAGCTGCTGAAGTACTACAAGTGCCATCATGCCTCTGAGAGTCTTGCCTGTGGCTGTCAGAGTCGTGCAAGGCCTCATGGGACTTGAAGTTTCTCAACACCTGGAGGGTCATAGTTTGGAGACGCCTGGTCTATATCAATGAATACTATGATTGTTTTTTCATCAGATCCTGAAGATGTTAACACCACCAACCTTGCTAAGTCACTATCTTAAATATTTAATTGTCTGGGGCTGCCTTTCATATGGGGATAAGGGTTGCACTGGGAGAAAACTGATCTGTTGCAATAATAACCCAATAGTCTCTGTGGGGCCAATGACTATTTTCTAATAGTTCTTGTTTTTTTTAATCTTATGTTTTGGCTTCTTCTTTTTTCATTATTGTGAACCAGTAACTTCTGGAGTGTGTCTCTGCTTGTACCTAGTCTTGTGTTTGTCTTTTCAACATTAGCTTTGTTTGCATGTTTTTATAAGTAACAGTGCCTACTGGTTATATTTAATGGTGTCTGAAGCCCTAAAACAATAGATACAGATTTTGGGAGCATGGGTAGAACATATGAGGTCATGGGATTCAGAGTTTGACATAAATACAGGAGCTGGGATGGAAAGCCAGAGAATGAAACAGGGACAGGATAGCACAAATAACTCAAGAATAAGGAAGTAGTAGGCTGTCCTGTCTCCATACCTTCCTATAGCTGACCCTTTAGGATTTTCTATTGAGTTTATAAGCCATCTTCTCTTACCAGGCAAGACCAGATCTTAGGATCTGAATGGTGAGAGAAAACTTCAGATTTCACATAATGTAAGGGATCAAGACATAATGAGCACATAAGCCTAAACCAAAAACAATTTAGATGAGTGACGTTCATAGATACATGAGTGAAGTTTAAAGAGCCAGATTCATGTTCATGTTGTTCCTGGTTAATTCAATTTATCTACGCCTTGTTTAGCTGGTTCCTCAGACCTTGCTACTCACAATATATGAAGAAGAAGCAGGACCAGATAAGCGAAGCAAAGTAAGGACAAAAGATGCTAATTGAAAGCAAAGGACAAGAGATACATATGAGATATGCAGGTGCTATTGTGCCACATTACTATGCATCTATTTGGATTTACAGTAGAGTAGAAAAAATAAAATGAAAGTAACCTAACAAGCAAAGCAAAAAAAAAGAGGGAAATAGTCCATAAAGGATACAGGAAAGGCTGGGTTAAAACAAACAATCAATAAATATGTCAAAGGTATTCAGACCCAGATAAATAGATCAAGTACCAGATTAGTTTGGGTGAAGGGTTTGGATACATAAGGCAGAAAGGAATAACAAGATCAGAAGGGTTAGGCCTAAACACAGTAAGACAAGTGTACTTGTCAAATGCTGCATTTTCCACTTGAATGTATGCATTTGCGTTTAAATGAAAAGTACAGCCTTTGACAAGAAAAGACTGTGTTTCGTCCACATGAGCCCTAATGGGATCACAAAATACATACATACAAAGGCTGGGTTAAAGACAATGATACACAGGATGTCATGCAATATACCCAACAGTATCTGCAAGAAGGCAGATCAAAAATCAGACACCTGTGAGTTTAAGGTGAAAGCACAGACTAAGCAAATGGAGAGAGTGGACTGACACAGAAAAACCAGAACAAACATAGATCAGCC